>NC_086236.1:70118979-70718979 GCF_036321145.2 Pelmatolapia mariae
TTTTCCACTTAAGATAATGATTAATATCTTAGCTGGCTTGAGAGCATTTAATGATCGCCATGGAAGAGCTGAAAGTTGTGGATGGATGGATACTTTGGTATCCATCAACTGTTAGTGCCACTTACACAGCTACAACACATAGCCACAGGTCCATCTTGTATTGCTCTTATGTGTTGTTACATATGAGCCACGTTTGACCCACACAACAGTTATAAGCACAAACATGGCCCTAAATGTGTCCAGCGTCTGTGTCCAGGCCATTCTTCAAATGAATAAAGAGTATGATGCAATGGTTCTTTTAAGACATTGTTTAAGTTTTCTTCCATTAAAAGTTGTGTTCAAGTGTTTCTAGGTGAGTTCTAGTATGCCTAGTAGATTAGATCTTTTTCTCTTTTTTCACTAAAATGATTCTCCTAATTCTCCTTTTACAACAATGCTGTTTGCTCTAGTTATGAGTGAATGGTCTGCAGAAGATGTTGCTCCACAGAAACACACTGGTATCAAAAGATTTGTTGAAGGCACAAAGTCACAAGTTAATTTTGCCTGTGTTTAAAATCAGACAAGGGAAACCAGTGACTCAGTCCCAGTACAGGAAAAATAGAAGGGCAACTTCTTTGCGAAATCAGTAGTTACCCAATGACTGAACAGAACTGTGTACATGTGACAACCAGCTGGTTGCCCAGAGGTTGAGGGTGTTGCATGCTCAACTTTTAATCTCAAAGCAATGACCCAGATCGCCTGGTTCAACACAATTTGGTTTGACTGCAATCAGTCTCAGATTGGTGAAGGTTTGAAAATAATTGCTTTGTAATTTATAAATGCCACCACTGTAATCAATCTGAATTAGTCTATGCAAATAAGTGGAGTTGGTCTGTGTTGTGTCTCTTTGCAACAGAGGCACAACTAGTTGCCCTTGGTTGTGTTCTGGTTATATTCATAACATTGCAAACTTGACCCTATTCAAGCAGACTGATGGCAGACTGTCTTATTTCTATCGTGATTCACCGAAGTCGCATTGAAGTGGCATCTGACTACGAATGGTTGCAGACCTGGTTCCAATCTTCTACGCTACAAGTTCATTGCACATGGTCACAATAGTTTTTGTCGTGCTGTTGTCTACAGCCATGCTTTTATGTAATGTTGCAGTAGCATTGCCCTAGATTTTAAGCCTTAAATGATCCAACGTCACCAAGTGTATCTCTAGTATTTGCATGACAGGGACGGAAAAAAGAGAAAACATTTGCTTTTGCATGAATCATCATAGTAAAGAGTAAATGTTTATAGAAATAAACTTGCTGGAAAACATGATATTGCCTAAAAATCTGTTTTAATTTAGAGTTAATGCATATCAACGTCTCGTCACTGAGCCCTTAGTGCAAACACAGAAACACAATGAAAGTAAACTAAAAATCACCGCATGAGCAGACTGTCCACCTGTGTCTTTTCATTTAACAGAAACACAGTGAAAATGTAAAAAAAAGGAAAAAGAACTTCTCATGTAGGGAGCTGCACAGCCACAGGGCAGAGGTGACTCTTAAGAAAAAGTGTGCGCAGTAGAATTACACTGTTAACTTTCATGTTGACAATTAAAACACACCGCTAAATAAGACATGCCAACACCAATGTAAATATTAATTTCACTGGTGTTTATATTTCAAATCTGCGGTTGGTTAATAAGTAGATTGATGCGCACTCCAGGGTTTTAAAGTCAGCAGAGAGTAAATGGGTTGATTTTCCTACGTGCCTAAGTAGCTTCTAAACAGCGAATCATTCTCCTCACGTCACGAGCGTTTGAGTGGCGCTCTACTATTTTTAAGCCGACGTTGTGACCTCTGTCTGTTTCTCTGTTTCCGCCAGATAATTTCAATTAATCGCCTTGACTTTAGGTTGTGAGTGGATGTGACTTCTCTGCTGCAAATGCTTGTCTGCTGATTAGGTTTGACTAAATCTAAAACTCCATCAGTCCATTTCTGTGTGTGTTTGTGCATAGATGCATTTGTGTGTGGTCTGCCTGTGTGTGCGTATGTGTGTATGTCTGTGTTTAAACAGTAGTTTACGGTGAGAGCTAAAAAATGGGGTCTAGTGATTGCAAAGTGCATCTGATGTTTTATTTCTTTATTACTTTTTTTCTGGTACTTTTGAGGATTTATATGTTTTCTTCAACTTAAAAGAACTCATAAACTTCAATGAAAGCAGCGACAGATACAAAAAATAAAGGCGACAAACTCTGATTAAAAGAAAAGTATAACCAGCAATATTTAGGTGCTGTATGTGTAAGTATCACTAATAGTAAATATTGCTCCTGATTACATTAAATTAAGTTAATAATAATGGTATGTGAACAGTGTAAATAGTGTGAAGTACACATGATTTTGGTCTATTGAATCTGACCACATTCAAGTCATTTGAGGAAAAATTTAAAGATTTTCTCTAAACAGAGCAAAGAAAGGGAAAAGGTTTACTTCTGTGAAATTTGAGGCAGTGACAACTAAATTAATGAAGAAAAATCAGAGTTTATAGTGAAAAATTAACTTATGTAATGAATAAGTTATTTTCTTGTATAACTTATTGCATTACATAAGTTTTATGTAATAAAGTTATGTAATGAAGAACAACCAAAATGCTTGCATGTAGAACATACATTTAAATTATTGCAAAGCTCAGTTGTAGCTACTAAATCTGGCTGGCAAATGTAATGGAAAAACTACAATATTTGGCTCTGAAACATATTCAAGTAACATGAAATTTACAGATTCATGGACAGTGTTGTGACATTTTCCATCACATTACACAGTAATGTAACATATTACAGCACTAAATTCAGTTATCAATTTACAGATACAATTCAGATTCTTCAGTTATCTGATTGATGGGTGTATAGAGAAGAAAACCAAAAAAAAGAAAAAGCATCAAACATGCCCCTTTTTCCTGCACTGTTGCACTGCTATCAGCTGATAGTTCACGTGCAGGAAGGACAGTGGTGGAGCAGATGAGATATAGGCATTACTTTTTTTATTGCTTGGAAGGTGTAAATTTAAAGAAACCCCTGCAATATACTGCTAACATAACTTTGGCTCTTTGCAAGGATCTGCATGCTAACACAAAGCTATTAAAGAATCTAGAGTGATGTCAGAATTGAAAGTACGGCAACACCAGCCCAGCAGCCTATATTTCAACAGGTAACAAAAGCAATGATGAGCAGTCAGGCTCTGAACACTGTTGCATCCATTTGCATCTTTACATGTTTCTTCAGTAGAATCAAAGTGACAATCACTTTGAGTCACTTTGCACTGACAAAAAAGATCTTGCATGTCAACATTAGGATACAGATTTGTGTTGGTGTCTGGGTCTGTATCATAAGCTTTCCATCCATCCATCCGTCCATTTCCTTCTGTTTATTTGGGCCAGGTTGCAACGGGGCAGGAGTCTAATCTCCCACTCTCCCTTGGCTATGCTTAGCTATTATGTCCATAAAAATTATTAACAGAATTGGTGACAATGGGCAGCCCTGCTGGAGCCCAACCCCCACAGGAAACACCCCATACCCCACCCCAAGCATGATACCCCAAGTACTGAGGTTGAATCTCTTCTCCAAGTCTACGAACACATGTAGACTGGAGGGAAAAACTTCCACACACACTCAAATATCCTTAAGAGGATAAACAGCATTCCAGAACCAGAATAAAATCCCCATTGTTCCTTCTGGATCTGAGGTTTGGCTAACTCTCTCAAGACAGCATGAGCACAAACAACAGTCAGAACCCATTCTGTAGCCCAAAAGCATATGGAAGCAACTCTGTTGTGAACTGGAAAAACTCTAACATACAGGCTGAGGAGGTAAAAAGATACAGGCCTTAGTCCTCACCTCTCACCAAGGGTAACTCCAGAATCCAGCCTCTCTCTGGGTGACTGGTTCTAGCTCAAGGTGTGCCCAACTGAGCCCACCTGTATCTAATGGGTATCTCTCAACCTCACACAAAAGCTCAGGTTTTCTTCCCCGTCAGACAGGTGATGTTCCATGTCCTAGTCGTCAGCGTTGATGATATGTCAGCAAGTACCTCAACTCTTGGCCGCCGCCCAACACACACAATGCACCACGGGGTGATGGGCTTACATGAGGGTGGAACCATGTCTGCTCTTCGGACAGCACCAGGTCAGGCTCCATTGACTAAGGCCTGGCCACCGCGCACTCTCCCTCAGGAACCCAACCCAGGCTTGGCCATTAAAGAGAATCCAAAAAAACAAAATAAAGTTAAAGCAGAACAAGCTAAACCAAGTTAGGCTAAACTAAGCCAATCCAAGGTAAGATCTTAACATAAGAGAAAAAAATTTCCTAAGATCATTTTTTATAGATTGGACAGGTGCGTGCGTGTGCGCGTGTGTGTGTGTGTGTGTGTGTGCGTGTGTGTGTGCGTGTGTGTGTGTGTGAACATTATCTTTGGATCGCTTGCTAGTCAGCTATTTTTTCTCCCTTTCTCTTACTGTTGCTTTCCTTTAAAAGCAAAACTAAGAAACAGAAAATAAAAACATGATTATCAGTCCGATATGTTGGACTGACAATCATGTTATTTTAGAGGCATTTGCTCCAGTGACCTGGTGTGTTCAAGCATACAATGGAGGGTTTATGTGGCAGAGGTCATGACCTCTAGAAGCACAACAAAGTCTATTGACATGCTCACAATAAATATCCCAAGAGACATCAGCAGCTCATATAGAAAATAGAGTGACTGCTGATGTAACTTGTTGATAGCAAAAAACGGGTCTCAATAGAGAGAAATGATGCAGATTTTGTTGAAACTGTGCTTTTTCTGCAGTGTTTTTTTTGCGGACACATGTGAAGCTGTTTTTGCTGTGGTGATGCTGAGAGCGTTGTAAAATTGTTTGACCCTGTGTACATAAAACCACTCGGGGTCAGGGTTGCATTTCTGATAATTGCATAATTTATTCTATTTATAAACAGACTAATGTTAGCATCATCAGCAACAGGAGAACCCCTTTGTTTCACCTCCTCTGAAGGAGAACTGGGTGACACACAAAACAGGAAGAAAAACAAAATGTTTAGTTTACACACACGCGCGCACACACGTGACTGTTTCAAAGATGATACTGAAGCCTCCATATCAGGGGTCTGTCTGTGTCTTTGGCCCCACTGTTCTCATTCCCCGCACAATGAAATTATACCATAGCAAGCATCGTCTCATGGAGGCAGATTCAAGGCCCATTTATTTGAGATTGCTTTTAGTGTAATTCAATAAAGGCTTTTTTACTCATTTATTTCCATGGTGAAATTCATGCTGAGGAAAACCAGGGCTGTATTTCCCTCATTAGCAGTAATAATAACCATAATAACAATAATGGCATTAAAAAGCAATCATTTGAAAGATCCTGCCGTCAATGTCAGTCTCAAATAGAAAATATAGATGGGAGCTGGACATTATTTTTTGGTACTTACGGGAGACAGTTTAGCAAAGGCTTTAGTGCATGTGGATGAATTACAAGTACTGGACAAAGTACTTTGTGCCTATAAAAGCAGAATTAAAAATAAGATTTTTCCTAATGTTCAGCTGTATAATGTGTTTTGTGTCATTAGATTTTCAATTAGATAAGTTTTATCCTGATAAGAGTATAGAGAAAAGTACTGAAGTGGAATAAAAGACCTGAACATGACACATGAAAAGAGGAGGTTGTGTATTTATGAAAAGGAGGTAAAGGCAAGAAAGTAAAAAGAGGATTTAGAAGACAGCAGAGCAGCAGGATCCACAGCTCCACCGTCAGATCGGTTTTCCACCACTGGAGGCCAACTGGCTATCAAGATGGTGCTCCCATCGTCGAGGCTTATAGGCGAAAACTTGGTTCGCTCGCTGATCCGCGGAGCAAGCACAGCCTCCCCGAATGCCCTGCAAAAATAAATATTTGAATATTCTCCGGCTCTCCTAAACCAGCTTAAATTGGATCATTTTATTTCGCCGCTTGCCCTTGCCAAAATGCCAAAAGAGTGTGGGTCTTGGCGAGCCTTTCGCACCCAGGCATGCCACCCTCCCCGTGGCCCTGCCCACCCTCTGCACTATCAGCTGACACAGAGTCTGCCCCCGGGCCGCCTCCTTTCTCCTCGGCCACACTCCTGCTGCGTGGAGCTGGCACGCTGAGCCCACACAGACACCGGTCTAAACCGGCCATGCGTCCAGAGCGCATCAGGTGACATCACGGTCATCAAAACCCGGCAGATGAGGAGGATGTGCAGCATCCTCATCCGGCCTTTATGCAAAGAGCGATTCAGCTCCGGCTCCTGGGAGGCACACTGAAGCTTTCTGAGATGTTTGAGGATGTGCAACAAAAAAAAGAAAGTATATGTACATCTGCGTCATTTCAGAAGTAGACTTTTTTTTTTAAAGAAAAACAAAATCACTTTATTTTGAAAATTTGTTTTATTGTTCCTGAGCATTTTAAAACACAAGAGTGTTTCAGTTTTCATATTTTGCTTTGACTGGAACAAATTCCAGATTAGTCTTTGGTTTCTTTTCCTGTCTGTACAATATGAAGACCTCAAGCTCACGAGTGCACAGTAGTTTAAATGTACTGTAATGTTGTTGCATCATTATCTTAAGCAAGTTTCAATATTGCACAAATTGCACAAATATTCCATAAATAATATAGAGAAAGCTGACATTTTGTGGAGATTTGAGGGCATCAGTACCAGCGATTTAAAAACTGCTTCTCAGTAGCTTGATGGACATTTGGCCTCTCTTGAACTTTCAACATTGTCAGGATCAGTTAACAAAGAGATAAGAAATTGACAGACTGACTGAAAACCAAGTTAAGAGTTCCATGAATGCACCCATACCCTGGAAATAAGTGGCATTCAGAAACCATGTCATTCAAAGACACAAGCTAAAACACAATAAGGTTTTTATTATATATATTGTGCTGATGCTTGAAGATAAAGATAAAAGGGATGCATTTCACTCTCTTTTTATAACATGCAGATGGAAAACATGCGTACGTGCTGTGATTGGTGCATTCCTGCTGTGAAGTTTCGCTGGTGCACCCATAGCAACGGCATCTATGGAAAACTCACACTTCAGACAGGTTTGTTTCTTTAGTCTGGATCATTTTCCCACAAATGAGCATTGTTGACAAATTATACTGCTCGGAGAGAAGCTAAATACCAGTACTGACAACAGCCATGATATTTCAAAGTCAAATATTGATTGATTGATTGATCAACTTTGTACCTGTAACTATAACTGTATAAAAAGACTCCTGACCTCTACACTTGATTAATAAATGTGAATGTGACTCATAGCCCTTTCATTTAAAAAGTTCTATATAATAATTTAAGGGAATTATTTGGATGACAGCTATGTAAATTTATAGCACATACTGCAGGGTTAACCAATGAAGTTAGAGGTCTGTTGGCTTTCATGAACACACTGGTTTGGGTTAATGTCAAATTGTTATTGTTTCAGTCCGCCCCGATTGTTATTATTGCATATCATAATTAAAAAATTTTCTAATCTGCCATAAAAATTTTTAAACTCTTCTTCAGTCCCGTCTTGTGTCTGTTGGAGACCCGGCTGGTTTTCAGGCAGATCTTTAACAATAAACTAGCGGCTCACTATCTGCCCTTAGCAGTAAAAGTATTTGCTGCACTGCTGCAAGTGTAAATTAGGTATCCGAGCCTAAACAGTTTTACTGAAGCTCTCGTCTCAGTCGCTGCGTTTCAGAGTGGATTACAGCTTTGTGTCTCTGCACACAGCAGCAAGTGTGCAGACTGAGATGGGAAAAATGCTCAAAGTGAAACAACTGGCTGCTGAATGTGGCATTTTGCTCACTCTAAAATTAAATTTGTGTCTTAATACAGTGCTTTGTTTTTGGGTTTTTTTACTCCTTTCTCTCTTTTTCTTTCTCTGAAGTTTGTCCACAACTTCTGGGAAATGTTTGGCCAGCACCTGCATGATTAATATTTAATGTAGCTGTTTTGGAAGTAAGTATTTACGTGGCCTTTAATTACTTGGGTCAATTCAAACTTACATTTATTGCTGCTTTTTTCAGATATTCACTCTTTTTTGTGTACAACTCATCAACCGTTTTCATCAGTTGTCTATAATTGCCTCATTAGAGTTCTCCTAATTATAGTGATCAAGAAATCTTCCATACATATCAGAAAAAGGAAAGAAAAAAGATTTTTTTTCTACTTTAATGTGGTTTATTAGATTCATTTTGACAAAATAATCACAATGCTGTGAGACTCCAAAGACTCGGCATGTTACTGTAATGTATGTAACCACAGTGTTAATTTATTTTAAAAGGCTGTGTGTTGAACAGCTCTGACCTTGTGAGCCATCTGGTTCCATCAGGCTCAAATTTCTTTCTTTCTTTCTTTCTTTCTTTTCCCTCCCTCCTCTGACGGCTGAAAAAGGAGCTTCCAAGAACCAGATGGCTGCTGAGGTTACAACACTTTCTGATTGGATCGATGATAACGGTTCGCCAGAACAACCTAAAGGTGGTGGAGGAAGACTGGACATGACTTGGGCTGAAAGGATTAAAGATCCAGACTCTGATTTTATTTCAGAATTTTAGCGGCTTGTGAACTCCAATTAATAGAATCTCATTTTTAAAAACTTGCTTGTAAAACAGGTTTGTCTTGTCTTTTGTGGTGAAGTGTTCATGTTTGTATTCCTTGTGCAGTGATGTCAAGGTGTGAACCCAATGTATCAACCAGAATGTTTGGCTGACTCTTGGACCAGTGCACACCGGGCTTTCATTCTTGGTTTCAGTTAAACGCACAATAATTTTGTCTTTTCTTTATAATAAAAATAAAATCTGAACTTCAGCATCTGGAATGTGGCGATCAATTTTACACTGCATGGAAAAATGGAAGTAAACCCATCTATTGGATCGAATTTGGACTCAACATGTAATGTAAAAAGAAATGAGCAGTGTCCAGAGCAATGAACTTTTGAAAGCATACAGTGACATTTAAAAATGTTTTCACTTTTAATTATATGCTCTATTTTTGCACAGTAAGTCGTTTCCACTCGCTTCTGAACAATATATAAAAACTTTAACTTAACTTGAACTTAGTTCATTAAACAGGGAACAGGAAGTGCTCATTCATTTGGCAAAATTGTGCTTATATCATATAGTGATCCAAAACTATTACAATTTACTCTTGCTAGTATCCTGGCTAGTGTCAAGTAACATCTGAACAGCAGATAACAGCCCATCAAACAAAAAAACAAACCAAAAAAAAGGAAGCTAATCCAATGGGGTGGTCCAAAAACACTTTTCGTTCTCTTAAACAGCTAAAGGCTGATTTATGGCTCTCTGTTGGTGTCCGTTTGCTCTCAGCTTAGGCAGAGAGAAGGATTACGGGAATCCAATAAAGAACTAACAACATCACTAACATAAACAAGAGAAGCCCAAATTACTGGTTGTTTCACTTTTTTGTTTATGATGCCACCAAGTGTGAGTAGACGGCTAAATCACACATTGTTAATAATAATATATTTGTAGATGTACCGTGCTTAACTTAGTCGCAGTAATAATATTACGTTTGTTTATTCAGCACTTTTTAACAACAAACAGCAACACTGGGCCACATCTGGTTAATCTTGGCTGGCCCACGTGAGTTCATTGGGATCATAACAGAAATAAATGCATCATGCACTTTTTCTTATTTCTACCACCAAAGACTCTTCGATAAAGTCCACGCAGGCAAGCAGATGCAGTTTCATTGGAACCAATGTTTATGCGAATTTGCTAGCCTCGAAAAACATAAACTCACTTACAAAAAAGACACATTACTGCAGAATGTAGAGTTTTTAACAAGACATGAATTTCGAAGTATTTACCTACTGAAGTCAGAGGGTGTTTGTGTGCCACGAGACTTCTGGAACGATGGTCAGATGAGACCAAAGTGGAGATGTTTGCACATAAAGCACGGTGCCACGTCAAACACAGGATATCAGCACAAACACCTCATACCAACTGTCAAGTACGGCGGTGGATGGGTGATGATTTGGCTGGTTTTTCAGCCACAGCACCTGGACACTTGGAGACACACAGTGAACTTGTCTGTATACCAAAGTATCTGGAGTCAAATGTGACTTTACTAAAAGTTACAAGATATTGTCTGACAAAGGTTTTTTTTTTTTTGAGAGCGGTCCATAAATTAAAAAAAGCAAGACTCAATGAGCTTTGAGAAGTAAATTGAAAATTTAAATAATAAGATTCTGGGTAAATGATGTGGTAGTTGATAATTATGCTTCTTTTTTTGTTAGTTTTTGATATGCCGCACTTTTAAACTGGTGAGCACTTTTTTTCTTCCTCAAACTCTTCCAGCACTTTAGCAATTAGCCTAGTTTAGGTTAATTGCTAAAATCAGTCCCCCTGATATCAGAACTGATTTTGGCCAGTATCAGATGGAGATCGCTGAACCCTCAGAGAAGGATATCTTCAGTGGATGAAATTACAGAATCACATTTATGTTAAAAAACCTCTCACTTTCCGTGGTAAGCTTAGGGAAGGTTCTGGTTACAGGTAATAAATGCAAAAGCCGCTTGCAGGTCTTTGACAGCAACACTGTTCTCATGCATGCAACCATGTGTGGGATATTCCTCTGCTATCAGCCCTGTTTTCTAAAAGCTGCAGTATGAGAATATCACGCTGAACATAACTTTCAAATTACAAATCCACAATCTCTTTTTGAAAATGCATGTATTTGTGATAATACAAACCTTCAATTTGTGATAATATCTTGCACTGTAAAGAGCGATGTGTGTTATGAAAAGTAATATTTTACAGTGTGTGATATGAACACTGGGTAATTTTGCTGTCATAAAACAGGGGAAGTGGAATGAATATTACACCGTCTGCTCCATCCAGCCCCCCCTTATTTTATGTCTCTAACTCTCTCCCTCTCTCTTATGCAGCTGTAGCGTCCTCGGGGCTACTGGCTAACCAGATCAGGTGCTAAATTCACTAATTGAATAATTTCACTGGGCTCCACAATGGGCCCTTTGAAAACCGCCTGCTCTTTGTGTCTGTCCTCGAGTGACTGAAAGTGGTACAGCCTTTTCAATGAAAGAGTAAGGCAGAGTTGCTGCAGTGGAGTAAACGCACTGCGATGATGTGCTGGCTTTGTGTTGCAGTGCTGTTGAACAGAACCAGCAGTAAAGTATCTTGGTGCTCAAGTGTATTGGATATCAATGGGAATGGTTTCACATACTGCCTTTTAGAGCTGATTTGCTGTGAATGCTTTATTGCCTGTTGAGATTGTTTAAGAGGGTAAGTAACAACCTTGATTCTTTAAAAATCAACTGAACCCGAGATCAATGCAACAAGCAAAGAATCAAAAATATAGATATTTCAGAAGCCTCAGCTGAAACAATACTGGAGAATTTGCTGGACTAGTTTCAGCTGCGGATGAAACATTTGCTGTTTTAATAGTTGTGGAAGTGGATCTCTAGGCCCGAAAGGTATAAGATCTATCAGGCTCTTGATAGTCAATACCTGTAATAAAGTCATGGTAAATTACTGTTCGGTCTTTTCACAGGGTTCTTGATGACAATAAAAAAATGTGCTTTACATATTATTGCATATTACCTAAATTTCATAGGTATATTATTCCAAATTAACTCCAGTTTAAATCAGCACTGAATTGCAGTCTCACATGTTTCCTTTATTCTTCTATCACATCCGTTAGATCGATGGGAAGGAAGAGGATAAAGAAAAGAGACCTACAAGCAATTTATGCTACTTATCTTTGAATATTACACACCATCACGTTAACCATTACTTTAAGAATTTACCCTATCATGGAAAAGTAGGCTAACATTCTCAGGAATGTGTTGATTAGTCAAAAAAAGATCATGTCAAATATAAAAACTTTAGTGCACTCCAAATCAACCCATTCATGCAGAAATCTTTATTTTGGGGCATATGAATTATTTGCTTCATAAAACCTGAATATGTCATAAGATCCAGCTGCCCTGCGCAGATTCTTAACTCTGATTAAAGGACCTAATGAAACAATCTCATTAAATAATGGTTTCAAGAGACAATAAAAAGCAAATATTTCTGCGAATTAGTGAAAATAAATAACTGTATGGCTGAGTTTACCTGACTCTGCTTTTCCCCTGACAGTAATCGGAAAATAAGAGACCATTAAAGGTCACCATGCAAGCGTTGTCACAGTGACTTTGGATTTTTGCTGCTGTTTATATTTTATTCCATTACCAAATAAAGTTCTGCAGCCAGTTTGAAATATGGAAATTATGGCTTTTTTGTCTCCCTTCTTGTTGTCCGGATGTTTTTCTACTTCTTTGGGTGTTACCTGTTATTTCAGAGATCACTGAACTATTTTTTTCCCCTTTTAATTTTTTTTTTTGATCAAGAATGAAAAAGAACAAAATGCCCATGAGTAAATTATTCAGAGTTCTTACAGAATGGCACTTGTCTCTGCTGGATCCTTGACCTCTTCTTATTCCCAGATTGTCCTTTGGAATCTGTACACTGCCAGCAGCGATGTTGGATGTCCAGAGAGAAAACTCCAGTTTAAAAGAGCAAAAGTACAGACAGAATGGCAAGAGCAGTGGTGATGGAGTAAATGCAGAGTGTCAACCAGGAGACACAGTTTGCGTCCTATTCTGTTGCTTTGGTTTATTTAGTTAGTTTCTTTTTACATTCATTTGCTGTTTGGTAAGGTTTAGGCTAGTGAAAGTCATGCGAAAATGTACCCTTTCACAATGTTAGAGCTGTAACCCTGCAAAAATTAAACTAAACAGTACCCAGGGCTTTAAATTGTGACGCCTGACCAGCCATCCGCATGTAAGGAGTTGGGATTGAGACCGGGCTCGGCTCCTTTGGTTCATCCGCTAGCCCATCTCTGATTCATCCAAAGCTTTGAGCCCCGTTATAACTTTGTGCCTACTTTGAAGTTATCTTTTTGCTGCTTTGGAACCAAGAGCCTCGTGGTCATGGATCTCCTCATGCAATCCACCTCAAAAACTGATCGGTCTTTGGCACCCTGCTGGTCTCCTTTCACCCAGAAATCTGTGTCCCCAATTCCTCAAGCTTAGGTTTTATGTCTACAGTTCTGTTTGCGCTGCTCCAACCAGACCTGCGGATGACATTTTATTTCCTCGACTTTACTTTCTCGATTTGTGACCATATTTTCCTACTTTAGATTGACCTTTGCGATACCAGCCTTTGTGCTGGAACCAAAATTATAGGAGCGGGACGAAGAAGGGGAGACGCGGTGCCAAGTGGCTGACTGACGAGCTGCCTTTTCTGGGCCGCTCAAGCCTGAAACCTTGCTGTGCCATTCCCACTTCGGCCTGAGCCAGTCTATATGACTTATGGAGTTTGGGCCCCTACACTGCCAATCCCACTTAGAGTGCAGTTTTCTGATAAACAAAAGCACATTCAAGCTTTAGCTTCTCATTTCACACTATGTGCTTTGGCTGTAGGCAATGCTTTCCTGAAGCCCCTGGCCTAGAGTCCAAAGAACTGCTCCAGTTGGCTTTCCTTTAAAAAAAAAAAAAGAGGGGGGAAAAGACGCCACATGTGGAGGATTAGGCTCCATCTTTCATCCTCCACGCTCTCTGCTCGCCCTCTGCTACTAGAGCCATCACTGCTCCCAGTGAGCTGGTGAACCAGCCCTGTGGACACATTCAGTCTATGATTTTCTTTTTTTTTCTTTTTTTTACCTCTAACACCCAGCATGAACTCACCTGAGTCCCTCGTCTCTCCATCTCTGGCCTGCCCTCATCCCCCCTCCAGCTCTTCTAACCGTGCACGGGGATTGTGAACACAAACACACAATCTCCCTCTCTGCCCGCTCTCTTTTTCAGTGCTTGAGTTGGATTTAAACTTTTAGTTTGGTGCGGGGGCACACACATCCCTGGCTATTGTAGGAGGGAGACTGACTTTAAAAAAGCAGTTGTGATTCTGAATATTCTTACAGTAAAGTTCGTGGGGTATGCTGAGACTCCGATGCAGTTTTTAATTCCATAAATTGTCCTCATTGTGTCTTTCCATATTTTCCGAACGCCTGCGCCTCTGAAACCTGGCAACTATAACATACAACAGCACTGTACATATGGTGCTTCAATCAAGAACCTGCAAATGTATTCCATGACAAACTTGTATTTCTTGAATATACTTAACCTGTTTAGTATGAATAGTGCACCAGATGGATGGAAGAACAAGAATAAGGTAAACATGATACTTAATGCTCTTTCTATTAGAAATGTTGAGGCTCAGATCTGAAGGCGAGTGGCACCCGTCAAGGCCCTTTGTCTCCAGCTAAGCAGAGATACCAGAGTGGTTATTAGTGATGCATGTGAAACGCTAGCCAAGGCGTGTGATGACCCTGGGGGCCTCGCCTGTCTCAGGGAACAGATGTGCCACCCACTCGCAACAGTTGTACCCTTCCCACAATGGCCTTGTGGGAGACAGTGGGCTAGCTGCGGACTGAAGATGATACCTCACTTAACTAGCTCTCGTGTTGGCTGCAGGGAGTGTGCGTCTCTGCGAAAAGAGGGAGCTAGAGAGGAAGGGAGAAACAGGGAGGGTGTGAACAGCACACATATTTACAGGATCAATATTTACCCAAAATTTTTCTTGGGAGCCAACACCTGCTGCATCTTTGTATAAAGTCGAGAAGTTGGAGAAATGAAATTGGCTGATCTCTCTTGAAGATTTCATTAACTTCCCCCCCAATATGAACTTGGGAACTTGATCAAGTTATCATAGCATTAAAGTCTTCAGCAGATTTTTCTCTACGCTTATTTTTTCTTTTCTTTTTTTTCATCAGACAGCTCATTAAAGCAAATACAGCTAATAATGAACATTTTAAAGGCTCATAGTACTCTCTAATTTTCTTTATTATTTCTTAATCCTTAATGAAGAGTTTCATTTACACCACGCTTATAGAGAAAACATGCATTTCAATGTGCTGAAAGTTAATTCATTTCCTTGTAATGCAATAGTTAGTTTTAATTGCTTTTTAATGTAGTCGGTTGACTATAATATTGCAGAAAACAAACTTTGTGTTGCATTCATTTCATTTCCATTTGAAATTCAAAGCCATTATTTCAGAATTTTTAATGGCACACCGTGACATGCTTCGTATTTGCAGGCTTCTCTTTGCAGTTTACCGTTTTCTCATAATGAGCAGAGCTATGGAAACATGCCGCATTATGATAATTGTGTACAATTCTGATATACTATACTTTAATAAAAGGATATTTGAACTCACAGCTTGCTGTCAGATCAAGACAGAGATATGTGTTGTGAGTGTTGGCACTAACAGGAATGAACTGTGACACCTAAATCAACAACTCGCAGAAGGACTTTGCCCCCAAATTCATTTGTCAATAGATTGAGTCAATATGGGTTGATCTGTGTGCAGCTCGACAGCCTTCTGTCTACCCGTCAACACACAGAGGACAGTGTCTGGCTAGACGTCTGGCCATTAACTGCATTATCTGTGTGTCTGCTGTGTAAATGCATCAAACGGTGGGTACACTTAAACAAAAAATTGTTTTCTGCCTGTCATGAAACCAGTGTCCCAGTTGTTTGAGTGAGTGAAACCCAACACGACATAAATGGAGTCCAAATTCAGTCTTTATAAGTGAGGTCTTGACTGATTTAATTATACTAAGTGGTAGGAAGCCCCCACACGCTATCAAATATTAAAGTGGTAATCTGTGAGAGTTTTGTTTTTATTTTCATGCCTTCTCTAGTGCTCGGCACTCACTGCTACAATTTAAAAACTTTTACCTGTCAATCGGACATTCTGGGTGAGTACACCACAGGTGGTCCTTTATATTTGGACTTTTGAACAGGAATTAGAATCAGTTCTTTTGCTTTTCAGTGCACCAAACAAACCACAGGCACTTTCACCTCACCGGAGTCAAATGCGGCTTTTTTGTCAAAGCGACTGGCATCTTACAGATATGCATGAAGTGTCCTTTGAGATGGATCCGAACTGTACACACATGGATGCTTGTAAAGAGCCCCTTGGCATCTCTTTAAACCTACTGGGGTAAGTATGAAGGAAATGAATCAGCAAATGAAAGCAAAGCAAAACACAAAGCTCCCAAATTGAACACAAATCACCGACTTTGGATGACAAACTTGTGGCTTACTCTTCCACCATCATCCAAACTTGTTAACAGAGGTTGGCTATCTCCTGGTTTGTCGAGGCACTAATAGTCTTGGTTCTAGTAATGTTTGTGCTGTGATTGAATGGCTGTATTTGACACTGTGGAATTAATATGTTGGCTCAGCAGTCATGATCTAGAGCTAGCCTTAGTTGCTCATTTAGCCTTTCACTTAATCACAGTGTTGGTCGATCTTAAGCTGTGGTGTGTCTCCTTAAACTCAGCTATATGCATTTAAGTTCAGTCCCAATTAGTTTTTGGTTAATTGGCCTTACTGGATCTCACTAGCTGTACTTTATGAGGAAATTCTCAAGTCATATGTCTGACTGGACAAATGGATGAAGGAAACATAAGAAAGTATTTGGTTCCTGTATACAGATGTTACTTCCAGTTCTTATAAGGTTCCCTCTGTTTGGTAAGACTTCAAAGGTCATAATGTGGAACTTTCAATTTAATGTTAGGGACCTTTCACATGGTGACTCTAACTTTTTTCTTTTAGGCTGGATCTAAAGAACATTAGCCTGAATTGAGTAGACCTGGACCATTTGTAGCAGTGTAGAATAAGTATTAATAAGCTCATATAGGAGATAGCCTTAAGAACTAAGAGGCAGTTTGTCCAGTCAATATGTGCAGTGGTCTTTTTTCTCCTCAGTACTGGACTTGCCCCAATGAAATGTCTCTGCAGAAACACATCTGCGCCCCCTGAATGAAAACCTGGCCTCACAATGCATGTACGTCACAATGAGCGCAATTAATGAATTTTAGATGCAATGGCTTCTGGTGCATTTAACAACAGAGAGGACAGTAAACCGGGAAAATAACCTCCAGTTTGCATGTTCGCCCTGTGCTTGTGTAAGCTCTCTCTGGGTATCAAAGATCCACATATTAGCATATAATTGGTGATTCTAAAGTTGCTGTAGGTGTGAATGTGCTTGTCCATCTACATTAGCCCAGCGACAGACTGGCCTCCCGGACAGGCTGTGCCCCATCTCTCGCCCCGTGACAACTGGGATGGACTCCAGGGCCTGAATTGGGCAAGTTATGTGCAAATTATTTTTCAAGACGATGCAAGTTATATAGCTTATATAGCTCCACCAAATATGATTTTATAATGCCTGAATGTCCTCAAAAAATGCTTTTTCCGAGCTTGAATAAGTGATTAGAAGACTGACATAAACAATTTAAGTGGCTAAATTGTTTTTCAACTGATAAAGTCTTTAAATAACATACAGCTCCAACTTGTTAATTGTCAGCATTTGCACCATTAATACATTTTCATTTTGCCGCTTTGACAAAATGCGAACTCTGGGTTGCAATGATGAAAATCTGATATTTACCTATATTCTGATAGGCTTAAACTATTACGCAAGATGACACCGTACATACTTGTTGGTTGTTAAAATAGTTTCTTGATTATTTCTGTTTTTCAGCTTCAAAGTTTTTATCGGGTCAGACTAAAGACAGCTGGCTTTTTTTCACTGACTGATTAACTGAATATACCGAAGCTAAAATGAGGCTCACAGACATAAAACCCAACCTACTGCAAAGAGGCTCTACTGAGCGTTTTGAACGACAAGCACCCACCAGAACACCGTTCACATTTCAGACAATAAATCATTAGTAACAACCATGGCATCTCTTTCCCTCTCACCCCCTCCGCCACCACCACCTCCCTCTTAATGCCAATCAGAGCAAGATGGGAAGATTCCCTCCAACTCTTGAGATCCAGCATGTGTTTCTCCCAGAGGGGAAAAATTAATTCCTCCTCCTCCTCGGCATCCTCCTCCTCCTTTTTCTCCGCCAAGGTGCAGCATGCTCCCTCTTTTTCTCTCCCCATCTGAAAGAATACAAGAGAATGAGAACCTCTCCTGAGGGGATCCAGCTTATATACTATTTCATCCGCATTTAAATCCTCTGATAAATGCGAATGTGAATGCCTTAGCGGGGAACTTGCAAAATAAAGAGAGATTATTTTCTGGAGATACTAATATTAGTCTTTTGGCATGGGGTAGAGTGAATACGACACCCAAGCGTGGGGAAGTCTATTGATGGTGATATTTAATCTAGTGTAAGCATTGCTCGTTGTCAAAGGAGTGGAATAAAGGGGAGAGGAATATGGGTTGTTTTTTTATTTACATACCTGTGAGAATGACGATCCATTCAAATAGATGACTTATCAGGCCGGAACAGAACCTCCCTCTCCCCAGAGGCAATGAAGAGGAAGAAAAATAAGTTAAGTCTTGCATTATTCTGAATGAAAGCTTTTGTTGGCAAGATTTGGTCTCTCTATATATTCTACAGTACAACTTTTTAACTACTTTTGGCATTTTGTAACGAGTAAACTATTGTTTCGCCTTGTTTTTTAAGTTTGAAGTTGTTGAGGAATTCTCGTAAAGTTTTTTTTTCCTCTGCCTTCATCATCCAGGTACCGAGCCGCACTTTTCCTTCCCACTTTGATGCAGGGAAAGAGATCAAACGAATCCTTAAGACACCGATAATAATACGTTTTTATTATGTTTTCATTGTTCCCCAGGACTGTCATTTCCAGCAGCTTCTGCGCGAGGAGACACGAAGACGGTTTCCATCACAAATATTCCTTTCAGGATCTGTTAGGCCTTGCTTGTCATCTGGATGAAAAGGAATCGTGGGGATTTTTGTGCTTGCCCTTAATCTCCCTAACTGATGCTGGGAGTGCAAATCAAATCCAATTATAGGCAATGTGGGCCTTCAGCCTCTTTGAGGAAAGATATTGGAGACACTGATGGTTATCTAATGTTTTTCTTTCTTCTCTCTCTGCTTTGAAACAACCAGCAGAGAGTGAGGTCATGGGAGTAGATCCGAGTGCTTGCAAGACCCCACTTGAGATGATTTTTTTTTTTCATTGTCCACAACAGTCCATTTCCCTTTTCTTTTCAATATAAAGATTATTAGGCTTCCTAAGATCTTTACACGTGGGGGAAAAAATGACTGAAGATGCCGAAAAAAAGGCTTCAGGCGGGGTTACATTCATATTTAATAGTAGTAATCTGCACGAACAAATGCAACTTTATGATTTCTAAGATGATAACTACAGGTAAAAAAAAAAAAAAAAGCTGACTCTACTTTTTATGGCCCTCATGCATATTTTAGAATTTCAATTAGGCTGTGGAAATAGCAGTAAAAGCATGTATTCGTTGGCTAATTTGGCTGCTGTTTGAGGACAAGATGTTTATTTTTCCATTTATTAATGCAAGTTTCTGAGGGTAACACAGGTAGACGTGTTCAAACAGTACCAACGCTACACTATGAGTAAGCAAAGTGCCGCCCTCATCCTTCTAATATTAATCTGTGAATTATTATTTCTATTATTATTATTACTACAGTTAATAAGCAAGTGGTACTTTACGCAGCAACGATGGAGCCATTTTTAAAGGGACACTTCCCCCAAAATTTCTCCTTTGGCCTCTAATGTTATTTAACCTTCTAGACTGTTTTGGTGTGCGTTGCCAAGGTTTGGGCTATATTCAGTTCAATTCAATTTAATCACAGCAATGGTTACCTCGAGGTGCTTTATATTGTAGGTTAAAGACCCTACAATAATACAATATACAATTGAGAGAAAGCTATAGGAATATCTACCTTCTGTTGAATATGAGGACAGCACGTGAACTAACCTTGTGGTGCTTAAAGCAATGAAAAAGGAATGAGGAAAAACTCAGTAGTAGTTTTCATCTTTCCAGTAATCATGGCCTAAACGAAAACCTTTTTGTGAGCAGTTTCATGTATGAACATTTTTGTTCTACTAAATAACACTCACTTAAAGGATTTTGCAGAAAAACGCACCCATCTACGAGAGTCTTTTTCTCGTGCACGTGTGACTGGATGTAAGCTTTAATGGCGCCCCCTCTTGGTTGAGCTCTAATCTTGGGAAGTTACATGGATTCTTTGGTAGTGGATGTAGACATCCTACAAGCCTACAAGTTATTACAACAGAACTGGCTCTACTGCACTGCTGAACAAAAAAAAAAAATATAAAAGCATGATGTTGGGTGAATTATTCCTTTGACATCTGCACATTCCTTATTTTCATAGATCTGGTCATAGAGTATGATTTATATGAAACCCACGTTTGGTGTCTGCAGCTGTTAATTAAATGTAATGAGAAATAATAGTCTTCCTGAAATATCTAGAGTAACACATACGCTTCATGAAGCTACCCTGAGTAAAAGTATCTAGTTACTTCTTACCGCTGGGAGCTGAGATGTTAAATGGGCTTGTTTGTGATTGGATGATTTTTGGTTTAAGTCCAGATTTTCTGCAACAATGAACCAGCAATTACCAGATCATCTGCCTTGTTTTCTGACATGGGGCCCATAAGCAATGCGTTTACAACCCCGGCTAAGACCGTATTGTGTCATAATGAGCAGCTTCCCGCAGGTCTGAGCATGTAGGGCTGTGAGAGAGTACAGCAAGGTGTCACTAAAAATACTTTCCCTGGAAGAAAAAACACCAGAAATGAAAATCCAACCAAAGGGATGGTGCAAAGGGACTAATGGGGGCTGAAATACTAATTTTGGATTCACTGACACAAACTCTTATCTGCTTTAATCCTAGCTTTGGAGAGCATGGCTAAGAATGTCCCTGTTAAAACTAATCTACGATTACAAAATATCTCGAACTCAATAAACTGAGATTATTCAAATCCCTTGTGGTGTAATCGCACCCAAGTGCCACCATGTAATCTCAACTAAACGTGTTTTGCATTCATCTGCCTCTTTTTCTCCCTCTCTCCCAGACGGCATGTAAGTAAACCTTCCCGTGGTGTGGGACGCTGCAAACTTAAGAATTTGCTGCTTATTTTGTATCATTAAAATATTAATCACAGATTAAGCCCCCTTAATACCCTATGGATTGCCATTTTAGAAAACAAATACAATAGTTCCCCCACGCTTTTCTTTGCAGAAACCTCCTGGCATCTCAGGAATCAGCCGCATGTTTCGCTGCTGAAAGAAAGACAGGAAAGGATAGAACTGTAATCCCTATCAATGCACTTTAGAAACCACCTTCTTGCTAAAATGTGTGACTAATGGGCACAAATCTGCGGCTTTAGAAGCTGTCAGCGAGGACTGCCTAGGCCGTTGTTCCACTATTCACCGCATAAACGTAATAAACCGGTCGCGTTTGTTTTTGCCATTGCTAGAGTCTTTTTGTTTCTGCTCAGAGCAAATGTACCTTGAGGTCTTGTGTAGGGTTTCTCTTTTCAAGCTGCAGCTTCTTCTTCTCCTTCTTCTTTCTATTTATTTATTTATTTATTCGCTTTCCTCCTCCCGCCTGGTCTGTGTGCTGTTTCGTGGTGCCGTAATGACATTAAAACACGAACACTTAAAGGGCTTTTGGTGAGAGCTGCATTGTCTCCTGTGAAGGCTTCCAAAAAGAGGCTTTTATTTTGTTGTGGGATTTAATGCCAGTGTGTGTTACCTGATAACATTAAGGCAGAGCAGGGAAGCAGGAATATTCCCCGACTGGCAAAGCTTCAAGAATATTGACCACCAACAGGATTGCAGCTGATGCCGGCCATGTATATTCATGCGC
This sequence comes from Pelmatolapia mariae, assembly GCF_036321145.2. Lineage (NCBI taxonomy): Eukaryota > Metazoa > Chordata > Actinopteri > Cichliformes > Cichlidae > Pelmatolapia > Pelmatolapia mariae. Next base: position 70,140,723 of record NC_086236.1, read on the forward strand.
TCAGAACGGCCTGATTATAGCTATTACAGAATTATATCCGGGGAGGCGCAATTCATTAGCCCTGATTTCTCTTTATCTCGCGTCAGAGTGCAAGGCTAGCTTACTGAAGGAGGGCTGAATAATCTTGCTATGTTTCCAAAGCCAGATGAAAGAATCCATGTCAACTTCTGGGATTCGGCAAACCTCCTGAGAGGGGAATTTCAGTGTAAAAGTTAGCAGGCCTTATACTTGGATGAGTAAAAACAAACTCGAAAAAGTTCCTTCAGAGTGATTTTTCCCCCCTTTTTTTCTTCCTGGCAGGTGAGATTTTGTGGATCCAAATCGATTTATGTTGTTGTTTTTGCGATGGCAGTTAAATACACTTTGGGAAATGAGGTGAATGAAACCTATAAAATGAAGTTTGCTTCCAGCTGAATAGCTAATTCAGTGCATCCAGAAAAAAAGCGAGTCTTTTTTTCCTCTCCTCCGCTCACTGCCGTATGTGAGGGAGAAATAATGACAGTGTTTCGGCGTTGTTTGATCATCCTTAGCAAATTTGAATGCCAAATTTGTTTTGCAGGTGTTGCTCATGGAATAATTGAGCTGCATAATGTGGATAAGGTGTTGCTACCATACTACACTTAATACGCATTTTAAACACCAAAACAGCTCCAGCCGCTACGGAAGCCTAAAATCATTATAAGTCTATTTTCTTTTAAGGTTAAAAAATAGATTTTTCAATTGACACGGTTTGTCTTTGTAAGAGAAAACATGTTTTAATGTGAAAAGAATTAAAAAGAATAACTACTTTGAACAGAGTCCAACTGATTGGAAACTTCATCGAAAAATTTTGACTTAAAAAAAAGTGACCTCTATATGTGTGCACCTTTATGCACACATATGAATGGGGAAAGCGGTGCAACATTGAATCTCACTTCTCCAAAGGTTCTTGAAATACAATCATATTTTTATGATCACCCATCCAGAAAAACTCACAAGAACTGAAGGATTTCTCCAAGTCAGTAAAGCGTCAGAGGAATCGTCCACGAGAAGAAGCTCAAAGGGTCATCTGGTCTGAGTTCACGTCCTATTCTGACAGCGGGAACGTGCTTGAACCTCTGAGAGCTGGATAAACACGACAAACCCCACCCATCTGATACATCAGGAAGAACTAATGCTGATAAAAATTTGTGCAGCTTTAATATAGAGTGCTCAGATACCAGAAAATATGTGCTGTATGTACACAGTGAACCAGTCTGCTCTGGTGTCTTGGGTGCATGGTGCTCCTCCTCTTGTCTTCCCAGGCAAAAGCTCTATAAACAGAGACTGAGCCACATGTAAATACACGCGTGCACTCATGTGCGCACACACACACTCAAAACAATGGCTATTACGAGGCACACCTGGGTTCCTGCCTGCGCCATCCTCCTAATATCTTTTAAATCTTCACATAAGGTATGCCTTCCATAGGGCTTACAATACCATTTGCTCTAATAAATTCTTTTGGCAGTGCTGAGTGCAAGCTGCTTCTCTAAGGCCCCAGGAGAAGCACGCGGGGAGCGAGAAGGGAGAGGCAGCCCAAAATATGAGGATAAATAGTGGGGAATCCTCCAGGACCCCAGCCCTGGTAATCAACATTCTTCCAACTGGAAACATTTTCCAATTCTTTATCTTCATTTAGCTTCCTTACCTAGTAATTCTTAGCAGCGGGCTGCAATAATTTGCATTGACGCCTGAATCGAAAAAACAAGAAGGGTCCAAATTGAAGGTTTTTGGAGGGATGAGGGGAGCGCAGGGGAGAAAGAGAAGAGAGAAAGGAGGGGGCGATGGTTATAAGCAAATGAAATTAATGACGGTTAGTGTTTGTCTAGCGAAGACAGGAAGGAGCACGGTGTCGGGTGCCATGTTAAACACTCCACACACGGTAAAGTAGCTAATCCAGGCTCCCTCCATCTCAAGCCTCTGTGTGATTACAGCGAACAGTCTCCTCATCGTGAACGCCGTGGAGCAGAGCGGCGGCCCTAGTTACCTCTCCAACAAGAGGCTCATTAAGAGCAAGAGAGAGTCAGAAAGAGAGCGAGAGAGAAAGAGAAGGGAGGAGGAGGGAAAAAAACGATTTTTAAGTGTTGACTAATAGAGGAGCTCCAAGGTATTTATTTCTTATTGTTTCCCTGCAAAGTCATTATGCCACACTGGAGGTTGTTCTTTCCACTTTCCGGCAAGAGAGAGCGAGTGAAGTACACAGCGTGTGTGTGTGTGCAATGTGTGTGTGCAATGTGTGTGTGCGTGCTTGTATCTGTGTGTATTTCCTTTCACCCTCCCTCACTCCTACTCTAAGGGAGGCGGTGATGACTTGAGGCAAGCCTGGATCTCCAACACTGAGATGCACTCCTATTGTGGCTCTTTGCTGCTGCAGCATATGAACTGTCACTTGTTAAGTTAAATTATACATTGCCTCTCCTAATTCCCAACCCGATATTTCTGGCAGAAGGGAGGTACACGCGGACAGGCAGCATCTGTTAGACCCACTGATGAAGGCCAAAAACCCTTTTTCTCTGCACCCATTCGTCACCGGCTCTGACAACGCCGGGCTCATCTGATCTGCTGCTGCCGACTGAGCGAGCTGCAAAAGTAAAATTAACTTTTTTTAAAGGAGAGAGATGAATTCCTGAAATTGGTTTTGATTTATCTCCATTACAAACAATTTAAAAGTACACATTTCAAGCTGTTTCTCAGCAACTCTGACATTTAATAATTTTCTCAACTTTATTCTAGTTGCATGTTGTTGCTGCTGGAAATATTTTAAAGGTTAAATGGTTTAATGGTAATTATATAAAGCAACATTGGAATATTACACCATCTAAACACAGTTTTATCAGTTCTCAATTGTCTTAACAATAGTTTAATTGTTAGCTCGCCCGCCCACACAATAGTTGGGCAAAGACAAAAACCACTAATGGCTCAGCAAAGGAGAAGATGAATAAAATTAAAAGACACCTGCACACCTCTTCTCTTCTAGTTGAATAGATTTCTTTGTTAATTTTGGAAGCGAGTTCAGTCATTACAAAGAACACCTACTGTCCTCCTAAGCTGCCCTTTAAAGCATTTAAGCATTTATCGGCACAATAGCCCATTCAATTACACTGATAACGAATGCAAAGCGGTGCATTGTTGATTCCAACTTTCTTGCATAAAGAAACTACAACTTGAACCACAAAACCAATGTGGAAACTTAACCTGAAAATAATTTTCCTGCAGTATAAGCCTGCATCTGTTGATTAATCAGCCCGTGTGCAGTTAATTGTTGAGAGGCAAATAATCACTTTGACCTTTTGGCGCATCAAAGGTCAAAGGTATTTCTGCGGATAAACACTTTCGGAGTCGGGAATACCAGCAAGCATGATGGGAAGTGGAAGTCCTTAGTGCTGTGTAGTATGGCATGTTTTGAGTGACATAAAGTTATTTCTAGTATTAAAATATGTTAAAAACCAGACCAATTTATTTCATTCTAATTGGGTGATTCCACAAAAAACATTGCTGCGTGTCATCTTTTTGCCACCACAGTACTCGATTGCATTATATTTTTCAACCCATATAAACTATCATCAAAATATGATCAATTTTTCTCAGTCAAAGACATTTAAATACCTCTTTACATACCTGATGGATGAAGTTCTCCAAGATTTTCTAAACTTTATGCCATTTTATGTTTTTGCAGCTCAGGACATGAAAAAGACCTCGAGTATAAACATAAAACCGCAGTCAGAAAAATATCTGCAGCTGACAAAAATCCAGGCATGTTAAGTAGAGTGGATGAGGGGGAAGGCTGGGTGACAGCATGAATAACTTACATGCATGGACTGATTTACAGTGGCTCTTACAGATGGTACAATATTCACTGCTCACATCAAAATATACATCGCTAAATGTAAATTGTTGGTTTGTTAAGAAAAAAGTAGAAATATCTCACACCTTTAAACACACAGATTAGAATTTGCTCTTAAATTTGGAAAAGCCGATCTTAACTCTCTTTCTACAAGTACTCGGTGTGCTCATAATCCAGGATTCCAGGTGTGATAAAGTGCAGCATTAAAATGGTTTGAAAACACTTTCTGAGCAGGTCAGGTGTGTGTAAATTGCTGAGATTCAGGTGTCATTAGTTTTCTGAGGGCACCATTCTCACCTCCCTCCTCTCTGCAAGAGGATCTCTGCAGCCACCAGTTTGTTATGTGACACCTCCTGGTCGAGACTGAGGCTGCAGCTCAGAGGCAACTCGCGCTCGCTGTGTGCTGTGTGCGTATTTGTGCATGTGCGTGTCCATATGTGTGTACATAAGTCTGTCTATATCTTTAAGAGGGAGAGAACAAGGTGCTGTGTGATTGAAGAGGCATGTGAGGGTGCGCGTCAGTGTGTGCATACATACGGTACATACCCCCACTTAGGAAAGCCAACCATCGTCAGTGTCTCCAATGGCTTAGGGCCCTTTCCTCTCTCTCCCATGCGGGCCCTTGATTAAAGCCAGAATTCCTCCACGTGTGCACGACTGTGTGAATGTGTATGCTTGTGTGTGTGCGAGACTCAGGCTTGCTGGGATTGCATTAGACAAAAGGGACGCACTTGCCAGCAGCTGTGGTGAAGACAGCAGAATCCCACCCCACCTAAAGCACCCCATTGGTTCCTCCTTCGTCTCCCAGCCTCCCTTGGTCCAGTTAGGCAACCGGAGCGGCGATGGCGCCCGCTCAGGAGAAGAAAAGGCCCCTCGGGAGTCTGGAAAGTGAATAAAGGAACACGCAGAAAGAGAGAATAAGCATTTTTCATGCTTTTTGTGTTTAATGCCATTTCCAAAAATAATGTGGGCCTCTGAAAACAGAAGGTAAAGATTTTTAAGAAAACATGTCCGCACATAGACACACACACACGCGAGCACATACACAAACCGCCAGTTTGGGGAGGGTTGCTGTGAATACCTGATTCTTCCCCCTCTTTTTTCTCCTCATCTCCCTTTAAAAATCTGCAAATCCATTTGCTAAACAGCTGCACCTCTGTAGTGCACAGATAACAACCTGGGCCAGACTGGCTTTGCGGCAGCGAGTGGAGGCAGATAGGCCCAAATCTCTGGCCCTTTTTTCAAAAATGCTAATGACGAAGGAAACACTTCCCCGGCCAAAAAAAAGAGAAAAAAAAGGAAAAAAAAAGGCAGAAAGAGATGGAGAGCGAGCGTGAGGGAGAGAGAAGGCTCTTGTAGATCTGTCAATTGCTATTTTGACAGATATTTGCTTGTAAGTACACACAACACTTGTTCCCTGTGTCTTATCTGGTGCTGTGCAGAACACTGACCTACATTACATCAAGCACAATATGATGCACAAACACGCTCTGTTCAATAGCCCGCTTTTTCTGTTGTTGTTGTTTGTTTTTTCTCACTCCCCCTCTTCTCTCTTTTTCACCTTAAAAACAGATGGATTCAAATGAAATGGCTGCAAATCCTGTGAACAGAAGGTATTCTTTCTCAAATAAAACCTTGTGGCTTAAAGGGAGAATCTTGCGACCATCTCCGGATGTTTGATTGCTCCTCAAAGGCCTGAGCAACTGCACTCAGTGGAGGAGAGTAAATATTGGAAATATTGCCACAGCTGCTCATTCACTCCATCTCTAACTCTCCCTCTCTGCCTCGCGCTCACACTCTGCGACATGTAGACACAATGGCGCAGAAAGCATTCTGATTGCGATGTGATGTATTGTTTATCCGTGCTATACGTAGGCTCTTTTTCCTGCTTAACAGCTTTCGGTGAGGTCAGAAGTCAATCAGAGAGCAGCAGCGCCCGCAGCTAGAAGAACTTTAGTGTCTCACACAAACACACTTCAGTGAAATGGATGATTTCCAACACAGAGTTTTAAATTGAGGTGCTTCAGTTGACAGATTGGCTCGCTAATCACCAGAGGCTGCATTACAGAAACTCCCTAACTATGAAATCCTCTCTTTATTTGTTTGGTAACCATGAAAATGTGAGTTACTTCCCTGATTTACAGCTTTATAAATAAATAAATAAATAAATAAACTCAATGCAAGGGCCAACTTACTTGTTTCTAATGCTTTCAGCCACATCTTATGGCCTTCCTCAACGAAGGAGTGGAGAAACACCTCTAAACACGTTTCTGCAGGCAGAATTCCACATGAGAAAAGCCTCCAGAGGGAGCAATGTAGTGCGATGTACTTGCATTTATATAAAGAGTATAACAGATATTACATTTTTTGCCACCTCTAATACCAAACTCACCTCTTAGTAGAACATCTGGCAGCCACTCGTGATGGCACAAAGAAGAACCCTGCTTTGTAACGTAGTGCTATCTGGAAGGACAAATTCTTCATTGACGATGAAAGTGAACTGAATGCCCATTCAGGAGGTGCACTCTGTATCCAAGGCTGCACAGACTGGTCTTTGATTTGATTTGACATCAAACCCACGCTAAATAATTATGCATATGTATAGAAAACAACATATAAAAGCAGCCAATGAGCCATGATAAAAAGAAATGAACATATGCACACATTTGAATATAGCGATGACAGGATATTAGAATTTAATTAGTTCTTTTTAATATATTTCTTATGTCATTCAGCATTACAAATTACTTCTTTAGATTATCATGCTGTGTGTGTGTGTGTGTGTGTGTGTGTGTGTGTGTGTGTGTGTGTGTGTGTGTGTGTGTGTGTGTGTGTGTGAATGCACGTGTGTGCGTTTTGTGGTCTCCATGCAGGAAGCAATTTCCTTGTTGCATTGCTTTAGTTGATGGTTTGTTGCTAGCGGACATTCCAGGCTCTGGTTGCCTTGGTGACCCTCAGAGGTTATATTGGATCTGTCGCTTGAAGTCGCTGAACGTCTCTGGACTGGTCACCATGTCCTGTGTGAACGCCTCATTTGATTTCCTGCTGTCGGGTCGTTAAATTTGCTGTTAACAACTTGATGTTTTTGGAATAATCTATTTATTTGATGATTTATTTTTAAAACCCCGACCTGCTGTAAAGTAAAAGGTAAATGTAGTGTGGTTAAAAAGTACAATATTTCCCCAAAAAATATTGCACGGACAAAAATTATTATAATAGTACTGTACTTGATTGCACTTGTATCCACTTATACAACTGAAAATCTGATAAATGAAAGATCTAAACTTTATAAATCAGGAGAAGCTTGGGTGGGAAAAGTTAAAAGAAAAATGCTACCAGATCTCTATACCAGTGTTTACCAACCACTGTGCTGCATAGGTGTGCCGTGGAATATTATGTGGGTCCACCTGATTGGTACTCTAAGCCAGCGGTCCCCAACCTTTTTTGCGCCACAGACCGGTTTATGCCCGACAATATTTTCACGGACCGGCCTTTAAGGTGTCGCGGATAAATACAACAAAATAAAACTAGTACCGGTACCGAAAAAAAATAAGATTTATTCATAACACACGTGAAAAGACCCAGGAAAACCGAGTTAACGATAAAAACGATAACAAAATAACGCTGAAAACCGATAAAAACCCTGAAAACCATACATTTCACACCTGAGCCTCAACTCCCGCGGCCCGGTACCAAACGACTCACGGACTGGTACCGGTCCGAGGCCCGGGGGTTGGGGACCGCTGCTCTAAGCGACCAGCGTGAGTAACGGGCAGAACAATTACATTCTCTTCCACTAGAGGGCAGTACAACTACCTGCTCTAATTAAATGGGTTGCTAACTGCCAGTAAAACAGAAGAAGACGAGGAAGAAATTACATAATAGTCATGCTGTGAGACAACGCAGGGCCTAATAGCAATAGATAAATATTTGAAAAGAAAAAGTAGTCTGACTTGAGTCCTGGAGAAAATTCCGACCCAGATGAAGGCCCTAGCATGAGCAGAGGTCAGAAGAAAGCAAAAAAGGTATAGCCTACTGGGGACAAACCGAGCCAAATCTGTTATGCTTGGTGTGCGGAGAAAATTTATCAATATGCTTTTGGTGACATTTTTGCTTGGTTTGTGCTGGTGTGATTTTTCTAATGTGAAATATGTGCTTTGGCTCCAAAAGGCTGGGAAACGCTGCTCAATACAGTAGCTTAATCCTGTGAACTCATGAAGCTGTAGTAACTCTGAAGGCCACTTGAGGCTCGGTCTAAAACCGAGTCAGTCCTCATAGACTTCCATGTTAAAGTCCCAGATTTTAGAGCACAAATAAATATATCGACATTCTGGCATGAAGGATGGTTTTGGGTTCTACAGCCACGGGACTTTTTTTCCAGTGAGTTAACAATTTTAATAGTAACAAGGATTACGTTTATGCATTAAGAAGGACTTGGCTGTTTGACTGGCAAGTAGATATTGCTCTAAATATTAACTATCAGCTTGGCCTTACCTACACTACGTCAAGCCGCTGTCCTGCACCTCCAACCTGTAATGGACACGCCGGTCCACCGTGTCCATTTTAAACTTTGCCTCTCCAAAGCGTGAAAAGAACACGCATGCAGAAGTTGCAGTAAGCTTCAGTAACAGCAGAGGGAGATATTTTATTTCAAGCTAACCAGTGCAGCAGTGGTTAGCACTGTGCGTGTGTCAACGTAATTTGATGAGCACAACTTATGGCCTGAAAAGCAAGCCATAACTTCCTGTTGTAGTCTTTTCAAAGTAAAAGTCATGACACTCAGACCACTCAGAGGCTCGAGCGTCAGAGTTTGAGTCATAAAAAAATAAATAGATAAATAATGATTATACCCATACTTGCTGTGTGATTAATTATATTAGTCATACAGCATGCCAAGTTGAATATAATTCTAGTATTATTCAGATGTTAACACTATGTGGATGGAGTCTGACTGTACCATGCACATTATGAACAGTCTTTGCTAACCAGCCTGGCCAAAGCTGTTAATTTAGTATTTCACCTTCTCACCAAATATGTCAAAAAAAGAAAGGAAAAAGACAAATTTAACATTTCAAAATGATAGTCAATAATAATCCACAAATCGATAGGTGACAGCACTGTGGTTACATCCATCTACAGTCTACAAGGGAAACACTTCAACATAACACATCTGACTCTTCAGCTGTTGATTTGCATTGTGATTAATATAGATGCCAGATTTCCACATGAAAAATATCCTTAACAAACACTACATATCTACTTCTGCTGTGCTGATTTTTATCTCTTCTGAACAGCAAAGAAACACACTGCACAAGCACAACCTCAGTATGAAAACTGTCAGGTCCCAAAGGCTGCAGATCCACACCTGCTCAGTTTTCTTTCTCGCACTATAATGGTGTGACACAGCAGTATGGACCTTGTGCTAAATACACTATTAGATATATAAATTAAATATTTAATATCCTCACATTGTTGCTTATTTAGTTAATGGTGATTTTTATCCATTAGTTCGTCTAGGTTTATTTTTAACTGCCATATTTGATACTAATGAGTGAATGACTAAAAGTTACTGTAACTCATTAACTACAGTATTTGATCTATAGAAGCCTCCTATGAGGCCTTTGGTAAAACTCAACGCATTTTGTTTGAGAAAAATTAAACATTTGTCGATTAGAAAAGCAACAATGTTCACTGCGTAAAGCGATTGAACTGAAGCCACTAATTTACTATTTATAAGTTGCACTCATGAGTTTATCAAACTCACTTGGCAGATAAACAACAATGTGACCACACTATCATCCATAACCAGCTATTACTTCCCATCAGCTGAAGTTCTAGTCCTCAAAGAGATAATTAAAGGTTCTCTTTTCACTGTAATTGTCAGTTCACTTAATTGTGTTTTGATATATTGGAGAATGTATAGCTTATTCCCACCCCCAAATCCATCATGCATACATTAGGTTGTTTGTCTGTAGGATGTTTTATAGCCGATGCCCTTTGGGATTTGACCCCTCTTTATGTTGACTGGCAGGTATGTTGCGAGGCAGGAGGAGTGGGAGGTTCGCCCCTGCATGGCCCCAAGAAAGAAAGGTGTGTGTTTCCATCTATGTGTGTGAGTGTGCATGCAAGACTGCTTTATCGTTTACAGAAAGTGTGTGCAGCTGAAACAGGACGTGCTCAGTTACAAGCAGTTTTAGGATGTTTTTTTTAATTGAGTAAAAGTTGTTCAGTATAGAACGCTGAAAGAACGTGACGTGGTTGGACCTTACAAATCCATTTATCCAGAGGGAACTCTGAGTAGAGCTTCTCTCTCTGGCAAATGGCAGTTGACGTTGTGTTAGGCATCTGATCATGATGTTTTCTGGCAGGCTGCCATTGGAGGTTTTCTAGGCAACCGGGAAAGCCACAATGGATACACTGAGTTTACTTGTATCCAATATCTAAGTAAGAAAGTAAGTCAAGTTTATTTCTTTCACAGACAAGTACTGACAAAGAGCTGTACAGCAAAATAGAGTAAAATAAGTAAAAAACATAATATAATTAAAGTGGCATTAATAGTAATATGAAATCAAGTAAGACAGAAAAAATGGTTAAAAAACAAAAGCTACAGTACAAACATTATGTAAAGAGACATAGGTTTTACCATAATTCTTGTGCCACATACACCGCACATTTACAGGATGGTTTTATTAACATTTGACCAATAACTGCTGGTCTCATTAGGGATGTACTGTTAGTAACATAGTAACATTTAGGACTGTTTTTGGTCTGGAAAACACATTAAAACATCCATCCATTCTCTTCCGCTTATCCTTTTTCAGGGTTGCGGGGGGGCTGGAGCCCATCCCTCATGAAAACATCTACAAAATAAAAGTTTAAATACAACAAAGCTGAAATAAAGATCACAATAGGGGAAAAAACTTGATGATACTTTTGTGAATAAAACAAAGCCACAAAGTTTTTCAACAAAACCAAGGCAGACACTTGTGAAATCACAGATTTGGCTGATAATGGATAATAATTAATAATTTTTTGGATTATCTAAATACACGTCTGAAACACTCGTCACATGAAAATATGGATTAGCAGCCATTAAATATATGATCAGATACGTTTGCATGTATTTTTTGTGAGTTTACAGTGGTTTAGATTGTCTGGAAAGCTATGTCACCTTTATTTTTTAAACATTAATTCAGATTTTCCATGCTTCCTACAACCCCATAAATAGAAGATGATAAAGATGATAAACCTAGATTATTTGCAACAACCATCTGGACAGATTGGATCTTTTACTATGTACACCTCCTCATTCAAAACTTCCACACCACCTGTAAAAATATCACCTACTACTTCATAATTGTATGGCAATCCATCATGTTCTAAAGTATATGTATATGAATATGAATCAGCCTTATCACATAGTTCACAAAAGAACGTAAAAAAGCGCAACGCCAGCCTCGTTCGGTACAATAGGCCTTAATGCTGCGTTTGAGTGAGACTGTCGCCACATGCAGCCCAGAGAAAGCAGGCAAGACAGAGTAAACAGTTTGTTCCTGCGAACAGCTCGATGCCAATCAGCAATTAATGAGGCGATGCTGGAACCACCGGCTGAGAGAAGTTAAACTGAGCTGAATTAAGGAGCAATATCATCCCTCATGCAGGTGCTCGCCGAACGAATAACTGCTTTAATTACTGTTATTCAATCATTTGCTTTTCCCTGCTGCATCCAAACACGACTCTGGTATTATCCCTTTTTCTTGTCAATTTAAAGACGCCTATCACAGACATCCTACCTACATGTTTCTCTCATGGCACTAAAGCATATTTGACCCTTGCAGAAAACAGAAGAAGAAGCTGCTTCCAGTCTTGAAGTGCGTATTGTAAAAGAAAGAAAAGCTCAATAGCAAGGTGCAGTTTGCAGAGTCCCTCTGTTTGAATAGGTCCTTATCTCGGTTTACATACTCGGGGTGGAGAGGTTTGTGGGTGCGTTTGATGGGAAACATCTGCGTGTGATATGGGGGATCTTCAGGGATGGGGGAGGAAAAAGTGGGCGTCTTTGCACCTGCTTTGGTACACTGCTCCACAATGCCTGTTATTTCTGCTAGAGGTGTCTCATGTTGTTTTTGCCATCACATACTGTCAAGATGAAGAGTACAGATTTGTTCATTTTAATTATATGGATACAGAGTCAAAGTCAGATATGAAATATGGGACCGAGTCTGACTTTCAGGCCATCCACCAAGGCATTTGGAAACAAGATTTCTATTTTTTTATCTTTAAAAAACGGAACCACCAACCCTATATTTCCACTTTTTTTAAATAGATAAATGTATTAACATAGGGAATATTAATGCAGAGTCAGTTGATGGTCACTAAGATATGAATGTCCAACAATTTGCAACAGGTAGGTGTTCATTAATGGGAAACATATGGAAACGTTTGCTGAAGACAAAGAGGAAGTCGTCACGACTGACTAAAGTCTGCAGTATAAGATGATGTTAAAGTTGCATTATACCTTTGCTATGGTAAGGGATGTGGTCAGAAATAATTAATTGTATGCATCTGTCCATGCCATTCTCAAGATTATCAGGAAATATCTGGAGGAAACATCCTCAAAAGCGGCACAAACGTTCACTTGGTCTCCAGGATAAAGTGACTACAAATACTGAGTTCAAATGAACCTGTGACCTCCTGAACTTCATTCAGTTTACAAATTAAAAGATTTTAGTGAAATCACAACTAAATCCAAATGCTAATAATAAAAAAAACCAAACACATGTACACACATGGGATAAAATTATAAATTATTTATTTCAAAAAAGGTCAAAGGTCATTTGTACTGTGACCATATAATGTTACCCCAAAACACCTTTCTAGACCTATTTTCTGCTTTAATTCAGAAATGGAAGGAGAGATTGTCACCCATTTAAATGCCCAATTTGGAAAGTTCAATAAAATAAACACGCTATTGAAGTTAGAAAGCTTTGAACTTCCAGATTCACAAGAACTCCATGTTTCTTGTGTTTGAGTCTGTAGCACAAACTGCAATGTGAATGACTGACAAGGCAGTAAATTGGTTAAATTAAAAATGTAAGCTGAAAAAAGTTGCTGGTAGTAAAGCAGCCACATTAAAAAAAGAAAAAAAAAAGCTCTGGTAAACCAAATGCACACTACCTGATCAGCACCAAATGAAGTCAGTGCTAATTTTGCTGCTGTGTGCGCAATACTTTTGCCATAACAGTTTTACAAGATGATGTCAGTGGGGTGTTTATAGCCTGTTCCACTGCTCCCAGCTGGCCAAAAACTATTAATACTGCTTTTAAGGAAATGAATAAGGCAACGGCAAAGTCAGCCCCAACAAGCTGTGTGGCACCTTTGTCACGCATGGCGGTGCTTTTGCCGCAGCTACCAACTAAGGAAATAAAGAAAAATAAGCATCATTTTAAACTTTTAAGATCGGCTCATAATGTGTTTGCTGCTTAAATGGTGAAGTCACTTTCAGGCCCACTTTTTTCTACGCCTTCACAAGAATGGTTCTCCAATTGTTCAGATGTCCTGATATACAACTTCCCGTCAACCATTGTATTTGCTGCTCATGCATGATTTAAAAAAGGTTTGTAAACTCAAGTTTTCTCTAAAGTTGACCTTTCTAATGTGAAGACAGAAATAATACGGCTTGTATTCTCTGGGGAGAGCCGGGGAGGGACGAGGGAGCCGGCGCACAATAGCTCTGTAGGATTTGAGGGGATTGACACAAAACAAACGAGGTGATTTCCCTCAGAGTCAGAGGAGGGATCTATCTCCGTAGAGCTGCATGCTGACAAGTGCTGGTCCCCGGGGACGACAAATAGAGATGTTACCGCTCCAGAGGGAAACAGGCGGCTTCCCTGCTTTCATGTTACTGAACATAAGGCAGAGAACAGCAAAGGAAGGAGGAATCTGGAGATGCTAAAGAGCTTTTATATGATAAATATGACGCGAGCGTCACTTAACAGACAGCAGAGTCATGTTTTGTTAGTCTCATACTCTACACATTTGCTGTGTGTAAATAGTATTAACATATTTGTATCTTAGTTGGATAAGGTTTTGTTTTTAACTAACTTTCCTTGCAGATATTTTTTTTGTAAGCAGAGGAGGAATCCTCGGTTGTTTCAAGTATCACATTCCCAAAAAATGTTATTGTTATTGATAGAAAAGTAAAATCTTTGTTACACCTGCAAATTTCCTTAAAAAAATTCAGGTTATTAATTTTACAAAAAAAAAATTGTGATTTTTCCTTCAAATGGCAGAAAGAGCAAATTATTTTTAAGATTACTGACTTTAATCCCAAGAAATCCAGACACTGTAGCATGCTCGCTCATGTTCATCACACCTCAGAAGGAAGGAAACCATACATCTAGTTATCTTTGGCCACAGCCAGTGATAACCATCTCCTCGTTGGACATTTATAAAGTCACACAATCAACCAGACTTTTATTGAGATAAATCGTTAAAGCTTTAGCTAGCTAAGGATGTGATTGCAACTCCACTTTGTGCTGACAAGAGTTATATTCTTAGGTGAAATCTTGCCAAGAGTGCCTTTGAGCACCCATCAATTCAAAAACATTTGAATGACACTGTTTTGATCCAGTCCCGAGCTGGCATCTGAGTGCTGTCTCAGTGACGTGATGTATCTTATTAAGATCCCCAGGGGTTTTTCCTTTTGGCCTCCTGCCTGACAACGTAACGTCCCAGGTGGGCCAGCGGGACATGCCAGCTTCCTGACCTTGGCATCTCAGGAGCTGTGGGTAAACAAAGCCCTCTGACTCCTTCATCCCCCAGGAGAGCCTCTCTCTGTCTGTCTGTCTCTCTCCTGCTCTACCATGAAACAAATGATTTTCTGTAGCTGATGACTGAGGAACACACGCCCGCTGTATGCGTTCTTATGTGATCCACAGACAATCAGACAATACCTTCCTCTCGCTGTTGTCAGTGCATCTTGTTCTCTCTTGGCAACGTTTATCCTCAGACATTTTTGCTTTGTTGTTGTTTTTTTTCTATTGTTTATGGTCGATTTTGCAAAAGGATGTTTATTCTCTTCCTTAATGAAAATTGAAAAAACTATTTATTCGCTTTGTTTGGTAACTTTTTCTGATGATGAGTTGTTTGGTGAAAAATAATTTCAAATGTACAATAACGAATTACAGTCTTTGAATTTTCCTCACATCATAAATGTTTTTTTTTTTTTCAGAAGATGTCATCTTTTGTTTAATGCTTGGCTGCATGGTTTGATGGCCGGCACTTTCAAAGTCTAGTCTGTTTGGCAACAATAGGGAATCTCAAACTTTTATCAAACGCAGAGGTGGTTTCAGTAGAAATTAAAAGTTTGCCAAGAAGAAAATGTCACTCATATGGAGGAAAAAAAACAACAAAAAAAACATTAGCAAAGGTTTTGTCTACAAATATATATCCAATTTAATAAAGAATCTACTGTACATAAAAAAGTGGCTCAATAATACATGTACTGCCAGTCTAAGAATCCCAGTTCCCCTGAAAATATAATGCACAAACTGTCCAGTGATGTAGCAAATCCATCAAACCAACTTTATACATTTTTGCAGCTAGACATCATGTTCTTAATCTGTCCCCTGCTTTAAATAGTTCATGCAGGGGAAAAAATATTAAAAAGGGATGAAGGAACAGAGCCGTCAGTGCTGTACAGAGCTCAGTGATGGCACGAGAAAAGTAACTAATATCCATTTCTGAGAATCAATCCTATTCAAAGCTCAGAAGGAAAAGAGCTCAGACTTTCAAGTAATTTAAGAGAGATAAAACTAAGGGGCTGCTCCTCAAATAGTGAGTGTGAGACACTCTGTGGGTTCACTGTCAGTAAACCCAGCTGATTTTACTAGCATATAAATATGTGCTAGAGTTCAACTCCACAAAAACAGTTTCAGGATTATTTGCCAGGAAGCAGTTGTGGTTTTGTCTACTGGTGAAAGTGCAGATTAAAGCTTTTGTTCTCTAGCTTTTAGCTCAGTGGCCCAGGGACCCTTTTTCCATTCACTTTTTAATCAGAGTTCATAATGTAACAGTGTGTGAGCTACCCGGATTTTGTGAGTTTTCTCCAATTTAAAGTGTATTCAATTCAAAAAGTAGAAAAAAATGTTTTTGACACAGTTTTTCATGTCATGAAAGAGAAGCACATTGAGACTAAACACACTAGGAGTATTAGTGCCTAATATTATAGAACACAGTAGATTGGGAGCTGTATACATTACAGTATGTGTATAAAAACACCTGCAGTCAATGTGCTAGCTGGATGACGGTCAAACAGCTCATAGGGTAGCTGGTAGTTTAGGATGTAATGTAGGACATTCCTGAATTCTCAATAGATCTGTCTATAATGGAGTAAGATGGAGCATCACTGCTCCTTAATTCAGTAAATCACATTACAAAGAGTAATCAAACTGTTTTATCATGTATGTTAAATATGATTTCAGTTTTGTTCAGGTGAAAAGAGCATCTTTGAGGGATGGATATATACACATTACTTCAAAGCTGTTTGGAAAAAAGAACAAGAATCTGTTTGAATTTGTACTGTTATAAGGATTTATGCTGACAATGGTAATATTGACAATTATATGAAAGCAGCACTTCAGGCAGCGTTGTAAAATAAGGCAAAAGTAATGTAAAATAAGTAGTAACAATTTACATTTTTAAAGGAGTAAATTAGTAAAGTAATACTGTAATGAATAAGGTGTAGCACAGTTTTCTTCTTGCATTTTTTTGTTGTTATTGATGAGATGTGAGTTGTCGAAATTTCTGCATCAGCTGAAAGAAACACATTTTGTTTATATTGCTGAAAAAGAACTCATCAG
Organism: Pelmatolapia mariae; assembly: GCF_036321145.2. Lineage (NCBI taxonomy): Eukaryota > Metazoa > Chordata > Actinopteri > Cichliformes > Cichlidae > Pelmatolapia > Pelmatolapia mariae. The sequence continues at coordinate 70,157,448 of NC_086236.1, forward strand.
TTTGTGGATGGATTACACTGAAATCCTGTTTACAGATTCAGATTCATGTTTAATAAAAGGATGAATTTGAATTGCTTTGGTGATACCCTTTTACCCTAGCACCATTATCATGTTCAATATTACAAAAGAGAGAATTTAAAAGAAAAACAATCTAAAAGTAATCAACCGTATTTTTAAAAAAATGGACGTAGCGACTACGATTTGGAAGTGGTAAGTCATCAGGTAACGTGCTGTATCCATAGACTGTATTGTTAGATGGCAAAGACACAGATGATTGCTAATTAGTGCTAAGCAGCATAAAAACACTAAAAAAGGAGGCACAGGCTTTTTGTGTTATCTGTTAGAACAATTATTAAATGCACAGCAAGCCATATCTTTTGGTCAGACTATTGCAATACAAAATTCTCTAACAGGTTCCAATAAAGACAGCTCAGGGGCCCAGGATAGTGACTCACATCACCGAAGTGAAGCTTAACTGTGACATCATCTATCGTCACATCCTTAATCGTGCATAAAATTAATCCCCACAATTTGAATGGGCGAGTTATGGAATTGTCATGGGGGTGGAAATTAGCTGTACAGATTACATACCCATTTTTACTGTAATTAATTAATTAATTTTAAACAGGCTGTAAAAATTATGCATTTTAATGCAAAAGTCTAAAGAGACTGACTCACAGTGTTTGACAAATTCCGTGTTTGATTTATTTAATTTAAGCTTGGACATTTATGAGTGTATGTTTTTTGGAAAATGTTCAAAGTCTTCAGTCACATAGATACATGTAAACAGTCAGTACAATGATATTATTGGCAGCAAACATATACATACATATATATATATATATATATAAAATATTCTTCATTTGCGTCATTTAATTCAACCCAGAACTGAAGACTGCAATGAGAGTATAATAAATGTAATGTAATCAATCTATTTACATTCTTCCCCCTGCGTTTTACTCAACTGTTGAAAATCTGGATAAACAGATCCCAAAGAACGGGTACTCTTAAGCAGGAACTGAACCATATTGCGGCATCTGGAATTCACAATTGCATTTTTTTACTGTCCATATGTGGCAGACTAATGGCTCCATAGGAAGAGGAATCGCTGTTGCTTGAGCATCAGCGATGAACAGAGTAATGGGTCCATAGGAGGACAGGAATGAGTCAGGACCTTGGCATGCTGGAGACCCAGCAGCCTTCCTCATTCTCCAGTGCAGTGTTGCACAAGCCTGCTGAGAGTACAGTGCCATTACTGCTCCCACAAACATGAGGAGACAGGGGCTCCTCATTTAGCCAAACGATCACTTAGCTCCAAAGCTGCACTGAGATGCTGAAGCCCGGGGAGAGCAGGAAGTGTTTGAGGAGTTATTCAAACATTTACAAAGCCAATAACTCCACTAAATCTACCAGGATGTTTCGTATTTACATCTGATTCTCAGAACCCCTCCCCCACAAAAACAATAACATGGCATCGGAAAAAATTTAGCCCCAAATAACGTAATGGCATCCTCTTTGAATCTCAGCTGGTGTCAGGTTTAGGCATTAACCACAGTGAGTTTTAGATGGAATTTTATTAAACGTAATTCTGCTGATGATAAAGAAAGCTTTCTTATGGCGTCATGGAGGAAACTGCAGTGATTATAAAGTGAAAAATGCCTATTAAAGGTGTGAACCCATGGAGCATCTCTCGATTCTTTTGAGTACTTGTTTTGATTATTAACAACCACCTCTTTTACTGTTGTGTTACTGCTCTCTCATCAACAACCAGTACCCATAAAAAGCAATTATTACTTCATAACAAAAACCTCTTTTGCTGCTGCCATTACTCCTCTTTCATCAATAACGAATGCACCTAAAAGAAAGCAATTAAGAGCCAATTACACAGACCAGATATAAAGGTAAAGATTTTATTTACTTTATTTGGTTCTTCTGCTGTTCATCATAAGAGTGTCCGCTCTATTTCTTTATAGTTAAAAGTAAAACATGAATCCTACAAGATGCATTTTGTGATATCTTAAGTGACCCATTGTGAAGGTCTGCGGTGGTCGGGGGTGGTGCTGCCGCTTAGCCTTTTGTATCGTTGTTGTGATGCCATAAACAAAAAGTTTGCATTTTTTATAAGGCATGTAACGTGCTAATTGGGGCAGAAATAAATTAGATGCATGTCTTCAAATTCAACTTTGTGCTCAAGTTCAGTGGCGTTACTAGCAGTGAAATACTTTTTCTTTCTTAATCAAAATTTAGCTGCAAATGTTAAAAAAAATCATGTACTTTGTTAAGCTGATGATCATTTTACTTACTGTAGTAACTTCACTTCACTTCAGTCATACCACAGCTTATTTAAAGCACAAAAACAAAAATATAATTCACTTACTGAAAGGAATTTAAAACAATAAAAGCACTAATGAATTACAGAGATCACAATCTAAACATTTAATAAAGTAAAAAACATATTTAGTCAGGATGTATGATGCAGCAGCAGTGTGACGGTATTAAAGATGACTGGAAGAGCGAGGACAAGTTCATGAATAATGTGTGCTAAAGTCCTGTTATGCGTCATAGTGAAGCCTGACACTGACTAAAGTGCACTGCTAGAGAGCAGAAATGTGACAGTGGCTAAAACAGTCTCATTTTTGTTCACGTGGAAACATTTAAACAAAAACAGCTAAAAAAAAACAACCTTCCTTTAATTTTTATTAAAGGAAAGAAAACCTCCCAAGCAACAGCACAATAAATAAAATCATATATCACTGAAATATTTCCCCAGTTGACAAATGCACAAAAGTGAATTTTCATCATGGCAAAATATTATAATGGTATCAACAGAGCCTGTTGATACCTGTTGAAAGATAAAAACAGACACATACATACACCGTTCTGAGGATTAAAAAAAATATTTTAATTATGCTTTTCTGTATTCCATAGCAGATAATTTAATTACTGACTGGTTCCTCCATGTTCAATGTTCTTTTCATCCAAGGCCACAAATGTTATACATGACATTAAATTATTAAAGATATCATCCGATACAATAATATAAAAAACATCCACTAACATTTTTGCTAAGCACAATGAACGGCTGGTTGTGATGAAAATGGGGTTTGTTCATTGAACTCAACCTGCTGAGAAATGTCACCCATCTCATGCAGCTCGAAGGAGCTCTTTAATGCTCCTACACACAGTAGGTGCACAGTGTGGGCCCCCTTTCAGATCTATTATTTATGCAAATAATCCAGAGTATTTTGAGTGATGACTCAAAAAGGTCAGGGAACTGAGGAACTATAAGACTTTGCCCAGCACTGACTGAACTTGGGTTCATATGTACACGTTTTTAATCAATATGGTGACATTCTTTAAGGCATAATTGTTGATTTTTCCTGCTGTTTTTTTCCTCTTTGATTTCTTTTCTGCGACACCTTAAATGTGGCATCTGTTGTCCAAGATTTCCCAAAGGGGGTAGTTGCTCTAAAGAAAGTCACTATTAATACTACACTGTACTTCTAAAATTAACCACTCAGCAAGGCAACGGGAGACATACAGCACTGAGAACTATTAAACAGAAATTGCACGTGTGCTAGTATGCTTTACTAATACAAGCTAATGGATTTATTATGGAATTACAAAGGGCACTTTACCTGAATTTACAAACAATAACTAGACTTTAGAAGCTTAATCAAACCAAAACAGGAATTGTTATATGATTTTTATAGAGATGTCTTTATAAGAAAAAGCTGGTTGTGGTGTTTGCAGGTGAGTGCTGTCAGGAGGTTCATGCCTTCATACCTGAAATCAAGATGGTGGAAACTATAAATTTGCTCATAGTGCTGTCGTGACCCTAACACTCACAGAAAGCCATTTTTCTACCTTCCAAATCCATAAAATAATTAAAAAATGAAGCCAGATCTGATGTTTCAGTCTCCTGTATCAAAACATCATGCAAATATTTCATCTATGAAATTTAAATTTGAGTTACAGCTTTATAGAGCCCCATGCATTCTAAACAATTTTGCCCTTTTGGGCCCCTTATGAAAATGGATATCAAGAAACTAGAAATTCTCTAGTTAGTAGCTCAAGTTAGGCCAAAGTTAGCCTGCTTACCTTGGCCTAGCTCAGTCCAAAGTTAACACAATCCTCCTACCAGCTCCTAAAGCTCAGTTATTAACACGTCGTATCGTATTTGTTGAATTTGTAGAGTAACCTTAGAGTAAAGTGCTTTACAGGTGCTTCTGTTATAGCCAGAATAGTCTTCTAGTTTTATGAGCTAAGCTGACAGGGTGCATAATTCTTCTTATCTGTCTCCAAGAAAGCAGATGAATGTCAAACAACTGCCTTTAAAACTAGTGAACTAAAAAGTAAATACATGAGCTTATAGAATCAGAAAAATGCACAAAAAGAGCTAAACATGTGGCTTTCTTTTGGGAGTTGATGCAGAAACACTATCACAGCTCATATATATCACAGAGAAGACGTTGGAAAAGCCAAAGAGACACCAGCATCCCATAAATAACACACCACAAGAACTCGGTGTTTAATCAGTGTATGTGCAGCATGGCGGGGTAGTGACACAGCTGCAGAGGAGGTATATCGGATCTTAAGCAGTATGTCCGACCACCGTACAAAGAAACAGTTACAGACTGTTGGGTAGTTCGAGCAGTTGGATAAGATCACAGCAGTGGAAGAGAGAAAAACTGCGAGTTCTGCAGCCTTTTCACAATTATAACGACGCTCTGCCTCCCAACATGGCGGCTGCGAGGCTGTGAGAAGCTGAATAAAAAAACATCTATTAGGGTAGTAATTGCTGCACGATTAGCAGACGTGCTGTTTGGCATGGGTTTAGCTTTTTCTGCAGAGTTTGGAAGAAATACACCTACTGGTGCCTCCTGATACAATAGAGCTGCCTGGGTGGCCATACATCCTGCATGTCTTACTCCCTTTTCCCCTCACTTTTTCTCTCTCTCTACCCACCCCCGTGGGTCTCTCCCTCTATCAATCCTTCCCCCTCCTCTGCCTGTCTGGACTGGGACCAGCTGGCTTCATTAGAGGCCTCCTCGATTCCACATTGCCTGGTTTTGTCTGTTGCACATTTTTCGACTGTTTTATCTTAAGCGCTGTCCATCCCCGGACCCTCATACATATTTTCTTGGCATTTCTGCAGCCACACAACTGGCTTCTAATGAAACAATCCATGTGTCCATTGTACAGCTTTTCTTTTTTTAATTAATCTTTGTGTCTGCCACCTCTTTTTTTACTTTTGGATCCTCATTGTTTGCAATCACTGGGAGTGGATGAATTTTAATGGTTTGAGAGAGGCACTGTTGGATTTTTAGGCAGCAGTTTGAAAGAATATCACAAGTCAAACTATTTTTAACTTTATGTCCTTCATCGTATAAAGACTTGGGCTCGCATTCATTTTTTAAATCATTGAGAGTATGAAAAAAAAAAGATTAAAAATTGTTTACGATCACCTTTTCGACACACTGACGTTGTCAAATTTATTCTAAAGCCACATAGTCTTTGTAAAGCCTCCATTATAACCAAGAAGTTAAACAGTATTTTCTGCTCTTTCTGTTTGATTGAGCTCTCTGTTGTTGACAGACATTCCTCCTTGATAGATGCACCAGTGACTTACTCACCCTGCTTTTTCCAGTTTGTCATTATTTGGTTTGGAGGGATAACAGGACTGGTGACTAGACCGCAGATGGTTGTGTTGATTGTTTCTTGATAGGGTAAGGTTGATAGGCAGATGGCACCGGGAAAACTGATGTCTTCAATGGGCAGAGAGCAGCACGGGCTAAAAAGTCTTCACTGTATAAGCCTATCATATAATTTCACAGCATTTTGTGTGAAACTCTGGCTGACAAAGTAAACACCAAAGAGGTTATGAGAAGTTAGATGCACTTGTGCCCTCAGGACAGGCAGCCTAAACAAAGACTTCCTATCCTGCTACTGCTGCTCTGCTCTTTTGATATCATTATTATCTAAACTGTTGGTCCAAATATACCCTGATTTCATCAATACTCTGCTGGTACTGGTGCCAAACTGGTTCCTTGCATATCTGTTACCAACAAAGACTGCTACCAAGCTGAACAAGAACATTAACTATGGCATCCTAGGAGTATAGGGCCACCTCAGAGGAGTTGTACACGTAGTCCATTACAGCACAATTACAGAAATTACCCTAGATTTCACACTAGGAAACATTCAGGCTGCACAACTGTCAAGATGTAAGCTGGTTCTCAAAGGATACCAATAAGTTGCTCAACACTGGAGCGTAAAGGAAGGCAAATTTTGGATGCCACCAGAGTCAAAGGTAGAAGGGGCAACCAAGACACAAGGTTGACTTTGTGTAATTAAATATTTAAAGCAGATTTAGATCAGTTTTAATGCTGTTATAATCAATATTTAGTAATAGTATTCAGAAGTTTCCATACAATGATTTCTTCGACCTGTTCAAGTTTCTAGGGTAGAATGATTGTACAGCATAAATCTTTCATGACTTTAAAAAACAAGAATTGCCTGCACAACTTTCAATATATTTTGGATATTCTCTAATGCACACAGGATCAAAATTATACATATAGGTTCAGCTACATGTATATACGCTCACTAATGTTTGGTTAAATATTGATGACTACTTTTGGTAGCCATCAACAAGATTTTAGCATAATTCAACCTGACCGGTCTTCTGGGCAGGATTGATAGAGTTCATTTAAATGTGTTTTTTTACTTAGTTACTTACTTGAGCATCATTCACAAATTTTCAATCGGGCTGAGGTCACGGCTTTGGGAAGGCCACTCCCGAAGCTTAATGTTAGCCTGCTGTATCCATTTCAAAAGTAGTTTTGATGTGTGTTTGGGATCATTGGTTTGTTGGAACACCCAATTGTGTCCAAGTTTCAACTGTCTAAAAATTTGGGTTTGTGAGAGTGGAAGCACTGGCCAGGTGTAACCTGAACTTCTAGAAAAGGAGCGGGGGATTAGCATGCAGTGCTGACTAATGAACCACTTCTTCACCTGACTTTGCAGTTTCCTTTAGTTTGGAAGAATTTTCAGTTCAGTTTTTAATTTTCCTGCTGACCCTCAACTTTGGTCCACAGCTAGTGAATAGCTGACGAAAGAACCAGAATCCTTTCTCGGTGTTTAATGGAAACAAAGCTCAAGGCAAATCAATGCTTACAGGCTCATAATGTTATTTGAAAGGCAATGACATGTCAGGGCTGTAGTTTCTGCACTTAAGTATAGAAAAGAAATCAGTTATTGCAGTGTGTTGTACATTATTTTTAATTCTCCATAACCATACATTTATACAAAGCTTTTTTTTTTTTTGCTTTACACTTTAAGCACTTTATCTGCCTTACATCCAGAGCCAATTTAGAATCACCAATTACATTAACATGCATGTCTTTGGACTGTGGGAGGAAGCCAGAGTATCCGGAGGAAACCCACGCAGACACAGTGCAAACATCCAAACTCCACACAGAGGGGCCGCAGCCAAACCAGGAGAATCAAACCAGAAGAATCTTCTCTAGTGACAAAATCACTGGCCCCACCATGAAGCCAAAGAAAGAACATTATGATGTTTAGTGTTTTAATCTAGAAACATGAAGTAAACATGTTTTTCTTTCTTCTGTAAAATAACATCAGTTTCTATCTGCTATCAGATGTTGTTACGGGACAATTGCTGAAGCGACTGATGAGGTTTTTTTCATACCTGAAACCAGTTAAATGCATCAAATCAAATGTTTTGACAAGACACAAATCAATGTATTGAAAACCCATGTTTAGGTTTGGGTATGGATGAAGGAGTGACCGCTTTCACTGTCACTGCTTGTTCTTAAATTAGAAGATATTTGTTGCTTTCATAATACTATGAAACTTGACGAGTGTCCTGCTGGTGGTTGGTAGCTGATAGGAAACAACAAACACAGCCAGACAGAAATGTAGGGGGATGATGGCATGTTTTACAGCCCATGTGTCAAATCAACTGGAAACATATAATTATTTTGTTTTATGCTCGGGTAATAATTAGCCAAAGATAATGTGTGCCATGTTATTAAAAATCTCAGTATCCTTCAGTTGTTGTTTTTTTTGAAGTTCAAACAACCAAAAGAGACGTTTAAGTTTAATTTATCGTCTAAGACCTCGTTGAACAATGGACAAACTCTTTCTCCCTGGTTTTTATTTGTGTTGCTTCTTGCATCTGGCTGCCTGCTGGAAAGATTTAATATGATGCTTTATTTATGGTGTGTCATTATTTATTTATTTGATTATTTTGTAAATTATTTATCTATTGAATTATTAATTCTTCTTCATGACTTTTCCTTACATTATTCATGACTTAATTTGAGATTATTGCATCAAGATGCCGCATTGTTGCAGTGTTGGGTCGCCTTTTCACATCAAGTCAGACAAGGATATTAAATCTCCCTTTCAGGCTATTTTTTTGTTAGAGGTGAAAGAAGTAGAAAAATGATCCTGAAAGCTCACTATTAACATACAAATTGTAGTCACCGTAAAGAGGAGGAATGGTTGGTCTCACGATGAACACTGAATTACCTTTTGATTGATCATCTGGAGGCATGAGCTGTAGTAGAAACACTCATTTACTGTGTAATTGATAATGGAATTGCCAAAAAAGATGATATGTGTGGAAGATGCACATTTTACTGTGTGTTTGCTGCAGTGGAGTTGGATCATTCATCCAAATCTGGTGGTGAATTCGTAAGAAAATCCAACAACTATATTGGAATAGCAGTGGGGTTTTTTAAACATACATTTACAAAGTGCTTCACAGTTTTGGAAAAAAAAAAAGAAAAACAAAAAAACATTAAAGACGTCTACCGGCATACAAACAATAAATATAAAATTTTGATGCTGACGGTATAAAACAACATATAATTTGTCACTTAATTATAATTATAATCAAAGTGCTATGAAAGGATCATATCAAAGGACTCAAGGTCCCAAGGAATGGTGAGAGTGTCACGACTGGGGCAGCAGTCGAGTGAAGGTGAGAAAGGAGGATCCAATAGCAGACAGTGGCGGAGGTGCAAGTGGATTTTATTTACAGTGCACAAAACCAAGGTGTGGGCAGAACCGAACATAAACCTAAACTGGGGAAACTAATACAAAAAGGAGGACACGGAGCGAGGAGCAGAGAGACATGGAGGAACCCGGAACAATGCTGAGAACACACAGATTCACAGAGAAACACAGGTAGGGATGATAGAAACACACAACTCAAACCCTAAGAACAAATACAAAATCAGAATAAACTAGAAAAATGATAATAATAAACTTAAAGCGCTGGGTCAGTACCATGACAGTAACCCCCCCCTCAAGGGCTGGCTCCCGGCAGCCCCAAAACACAAATGAACCACCAAGCCCGGGTGGGCGGTGGGAGGTCCAGGACGGAGGGTCCGGACCAGGACCAAAACGGAGGCCCCAGAGTCTCAAACAAAAGGTCCCAAACATACATAGGGGAGCAGAGTCCAGAACATAGTTCAGGTGGCCGGCCCGGGGGCCGATAGCACAGAAGGCCAGGATGAAACAGTTCAGGGGGACGGCCTTGAAGAAGGCAGTGGCGGTGATAGAAGTCCGGAGGCCGGCCACGCGGAGGGCGGTGGTGGCGACAACCCCGTTCAGGAGGGCGTCCATGATGGCGATGATGACGACCAGCCAGCGGCCTAGAAAATGGCCGGCGATGTTGAGGCGCCAGACGCGGACCGGATGGCGGCGTGCCAGCAGCAGTACCAGGCGAGGATGAGGATGAGGCTGAAGCTGCATCAGAGGCTGAAGCTGATGTTGAAGCCGGGCCGGGCAAAGCAGAGGCTGATGCTGATGCAGAGGTAGGGCCGGGCGAAGCTGAAGCTGCTGCTGCAGGTGAGGATGAGAATGAAACCGCTGCTGCAGGTGCGGATGAAGACACAGAGGCTCGACCAGACAAGGCAGAGGCTGGGCCAGGCGAGGCAGGACCGAGCGGCCGCGTGGCAGCTGCGGAAGCCAATGAAGCTGAAGCTAGCCCAGGCGTGGATAAAGCTGATGCTGACGCTGCAGGCGTGGATGAGGCTGATGATGATGCTGACGCTGCAGGCGTGGATGAGGCTGATGAGGTTGAGGGCGCTGCAGGCGTGGATGAGGCTGATGATGATGAGGATGCTGCAGGCGTGGATGAGGCTGATGATGATGAGGACGCTGCAGGCGTGGATGAGGCTGATGATGATGAGGACGCTGCAGGCGTGGATGAGGCTGATGATGATGAGGACGCTGCAGGCGTGGATGAGGCTGATGATGATGAGGACGCTGCAGGCGTGGATGAGGCTGATGATGATGAGGACGCTGCAGGCGTGGATGAGGCTGATGAGGATGAGGGCGCTGCAGGCGTGGATGAGGCTGATGATGATGAGGACGCTGCAGGCGTGGATGAAGCTGATGATGATGAGGACGCTGCAGGCGTGGATGAAGCTGATGATGATGAGGACGCTGCAGGCATGGATGAGACTGATGATGATGAGGACGCTGCAGGCGTAGATGAGGCTGATGATGATGAGGACGCTGGACCAGACGAGGAAGAAGACACGGAGGCTGGACCAGACGAGGAAGAAGACACGGAGGCTGGACCAGGCGACGGCGCTGCAGGCGACGGCGTGGGAGCCGCAGGTGGTGGCGCTGCAGGCGACGGCGCTGCAGGCGATGGTGATAGCTGGACGGGTTCCTCGGTCCCCGCAGTGAAAGCAGCAGGCTGGAGCGGTTCCTCGGACCCCTCAGAGAAAACAGTCACAGAACCAGTAGGCACGGGCGCCTCTGGCACACACAGAACAGGCTGCAGCTGTGCGGAGCACTGACCCTGCTCAGGCAGCGACAGCCGGGTGCATTCCTTATCTGGCTTCTTAGCCTCCAGGGGTCCAGAGTTAGCTGAGGGTTGCAACCCAGCCTCTGGGGAGGCCCTGGAGTGAGTCACGGCCAACTTTTGAGGAACCAGTTCATTGTGAATAGGTTTGTCTCTCTGCTCAGAATTTGCGTTAGAGAAATAGTCCAAAATGAGCAGCGTAGGCACAGCCTGCTGAAGGGAGGTAAGTGAAGACTGTGACTGAGCTACAGGTAGCAGAGCTGATTGTGGTGGAGGTGAAGACTGAGCTACTGGCTGTTGAGCAGCTATCTGAAGTGAAGAAAAGGTTGCACAGCCGGTAGCTTGACTGTCCCGGAATCCGGCTGTGGAGTTACGCACCGGTGGCAGGTTCGTCGCTTCCCCCCCGCTGATGGGTCTGACGGGCTGGGCAAAACCTCTGGCGGGCGAAGTTGACGCGGCTGCTCGGGGATGGCCATAGACTGCTGTTGCTGGGCAGACTCCACCAATTCCCAAGCTTGCACCGCCTCTCGGGTCACATGCAAGTCCGAAATTAAATCCTCAAATCCCCGGACCAGGCGGAGGTAGGGATTTCCGTTGAGGATTGCTTCTATAGCATTTATCCCGACAACCCTCGCCCTTGCATTGGAAGTGTGGATCACCCAATCCAACAGGCGAAGAACGCGTGTCAGATCGCTCTCCCCGGGCCAATCCGCTGGATCCATAGTGGTCGCGTCGTACTGTCACGACTGGGGCAGCAGTCGAGTGAAGGTGAGAAAGGAGGATCCAATAGCAGACAGTGGCGGAGGTGCAAGTGGATTTTATTTACAGTGCACAAAACCAAGGTGTGGGCAGAACCGAACATAAACCTAAACTGGGGAAACTAATACAAAAAGGAGGACACGGAGCGAGGAGCAGAGAGACATGGAGGAACCCGGAACAATGCTGAGAACACACACATTCACAGAGAAACACAGGTAGGGATGATAGAAACACACAACTCAAACCCTAAGAACAAATACAAAATCAGAATAAACTAGAAAAATGATAATAATAAACTTAAAGCGCTGGGTCACCGACCCAGGACCATGACAGAGAGAGCCATAACTGGAATCTCAGGAACCAACTGGACATAAAGAACAGATGTGTACAAACACCAGTCAAATCTGATTTAAATCTTTTAAAAAGTTAAGTGGCTTTACCGAGTGTTGGGGAGTAATGGAATGCATATACCAGCGTTATGTATATAAAATACAAAATATGAGTAACTGTATTCCGTTACAGTTACCGTTTAAAAAGGTGGTATTCAGAATACAGTTACTTTGTTGAAATAAATGGATTACACAACGGTCTTTTCCTGTTTCATATGTTAGGCTATGCTCTCTCTATTTTTGGTAATTCCACGCCGGTGGAAACCCAAACAAAACACATTAAGAGGCTCTAATGTCTGTGTCTCAATCTCGCGGCCCATGTCACCTCTACTTGTGGCCCGCATAATGACATGAAGAAATTTTTAAAAATTATTATTCTAAAAATTATTTAATATGAAGGCAATAGGCAGAATGCTACAGGCATAGCCCTAAAGAATGTAGCCTCATGGGCAGTGTAGTCCGTGCTGCAGGGAGAACGGACTGCCATACCCGTTATGTGTCTGTGAGCGCGAGAAGGGAGAAAAAGGAGAGTGGAAAAGTACGAGCTGTCACCGAGCACAAACGGGAGCTGGAAGCATGTAAATATAATAATAACCACTGCAGCCAAAAAGAGTGCCTGACGAGCCCAGTTGTAAGTAAGCTATTAAGACTCGACTGTACGCTGTGTTCGTGTTTTCCTCCGAAACAACAAGTTCCGTTGGAGCAGTCTTTCAACGCCTCTCTCTGTCTCTCGCTAGCAAAGTTGACCCAGACAACAAAGTAAAGCTAGTTTTCCGCTACAAGCTGACACGAACCCGGCGTATTAGCCAGAGGTCCCTTTACTACGGTTCAGAGCCGCAGACCTGTTTTATATACGCGCGGAATAGTTTTCTATACGAGATCGCTGCAAAAAGTGCAGCTTTACCTAATTTCCACCCTACTGTTACTCATTTTATATTAAGATTTAAACATCTAGTTGCTATAGCGAATAACCTGCAGTAAAAGTAATAAATCACAAAGCAAAAGTACGTTCATGTAGTTGTAAAAAGCATAATATGTTAAGTAATCCAAAGTATTCAGAATACGTTACTCTCATTGAGTAACGTAATGGAATACATTACAAAATACATTTTGGGGCATGTATTCTGTAATCTGTAGTGGAATACGTTTTAAAAGTAACCTTCCCAAAACTGGCTTTACCCTGAAAATAAGATTTAACCCTGTAAGATGTCAGTCAATAATAAGTTAGACATCACAGTTTTTAGCAGTAAAGTTGTATTTCTACTCTGCAAAGTTTCGTGACATCCCACCAAAGTACCTCAACAGTTTTCACGCTAATTCGTTTATGTATAAATTATGACAATCAGTATACTTAAGGCCTAGAGACCAATGAGTGACCCCTTGGCAACCTCTGGCAAGCATCAGCAGGCTAGTCTCTGTCTTCCATGAAAGCCACAGGCAACCACAAAAATCTGATAACAACCAAAGCAATCAAAAGCAATTGTTTTTTTGTGCACTGCCTCTTTGCGACCAATTTCATCTGGCAACTGCCAGAAACTCCAAGAACCACTTGCAAACTTGTCAGTGATCTGTGATTGCCAGAGCATCACCTGTCTCTAGGTCAGCATGAATGGGAACATAACAGTCGGGGAATACATATTTTTCTCCAGTAAGCAGTGGTTGCCATGGGGTCAGGCTGTAGGCCTGTGTCACTGGACTCTCACTTATATCTATAGTATGACAACTGAAACCGTCGCAGCCAACACAATACTGTGCAGCATGATTTCATTCTTTGTAAAATGTTTGGTTAGACTGATTAAGTAAGGTAAAGGTAAAAGTTTAAGGTAAAAATGGTCTGTATTCATGGATATATCGACATTATATTGTTTACATTCTTAGCTAATCATGATAAATGATGCAGGCCTAAACCGACCTGGATTAGGACCAAACATCAGTAAATCACTGCATTTCTTCACTTTTCTCTGTACATCTATTAACTGTTCACATCCTGTCTTTTTTTATGTAAATCTCTAATCTCCATTCGCTAAAACATTACACATGCAGCATACAAATGTTCAAACTGTAGATTCTTAATCCAAACCAAATTAAGCATGAAGTCATTGGTATACATTATATGTGGTACTTTAGAACAACTGAAACTTTTCACAGTCACTCTCTGGTAGTTGTTTTTAATCTCAGCAACATGAAGGCTTATTCCAGTGTTGCACCCATTGCAAGTCACTGTTGAGAAAAGCATCAGCTAAAGGCCTTTAAAATGTAAATACAGGAGTGTTTGCTGTTTAGAAAGGAAATCAATTTTCTTGCTTCTTATGTAAATGTAAATAATCAAAATGTTGGATGCTCTGCTGCATTATCAATCAGTTCTTGAATAGCGCTGTGCATATACACCCTGAACACTGATAACGTAATCTCTGTATCAAAGAATATACACATTCTTTGGGACCTTGTACATTTTTAAAAGCTCAGTGTTCTGCTGTGTGCGTTATTGACAGTTCAATTCATATCGGCCGACATCTCCTAAGCGCTTCATGCCGGATTAAGACTGCTATGTTATCTGCATTGGAAGTGGGAAACTAAAGGAACCTGTCATGTTGCATTCACAGGGAAGAGGTGTGTGCAGCACTGTCTGATGTATGGGCTGCAGAGATAACAGTCCCGTGGCGGCACACTGGGGCCACAGAAATATTCCTCTTCATCACTCCGGCGCTGCCACTCGTACTTTGACACAGATAATAACTGTTTATATGCAGCCCATCTCAAAGCAGCATCATCCTCTTAAAAGCTCTCAGGAAGAGATCTGTTCTCTTGCAGCACAGTGTGTTGGTTGTTAACGCGTCAGACGTTGGCAAATAATGCTGTTAAATCTTTATCAATCGCTATCAGAAACATACAAGTGCACCGCAGTTTCTATTCATCCATGGCTTCAAAAAACAGAAGCTATGGATGACTCAAAATAAAGAACTTAAAAATACCTTAAAATATTCAATATGAATCCTATAAGAAAGAAATTGTGCTTTGCAGAACTGATCAATAACATTTCACTTACATTGTTTCTGTGAACGGCTTTCCCAGGCATCATTTTGTAAAGCGAAAAGATTGCTGATTGCTAGCCCCAAAATGTGCACAAAGGCTTTTAAAAACATGTTGTGGGAAGAGGTGCATTGTTGAAGCCTACTCAGGGAATAGAACATGTTGTGTTCTCAATTTTTCCAAATTTGTCCTGAAACAGCCGTGAACTAGACATTGGCACGGTTTGATGTTTGCCTTAATTCTTTCCAATTCTTGCACGTGTAGGTTGTATTGTTTAGAGGTTGTGTAGCTTATGCATCTGAATGTACTGACCCTATCTCATTTCATGCGCAGCTCGTCAGTAATACAAACAGGGTCTCCTCCAACTGTAAGCCACAAAGAAAACATTTCAACTGCAACAAAGAGGACAATGTGAGGTCCCTCTTAGTAAATGGTTTAATAATTGATCAAAATATTGATTTCTTTTGAATTACAGAAACCTGGTTGCACAAAGACCTCTTTGCAGTGTCCACCTTGACTGGAAAATACAAAAAAACAACTTATTTGTTGTTACCGATCGTCCAGCTGTCCCCTATTCAGAGATTCTGATTTCACAGTTTTGTTTTATTGTTTTTATCTGATTCAGTGCTTATCGTACATAAAATAATTATAGCGGGTAATTTTAGCATTCATGTAGATGTTGATAAAAGCTATAATTTATTATTAGACCCAATTAGCTTTTTTAAAGATGGAAATAATCCCACTCCCTTTTTTTAATCTTGTCTTGACATATGCCAAAGAAAGTGAGCATTTAGCAGTTTTTGTGTTTTTTCTCTGATCATTTGTTAATAATATTAACATTTTTAATAATGCATTATATGCTAGAAAACAAATTCAGTACACTTGTACTGCTAAATTTAAAAAAAGCTTCCTTTTTAGTTATCTTCTGCCATTTGCTAACACTTACTTTGGCAGAAGTATTGTTAATGTTGCTAATAATGTTATGCCCTTGTATGATGTAGGATACGGTGGCTCCTCTGAAAAACAAACCAACAAATCTGAAGTTTCCTCGTTAGTGTGGGGGTTAAAATAGCTCATAGGCTTAAGAAGAAACATTTTTGCACTTATTTCAAAAGTTGTTGTTTTTACGTAAGATAGTTTGCTGATTTATTTAAAAATAAAGCTAGCACTTCTTACTATTTGTCACTAATTGAGGAACACAGGACGCTTTTTTCAGGACTGCAGCCGGGTTGACAAAGAGTCAGAGATCCTTTAAGTCAAGTCAATTTTTAACCACTAAAGAACACAAAAGTCACCCCACACACTTATCATCATTAAGTACAGCAACTGTTATTTTATTTACTCTCTCTCATCTATTAATCTTTCCAAACTCCAATCCTGACATGTCGATAAATACTATTCCTACAAGACTGTTCAAAGACATCCTACCTTTAAATATTCTTACAATTTTAAATATGATCATTCATCTGGATCAACAGGCTTCATACCACGGGGTATCAAGGAGGTTGTAATTAAACCATAACTTGAAAAGCTCTTGCTTGATCGACCTGTCATAACTAATTATAGACCTGTTTCTAACTTTTGTCATTATTTCAGAAATTAGTAGTGATAAAACAGCCAGGTGATCATGTGCAGACGAATGTGTAACCCAGTCATAGATTACATATTGTTATAATTACACAAAATTTGTTCTTTATACCTGACTGTTAGGACCTCCAAGCCTGTAGTTATATTCATTATCAGTTAGAGCCCCTCCTCATTGTTCTTCTTCTTCTTTGGTGCAACCCTATAAATACAGTGTACCCCTTTGGCCTCTCCCCTTTTCTACAATTCCCCTGTGGGAGAGGAGCTGGAGCGAGCAAGTTATTTACTTGGAGGTCTTTCTTTCTTTTACCTTTCTTTGTCAGACACAGCGCAGAAACAGATCTGTTACAAATGGTCTAATTCACAGGTTTAAGGATGCAGAGTTCACCATAGCACTGAAACAGCACTAATAAAGAGTACGAATGAATTGGCCTCTGACCAGTAGACTCTACCTGCTTGACCTGTTAGCATTCGATAATGTTGATCATAACATTTTACTGCAGAGATTAGAATACAGTGTTGGTATTAAAGGAAATGTGCTGCAGTGCTTTCAATCACATTTGTGCACATAGATGGGGAGTCATCTTCCTACATGAAAGTTAGTCATGGAGTTCCCCGGGGTTCTGGGAATGCTTCCCTCAGTCAACATTATTAGAAAACACTGCATACTTTTTCACTGCTATGCAGATGATATCCAGTTATCTTTATTTATAAAGTCAGATGACGCAAATCAGTTGGTTAAACTAAAGACATGTCTTAAAGATATTTTCTCCTAAGTTTGTACAAAACTGAAATTATTATCTTTGTACCTAAGTCTAAAAAGTCCAAATTTAATAAATATAAATAAATAATAAATATAATCGAAACATGGTGCCCAACCAGATACATACTCTGGAAGGCATGACCATGGCTGTGAGAAATCATTCAGTCATTTTTTCATCTGGATGTCACATCAGTGTGCAAATATATGTAGTTAATTTCAGGTTGTTCTAAAAGTTCCCTAAAAAGGCCTCCTCCATTGTTCTCACATACAGGTCCTTGAATGATCAGCCCCCATCATATCTCAAACACCACATCATACATTATTATTTGTTACGACCCGGCTCATAGCCGCAACATAAAAGAAGATGAATACCAGTTTGTGGGATGAGAAGAGGCTTTATCTTAAAATGGACAACCAGGTTGGCTAAAAATGGCTGGTGCCACTAAGGCAAACACAACAAAAGAGATGGACAAAATGGTGAACGGAGAACTAAACTATACTGGGAAAACTAAACTACTAACCCTGAACAGAAACACAAACCTGAACACGAATAACAGCGAGCAGAAAACAGATGACGGTTGGGCAGCAGGGAAACACACGGACGAGACATGGTGGATACACAGACAGACCGGCCAAACTACAAAGACAGAGGACGCGACTTAAATACACACAGGGAAACACAGGGAGATTGCACACAGGTGGGGAACACAGCTGGGAATAATCAACAAGACGAGACAGAGGTAAAACTGAACACACTCACATGAGACGCAGACCTTCACAATAAAACAGGAAACGAGAATTAATCCTTAAACATAACATAAAACAAAACACTGACAACATTAAATCGTAACATATTCCAACACAGCACCACACTCTCAGACTGCAGGCTGACTTGCTTTTCCTAGAGTTTCAAGAAGCAGGCGGCAGATCCTCTCAGGCCCCTCTCCTCTGAAACAAGCTCCTAGTTTAGATTCAGGAGAAAGTTGTCTCTTTTTTAAGTTTAGACTCAACTTTCCTTTTTGACCAAGTTTATACTAACGACTGGATCCGCTGACCCTGAACTATCCCTTAGTTATGCTGCTACAGACTCAGACTGCTGTACTTCATGTCATGCACACTTCTTCTCCACTCACCTCTTTCATTCCCCACATACATACGACGGCAGCAGGCCATTAAGTTTTTGTCTTCTCTATCCTTTAGCGCATGTTTTCCCCATGCTCTTTATTTTATTTTGTTTATTATCTTATCCTATCTCATTAAGTTATGACAGACGGCTGCTTCTCTCTGAGCTTGGTTCTGCTGCAAGTATCTTCCTGTAAAAAGAGAGTTTTTTTCCTTCCCACCATTGAAAAGTGCTTGCTCATAGGTTGCTTGATTGTTGGGCTTTTGTCCAGGAAACATTTCGGGCTTTACCTTACAGTATAGAGTGACTTGTAGAGACTAGCAAAGATGCACAGTAAACAAGGTCAGACACCAACTAGGGACAAACAGAAGGACAAATTGAACAACACTGTCATTCCTTATGTAGCAGGTTTATCAGAGAAACTCAGGACAGTCTTCCTCAAGCATGACATCCCAGTGTACTTCAGACCCAGCCATACACTCAGGCAAAAACTTGGTTCATGCCCAGGACAAAACTCCCAAACACAAAGTAAAAAATGTAGTATATGCTATGCTGTGCAGCGCACCGAGGAATGGTCAGACCTCTGCATTGGAAATACCAAACAGCCACTTCATAAACATGACAAGAGCCACCTCAATGGGACAAGATTTAGCTGTACCTCTGCATCTGAAGGACAAAGGTCACTCTTTCGAGGACGCGAATTTTCACATTCTGGGCAGAGAAGACAGATGGTTTGAAAGAGGAGTGAAAGAAGCCATCTATGTCCACTGTGAACGACCATCTTTGAACAGAGGCGGTGGCTTATGACACTAACTGTCTGCCATCTATAATCCAGTTTTAAATTCCTTCCCAGACGCCTTAACGCCCACTCATATCTTGGGTCAGTTGATCTCAATAAATCGCATGATAGGGTGGGGCAAAGTCATGGTTTCACTTGAAACATTGGCTGATAATGACCCACACCCATTTTCACACCTTGGCTCATGTGATTAGGCAGATGATTCGCAAGGGACAACTCCAGCTAGGGCTTATTTCTGGGACTCTCCACCAATTGCTCTCAGAACTGAAGAAGCTTCTCGGATGAGAGGTGAAATGTTTTCAAGAAACTTAAAGAAGTCCAGTCGCTTTTCTTTCCAAGCTCCTTAGAGTAGAGACTAGAGACAATTTTCTTTCTTTTTCCGTACCAGGTTGAAAACATTATGTATTTCTGCTGTAAAGTTAGACATTACAGCAGGAAAGTCTGGGTTAAATCACCTTTGAAGACACTTAAGGAACTGTGGCATCTGGCACTTCTGCAGCAGCTTCCTTTTTCAGCTTCACTTAATAAGAACATTACAAAGTTTATGTATAGTCAATATGAGGCTTTAATAGTCTTAGATATACTTTAAAAGAATGTGGAGAACTTTTACTTTAATCAGTCTCCTATAGCTGTGATTAACTATGTTTGAAACTATATCTGTGTGGGTTATAAATCTGTCCAGTACATGACTCAGTATATGTATATGTATAAGTCTTAACATCAAGACCTTAACCTCCCAACAGTTGATTGCATTGGGAATCTAAGCTAGTACATAGAAATAAGGCTGTTCTTTAGCACGACTTAAAGAACAGCCCTCGTATTTCTGGTATTGATGACCAGGACAAACCAAGTTGTACTGATGAGGAGTGGCTGGGATTCAGGAGGTGAAGCAATAAGAAGGTTGGTGTTTTATTTCTCTTCCTCCAGTCTGAAGTGTACAAGTGTAGCTAATGAACACACTCAGAGTGTAAGCGTGTGTGTGACAGTTAGTCCTTAAAGTCCTACCTTTACCACTATTACAAAGTATAGACAGATACAGATAGTGCTTTTTGTAAGTAGAGCATACTTATTTTACTTATAAAATATTAAAGTATATTAAATAAATATAAATTAAAGTTAAAAAAAACCATTTAATGTAGAATGAGTGATCCTATTAATAAATAAATGAAATCAATTACTGACATAAGGAGGAATTTGTCATTGTTGCAATGCTATGTTTAAAATTAGTCTACCATGACTCAAGCTTACAAACAAATTTGTGAAACAGACAAAGCTATAGCACCATAAAACATAATTAAGTATTAATTAGTATTAACAAAATGGACACACAAGGAAGAAGAATGCTCTTGTTTAAAGAGAATAAATTGCTAAAAGTCCAAACCCCAAAGTCTAATTTGAAAATTGTGAAAATATAAAATCTATTCATAGTGCCCCCATATGGCCAAATAAAACAGTTTCATTTACACATTTTTGGCAAACGAATGTTTAATAGCTCTACATTTTTTCTCTACATCTGTAAGAACATTTGCACACAATGAAATACAAGCTTATTTTCCTAATAAATGCAGTTGAGGTACAGCGATGAGCATTTCCTCATTGGTTTCTTTATGAGTGACAGGGGACTCGTGGCACCGGGGTCCAACCATCCCTCACACCCACTTCACATTCAAGCCTGATGCGCTTTGTCGGAACGCGCGTGATTTCACAAACATCTGCCTTAATGAGTCTTCTCCCACAAGTCTTCCTCAAACTTGTGATTGACTTGACAATAAAAAGTAGATGAAACTGTAAATCATGAGACGTATTGTAAAATGTACTTCTGTCTTCCCGTGCTCCGTAATGAAGCAGTCATTATGATTATTTTATAGGACTGAAGTTTTTAAAAACTACAGGAATGCATTACTCTGCATAATGAACAGATGTTGTGGCAACAAGCACATACATTATGCATAAAAAATTATTTCAATTTTGATTGTAGACGCTGATTTATTGAGACAAGTCTAGCTTACAACAGTAATGGATTTAAGATGTGCTTTTGTTGTGTTATTTCCATAATTAATAATAGGAAGGCAGCACATTATATATGCTTTGTATTCATAAAGATGAGAGGGTTTGAGTTATAACAGATAAAATACTGCTTGCTGAACTTTAAAACCACACCAGATTAATTATACATAAAACCTAAACTCTTCTGAATGAAAAAAGAGACAAAAAAATCTCCTAATGCCTTATTGCTTCTTGTCACAGTTTTGATATGCTAAAGAGAAAGAGGATGACTGATAAGATGAGATCAAATGAAGGAAAAGGAAGATAATTATCACAGCATGATGTACTGTACAGTAACAGGAAATCACCCCTAATATGATCCATATACAGGAGTACAAAGACATGAAAAAATATGTTTGGATCAAGCGGGAATAATGTAAGACGGAAGTTTAGATCATGCCGGTCAATCGCACATTATTTTCAAATAGTCAGCTGATAAAAATGTGGACATAATAGCAGTAAATCAGTAACTAATCGAACTCAACTTTATAGCTTTTTTCATACAAAAAAGCAACTTAAACTGCAATAATGCAATATAATAAATATTTGTGTGTATCTAAAGCCCGACTTGCTGTATGTAATTGTAATGCAGTAAACTGCAGCAAATATGAATTAATGTGTATCTAAATATAGTTTTCAGTAAGTGCACTATTTACTCGATGATAAGTGGGTTTGAGACATTTCCAGGAAGTCAGTTTTCCCTCAAAATAAATAAAAATTTTCTTTAATCACATCTCTTATTAAACAAAGATATAAAAAGACATCAGACTCATTATTGGAATCACATTGAAAATGTTCAAAAATATAGGTACATATATTTAAATTGTGTAATTCAGATTTATTAGCTTTGGTCTTTCGTTAGTTTGATTTGATTTGATTTTAATTTAAGTTTCTCTGTAATAACACACTCGAACATGTGTTCCAATTTCAACTATTTGTTGTTTTTGTATCGCTTAAAGGTTGTTTTTTTTTCTTCCTTCCTTCAGACTCTTATTTGACCAAATATTTCATTTTTTCATAATTGTATTCAACATCTCACGAACCAACAGCTGTTGTGCCAAAACACTGCTCTGCTACAAGTGCTTCTCTGTGATTTTCCTTTTCAGTGGCAGGTTGGAAAAGCCTTTGAAACAATAGATGCTAAAAAAATCTAAACGCTTAAAAAAATTATTCACAATCATAATTAAATTCACAAAGCCAACCACTGTATCCACCATATGGGTGGGGACAACACTAACTGGCTGATATCCAGATTTGAATGAAAGTAATATTAGCCTGATAAATTAATACTTGCCTGTATTTGATGATATCTGCTGTTTCTGAGCTTTTAATTTGTGCTGCACAGGCGATGCATTCAAATCATTTAAATATTCATTCTAGGCACTTCTAACAGTACTGAAAGATGAATATTCTGGTTTGAGATATTTCTAAATATCTTTACATGGCTTCTTGAAGGACTTCTGCTGATCCGTTGTGACCTTGTTGGGGACAGACATTCAGTATCTCTGCTGGACTCTTGGATGCAGATGTCTGCCCGACAGAGTAGAACCTGGTGGAACAAGTCCAAGGTCTGGTGCACGAGGAGGTACGCGAAGTGGGGCGGCATTTGGCTCCACACAGTAGAATTAATGATTTGAAGACACATAGTTGGTGAATAATTGATTCCAGCCCCGAGGATGGTTAGGAGCTGAGTAAAAGACTAATAAATCATTTGTGGTGCTGCCAGTTGTCACTTTCAATTATTTCTGGGTTTGTGATAAACTGCTGCACCTGCCAGCTGCTGGTCCCTCGATTCCTTGGAGCAGAAAGTGACAACTTTACCCAAAACTTTGCTCTCGGCCATGCCTGATACAAACAGCTGCCCTTTAGGACGAATGGTAAGTCAAATAAAATAAAGACAAAGAATTACTCGTTACGACTATATTCACCACGTTTGATATTTACTTATCTATACTTTTCATGTACTTCCTGTTTAAGCCAGTTTGACCTTAAGCCAAATCAGCAGCCAGTTCTCAGTTCTTACTGCATCTGTCAGAATATATGTTTTATAAATATGTTTTCATTATTTACTTTAGCCAGTGATAGAATGGGAGTAAATCGAGTTTACACAGAGTAAGTGCTGTAAATAAGGAGGTCATATTAGTTTTACTCTCCTCACATTATGTTTCCTTTTTCTTGCTCTGTCTGTGTTGACTGATTAGCTGACAGATGATCCAGATTGATTGACTGAGCTGTTGTAAGAGGCTGCTGTAATGAAAATGTGATAAGCTGCTAAATAAAGAAATAAAATCAACTCTTTCACCTCCTCCCACATCTGACAAGTATAAATCTAACTGATTAACGCTGATGTGCATTCACATTTCACTTCCTGTTTATTTGAATATAACAGCTTGCATATTGTAGCATTATGAGAACGTGTCTCTCGGTGTAAAGATGTCTTTTTAATGCGGTGTCGCGCCAACACATTGCCATTGTTAACATATGTGAGACTTGTCAAAAATGCTTGTGTTTTGTCACGTGTTTAAATGAGCCTAATGTACAATGTACTACAAGGAAGACCTTGTCAAGTGAATAATTACAGTTACGGATCACAGGCTCCTGCAGACCTTCTCCTGGGAGTGAAGCTTGTCGAGGTAAACTAGGTGTACCACACAGTTCGAGAATTTTAAAACCCCTCAACTGTAAATTTATTAGTCATGTCACATGACCAGTTACCTGAGTACAATTACTAATTTATAATTTAAACAATCTGGTTTTGGAAGGTTTTTTTTTTTTTTTTTAATTTAAAATCACTGTACCCGAAAACACATATATAAGAATCTTCTCTTTTACATACACCTCAAAGCTGCAGTTCACGTCCTCGGAGTATTATTAAGCAGTTCTTGGTTGATTTTGGGGACCAAAACTACTTAGGCCAAGAAAAGATTGTGATTGGTGTAACCTTGCATGTTGAACATTTATGCCAATGGGCTTAGAGTCCCTACATGAAGAGAAATCTGAAGCAATTAATTATTTTTTTTGCAAATCATACCTTTGCTGTTGGTGGTGCAAGACTTGCACATAAGCGAGTAAGACAAAAAAAATGTAATTAAAATGGATTCCTATATGTAGCTCCATCAAATATAGTGTACTGTACCGTTACATACTCTGTAGATAGTATTTCAAAGAGTGTTTTAATTTAATTTTTCCAATACAGTATTTATCTGTATAGATGTGATGGACTGTAAACCTGTTCAATGTGTACCCCGACTAGGCTGAGAATCCTACTGACTGTCAGCTACGATGGGCTCCATATCCATATGGATGATCATGAGATGAATAAGGGATAAAGAAAATAGCCATTACGCCCAACTTGTGGCATACTGGCCTGCTACTGAAAAAAAACTCTAAATACATATGATACAAGCAATAATATTTTCAAAGTGTATCAATAGAAATACACAATACAATAGAGAGTAATTTATATAAACACAAATAAAACTTGGCTTACAATGAAGTTTTGTTGTTTTGGTCTTTTATCTGTTCTCTCTACTTTTACCTGATTAAACTGGGATGTTATGATATGTTTGTTTTACCAGATTTTTCTTGCAGAGCACTTTGTACTTTTGTCTATATTATTCTGTTGTTCACACTGTTGATATAAGGTTAATATTGAACAACAGCAAAGGTAAGAGGGAGCGCAGTGGAAAATATTTTGCTGTGAAAACACTTGAAATGCACAGGCTCATTTCCAGGAGTGGATGGATGGCACTTGATCCTAATACATCCAGAGCATAGAAGTTTAAATTGACTCACATATTGATTGGAAAGGTGAAGCGTTCCCTTTGCCTTGTGCTTTGACCACACCCCCTTATTAAGAGACTCTTCACAGCCACAAGTGTGACTTCATGAAGTGATAGAGTGCAGGGGCAGGATTTGAATTGGACCTTAATTTTATGAAGTGAGTGAACCAAGGAGACTTTTAGCAAGGCATCTCTTAGGACACGTTACTTACTACTGGAAGTCACTTGTTAAACCTGTAGCTAATGAGCTAATTGACTCTTTTAATGGAAACTAAACTCCAAAGCTTAATGAAAGTCCTATTTAAAATAATTTTTAATTGTATTCCCATTATAACTTGTAATGCTGATTTCGTGGACACTGGTTAAGCCTTAAACCAGACAAAAAAGATGATTTCAATGGAAATCTACACTGAGAAAGGTTTATAATCCAAGACTAGGCCTAATCCTGTCTGGGAAACTCTTGAGTTTGACTCAAAGAGCTGCATGACTGATCACTAGACCGCCGATGTGAATTACAACAAAGCTGCTAAAAAAGTCCTCACAGACTGTACAACACTGTTCTGCTTGTTTTGAGAAACATTTTTTTAAAAAAGAGTTAGTTGCTATATGATCCATTCATCTTCATGACAAATAAGTTTTAAATATAGTTACTGGGAACATTTCTTTATCAGTTACATTTTGTTAGAAAAAATTCAGTTTTATCAACACCAGGCAACAAACAGTGTGAGTGAAACATGCCTAACACTTCTGCACTGTAACACAAATAAGCTCCTTTCAGCTTTTGTGGTGACGCTCCTGTTGAATAATTGCTATTTTGGTTGTATAGCTTAGTGATAACATTGCATTTGACAGCTGATAGAGAGCAGGGAAGCATAAAATAGACAGTGGTGGAGTGTGGTCCATCTGTGAGGTGGGGAACAGAGTGTGAGGCAGCCCCTCAGGGCCTCCAGGCAACTCAAACAGCATTAGCAAGAGGTGTCTCTGCCTTTGCCACAGCTTTCACGCCTCACTCCTCTTCCAACGCAAATCAGAGGCAACACAAGTTATCCATTTGAGATATTGAGTCGATATGGAGATAAAGCCTGCACTTATGAGCCACGGTCATGAAAAAGATCAGCAGGGGACCAGCAGCCTGTTTATATGCTCCTCACATTAGTGCAAGCAGGCACTCACTGCAGGTGGCATGAAATATTAAAAGGATAACCTCGTTTTGCTAACTGACCAGAACAAAGTTGTCCTATGAGTCCCTGGGCTGGATGAGGTCTCACTGATTGTCTTGCCCTTGTTGTTCTATGTTGGGATCCGTGACTCACAATAATACCTCTGAGGCTCCTTTCCCACCTCATTAACCACGACCTCTTTATAAGTTTCCAGTGAGGATGGATAGTTTATTTTTAGCAATTGAACAGTAGTACTGAAAGAGTTATTTCGGCTTATTTTTATCCTTCCATATCAAAATGGGCGTTTTCCAAGAAAAGTCTTCTTTTTAATGACGACATTGAAGACTTATTGAAAATATGTATTCATATTTCCACTTTAAAATCAGATAATAAAAGTAAAAAACGCAAAAAATGACTTTAGATCAGAAAACTGAATGGCTTTCATTCGCTGTTTAGCACATTTAGTGAATTTGGTTGAGTCACATTTTAGTATGGTAAACACTTCTCAGCTTTTTTAGCCTATTATGGCATAAGGTAGTGTTACATCTATGGCGTCAGTCAGTGGCGATGTTACAAGAAGGCATGCACTGATTGGACTTGCTTAACCCTACAGGGCACAGGTTGGTTCCAAATAATGGATTGATCCAGTGTCGCAGTGAGTCGATGGTGGTGTGGACAGCCGGGTATCCCAGAATGCATTTTTTTAAAAAATCACAAGCTGCAATGGTGGAGGAAATTTTCAAATAATACTGTTTTTGTATCAACAAATACACTTTAAGGTTTTTTTTAGGTGAAAATGTTGCAGCATCTAGTTGATTTATCTAAATAGAGCATAACTGCAAAAAGTGCTCTCATGTTTTCAGGGATGTCAGGTGCCGCTACTCTAACAGCTAGCTGACCCTGATCGTTATCAGCTGGTCATGTGGTCAGAGCTCATGATATCCACCAAGAGCAGCCTCCTCTCGAATGGTTCAATCTAATGGTTAATGTTTGCTTTATTTCAGTGTTTTATTTGCAAATCAGTTTGGATGACACTCAAGTTAACTTTAATAACTGGATAGTTTTATGTTGTCTGGATAGATAGTGTGAATAATCAGTATATTTTCAATTGAATCATTTGCTCATCTTTGTTTCCTGATATTCACAAGTGCTATTTTTGTATGTAGCAGTTTATTTTCAACTAAAACTAACAGTAACAGGGCTACTGATACAGTAGGAATATGAGAGCATTTTCACCAGGAGTAAAAACATCTGGACCGGCATCTTGATGCTGTTTGTGGATGTTCTAAAGAGTGATGACAAGCCTGCTCCAGAAATTATCAAATTATCTGTTTTTAATATTTTGTTCAATTGTACTTTAAACACCATCTGTCTGTTATATGTTGTGGAAGTCTTTTAGAATAAAAAAAGTTCCCTGTAAGAGAGATCTCCTGAACAGTCTATTGATTAATCAGTAATATTTGGCGTACAGGTCTTTATGAACTTTCAAACTGTTTTCACATTAATGGGCCTTTTATAGCTGTGCATGTTGAAGAGGTTTTAAAGCAAACAAACACAGGTAATTGAGTTTATTATGTTCTATTTTTGTTGTAAACATTAATCATAAGAGCAAAACATTTACGTATTATATGTCATACTTATTCATTTAATTTTGGCACTTGTACACTTCCATACCCACATGTACTCTTGGCATTAAATTGAATGGACTTTAAGCAGCTAAAATATTCCTATAGAGATGTTGCAAAATTTGCTGTATGGATAGCATGTGCCTTCAGATGGTCAGAAGGAAGTTTCACCTTAACTGTAAATACCTATCTGTAAATACTAATACCACATCCCCTTGCTTGATTTGTGTCTCTCTCCGGGATCAAATCAGGGATCTTTTTACTTGTTGTGAGGATCTGTAAACTAAAACACTATTTCAGTAGACCTCATATGAAAAAAGAAAGAAAGAAAAGAAAACCAGGATTAGAAATACCAGCTTCATTTACGGGAATGAAACTGTTGATTGCCTAATATCAAAATTATTCCAAGCAGCTACATGGTTTTAAGATATCAGGTTTTAGGGCTGTGGTGATTGAAATCCTGACAGGCCAATGGCAGATGTTAGTTAGCCTTGCAGTGATTTCAGCTATATGTTTAGGTTGAGGAAAGCATTTGAAAAGGGCACTTTTTTTACTTTCCACAGAAGTTGGAGGCATCTGATTCGCAGCGCTCGCTGCTGGCAGAAGATCAGCAGCACAGCGAGCTGCCAGTGCAGCCTGGCCACGTGATTGGCTGGGAAGAGTTGACAGAGCTGATGGGTTTTGGAGTGAGTGGCAGCTGAGGTTGGAGAGATGGAGGGGTTGGTTAGGGCTGTGAGTAGAGAAAATAAAATGGGGGGGTGTTTGGAGGAGGAGTTGGTGGGCAGTGGTTTGGGATCTGTGAGGAACAACAGCGTTGCTCCTGTGCGTCTGCTCCCTGACACTTCCCTAATCTGATAACGGATGAGGACAGGTTGCCTTCGCTGTACCTGGCAAGTACCTTCCTCAACCTGCACAGGCGGATTTCGGCGGATAAGGCCAGGCTTGGCAAATGCCGGCATCCTCTGGGGAATAGTTAAAGGGTGATTAATCATTGTTTAGGCACAGAATGCGCAGGGAAGAATGGGAAAGCGGCGTTCCACACCTCTGAAGCAATTAATCCCTGTGATCTCCACCAGGTTTGTCTTGTAGATAAGTCAGGGTACAAAACTGTTCCTAATTTATCAACCCACTCATGCCATCCAGCATAAAACACACAATTTATTTCCAATCATTTATAGTCAAATTTTAAAAAGAGTGACTTTGCCACATCCGAGCGTGCCTTATATTAGCTTCATATAAACTAAGTACCCCAGATTACAATGGGAATCTTGTTTTATTGTGCACATCTGGTGGAGTCACAATGCATTTTCACATTTGCTGTCTGAATTTTTGAGTGATTGTGGCATAAATCATTTTGCTAATCAGAAACATAAGTGACATGAATGCATCTCCCCTCTTGGAACAAAGAAGCAACATATGGTTCTGAAAGCACTCAGGTCTTTTATTTCCAAGGTATATAACCTGTGCATAAACCAATATTATTGGAC
Source organism: Pelmatolapia mariae (assembly GCF_036321145.2). Classification (NCBI taxonomy): domain Eukaryota; kingdom Metazoa; phylum Chordata; class Actinopteri; order Cichliformes; family Cichlidae; genus Pelmatolapia; species Pelmatolapia mariae. The sequence goes on from NC_086236.1 coordinate 70,186,847, forward strand.
TGATTTGCATTTTTCTTTCATTCTGGGCTCTTTTTCAGATCTCATATCTTTGCAGATGACTTCAATAATGGATAAAACAAGCATTTCTCCCTCGTTATATATTTGATTCTCAACTTGAGTGCAGTTAAGCAAAACATAAGACTCGGCTCAATGGTTTGTTGCAAGGTGAATTATGGTGCTGTACTTTGTGATTTGAGGAGAACGTAGACTGCCGCATGCATGATAGATTTATGTAAATATGCGAGCCCCTACAAAAAAGTACAGTTCTCCCCCTCTAATAAACTGCATTAACAGATGAACCAAAAAACGACATTGATATGACAAGATGAATTCCTTTATTACGAGTGGGTTCTCTCTGGATCTCTCTGCATTGCTTCCAAATCATATTTGCCTCCTAAAATGGAAGGGATGGGGGGGCGGAGGGGGGGGATACACATTCTTGCCAATAATAGTAAAATGGCTCCTGTTTTAATTGCATCATTACGTACCCAATATCAGCAGCCTGCCTGCCAATATCAATATTGCCATAACATGGGTGGAATATAGATGACCCAGGGTATGCGTGGGTCTTCCATGAGTGCCTCAGTGCCAGACTCATCCCACTGCCCGCTGTGCAGGGAATGGGAATGTAGGCCGGATAGCAGCTCGTCTTTCTAATGTCCCCCCGTATTCCCTTAATTGCTGACGGATCTTGTTTGGATTTTGATGGCGGCTTCGAATCTGTAGTTGCTACACATAGGAATTGATGGGCCTTTGGGGAAACATCATGTTACCCTCTATCTATGTGTGTGTGTGTTCCTTTGTGTCTGTGTGTGCGCCTCTATCTGTTTGTCCATACATGCAAATATCAGCTGTATTGTATTGTAATGCCAATGTGTCAGGCTTTGCACAATGCAGCCATGCATAAGAATGATGGAACTAATATAAATTAGGGTCAACTAGGTCAAGTGGGCTACAGCTGGTTAACGGACGACAACACGCGAGTTCTCATACCAGAAAGTTAAACCCGGTAAAGGTAAAAGTCTGTTTCGTATTACTCATCCTGGAACACAGCACATATGTCACAACAGCAAACTTAACAATTAGTTACTGCTTTGATGAAGGAAAATTACATATTGTAGGTCCCACTTCGAATGCACTTCACATATTCATATTAATGCATTCAAGACTGGAGAGTGAAAGATAATTTTCCTGTTTAAATATTTCATTCTAGCTTAAAATTTAGCCTGTAATTATAGCTCCCTAATGGCAAGAGCATCCAGTTTGTCCGTTTTAATTAGATTGTTGTTTAACTATTAATTATGTATCTTTGTGTCATATAGTTTTGATGCTAACAGATGGTGTAAGGGTTAGTGGAGGGCTAGGATTGGGTGATGATTTATTTACCTGCACTCTGTTAGTAAGATCCATACACTGACTTACAATTTCTCCTCAGTTAGTCTTTGAATTATAGGGTTAGCTTATGGAGTGACCTGCTGCAGCAATGTACAGTGTAGGGTAAGATGCACTGCATACATAGATGAGGTGGATGCTGTATGCATAAGGCAGTTGTTCTGTTGACAGTCGTTTCAGTAATTGATTATTCTTTGAGTCCATAAATTGTTTGTTTTGCCTTATCAGTCAGCTTGAAATCTAATTATCAAGGGTTGCACCAGGCAGAATAAAATAATGATGTAATAGAACAGATAGGATTAGATGCATGGGAAATAAGCATTTTAAACATGACTGCTTTAAGACTGGAAAGTCAGAGCAAAGTGTGCTCTGATAATAACAGGAGGTGATAGGAAATATATAAACAGCACAGGTTTGTATTTATCTACACTGTTGGCTCTCAGTAATGTTGCACTTTATATATTAGTGAGCTTTAATGATTAACATTAGCGTTTTTTAAATTGAACAATATAAAGACAACGTTAGCTCCCTTCGAGTTGAAAATTCAAATCTATATCTCAGAACAATCAAGTCGCAACAAAAGTTTATATTTAGCAAACACGTTGTTGAACCAGTCAGAAAACATATGAGCCTTTTGTTGTCAGGTCAGCTTGTGCAGTCTGAGCGCAGACTCATGTCTTACATAGAAACACAAGGACAGACTGCAGCAACACAGGGGTGTCAGAGGGAAAAAAGTAAAGCATTCATGTGTGTTGCATGACTCTTTCCATACATCACTGTCTGAATACAAGACATTATATATGTGGCAGGGCGTGTGAGCGTAGGCGTGTTAACTGTGTAAGGTCTTTCTGCTAATGGCAATATAGATGATCTCTGTAGGTCCAGACAGACGCTGAGTCAGTATCTTACAAGCACTGGCACGGTAAGGCATCACTCATTATTGACCCCTTGTGACCCGACTAAAAAAGGAAAATTCTTCCACACTTAGGAGGCTAGTTTTTTATATATATACTTTTAATCATGCATTATTGATATATACACCACAGACACTCTGACAGCACCCACTGGTTTGTGGAGTCCCATTCTGTAGTCTTGCTCTCATTGTTCCCATCTGAAGCTTTGCTTTTATATGTGATAGTATTTTTGGGTGAAAGACTGAATTTCTAACTTATGCACAACTAGACTACTACTAACCCACTAGAAATTAGCTCACCAAAACTCAAACACAGTGTTTTTGCATGGCAGGTTAGTAGTCATGTGCTACCCCCCCCGCAGCAGTACAGGTGGGAAATGGCTGGCCAAAATTAAGTAAAGAAAAAATGTTTTTAAAATTGTTCAAGGATGTAAACTTTTATTTCTGCTTTAAAGTAACAGCAGTCTGTGGGCATTGTTTTGCTTTTTACGTCCAGCCTCAAGTGGCCATTTATGGTACTGCAGTTCTTTGACTGGATGTATATTGAGCCAGTAGTTTGTAGCTTCTTTGGTTCTGTTGCTGGCTCACTGCTTATATTACCGTCAGCTGTCTGAACCTGGAATAACATGAAAATATCCATGTAAAATTAGAACCAAGCAAGGATCAACACAAAATATGTTGCACCACTGCATCCACAAAGGGGGTTTAATAAAACACTGCAGTTTTTTAATGACAGCACATAACAGCCATATAGTCATTGAAAAATATTTTAAAGCTATCAGTTCAACTTGCTTCTTATACTCCTGCTTTTATGTTAAAGTAACACATTTGATGATTTGAAGTCTTATTCAGAAGCATTTTTTTTCTTTCAGCATGGCTGAACTGAGCAAATTAGTGAAACTCACAACCTGGCAGCATCGTTGTGAACACATAAACGTCATGCACGGCTGAACTTCTGACCTTAACAGTCTGTTAGGAACTACATAAAGACCCCTGTTTTGAGTCACGCTTGCGTTTGTGTCTGGGTGTTTTGTTGCACCTGGTTTGACTCTGGGCTTTACATTTGGCTGCCTGTTATTTGTTTTGTCTCCTGATGATGGGGGCCTGTGATTGATGGACGGGGTCCAGGACATCTCCGATCGACAGCTGTTGATAGCTCTGAAATCGAGAGCAGCAGTCGGAGCGTAACAATGAGCTCATTGCGCTCTTGGCTTGGTCGCCAGCCCAGTAAACCCCAGCACTGGGGGGACTTCATGAATTTCAACTGGGGCCACAAATGTGAGTGCACATGGAAATTGTACTGGGGTGGAGGGAAAGGGACTAAAGTAGAAATATAGCCCAGATAATTGCAATAATCATAGCAAAGAAAAAAAAAGGAAAACAAAAAGCTGAGCACATCTTGTGAGCTCAACAATTTTCCTGGAAAACAGCAACACTTGTTAAATATTAAGTACTGTAGCAAGTCTTTCCTGTATCTTTGTGCAGTCGTTTTAAATAAAAGGCCTGCACTGAAGTGATACTTACTGTAAGCAGGGAAACTTCAAACAGGAAGATGTGTTGCACCATCAAAGCTCCCATATCTTTCAGTGATAACTTGCCTGTGATGAGCTCCATTTACGTGCACAGCTTCCAGTATATCATTGTACTGGTTTGTGATGGAACAGGTGAGTGTTGTGGCTAGAAAGCTGGAAAGCCCCAAGACAGGGAGGGAAGGTTTATTAAAGAAATCATTCAACTTCCATGAATGTGAGATCAAGAACGGTCGCTTAAAAGAAACCGTTCTTCCAGCTCGCATCAACTCTAGTGTGCTCAAAGACTACAGTGATTTCGATTTATTAGCATCAAAGTAAATTTTCTTGTTTGCTGAAGATATAAGTGAAAGAACAGAGGAAACGGAAGTGCCATTTTTGACAAATGCTTACTGCAAAGTGTGTGTTATTCCATATACGTCCCGAAGGTTTAGGGCACAGGTTAAGTAAGCAAAGGCCTCTGTAGCATTTTGTCTTAAAGTCATCCATATTTTAACTGTAATTGGACAGCATCATGCTGTAATAAACTGCAGTTGCAGGGGTTTGATGCCCGAGCCCTCTGAGGTTACCGAAGCACCGAAACCACATCTGAGCTCAAATTAGCATTCTGGGCAAGCACGAGTCCCCGAGCTTAATTAAGGTAAATTCAACATTCTAGTTCATCATTGGCTTTTATATAATCTTAAAACCAGTTGTGCTTGTTTGGCAGCTGTTTATTTCTTATATTAAAAAAGAAAACATTACACTGTAGATGATTTGGCATCCCTGGGTTTTGAATTTGAGCCCCCCCTATTATGGGAAATCTGGGTTTGTGCAATGATTAAATGCTTAATAAAAAATTCATTGTTGTTGCCAACATCTGTATTGTACAGGCTAACGGCTCACTGGAGTGTGTGAGACTTGTAAAGTTTCCAAACGCGCCGTTGAGAACCCTGGAAAGTTCACCTAAGAGTTTGCCTTCCTCATTACCAAGCTACTTCTGTGTCTGCGATTAGACTGAGAACATCTTTAATTGCTTTAAAATCTGAATGCATGATAAGAATGGATTAATTTGATTTTTCTGTTCCTACAAGTAGCAGATGGTTTATGTCTTCAGAATGCTCATGTTGTAAAATGAGATCCCCAGCTTGTCTCTGATTGGTCACTGTTAATGAAGCATGCTGGGCTGATTATTGATTTAGAAAATGAGGACAACACAAGTATTGTGTGTTGCTGTGATAAATTAAAGGCGTGCTTTGTTTTATTGTTGACAGAAACCCACCTTAAATAACACAAAATATTTGATTTTCCATTCAGGTGGCCCGTCAGAGTCATTTTAGTGTTTATTTAAAAACAGGCACTTTTATGGTTGCCACTAACAAGCAGATGGTCGACTTGACTTATTTGTGTTTTGTGTTTCTGAATGACCGATCAGATGCATGATGGGAAATGCAATGAGCTGCTTGTCAGGGAAGAGACAATTCACGGGAGAGGGCCCGCGAAAGCTGTATAGATTCCCAATTTAGTCCCATCTCTGTGGTTTTTAAGGTTAGTAATTTTTTTTTTTTTTTTTTTTTGCATTATTATTGGCTGTTGCGAGAGCAGCTGTTCCCCAGCCTCCTTCCCTTCCGAATTACCATCCTCACACTGACAGACAGGCAGCTGATGGGGAAACTCGCTGCGTGCATGAGGAGATCCAATTCGGAGATGAAACTAATGTGCTGCATCAAGGGGGGATATGCGGCGGTCCTGGAGAAAGAGGGGGAGGCCCAGGTTAAAAAGAAGTCTGGGACCAGCTCGGGCTGCGTCTGCCTGAGCACGGCAGTAGGCTCGTCTCTGACTGGAGTCGGATCCTGCCTGTATTTATTTATTTATTTACTCAATTATTTATTCATTTATTTATTCTGTTCCCTAGATACCGCCTTCTTGTTTTTGGCTGCAGATTCCAAACTGGCAGCCCTCCATTCCCTGAAATGAAAGCACTCAAAGACCACAGATACATTTTTCATATTTGAAGGAAATAACCGGGGGTGGACATAGTAATTATAATATACAGTATGTACAATATAACACATTCCAGTGTGAAGACACCTAAATCATGGGATCGATTCTCCTATACTGAAAAAGGTAGCAGTTGTGATTGTCCTTTTAAAGTGCTGTACTTATTCTTGAAAATGCAACAAAATTAAATCAGAATCAAAATATTACTAAACTTGTCTTCCCTTCTTTGTTTGCTTAAAACTGCAAACATGGGGTGGATGATGCGGATTAAATAATTCACCAACAAATGCTTATTTTTGTTTACATCAAGATTACGTCCACTGTGTTTTGTGGGCAATAAGACAGATTAAAAAAACTAACACTGTTTGATCACCTTGATGCTTGAATTTCTTAATTCTGTTCATAAATCACCATGTAGGAAAACAATTGGTGTGAATGTGGTTATATTTGTACTGTCAACCTCATGCATTGTGCCAAACTTCTGGCGTGGGGAACAGCAATAATTCTCTAAAAACTGGATTTTTAACAAGTGTTCAGAGAAAAAATGTGAAAGGAAGAATGTACCATCTTGTGTTTTATTCAAATTTTGCTTGCAGTGTCACTTTAGTATCTTTTTGAAACTACAGCTTACAGACTTCCCTAAATGGATCACACACAGGCAATTATAGAGTCACTGTTCTGAAAAGAGGACAGTTATCAGGATGTATTAAAGAGATGTGTGCGTTTGATTTAGAACGTGGCTTTGCAGAAAGTATGGATTTGCTGCTGGGTTATATGAAAACTACATGCCTGTAACAGAGCTCCTTTATCCTACTAAATTGAAAAAAAAAAACAGTTTTGATGAAATTTTGTTACAAAGTTACAAATTTAGAGTCAGTTGTCTTTTTTGTCAAACCCTTCCAAAGCACCTTACTTTGAGGATTACATTTCAGCTTACCATATGGAAAAGATATATATAAATCTTATAAAGTTTGTATCTGTTTTGTGTGAAACTTGTATGAAAAGCATACAAGAGTGAAAACAGATATAAGATCCCTTGAAAAATGATATAAATGAAACTTGTATGTTTTGGATACTTCCTAAAACAATATATGAAAGTAAAGAGAAAGTGGCCACTTTCATGAATAAATCATATAAGCCTATATGAAACAAGCTAAAGCTAAAGCTGATGCAAGTCTTTTAGAAGTTTTTCCTATTTCTTTTCCATATGGGTTAATGTCATTATGATGATTAAACTCTTGCGTAAAAGTTCAGAAAGAACATGATTTCCTCACAAAGTCTGCAAACAAACATGCCTATGTGTATATATGACACCCCCTCCCCAAAAAACATTAACACCCGATGCATACACACTTACATTACTTGTATGATACAGCAGTTGGATCTTTGGGACCCTAAGTAATGAGGAAGTAAGCCCAGAGGTAACGTGAAACAAGGGTCAGACACCTCTTTAAGTAGTTTAACACAAAAACGTGAAAATTAGATTGAAAAAAAATTTGTCCACAAGTGCATGATGCAAAGATAAAAGATGCAATGTCTCCAAAGTAAGCCAACAAAGAGACTTAAATGAATACTAAATACACAGTTACTGTGTTCAATGTGACATGAACTCTGTTTGTAACTTTAAGCAGTTTAATTAATTTACTACAGAAGTAAAGTTTTCAAATGTTTCTGTGTGTAGTTGTGAGTTTTACTTACCAGTCATATGCAGTGTTGGGAAGGTTACTTTTAAAATGTATTCCACTACAGATTACAGAATACATGCCCCAAAATGTATTTTGTAACGCATTCCGTTACGTTACTCAATGAGAGTAACGTATTCTGAATACTTTGGATTACTTAATATATTATCATGCTGTTTACAACTACATGAATGTGATTTATTACTGTTACTGAAGGTCCGCGGCTCCGAACCGTAGTAAAGGGACCTCTGGTTAATACGTCGGGTTCCGTGTCGGGCTCGTAGCCGAAAAATAGCTTTACTTTGTTGTCTGGGTCAAGTTTGCTAGCGAGAGACAGAGAGAGGCGTTGAAAGGCTGCTCCAACGGAACTTTTTGTTTCGGAGGAAAACACGAACACGGTGTACAGTCGAGTCTTAATAGCTTACTTACAACTGGGCTCGTCAGGCACTCTTCTTGGCTGCAGTGGTAATTATTATATTTACATGCTTCCAGCTCCCGTTTCTGCTCGATGACAACTCGTAGTTTTCCACTCTCCTTTTTCTCCCTCCTCGCGCTCAAAAACACATAACGGGTATGGCAGTCCATTCTCCCTGCAGCACGGACTACACTGCCTATGAGGCTACATTCTTTAGGGCTATGACTGTAGCATTCTGCCTATTAGCTTAGCACAACAACAACAACAACAAAAAGGCGCTCTCTCACCCAGGAAACACACAGTCGCAGAGAGAGCGCGTCACCCTGTAACCATGGCAACCATAACGCTGCCGCCTGGAACAACAGAACATAGCTGTCAAACAAAACCCAAACAGTCCTGACCCGCGACAATATGAAACAGGAAAGTACCGCCGTGTAATCCATTTATTTCAACAAAGTAACTGTATTCTAAATACCACATTTTTAAACGGTAACTGTAACGGAATACAGTTACTCATATTTTGTATTTTAAATACGTAACGACGGTACATGTATTCCGTTACTCCCCAACACTGGTCATATGTGAGCATTCTTGCATACAGGTAAACCGTACCTTTAATGAGCCAATCAGTGGAAAGACTTGCCATCTGACAAGTTTTTATTGGCTTTTCACAATTTACCTACATCCATAAATAATAACAAGCACACAAAAAAGGAAGTCCTGGCCACTGTCTCTATTAACTTTGCATTAATGTGGTGTTTCCTGTGTCCAATGTCAAAAACATGATGAATGAAAGTAAATATCAAGTTGATTGTAAGAGCATTTCTAATTTTGCAAATGTATTGCATATTTTTTTCTTAATTTGTACTGTTAGTTTGTAACCATTATCCACAGAGCGTGATCAAGATTAGTTAGTAAAATTATTCATAAGCACTGTTGATAACAAGGTAAAGTAATTACAAAACTTCTTGTTTCAACACTCTGAGACTCAAATACAACCAGTCATCATAGATTAAACATCCACACGGTCATATTAAAAACTACATGAATACAGCACACACAAAGACAATGACCATCTGAGGTCAATGGTTGATGGGCTCCCAGAAGTGATCAAATAAAATGAATCTCCAAAAAGGGAAGTAATGTAAAGGGAATATAATTTACATACAACTGATTTGTCACTTTACTACTGCGTAATGTCAATATGTCAATGAATATTTTGTCATGATGGAAGCCAGCTCTATCTAAAGGAACAGTAAAATAAGTTCGATTTGCTGGCACACATGCATTGACAAAAATGAAAAGACTACGGCTGAATAGGATCGCCTTAGATTCTGATCTGAGAGGTCATTTAACAGCAAAGTTGAACAAAGCCCTGAGTATGATTTGAGTACATGCCATAGTCAGAAAGTAGCAGCAGTGGATGCCATTCAAAATCTCCCACTGTGCTGCATTTTCAGACACGCAGGCCTTCAGTTTGTCCAGCACAGTGAGCTCCTTTGAGCCTAACAACAAAGTGCTCCTCGCTTATTTGCTACTGAGGTCTTATGTTCATGTCTACTTCTATTGACATGCAGTGCAAACATTTATAATTACCTTTAGCTCTGTGATATCTGCCTGCCTTGAATAACCTGCTGTGGCGTTTTACCACCTGTTACTAATCGCTCTGTGAATTTGTCACGGCACCGGCAATGATTCAAACTAACACTGCGTGCCCCACAAGACCCTCCAGGAAACGCAGCAACCGGCAGCAGTGCACTGTTCAGAGAGCCGAGGGAGCGACTTCATGGATTTTTTGCATCATTAACTATTTATGAGTTGCCACTTCATGTTATTTACACTGGACTGATGGTAATGCTGTTCAGAGCTCAAACGCCATGCAGGGCCCCGCTGGGAAAGCAGGGTGGAGGGTGCACGGGGAGGGATGGTGGGGGATAGGCATGTGTGAATCTGTTAAATATTGTACGGAAACGCCACCTGCAGCTGCCAACGTGGTGCGGGGTAAGAAGGGGCGAGTTGGGAGCAACTCTGGGGGGACAAAGAAATGCAGCAGCAGACTGCAGTGCATGTAGACAAGGGTTTGTTCAGGCATGGCACACTGTGACTATATAATGTATAAGACAAAGCCCTTCCCACAAGCCACAAGGAATATTCAGTTGACCTGGTTTATCTTTAGCTTTAAACCACAAGAGCTGATTGCGTCACCATTTGCAGTAAATGTGCCATAGTAGAGGTTATGCTTCCTTTGCTTCTGCACTTGAGACTGCAGCATGTATAGCTGCTAGTTTCCTATCTATCTATCTATCTATCTAACGCTTTATTTCACAAAATTAAAATGGTATGCAAGATGACTTGGCTGCTGTATAAATTTTGATAACGTCATGCCTATGTAAATTAGCTATTTAGCTAACACTGGCCACATTTTTTCACATGGTCCATGTTAAACAAGCTAATCTCATGAGCAATGGGAATTGTAATGCTAGTAATAAATATCTAATTTATGTTTCTCTTTTACCGTCTCTCTCTCTCTCACACACACGCTCACATACACACACACTCTCTCTCTCTATCTCAAACTGAAAGGAAAATGAACAATATGTGCACTTAACTACAAATCAACACGCAAAGGTGTCAAAATCCCTTTCACAACCTGGCATGAAAACTGCAAATGAAACACTTGGAATGTCCAATCAAACAAACAGCTGTCACACACATTCTCGGTGCAGATGCGAGGATAGATTGGGCCTGTCAAAAATACATGCAGGAAATGAAGCTGAGTTGTTCTTGAACCACTTCAAAGAAAAGTCAAGCAGCAGAAATAAGCAAAGTAATATCTATATCTATATATGTATATATAAACATAAAAATGTGTGTGTGTGTGTGTTGATATGTTAAGCAACAACATATCTTGCCCATTACAGTATGTTCAATGCGGCATGCTTCACCCGTCTGCGTGCCAAGCTAACTTTGTTAGTAAGTAGCATCTACACATTCTGTAGTCAGCGCTAAGTATCGCTAACATGTATCAAATAATACCAGAATAGTAATGCCAAACCTTCACTTACCACAAGTGGAGCAAAGATTTCCTTGAAATGCTGTTTTAAATGTAACAATACAACAATCCATATAACTCGGATAACTCAATTAAAACTGCTTCAAAACCACCATAAACTCAGTTCTGAATTGCACACAGTGACTCCAGTTAGCAGAGGTATGGCTTTGCAAATACTGACTGACTACCAGAGTGTAATGCGGTCCAAAATAATTGAAATCAATTTTTTTTTTTGTAACAGCAATGTAACAAGCTCAGAAATCACATTACATTACTAGAAAGGTTCTCTCTAAAAAGAGAGAAAAAAAACATAACCTTTTTTTCCCTGAACACTTGCCTCACAATTAGCCAATAGACCTTGTGCACGAGAAAATGCTAACTTCCTGTTTTAAGACCGGATGTAGAGTTGTACATTTCCGGTGGCTTTATTTTGCAGTCAATCGCTACTACGAAGATGGACTCCAAAATCATGTCCAAAACACGAAAACGGAAAGATCGCGTTAAGTTAGAATGAGCAGAAGGTGGGAACACTCACCATTGTTGTGTTATAAAAAAATCAAATGATCAGTTTTGACGTTTGAAGAGTGTAGATCGATTAGTTGTTTGAATCACTCAACACAAGCAGAACTGCATTAGAAAATCAGAAGACACATCGTCCACATTCAGAAGCACATCTCTGTATAGTGACAGTTCTTATGATTCAAACAGGCAAATGTTCAGCATTCAAACTACAGGTGAAAAATAGTCAAAGCCAGATGTTTCCCCCGTTATGTCGATATCAGCTAATCAAGTACACACCTACATAGCATGTCAACAAACCCTGAAAAAAAGCCACAGAAAGAAAGAAACGAATGATTGCTGGTAGCGTATGTTGTGACTTACCTTTAAAATTACAGTGGTCCCTCGCTATTACGCGGTTCACCTTTCGCGGCCTCGCTGTTTCGCGGATTTTTTTTGTGTGTGCAATTTTACAGTGTGCTAGCAGTGTGACTCTGAAGTGCTGTACTGTATGTTTGTAAGTTTTCTCCCCAACAATGAAGAAACATTTTGCACCATCAAAGGCGCTTGCTGCCAAAAGGCAGAGGACGATAACCATCGCACAAAAAGTTGGACTTCTGATTCATTGATTCATTAATGATTCATTGATGTTGAATTCTCTCGCAGCTGCTCTATTCTCATGTTCTGGACCTGAAAACAGGGTTTGATCTTAGGTTTCATTCTATAATACTGGACTTATTTTTTTTAGTGTTTAAACAAGAGAGAAAAGTGTGAAAATGTTCATGGCTGAATGAGAAAAGTGTATAAAGTGTGTAGTGAGGGGTTTTACAGCCTTAAAACATCTTTAATAATTGTAAAAAATAAAGTTGGCTACTTCGTGGATTTCACCTATCGCGGGTTATTTTTACAACATAACACCCACGATAAACGAGGAACCACTGTATACAAATACTGAGAAATATAAAATTTGAATCCTTTCTCTCTTTTGCTCTGAGGCGCGGGGGGAAAAATATCGACAAATCGATGAATATCATCTACAGATATGTTCGGCAAATGCCCAAGACATCTTGAGAAATGTAAATCGCCGCTTGATTCATCCATATGGTTGACTTGTTTTGGAAAACCCGACTGTAAACAAGGCGCGAATATCACACCGGAAATGAAGCGCTCTACAGGAGTTTCCCCACCGGAAGTAGCATATGCTGAGGCGCACATAGTCTATTTCAGTTTGTGTGCGGGGACAAGGAAGATGACTTCTATTTTTATTGCATAATAGGAGAAGAGCCTGATAGATAAATGCAAACTGTGTCCAAGAAAGAAAGCAGCTGCATAGTACTGCTAACACAACATCGACTCTTTGCAAGCATAGACACAGACAGCATGCTAACACAAAGCTAACCAAGAACCCAGAGTGGTAATAAAGTTGAATGTATGCCAACCGCAGCCCAGCAGTCAGACCCCGAACTTCCAAAGGTAAGAACAGCAGTAATGAGCAGTCAGGCTGCAGTCTCCGTTTCTACCCGTTCATGTTTCTGCAGCAGAATCAGCAAACATTGCTTTGAAGTCTCTTTGAGCTGGTGTTCATCTTTCCTTTATGCCTCAAGTGGCTATTTGAGGAACTGCAACTTTTTGCACTAGAGGTTCCTGCCAGGTTGTAAGAAATATACCGTTACTAGCCACCTCATTAGGTACATCTGTTCAAGTGCTTGTTAATGTGAAGACCTAATCAGCCACTCATGGTAGCAACTCAATGCATTTCACTCATGAATATGTCTTGTAGATGTCAGCGACAGGAGGAGAATGGGCGGATTGCTTTACACGATACAGTGTGGTAAACCCAGGGCCTAGCTCAGCAGATACTGCATTGCTGCAGCTTTGAAAAAATGTGCAAATGAATTCAAAAAAATAATAATCAGGCCAGTTTGGAACGCATCTTATATATATACACACACGAGTGACGGTGACAGTGACAGTGAAACATTTATATTGATAGAGGTAACAGTATGTATGCTTACTTTTTACACATCTTTTTCAAATTCAAAGAGTAAACCTCCTACACGAGTCTGCTTCAATGACTCTTAAGAGTCATAACAATAGCCGGCGAATAAGACAGAACTGCAAAAGTATTTTTCCTTTAAATCTTTTGGCTCTTGAAGTTGAAAATGTTTTATGAAACTGACGTCTTTTAAAAATATGTTTTTGTTTGCAGAGGAATTTGTTTTCTCTTAAAAAAGGCTCATTGTGAATTTCACCAGTCCAGGTTTTGCTTGTTCTGCTAGAGGGTGAATTTGCTTCACACATAAATTAGTTTCTTATTAAAAAAAGACATAAAATACACTGCATTCTCTGTGATCAGCAGCGTCATGCTAGGTCTGAGTCATTTCCCATCAAATTTGTAGAGATAAATGTGGAACATGGTGTTTTCTATCCAAACATCCCATGCTTGCATCCACTTATACTCACCTGCATCCTCTTGATAATGTTGACTTCACTGCTTATGAGGGCCTTGATGTTGGCTCATTAAATACCCCTTTCTGCCAGTTATTTAGGCATTTTTACCTCACAGTTTGCAGCCGTGAATATTACCTTGGTCTCTCCCATGGAGCTACATTTGTTCACGATTCCCCCGTTTCTCCATTTCTATCATCCGAATAGCACAAAACAGGCTGTAATCTGACCACTGTGATTTAGGCTGCCGTTTCCTTGCGACAACAATTCAGCCATTGTGGTTTCATGTCGACTGCCTAATCCGCCGCCGCCCAGAATTCCCTTTGAACTCGCCTGATTGCGAGGCTAATTTTTATTAAGTAAGTGCACACATTATTTGTGGCAGTCACTGAAGCTTCAAGGAGTCATTGTGACAAGCAGAGCCCAAGAGCCTAAATTATCAACTCCCTCCTCTAGCACAGCTATAATTAGCACAAAATGAACAATAAATGTTTCCTTTAGTTAAATTATTCAAAACGTTTATTTCACTTGTTAAGGCTTGGATCAAGCTGTTGTTTTTTAATGTAGTTTTTGTTTGCACTAAACAGGAAAAAGCTTTTTTGTGTTTACATTTTGCTACTGATGAATCACTGACCTTGTTACTGTTGTAGATTAGTCCAGTGATTTTGTTAACCCAGCGCAGTGTCAACTTTGAACCATTGTGTGTTTTCAAAAAGACGATGTTTAGAAGAAAGCAAATGAGCTCTGTTTGTTTAACAATATAATTTCCATTTTATTAAAGAAGTACTGAACATCTGGTGAGAGGAAACTGTAAATTGTTATTATACGGTACAGCATGACTGTGTTTACAGATTGAACACAACTAACTTTTTTTTTTTTACCACTGGGGCCTTTTTCCTGTTCGCATTCCCAAACAGCCAATGCACCAACTGTAGAGACATAATGTGGAGTTTGGCTGTGTGTTTGTGTGTCTTTGTAACACCCAATCCTGGTGGATCAGACAGAGTGATCCTCACCACAAACTCCAGTTATCAGTTTTTGAAAGACTTTCAACCCATTCCAAACCTGTCAATTAGCTCTGCTGGGGCACTGCATGCAATCACACTGCCTGTAAAGTTCTCATTTTACATACATCTATTCACATGGTTTCCATTGGGCCCTGTTAGTTTGACAGTTTAGAAACATACAGTATAAGGTAACAACAATAATAATGATTAATAACATTTTTAACATAATAAAACCTGTAGATAACTTTCTATCAAAGTGCTTTACAAAGCATAAAAATGGCAACATAGTAACAAAAAATTCAAACACCATAATTGAGCCCCAGGTCTCCGTTACAGTTACTTTATTTTCAAACAGTACTGTAAGTCATAGTCGGCGCTTGGACAAATGAAATGAAGCATTCCCACGTTCTACGAATCTCTCCTTCAAGTTCACCTCTTGTGCACTTCTGGTTCTCTTCCAGTCTGGCTGCCATTTTTTTATTGCTCGCTGGAAGTGGTTCTGACCACTTTTTAAATTTTATATTAAAAAATTACATTTTTGGCTTTATTAGATAGTGACAGTTAGAAAGACCGTAGATGGAAGATGCATATACATATATATGCATATCAACACCACCTTGCCGGATGAGCTATAGAGTGATTTTCATGTAATTCCACCACCCACTTGCACAGAGAGTAAAGACTTTTTCAAACTGAACTGACTTTCAAGTTCGGAGTCATCATTTGAGGTAAACTTTCTGAAAAAGAAATGTCAGTGAAAACCAACAACAGTGGTTTGTGCCAGCATGCCACCATGTGCTGACATCAAAAACCATACCAACACAGTCTTCACTTACCATTTATCTCACTTGCAAGAGTTACCTTCCTGCAACATCATCCATTTCCCAGAAATGAAATCACAGTTTAGGGTTCATTGTTTTAACAGGGGTTCGCTGGGTACTCCAGCTTCTTCCCACAGTCTAAATACATGCATGTTATGTTAAATGGTGATTCATTAGTGAAGTTATGACACTGACTAAATAAAGAAAATGGATGGATGGACGTTCTGACACAGAAGATCCAGTGAGTTTGCAACAGACTTGCTGAGTGTGAAGTCTAGAAAGATCGTCCAAATTTAAATCTGGACCCGTCTTGGTTTTTTTATGGCTACAGTCCCAAACTTTTTGATTGCAGTTCATATGTACATTCTGTGCAGCCATAGAGGAAAATAAATCTACGGTGCCTGGCAGTAGACATGGAAAGAGGAACAAAACTATATTGAGGCCATACTTCCTTAAGTTTATGGCCCCAACAGACACATCGTATTCGTATTTTGTTTATTTCTTGCACACAATAAAGTGTATACAGCACAATATTCTTTCGCCCTGAAGTATGATTTGCACTCGACCTCCTACTTAGTTGGAAATACTATATTCACAGACTCAAACCTTTCTGATCAATAACACTCAAACAAAAGTTGTTCAAACTCAAACACCAGAGTAGAGAACAGATTACAACCTATTTTTCATCAAAACAATCTCCTCCACAAAATACATTGGCTTCAGCGTTCAGTCAGCTGTGTTGCTACAAAGTAGCACCAAGTGTCAGAGTGGACAGCATGTATGCCAGGTTCCAGGTTTGCTTGGGTCGGGGGTGATATCCAGGTCAAGCTCTGTTTTCAGAAATCCCATTTGCAAAGGCTTATTTGCCTCTGCGCCATTCTCCAGAAGGAGACTTTGAGGAAATGATAATAAGCTGCTTCACTGTACCTCTTTTTAATTGTTGTCTTCGTGGTTACATTTGGCTGCCCAGCCGATAATGAGACTGTAACAAACAGCGCCATTATCAGGAACTGTGGGGCTGCTCCCGTTTGCCCTTCTCATGTATTACCATATGCTCAGGTCACATACTTGTCTACATTTAACATACACATACAACCTCTCTACTGTGCTGAATTGCAATGCTCAGTCAACTTTCCTGCCATGAACAAGTGGTGGAACAAACAGAGCAATGAGCTAATGAACAAACACATTCCCCATTAGAAGAGTTGTGGATCATGATGATTCATGGTGACTAATGTGCGCATGCTGTCAAATCCCAAAGTATTGATTGGAGATGGATTAATTGAAGATGACACTGTATCTTTTGGCGAGGGCACAATTATGGAAGTTCACCATTTATTAACACAACACCGACCCGAGGCGATGAGGTAATCTGTGTTTTGCACTCTAAATGCAGACTGTGTGTTAAATCCATTAAAAACAGGAGAAGGGGGGGAACAGTACCCAGATTCTAATGCGGCTAGATTGACATACAGATAAAGGGGATACAGTAATACAATGACGGCATGACAATCTTGCCACGCATTTTATGGTGACGAATAATCAAAAATCCTTTTATCAATGACACATCAAGGAGCATTTAGTTTATGCTTTGGTTAATCCTATTGACTATTTTGTGATTTCTCTCTCTCTTACTTGTTCCAGTGTGCTATATTTGTCTCATAAATACTGGATATTTTGGCTTGACAAATTGCTATACAGGCACAATCCTATTAAGGGTTGCAGTTTTGTGTTCCCTGCCAGTGACATTCTGTTTGGGTGTTGCATTATAGACGATGACTACTGTACTGTGTTGTCATTAATGGATAATTTGAGTATTTTGTATTTTTAAACACTTCTTTCAGCACACTACTATTTTCCTTTATCCTGTAATAATCCAGACTTCAGACTTTTGTTTTTCTAATATGCCACACGATTCCTTTCATCAATCAATCAGTTAATTAATCCTTCTTTATCCAGCACTTTATGAAAATACGCAGTACAAAATGAGGTAAAGCCCTTTAAAAAAGGGACAATTAAGCGCTGAAAAACCCAGCTGAAATCAGAGAAGGCTATCAAACAAACCAGTTACACTGAGTGAGTGGTTTCAAAACTGATTTTGAATGGTCAGGCGCCCATTCAAAATCACGTATTAATTTTTAAAGACTAAGACACTTGAGTGGACAGCCTCAGGGCTATCCACTCAAGTGTCTTTGTTTTCAAGGCCGGCTTACTTTCGTTGTTTGCAGTGGAAATTGCAGGATTTTTGCAAACACCAGCAGTGTAATAAGGTGTTAAGCATCTTTTCTGAACTGAATGTTTTCTCTGTCAGCCGTTAAAAAAATGTTCACCTTTGTGTAAAAAAATCTGCTCATAGAGTCACCGTTTATCCTGCCGTCCAAATATGGTTAAGGAGGGGTGGGGCAACAGAGAAATAACAATAATACCCATTTAAAACAGTATTAATCTGAAAAATAATGCCTGGAGGAACATTGTGTTTGCTTTTGGTTAACCAGTTAGTCAGCAGTCACCTGGAGTCAAACAAAATTGTTTCCTAATGAATTTGAAGCACTGTTAAATTTTGAACTGGCCAGGAGGTGGTCAGGTGGACGGTGGGCGTACAGAGTGCAGGACAAAGACAGCAGGTGTCACAATTTCAGCATTGCTCCCATGATTAGGCTTCTATATAAGAAATGATCGTGGATTTGGGAGAGAATCACTGAACTAATAAAATATCTGCTCCAAGAGTTTGGTGAGGAAATAACTTCAAACTCTACATAAAAGATGTGGGAACTATTTCTGCAAAGGTTACAGAGTTCAAAATTACTAGTTTGACCAATTTGGAGACACATATGAAACCTCGTTAGCCCTCTCCTCATCACTATTTGAGGCAAAATTAGCCAATACTTGCCTGTTATGGAAAACTATCAGCAGTCAGCCTGAATTTTCGACATGGCTGTTGTAGTTAACCAAAGCTCAAAGAAAAATGTATTTAACTGAAATAAAAATAAAAACTACATTTCACAAACTACACAAAAAAATAACATATTTTTAGTTGTCATTAACACAATCAGCACGAGGAGACACTGGTGCATATTTTCATAGAGGCTGAAACGTCAATGCAATAGAGGTTCACAGAGTTTTGTGTTTGTAGTGTGACATTCTTAAATCTCACCTCTGACATTTAAACCACTCAATACTGAAGCATATAAAAATGAAACAAAACCTAACAACTAAGCAGAGATGATAAATACCCACCCTGGAAACCTGAGGAAACCACACCGAATGAAAAAAAGAAAAAAAGGAAGGAACTGTAACATCCAAAACTGTAAAACTAACTGATTGTAAGCTATACAAGTTTCATGTGTGGAGAAGTAACGTACACAGTAAGGAATAGAAGAAATATTTCTGGGTGCTCTGCATTAAATTAGGTTTTGTAAATACTTTCATTGTCAGTCTTACAATGTTCAAGATTAAAGTTACTATGTTGCAAATCAGCCAAGTGCCTTTGCAAGTCAAAGTAAGGTACTATGTGACATTTGGTATTAATCAATAGAAAGACCTGACGTTTAAAGCAACTTGTAATAATAATCCAATATTGTTATACAAGTGGAATCAAGGTATTTGTGTAACAAACACGATTCGGGTTTCAGATTTTGTGCTCATTGCCTGAATATTAAAATTATTTCATACTGACTAAATTATCTAAAGATGTGGTAATGTGGCCTAAAATAGAAGAAAAAGAAAGCATGCTGCAAACTCTATAAACTACATCAGCCCAGTTTGCCACCTGCATTTCACTCCAAGCGCTCTACCTCACATTATATCCGTCACAGAAAGTGAAAGGATGCACCTGCAGGCGGTTTTTAAGCTGTTGTGGGTAGAAATAAACATCTTGACAGCTTGAAAACCACCCTTGTTGTCTTTGTTATGGCGAATCTGGTCTTTAAGAAGACTTTTTGAAATTTTTTTGGACTTGTTTCATACCTGCTTGGATTTGGACTGCTGTGAATAATGCCTTTTTCTTAAAAAAAGGAATATATATTTATTATGTCTGGCGTTTTTGTGATTTAAGGCGGCTCTTCTGCTTAACACTATATTTTTCTTTGCATTTAAAGCTGATCATTTCTTTAGGATTAGATGTTTTAGTGCATTTTCTCTTTTTTTTAATCACAACTTTGCTAGGCCCATTTGTGTTTTTGACTGCAGTTGTTCTTGAAAGAGTGAATCAGTCTTCATGGGAAAACTGACCTTCTCGCCACCTTGACAGGCCCGAGTGGCTGCCTGTCACAGGCGGGCTGGAGCAATGATGTCCTGGAGAGTGTTGTTCAGTTTTCAGAGACATGAATTATTTTAAATTATCAGTCAATAATTCAACATGTGTGACAGATGGAGTGTATTTACAGGACCACCTAGGGTTGCCTGAATAGAGGTTAGACTATAGAGAGTAAATAAATAATACCTTCTTTTTTGTTCTTTTTTTTACCTTTTGATTTAATAGCATTAAAGATTCAGCTATTTGAATGATCAAATTTGCTGCTAAATTACAGCCTCCCTGTTGATAGGCTTGGGAGGAGAGGTGGCCAACGGGTGCTGCAGTGGGACTGTAGCCAGAAACGACACACACACACACACACACACACCCGTACTACACCATCAGACGCCCATATGCATGTCTGTGTGGGCCCGAATGAATCAAATACATAAGCAAGCTGTAAATACACACACTCCCACCACCGCACGCACACAAAAATTCATAAACACACACAACCCCAGGTGGCACATGCTGGCATACACCGCCTAACCTGATGATGTTGTATGCATCGATGGTTGCATCCAAAATAATGTTTACCCAAAGAGGGCTGGTTGGAGTTCAGATTTTCTCTGAATATTACACATAGAAAGAGAGGATTACTTGATAAATAACATATGAGTAAATACATTCCCTGCCATCGTGATTTTCTCTATTATGCAAAATAATACAACCGTCATTTCCTCAGGATCTGCCCTTTGACAGGCTGGAGCTGTTATTAGTATTAACCGCTGTCAGAATCATCAGCAGCAAAAGAGAAAAAAATATTGGCATCCGTACTTGACTATGATATGAGAATTGGTAAGCAAAATGAGAAATGAAGCAATTAGAGAGGTTCACATACATTATTTAGCTCTCATTAGCTTCCTGTGACACTGTAGGCTCCACACCAATGAAAAGTGTTGGCCAGGCTCAGACAATTAGTAAAATTAGTGGCACAGGATTTGGCGTCGATTCAGGCCACATGGCCCAGAAGATACCAGACTGGTGTCAGTTGTGTAATTTATAACTTTGCACATGAAATAATAGGTTTGAAAAATCGCCGGGGCTACCGGTGTGTCAACCCGCATTATCCAGGCGACCGGGGTTGTCCCTTGGACAGAGGGAACAGGAGCAGCTTCCTCCCGATTTCTGCACGGTGCAGCGCAGTCGGCCATTTTGTGTCTCTCTGAGAAAAACAGGGGACAGAGGTCCAAGCGGATGGTAATTAGCAGTCTGGGTTGTGTTTGTTTTCATTTTGCGCATGTTTGTGCTGATAAAGTTTGACTTGCCAAAAATCCCAGTCCCGAGCTGGATTCTGCTCAAGCTGTTCCCCAGCATCCTTCAGGAACGATGGGAAATCTTGTACACTGCCACTGGTCACAGCACAAACAGACGGTGGTAATCAGTGATTAGTGGACATGTTACAGTATACAGAGATAAGCCCACACTCCAACCCTTCAGTCTGAATCAATAGCGGCACATAAAAAACATAAATGTACGTGTTTGGTAGTAGATATTCAGCGATTAACCAGCAAAATAAGCTCGACGGGTTTTTACAAATCTATTCCTGCATCTGAAATTGTATAGAAAGGTTTACATGAACTTCAAATGGACTGAAACCATCAAATGTTTTTTTTCCTGCCTTTCACACACTGTTGAAGACACACAAAGCCATTTTGTTAAAACGGGCAATTTTACAACTCTGTTTTGATCCCTTTAGGTTTTGAGCTTAAAGTCTGTGGCCAGCTTCAAATGACTGTAGGTCCACATCCAACACCAGAGCAGAGCTAAATAACATTTTGCTGCCTCTTTATCATTACAGGGTGGGGGGAAAAAAGGCAGACAGAGAACAAGCAAACCAAATAAACAGGTGTTGTGTGCTTTAGAAAAAGCTAATGCTAACGTGTTCTGGAATAGAGAGGCATAATTATACTGTGCTGGATTATGGAAAACATTGTGCATGTTAATTACACCAGGTATGCTCATTGATTTTCTGTTATAATACTTAAATGTGTCATTAATAATTCATTTTCCTGCCAGCTCGTTCCATTTTTCATGCACCTGTGTTGTTGATGTGAATGACGCTGTGTCATTGCTGATGATGGCTATGTAGTTCATCATGGGACGTAATTTCTGCAGTGACACCTACTTATTTTTCTTTTATAAGCCACTGACAATGTCCATATTGTAAGGAGCGACTCTCCTCTCGCAGGCTGACCGGGAGCAGACTATTTTTCTCTCTTTGTAAGTGCCTGAAAAAGGCTTTTTTTTGTCTCTGTTGTTGTGCTTGTAAAGCTTCGAAAGGGTAGTTGTGAGGGCAAAGACTAGCGAAAGGGTTGGAATAGCTGGATATCTTATGATCACTGTCAATAGACCAAAACAAATTAGCTTCTGCCAGCTCTTGCAGCTCTTTCAGGCCAAAGGGTATTAATGATACACTCGATTCCCCTGAGCTGCTGTTTCAACAGCTCGGCCTGTGGACACGATGTCCTTGCTTGTTGATTTCCTCCGCTAAGCTCAACATTTGATGAAGACTAATTCGCTCGTTCTCGTAGTTTAAGAGCACCCATCCCTCTCCTGTCATTTTAAGAGGACCGCATTCCTCAAGGAAAGAATCTGTCAAACAATAGCGGAGAGACAAGCACGACAAGCAAACAAACCCAGAAACAACAACAGCGGCCGCAGGCGCAATCAAGTTTGTCCTTGAATTTCCACACCTGTGAGCGCCGAACGCGGCGGGGCCATTTGTGAATTGGAGGGAACGCGACATGTTTGTCCAGCATCAACTCGGCAGCATGTTTATCCCCTCGTTTTTCCAGCATTGTTTGTCTTCTCTTTGTGGCGCTGAAATGCTCAAATTGCATTTCTCAGATGTTGGTTCCCTGGAGGTGTGCGCTTGGCGGCAGGTGTCTGCGGGAAAAGCGGAAAGGGAAGGGGAGAGGAAGAGGCACTGGAAGAAACATAAAGGAAAAAAAAGACGGAAAGAGAGAGAGAGAGATCTCCCACTCATTTTCTGATGCAGAGATGAATTTGTGCCTAAATGCTTCATCTGCCATAGATGCTCTTTAGCAATGTAAATGCATGCTGATGAACTCGGCTCTTGCAACAATATGGCACATGTGTCTTATACTGCAGAAACTTTTTCACAGTTAATTGTTTGGCAAAAGATGATAAACTATTAAGAACTCCTGTGAGCTACATCCAAGTTATGGAAGTTTACAACAAACATGCATTTAATTTATTTATTTATTTCTCCCCTAGGTACGGCGCTCTGACTAAAAAGCATGAAACACAGTGCTGCTTCCCTGCAATAATAATTCAACATCCCTTATTTTATTTTCAAATCAATTAACTAACCTTGAGATGAGCTTTACTGCTGATAAGTGCTATACAGTACCGCTCAATCCCCCCTCCGCTTTGAAAGAGGCTTCCTCTCCAGGCACTGAATAGCATATAATAGATATTGAACTGTAAATTTGAATTGAAAGCTCGGGTCATTGTGCCTCATTGACTTTCGACCACAAAAACCAAATGATGTCTTAGTTGAGAGAAATATATCAAAGGATATCAACAATTACGAGTCATAAACACGCCTGGAGATGTGCCTGGCGGGCGTATAGCAGCGGGAATTAGCATGTTGAGCTGATAAATATGCATGTAAAGACGCTCCCAGGGGAATAACACGTGTGTGATTGATAGCTTTGGAATTGAAGGATGTGTAAATTCCTTTTATTCTGGGGGTTGTGCTGTTGTACCACCGAAATACATAGCACTTGTTAAAAGTTTTACCAACTTTATAATCCTTAATGCCACATCTGTTTGCTGTCTTTATAGCGCCTGTAAAACGTCATTAAATTATTACCACCAGCTGGCCTCATTGCACAATAACCTCACTTATCTGTTATTCTCTGGGAATACTTTTGATTTATAGACCCTCTTAGAATAAATGATATTTTATACATATGTATATATAAATAAACAAGGGGAAATGTTTCCTCTTAAATAATTCATGAGTCGTACTTTGAATAAGTTGCTCGGTAGAAGTTTATCTCCTTTTTCGGCAAGTATAAAAGAGGGTTTTTTTGCAGGAAAAGACACTGAAGGATGTTTCGTTCCAGTTTGGACGGCAGAGCAGGTTTGTGTGCCGACAGGAATCCTTCCAAAATCAAATGTACAGAATTTTCATTGCAAATGAACCTCAATGCTTTTCTCTATGTTTTTCTGAGTTATATCATGTAAACATCTTCACAATTACCGGGTCTCAAACTACAAGCTTTTACAAATGACAAACATGGTCTGCACATTTTCAGTCTGCATCCGATCGATTCTCAGTGTCACCTGATATCAATTAAGTGTCAAAACAATCACTTAAGCAGCTTTTCTTAAGTTGTAATCTTCATAAAACTTCCATAAATTCCAGACACTTTAAAGAAACATATATCACGTTCACTGCTGTCAGTTTTCAACACTGCCTGAAATTCAGCGTCTCATCACTCAACTCTGAAGAATTCCAGCACCCCCTAATGTCAAAGCGAAGCTACTGAAATTAAACGGCAGAGATGGACAAACTGACAGGGATCATTTCCGCCCTCTAAGAAAAGCAGAGAAATCCAAAACGATCTCCTAAAAGCAGCTCAGGTGGAGGAGCGAGGCTGTGCTCCTGCTTATAAATAGCACTCGCCCTGGAGTAGTAATAAAAGCTCTTTGCGTAGCTGCTATATGTTTAGTATGTAATGATATATTATTGCTCTAGGTAGTGGGAGCATGTCCTATGTGCTCAGTCCTCTTGGGTGTAATTGCTTCAGAAGAGATAAACTGAAGAGAGAGAAAAGAAGAAGAAGAAGAGAGAAGTGAAAAGCAGACATGATATTAAAGATTAATAAGGTGTGTGTGTGTGTGTGTGTGTGTGTGTGTGTGTGTGTGTGTGTGTAAAGCTGTAACTCTCAAGAGTGATTCTTTTCATTTAGCTATAGTCTTTTATTTCCCATTGTACTTATTTTTTGCTCACTTTGAAATTCAGGCTATTTGGAGAGACCCTCAAAGGCCTCATTGGTGCTGCCTTGTAATGCAGAACGGTGCATTTTCAAGCCTTTTCAACCAATCTCACGCTTTACCTGTCAATCAAACTCATAAAGCTGGAAAGAAATTATTTTTTATTTTTTTGCGCTTCTTTTTGAACTAACGCTGTTAATTAACAGCTTATAAAAGTCACGACAGAAGAGCTAGATGGGAAAATCAATGTTATTTCAACAAAAAAACATGTTGGTTTTAGATGGTTTTGGAAAAGATCCCAAGATGCCCTGAAGTGACAAACCTGCCTTCGTTCCACTGATGACAAATAGCTGACTTTGTACCTACAGTTTCTAATAATGGTGACTTTCTTAGTTTAGAGCTACGTTTTATGATCCAAAACTGCAATAAAATAAAACGATTCTGCGATGAAAACTCAACTAAATGTTGACAAGGCTCGTAAATGCGGCAAACGAGCTACATTATTGTGCTTTTTTTGATAACAGATTTAAGTCAAGCTTTAACAAAAAAAAAAAGTGGTATACATATTTACAAATTTAACTGTCTTCATTGCAAAAAAGAAAAACAAAAAGTGGGGAATGTGTGGATGGGTATTATGGTAGCTTTGGCTTTAAATTCCAATTAAAAGAAGTAAAGCATGTGCACACATACAGTAAATTTATGTACACACACACACACACGCAGGGACACACAAACAGTGTGAGTATCAGTGTGAAGCTTAGAATAAAGGATCCTGTGAATTTGGCCAGGTTTCCGTGTCAGAAGCAGGCTGTATGTTCGTTTGCGTTTACCGGCTTTAGAAGGCTCTTTTTTCACACCCTGCTGTTTCCCCCTGATAATTTAATGTCCATATTCTTCTCTTCAGGCATTAAAACCCTCTGAACTTCATTCTCTGCCTTTGTACGCTATGAAGCGGCACAGTGGGGCTGGGAAACACACACCACACTCTGTAGGTTCTCTGTTGTATTGCCTACAGAGTGCCCAACCAATTACCAAGTTCAAATACACAGCTATCACTCTGTTTTTGCCGCTCTGCTTTGATTTGGCTGACAGACTTGTTTCCCTCTCTTTTCATTCTGAGCTTCTGATAGAGATGGATGTCGATCGCGGCGTGTTAATCGTTCTCACAGATGACGAGGCGAATTTTCAAACTTAGGCATTAGTCGCTTTCTAACGACTGACCAGTGTGTCGCTTTTGTTCACGCTTTCTGGTAGCATGTGCTCGGCTCATTGAATTGCTAATATCGACGGGCCAAACCAACACAGCGAGGGTAGATGTTTCAAAAACACTAAGAGAAAACCTTTAAATTATGTTCAATAAAATGCTTAAAAAAACATGTTTTAACCACAAATTATTCATGAACCAGTGTGGCAAGCTGACGGAAATAAAAGTAATATTGAATTTTCATATGTAAATAATTTCTTGCTATTTAAAGACATTTAGTGGGATGAAAGTAGCTCAGTTGCGTGGTATCATTTGCAAGTTTTCTCACAAGGAAAAATCATTCATATGGGGTCAGTGCTGGGTGGATTATTTTCTAACCTTAGACCATCTTGGTCAGTGGGTCCCACACGCTCTCCCTCCCAAAACATCCGAGCACTTGTGATGAGTGGGAAGTCGTATTCCAAGCATCACCAAGAAGAACAAAGTCCTACAAAAGACCACATTAGGAGGCCTGACTTTCAACATGACCTTCAACTAAAGGATGAGCGCTTGAATCCCATCTGGCACCGCCACTCTTGCTTTCATGACTTGAAACACAATAAAAGGAAAAATTCTTCAACATTTCTTTGGTTACCATGGTTACATGACCTTACACGTCTAACAACAGTGTGGACACCAGTAGAAGACCTCTTCTCATCTTTTTTGAAGGTAAGACGGATCCTGTCCACTCTGCCTGACGACCCAGCACGTTGGTACATAATTTAATGTTAAAGGGATGTCAGATTCTCACCAAGCACCATAGTCAGGAGTTCAAACAGCGTTACCACGGTATAATAGATGCATTTTTTTTTTCTAGCAGCCAGTAGAGGGCGACTCTTATAGTTGCAAAATGACTTGCAATTGAATAGAAGTTGGTAGGAAGGCACCGCTGGAGACATGATCTGTGACATCAGTGAACACTTTGCTTTTTATTTTCATGTTATTTAAGTGGGTTTTATGTTTTTAGAGAGTTAGGATAATAAATAAATAAACTTCAACTTCAGATAAGCAAAATATAATAGATAGCTGGATGGAAAATAATTACCGCTGTTATGTTTTAGTAAGTTTACTTCAGTTGAGTCAACTCGTGACTCGTTCGAATGACTTTTCTGGTTGTTTTATAAGTCATAACGAATACAGCATGAAGTACCTTGATTTTTTTCTAGTATTTTTATTATTTTCTGATTTCTTTTTTATGTTAATTATGTGATGATGTATGAACTCTGCTCCCGGGTCCAAACTACACTAACTGTTGTCTTTTTAATGTGTTTTAATGGTTTTTATCTTGTTCTATTTAACCTGAACAAGCCCCTAAAGATAGTCAGTGATCACTGTCGGCCTCTCTGGGGGTTTTTTATATCACTGTCCATGTGCAGCACGTTTTAAAGCTCAGTTTTTAAAACCATATGATATAACTACAGCCCAGGGCCTCACGGTTTGCCAGACACCAAATATTTGAACATGTCAGGAAAGACTCAATCTGAGGCTAATAAAGATTTGAATGGTACATAAAGCTGAGAAGCAAAACTTTTTCACAGTGAGTAATCCAAATCATGCAGCAGTATATTAATGACTAACCTCGTTTTGTAGATGGATTATCTCAGTAGTTCTTCTGACACAAGTTTGGTCCGTTTTCAGCATCTTTTTTCTGCGATTGCATTTGTCCCTAACCATCATGTTAACTTTTAGTGAGGGGAAAAAAGTTAGCGTTCATCCTCCAGTTTCACCCTGCTAACGCGTTTATATTATCCTAACCATAGCTCTGTAGCTAGCACCATTATATGCCATCACTTCATTAACTTAACAAACATTGCTGCTGCTTAGTTTTCTGCCTTCTCTTATATCCGAAGTGAAAGCAGAGCTGTACATTTTAATTTTCTAGAAATCCCTCAGTCAGAACATGGCATATAATCTCTAGATGGAAACTAGCAAGCTAACTTCCTGCTAGCGAGCTAACCTCATAAATCCTGTTTTTCATGGCTGCCTGGATGTTATACTTTATTGTTACACCTGGTAGAGCAGCCACACTGATCATTTTATTAAAGGGTTTTTAAACTCTGAGTGATGCTGCAGTGTTTGTTCTAGTGGAAGAAGAACTGAAGACGAGTTTGGACCAGTGTTGCCAACTCCTCAGTAAGGAAAATCGCTATTAGCTGTCCTAAAAGTCGCTAATGTCACAATTCCAACCCTGCACCTTTATCCGGGCTTGGACCGGCAAAAGTGACCCGAAATAGGCACTCTGGTGGAGTTACTTTCTCTGTGTGTGTGTTTATAAGTAGTTTTAAACCTTGTGATCCACAAAACAGCATAACAGTAAAAGAAGAACTGGCTGCGTTACAGTCAGTGCGGGAGCAGCGGCTTCGCTCATGCGCGATTCATTTGCAGTTTGGACGCATAGGGGTGAACATCTCCTGATAGCAACTGCGTGAGGACAATCCTCCGCCTGTGATTCGCTTTGGCACGGGCGAGGTGCCAATGGCAGCAACCACTGCTTATTGAGAGTAGGAGCGATCCGCACTTTCACGTCAAGAAGTCGTCATAAATAAGTCTCTAATAACACCAGAAAAAGTCACCAGATTTGTCGCTAGTCGCTTTTCAGAAAAAAAGTCGCTAAGGGGGTCTGAAAACTCGCTAAATATAGCGACAAAGTCGCTAAGTTGGCAACACTGGTTTGGACCTGGAAATGGCTAATGACATCAGACTTAAGATGCGGATTAGAGTCAGAAAAGAGGATAGACCAGGCATGTTCATTGGCTAACAATTTTAAAATCACTCGTTAGCTAATGAGCATGCAGTTCACAGTTAGAGCCACCCAACTGGAAAGAGGGGTGCTCAGGTTGACAATTCACAACCGATTGGTGATGTCACGGTGTCTCTATGTCCATTTTTCATATAGAGAGTAGAGCACGTACACTATAAATGTGAAGACACTGGTGTGAAATCAAAATAAAGGAATATAAACCACAAGACTCAACATTTGAAGGAAATAGTTGTCTCACTCAGAAATTCAATGCTGTTCCAAAGAAGTTCCAGTTTTGTTGCCTTTCTCAAAGCTTTCAGCATCTGTGACTGAAGTAAAACACATTAGTATTATATAAAAATATATTACTGTAATAACAATCCTAAAAGCCGGCAATACAGCAAAACTAAAATGAGGACATGACTAATTCAAACTTAGTTATGCTACAGTTTTAACTTCACTTTGATCATCTTTAGTCTTTCAAAGCACTGTTAAAGCATACGTTACAAAGTTCTAAACACAAGGCAACAACTAGATGGCACAGAGATTTTACTAAAGTAGCATAACATTTGTTCTCCTGTGGCTTCAACTTACTGTTGAAAGTTCAAAACGTATAAGCATGTTAGGATGATATGGCATGAAATGGAAAGCGCAACAGTAATTAACATGATGATTTACATCCCTTGTCAGTCATGTTGGTGCTGGTGCTGCTTTGAATTGAGTGAAATTTATAAAAAATAAAAAACCGAGGAATTATCTAGTTTTCACTTATATATTTATGTGGAATTTCACATACAAAGGAATCTCCTAAATTAAGAAAGAAGTCAAAAAATACTATTCCCTGTAGTCCAGGTGGTCAACAATGGCACTACAACGACTTCTGATGATTTTTTTATAAACAATTTTGTATTCCATAAATGTAATGTAAAATGGAAACCAGGTGGAAAACATTACATTTTGTAATATAAGCTGTGAAAGACTATTTTCTATGCAGTCATCCTAATGTCTGAGGACTTGAGGTCAGCAGAAAGACATTAATAATGTAATCAGACCAAATACGGCAAAGTTTACTAAGCGGAAGAGGAACTAGCTTAGGTGGGGTCCCAAATACATAAATTAGAAAACCACACATCACAGACATCAAGCTCCTTCATCAAACTGTATCACTGATCTTTTTTAGCTACCTGCATCTCCTCCGCTGTAGTATTTCTGTGTATAGTTATAAAGTAAAACCACAACCAACAGCAGAAGAGTCTAACCACACTCTTCATAACATGATGAGGAGCAAAGTTCAGTCTGAATTCAATTATAGGTGCAGGCTGAGAATTTACCGGGTGTTGCAGAAGTATTTACTACTTATAAACTGACACCACAACTATCCAATATTATTATAGATCACAAGATGGTATAAGAAAGAATAATTTAATTACTAGTTTCAAGAGTAAGATGAGAGGTCATCCATTCTGCATAAAAATTTAAATCAAAAAGAACAAATACTCATATTTTCTCAAATTAAAGGAAAACACTTTACTCTGGGGGTAAAAAAGCGTCCAGTTTGTTTTTGGTTTCAGTTGATGATCAGTCAGCTTCACTTTGCTGTGCCGCTGACTGTGGATGACCTAATCAAATCACACAAAGGGGTGTAATAAAGAAATATTTGTAATTTTTTCCCAGGATCCCAACATTTCATGAGCCTTTCATGAGACATTGGAACTATTCAGAAGAAATAAACAAACCAGTTTGGATGATGTGATTTGTGTATAAGTTACTGTTGGTAGCATCAGTTATAGGATGAGGCTGGATAGTGATGGGGAAAAAGAAAACTGAATTTTTAAGAATTTTATTTATGAGTTTGTTGCTAGAATTTAAGGTTTTTGGGTTTTTTTTGTAATTTTAAGAACCTTAGCTTTGTCATTTCTTTCTTTTCCTGATCTAAACTTCTTATCTGTAGATATAATTTGAGTCAAAGGTGAACAATATTGTCAGTACAAAACAAACTTTGTTGTCTCTCAGCATATTCATTTGCTTCAAGAAACAGGCCTCCTCAGCACCCCCCCCCCCCCCCCCCCCTTCTTCTTCTTCTTCTTCTTCTTCTTCTATGTAGTAAACACGTTGATTTTGTGATAGGAGGGTGGCTCATGATTTCCCTGGAGAGCCCCATATGGCCTGTGGAGATCTACCTGTCAGCACACCTGAGCACCTCGGCACAAACGGGCCTTTCTTGCTGACTCTGCCACGTCTGTTTACAGAGGCGAGACATGAAAAATGCAACAGAGGCCGTCGTCATTCGGTGTCGTGGGGTCCGGGGAAATCACCTGAGCCAACGTGGTGTAGCGCGAGTGTCTGTGCCACGCCACCATGAGCTAACGCCATTCCTCTTATAGTGAATGATGTCAGGAACTAAATTTTACTATTTTCTCTCTGCGGAAAGCACAAAAGATGGATTACAGGAGAATCAGGCTGCACTGAATAGACCATTAATTTGATAAAGCTAAGTTTGAATGCTTATAAAACTAAGTTGACAGCCCCAGGGAGTGTGACAGCTTCTTCAATTAACAATTGATGCTTATATAAGAACATCCGTCTGTAAGTTATTCATGATTCCTTATGCCAGTTGTTGTCATAAATCCATATGTATGCAAGTTAATAGATTTCCGCTGCTGTATGACAAGATTTTCCTTCTCCATCTGACCCTCCCATATGCCACGAGACGTCTCTTTTGTCCATATTCACTGTCTAATTATATCCAGCCTGTTTTGTCTTGAAAACACACCTGCGAAGAAAAATGACCAGAAACTGTGTGTAAACTATATTAATTATGCTCATGTTTTTACTAGAAGGATTACATAGTCCTTTATGCATTGGAAATGTTGCTATTTTATGAATATCTATTGAAAAGTTTCTTTTTTGTGTATTTTTTTTCCAGGGAACAGCTGGGAAATTCTGTTAAAGTGATGCTAACCATTCATTCACAACAAACAATGCTCTGTCCTTTGTTATAATACAATCTGTGATACCACAGAGACTGTAAACTGTAATATGGAGCACATGGCTGCTGGTGTGGAAGATCTCAAAATTTCAATCACCGTCTGGGATTTTGAATTCCGAGGAACAGTCTGTAATTTGTGACCAGAGTTGTGTCGTGTCAGTCAATAATAAAGAAAGAGAGTTGGATTTAAGCGAGAGACCCCTTTTAAAAAAAACAATTTTAAACAAAACCTTTTAGGTGTAAAACTTTTACATTCTGGTTTACAATGTGCTGTTCATTGATATTTTTTTAACCCACTAATTTCCAGATGTCTCAGTGAGGCATGACAGACGGCAAATGTAAAAAGAAAATAAATGTATGTTTAAAATATACATTTAGTTACACACATTTTTTGCTTCCTTCCATGAATAGATTAACATAATTGAAAAATTATTTGATTCTAATTGTTGTTATGTCTTAGTTCTTGGTGTTTAATTACCAAACTGTGTGAATTTCTTAGATCTTGATGTTGTATTTTTTTGGTTGGGGCTAAAAGCACATCTCTAAACTACATTTAAGCCCAAAGACTGTAAATACAAGCCCAACCGCACCACAGTGATTTCCCATCTTGCATTTTGGCCTTTGCAATCAAGGCAAGTGAGGACGGATTTGATGTGTATTTTAATTTATTTTAGTGTTTAAGTTAAAAAAAAAAAAAACACCCCAAAACACAAAGTAAAGTTTAAAAAAACAGCACAATAATCAGCTCAGGTTCATCCAAAAGACATCTAGATGCAGTTATAAATGCTTTTATTTCCTTTAGGTTAGATTATTGCAGTTTGTCACACACTTGTTTGGGCCAACAAACTTTACACAACTGCAGCTGCTCCAAAATGCAGCAGCCAGACGTCTTACTAAAAACCAAAAAAAGAGAACACACTCCAATTATAGCTTTTATTCATTTCTTACTTTTTAATGTTAGACTTGAGTTTAAGATTTTTATTGACTTTTAAGGCCCTCTGCGGGCTCACACCAAAGTATATTTAAGATGTCCTGACACCCCATTGGCCTGGTTGTAACCTGAAGTCTTCAGCTAAGGCTTTGCTGGACATCCTACAACCTTGAATGCAAATCAAGGGTGATCGAGCTCTTACTTTCAGGTCGCTCATTCTGTGGAATAACCTCCCAGAGGATTGGTGAGTTCCTAGAGGGAGGCCTTTTCTGTGCTTTTACTTTGAGTCATTTCTATGTTGTCCATTATAATTGTTTTAAAGTTTTTTAATTATTTTATATTTGCATTCAATTTAACTGGCATCCATTTTTAATGTTCTTTATACCTTGCTTTTAATTCCCTGATGCTGTCAGTATTCCCCTACCTAACGCTGTTTTGTTGATCACTATTTGTTTCCCGTTTGGTGTTGTGAAGCACTTTGTAACCTTGTTTTGAAAGGTGCTGTATAGATAACATTTCTATTATTATTATTCCTATTACTACTATTAGAGTAATGTCCATATCTCTACGTCTCACAAGTTGCAGGCAAGGTCGACCTCCTCCATACACGTGAAGTAAAATCAGCTGATGGTTGTCTCCATTGAGACCGTGTCAGCTCCCAAACAGACAAAAAACAAACTAAAAACCAGCAATAAACAACTTAAACATAAAAAATCAAAAAGAATGAACAAAACAGTATCCACATCTGAACCAAAGAGTAAAACAGTGAAATGTGGATTTTTAAATATTAGGTCTCCCTCCTCCAAGTCTCTGTTAGTACATGACTTAATAATTGATCAACAAATCGATTTACTCTGCCTTACAGAAACCTGGTTACAACAGGATGATTATGTTAGTTTAAATGAATCAACACCCCCGAGTCATTCTAACTACCAGAAATCTCGAAGCACAGGCTGAGGAGGCGGTGTGGCAGCAGTTTTTCACACCAGCCTATTAATCAACGAAAGACCAAGACAAACTTTTAATTCATTTGAAAGCCTGATGCTTAACCTTGCCCATCCCAGCTGTAAAACTCAGAAACCAGTCTTACTTGTTATCATCTATCGTCCACTTGGGCCTTACACAGAGTTTCTCTCTGATTTCTCAGACTTTTTATCTGATTTATTGCTTCTCAGATAAAATAATTATTGTGGGTGATTTTAACATCCATGTAGATGCTAAAAATGACAGCCTCAACTTGGCATTTAATCTGTTATTAGACTCAATTGGCTTCTCTCAAAATGTAGAAGAACCCACCCACCACTTTAATCACACTCTAGATCTTGTTTTAACATATGGCATAGAAACTGAACATTTAACAGTGTTTCCTGAAAACCCTCTGCTGTCTGATCATTTCCTGATAACATTTACATTTACAATAATTGATTACACAGCAGTGGAGAGTAGACTTTATCACAGTAGATGTCTTTCTGAAAGCGCTGTAACTAAGTTTAAGAATATAATCCACCCACTGTTATCATCTTCAATGCCCTGTACCAACATAGAGCAGAGCAGCTATCTGAACGCTACTCCAACAGAGGTCGATTATCTTGTTAATAATTTTACCTCCTCACTACGTACGACTCTGGATACTGCAGCTCCTGTGAAAACTAAGGCCTCAAATCAGAAGTACCTGACTCCGTGGTATAATTCTCAAACACGTAGCCTAAAGCAGATAATTCGTAAGCTGAAGAGGAAATGGCGTGTCACAAATTTAGAGGATCATCATTTAGCCTGGAGAAATAGTTTGTTGCTTTATAAGAAAGCCCTCCGCAAAGCCAGAACATCTTACTATTCGTCACTGATTGAAGAAAATAAGAACAACCCCAGGTTTCTCTTCAGCACTGTAGCCAGGCTGACAAACAGTCAGAGCTCTTTTGAGCCAACAATCCCTTTAACGTTAACTAGTAATGACTTCATGAACTTCTTCACAAATAAAATTTTTATCATTAGAGAAAAACTTACCAATAATCATCCCACAGATGTAATATTATCTACAGCTACTTTTAGTACCATTGATATTCATTTAGACTCTTTTTCTCCAATTGATCTTTCTGAGTTAACTTCAATAATTACTTTCTCCAAACCATCATTGTGTCTTTTAGACCCCATTCCTACAAAACTGCTCAAAGAAGTCCTGCCATTAATTAATTCTTCAATCTTAAATATGATCAACCTATCTCTAATAATCGGCTATGTACCACAGGCCTTCAAGCTGGCTGTAGTTAAACCTTTACTTAAAAAGCATCTCTAGACCCAGCTGTCTTAGCTAATTATAGGCCAATCTCCAACCTTCCTTTCATATCAAAAATCCTTGAAAGAGTAGTTGTCAAACAGCTAACAGATCATCTGCAGAGGCTTATTTGAAGAGTTTCAGTCAGGTTTCAGAGCTCATCACAGCACAGAAACAGCTTTAGTGAAGGTTACAAATGATCTTCTTATGGCCTCTGACAGTGGACTCATCTCTGTGCTTGTCCTGCTAGACCTCAGTGCAGCGTTCAATACTGTTGACCATAATATCCTATTAGAGCGATTAGAACATGCTGTAGGTATTACAGGTACTGTACTGCAGTGGTTTGGATCATATCTATCTAATAGACTCCAATTTGTACATGTAAATGGAGAGTCCTCTTCACACACTAAGGTCAATTATGGCGTTCCACAGGGTTCAGTGCTAGGACCAATTCTGTTTACATGATACATGCTTCCCCTAGGCAGCATCATTAGAAGACATAGCATATATTTTCACTGTTATGCAGATGACACCCAGCTCTATCTGTCCATGAAGCCAGATAACACACACCAATTAGTTAAACTGCAGGAATGTCTTAAAGACATAAAGACCTGGATGGCCGCTAACTTTCTGCTTCTTAATTCAGATAAAACTGAGGTTATTGTACTCAGCCCTGAAAATCTTAGAAATATGGTATCTAACCAGATTCTTACTCTGGATGGCATTACCTTGGCCCCCAGTAATGCTGTGAGGAACCTTGGAGTAATTTTTGACCAGGACATGTCCTTCAATGCACATATTAAACAAATATGTAAGGCTGCTTTCTTCCATTTGCGCAACATCTCTAACGTTAGAAATATCCTGTCTCAGAGTGACGCTGAAAAACTAGTTCATGCATTTATTACTTCCAGGCTGAACTACTGTAATTCATTATTATCAGGAAGTCATAAAAACTCCCTGAAAAGCCTTCATTTAATCCAAAATGCTGCAGCAAGAGTACTGACAGGGACTAGAAAGAGAGAGCATATTTCTCCTGTATTGGCTTCCCTTCATTGGGTTCCTGTTAAATCCAGAATTGAATTCAAAATCCTGCTCCTCACAAACAAGGTCTTAAATAATCAGGCCCCATCTTATCTTAATGACCTTGTAGTACCATATCACCCTATTAGAGCACTTCGCTCTCGCTCTGCAGGCCTACTTGTTGTTCCTAGAGTATTTAAAAGTAGAATGGGAGGCAGAGCCTTCAGTTTTCAGGCCCCTCTTCTGTGGAACCAGCTTCCAGTTTGGATTCGGGAGACAGACACTATCTCTACTTTCAAGATAAGGCTTAAAACTTTCCTTTTTGCTAAAGCATATAGTTAGGCCTGGACCAGGTGACCCTGAATCCTCCCTTAATTATGCTGCAATAGGTGTAGGCTGCCGGGGGATTCCCATTATGCATTGAGTTTTTCCTTTCCAGTCACCTTTCTCACTCACTATGTGTTAATAGACCTCTCTGCATTGAATCTTATCTGTTATTAATCTCTGTCTCTCTTCCACAGCATGTCTTTATCCTGTTTTCCTTCTCTCACCCCAACCAGTCGCAGCAGATGGCCCCCCCCTCCCTGAGCCTGGTTCTGCCGGAGGTTTCTTCCTGTTTAAAGGGAGTTTT
The DNA here is from genome assembly GCF_036321145.2 of Pelmatolapia mariae. Taxonomy (NCBI): domain Eukaryota; kingdom Metazoa; phylum Chordata; class Actinopteri; order Cichliformes; family Cichlidae; genus Pelmatolapia; species Pelmatolapia mariae. The sequence continues at coordinate 70,223,675 of NC_086236.1, forward strand.
TCCTTCCCACTGTCGCCAAAGTGCTTGCTCATAGGGGGTCAAATGATTGTTGGGTTTTTTTCTGTATCTATTATTATAGGATATAATGTACAATATAAAGCGCCTTGAGACAACTTTTGTTGTGATTTGGCGCTATATAAATAAAATTGAATTGAATTGAATTGTGCAAGAAGTAAAAGGCATGTTTGATGTTTTTTTCTTGCGACCTATGATGTAGCTAACTGCAACCTTTGCAACACAAGTAATGATATAATTTGTACTGTACTGTACTATACTGTACTATACTGTAATGTTATTAATTGATTTATCTCAGTAATTTAGTACAGTAATGTTATACATTTTCTGATGGTTCCAGGGTCACTGGAGCGTATCCCAGCTGCCTTATTTTGGGATACACCCTAAACAGGTCGCTAGTCACAGATAAACGTTGGTTGGTTCTCTTTTCCCTGTTTAAACACAACCATTTTATCAGGATGATCCTATGTTATTTACAGCCTGTCAGAGTGGAGCTCCATGTGTTTAGAGAGGCTTGTCCTGACTATTTGAATCCCACTGCATAAGGGCTGGTGTCCTGCAGGTTTTAGATATCACCCTGGGTCAACACACCTAAATCAGAGGATTAGTTCATTACCAGGCCTCTGGAGAACTGAAGACATGTTGAGGAGGTAATTTAGACATTTAAATCAGCTGTGGTGGAACAAGGACACATCTAAAACCTACAGGACACCACCCCTTGAGGCCTGGAGTTCCTCCAACCCTGCTTTAGGCCACAACATATTACATGTCTGAGATCACCTCTAACTGTTTTCCAAATCATAACATAAGGTGTTCATTGGACTTGCTTCTTTATCCAGCCACCTTTTTTAACCACAAACATTAAAACCATCAGGCATTCATGCAAAATGGCAGAACCAAGTTCACCATGGCACTTGGTGAACTTGGTGAACCATAGCCTGCAAGACTGAAAAATTAAGTCCCGAAGGCTGCGCTTCCTCCAATGACCACTTGAGGCTGGCTCCATAAAACGAGTCAGTTCCCACAGATTTCCATCTTAAAATGTCCGACTTTGAAGCAGAAATAAACGTGTTTCCAGCCTGATACAAAAACACTAATAAGAGCTGCACTGTTATATATTACTCATCCATCTGGGTGCTGTACTGTCACAATATTACCTTACTGAAAAATGTAATGTGATTACAACAATGTGTTACTTTCAGCAGTTTTCAACTACCTCTGGCCTCTGCCATGACAAATTTGCGTTTCAGTTTAGGTGAATATTTGTATTTTATTTTATTATTTAATTATTTATTTTATTTAGTTCACTGTATCCATATATTTTATGACTGCAGTTTGCTAACTAGCTGACACTAAGAACACACATGAGCTGTGCCAACTGAAGCACAATCATTAATATACAGTTGTGTTTGCAAGTTCATGAGATGACAGAAGGGTGGATACAGTGATGTGCCCCCCCATCTGCATTAAACACCCTCCCAGCTACATATTAACTATATTTCTTGCCACTGCCAGTGTATTGATGTCTCACCCCATCCCCTCCCCTCCCCTTCTCTCTATTCTTAGGGACGTAATGTCACAACAGCAGCATTTTAACATTTAGTGTGAAAGAACAAGAATTCTGACACAGTCACCTCACATGCTATTAAGTTCACTAATTGCTGGTTACACTTGAAAACTGGCTTTGCACTTTATTAACTTGAGAAATGTGATATGTGGTGGACAGGTGTGAAATCTAAAACAAAGGGAAGAGAGAGAGAGAGAGAAGTATCTGGATGTGTTGCTTTGCTGTCATATAATAATGAATTCTAATATAACAGGAGTTGATTTATATTCGATTTCTTGACATGCTCTCATTCCATTAACCCATAAAGCAAGAATATAATAAATGCAAGAACAGCATTTTCCTGATCATAGCTTATCATCCGTCATGGCATGCCTGTGAGCTTTTGGAGTTGACCACATGCCAAAGTAGGGTGGACTTTACAGTATATAGACTTTAAAGGGTAGTAAACAAAGCAAGAGTGTAAAGAATAGATGAAATAGTGGATTTGCACTAACGTAAGCTGTAGTTGTTAATCTTTACTGTCACCATGTGCTTGGGCCAATGGAACCAAAGTTTCTTTCAATGATATTGTAAGGGTGTTCCTTAAAATGTAAAAAGAGCGCTGCTATGGTGAACTTGATTGAAGTTATATGTCTGGTTAACTCTGGGTAACTATACAAGCCAAGGTGAAGAACCACTGCAACTAGGGGAAACATGCAAGGCGATAACCAAAAGGGACGCTTTTAGAACAAACACAAGACTATGTACAGTCCTGTGAAAAAAGTAAGTGCACCCCATGTTTCAGTGCTGGTAGAGACACCCTCAGCAGTAATAACTTGAACTAATCATTTTGTGTATGACCTCAGATTCTAACATTACTGTAGACGAATTTTGGTCCACTCTTCTTTACAGCATTGCTTCAGTTTGGTCCCACCAGCACACTCCAATCAAGATGACGTCGGGACTTTGGCCGTGCAGCTGCAAAACCTTGATTCTTTTCTTTTTTCAGCCATTTTTATAGATTTTGTTGGCTCCACCCAAGCTTTAGCTGTTGGACAGATATCTCACATTTGACTGTAGAATACTCATGGCTGACTTAGTGTCTGCAAGGTACCCAAGTACTGTGACTGGAAAATCAGCCCAAATCATCAGCCCTCCATCACCGTGCTTGACAGCTGGTAGAGGTGTTTGTGCTGATATGTTGTCTTCAGTTTTTGCCAAATGTACTGCTCTGTCCACTTTGGTCTCATCTTTCCAAAGGACATTGTTCCTGAAATCTTGTGGTTTGTTCAGGTTTAACTTTGCAAATCTAGGTTATGCTGCCAGGTTCTTCATAGAGAAAAGAGGCCTTCTCCTGGCAACCCTTCCAAACAAGCCATACTTGTTCAATCTTCTGTACTTTCCTAAACTTTAACATTTAACCTGTTTGACTTTTAGTAGTTTCTCTCAGCATTCTGGGGGTGAACGTACTGAGATATCCACTCCTAGAAAGATTGTGGCTTTGCGATTTAACACACCTGAATGCTCCAAACAGACAAACGTCTGCTTTTATAGAGGTGGCAGTTCTAAATGGGCCGTAGTTGGTATGGTTTTTATGTGAGCAGCAAGTTTTTTGGTTTCACTGAATATGTTATTTTGTCAGCAGGCACAGATCACTGAACTTCAAAAACAATAATAGTCTTTAAGGTATAGTCAAAGTGGCTGCAAAACTGCAGGTGTTACCCTGAATGATCTTCCTCATCTGGATAAGGTGACGAGTTTGAACAAGGCCCAGGCTGAGCCTTCAACTAATGCTTTCAAGTTGCCTCCATCTGGCAGGAGATACAACATGTCCAGGACAAACAGAGTGAAAACTCATTTGTACAACCAGCTATTTGTCTTTTAAATGATGTTGTTTTTTTACTCTGGACTTTTAAGTTTGTTTTTATTGTATGTTTATTATTTATTACCGTCTGTGTCTGTTTGATAGCTCTGTTGTTTCTGCTGACTGTACAACAAATTTCCTCTTGGGAATAATAAAGATATCCTTGATCCTTGGTGTAAAGGCAGGCAGGTCTTAGAACACCGCCAATGATAAATTACTGCAAAAGGAATAACTATCTTGTTTTCATTAAAGTGGTTTGACAGCTTTAAGGAAAAAATCAGGGACACAATCTCAGCAGCACCGTTTCAGTTACTCTCCCACTTTTAAACTTTACATGTTCACTGTGAGAATAGAAATCTTGACAGGATGAGATGCAGTGACTGAGGGGACGGGGCTTAATGAATGCTGAACTGTCTCCTTTTCAAACAGGGAAAAAATGTATGGCATCGCAACTTTTAAGAAATTTTGACCGAGCTAACATTAAAGGTTTCTTAAATTGATGTCAGCACCTGAAAAACAGATTTTAATATACAGTTAATATGATATTTAAACGTGTGTGTGTGTGTGTTCACACTTTTGCTGACAGATCATTTAATGAACACACGTCTTAACTGGACAGAGTCCTTCCCACAGTACCGTTAACTTGTCAGCTATGGTTCTTATCAATTAGCCACTGTCATTCATGTCAGCGCCAACTCATGATACGGTCAGAATCTTAGAATAAACATTTAATAAACGTCCTCAGAGAAAGACGTAACTTTCTATATGATGAAAATAGATCCTTTCAGTCAGGAAGTTTTCAAGCGACCAAGATTTTTCGGTAATTTCCCCCCTCCTCCAATTATTTCGTTTCAAAGTTGGCTGGCACTGAGCCAACAAACAGGTTTTATTGCACCACAAACAGAGGCTTTTTTTTCTCCATGAAAGGAGCAGAATCACCAACTTTCCAAACCGGGTGTAAAAACTAGAGCGTGACAGCTGCATTTAAATATGAAATAGCTGCAGATTTGGTTTCAGACACCTTGTACTGTGTGCAAACAAAGCCACCGTTTCCACCAGAGAAAAGAGAACGCATTTAAAACACCTCTTTGTCGTTGTTCAGAACTGTGTTCCTTTTGTTTCCATTTGTCTCTTTTTTAGGTGGAAAGAATAGGATGAAATATTTTTAAACAGTAATTACCTGGCTGGGATCCGACATGCAGGGATTAATGGGTGACTGCGGAGCACCAGGTTCGGCAGTGTGTTGGAAGGTAAGGGGGTGTGTGGATGTGTGTGATGGAGTGGTGACGGTGCCGGCAGTGGCGTGGAGTCGAGGGGGGGATGTCGAACACAGAGAACCAAAGACTGGCAGAATTCTGCTGCAAGTGTCTTTTCTTTATCCAAGCTCAAGTCACTGCTTCACGCCAAGTCCGTCACAAATGAACAAGACAGATTTAGCCCTCTCGCCTCATCCCACTCCTTCCAAATCCATTTGCAAAACGTCTGTTTTCATGCCTCCTGAAACAATATTGTTACATGTTTGGGTTTTTTTTTTTACCTTCTTCGCTCTGGCCTGCTCTGTCGCACAAGTCGAATTTTTACCGAGGAGTTAAGCAAATCTGGAACCGTGCTTTGTTCGGGACCCTGTTTTGCGTGTAATTGACAATCGCGAGCAATTTCCGATTAATTTATATCACCACACAGCACTCCAAACCACATGCTTGGCCAAGCTTACATCGCTGAAGTCGAAGAATGCTGTAGTGCTCTTTGCGCTCAGAACTCAATTAAGCATGTCCTTGGAGTGCAATATCTCTGGATTCTTTAAGTCGTTTGGATAGTGCAGAGAGGCGATGAGGTGCTCTTACAGATGGTGTGCGACTCAGACTGTAATTAAACAGATCAGTGTCTAATACACAGTCTGATATCCAGCAGCAGTGCAGCCAAATCTCTGTGGGAAGAACTTCCTGAGGTTCTCACAAGCTTCTCAAGGTCGCCGCAGTCTCTGTAGATTCTGCAGTAGTTGGTACTACTTTGTAAAGCAAATATTTTTCCCATTTCAGTTTCTTTTCTGGTTTCTTGGATTTTGCTACCACGGCAGTGATTCTGCAGGCATAACATATGCTAGTGTTTTCCTTTGGCACTGTCTAGCTTCTCTATTGGCATATAGCAGAATATTTTGGACACCAAGAATAAACAAGAAATTTTGCTGACTCCAGTATGTTTTGTAAAATCTAAACCTCTTATTTATATTTGTCAAGCAGAATATAGTTACAGGATTCTTTTGTTGTTTTTGGTCAAGTTAAAAGAAATGTTTTTTCCTTTCACAAATAACTTTGAGTATAACTCGATAGCGCCACATGTTTGATTCATCAGATTTAGAGGAGCGATACTGGACACGGGATGTCAAATATGAAGCTGCGAGGCGGGACGAAAAGAGGAAGACCTCAGAAAAGGGACGTAGTGAAGGTCGGTAGAGTAGAAGAGTAGAAGAACCCTTTGGCCACTTTTACATGCATGAAATAAATGTCAGTATTTCAGTCTGAAGTGGTGATGTTCTAAATGTGAGTATTTCATATATTTTTTTCTGCCCCAAACACAGAAACAAAGGTCTCATCATGAGTGGTCCTGGTTTACAAACGTACTCCCCCACAGCACTTCCAGCCTTTGGAGACAAACTCCAAAGACTTTAGCAGCTTGTGTGCATTTCTGCAATGCCAGCGCCCTCCATGAGAAGATGTTGTCGAGAACCTGTGCACTAGTTTTCAGTCTGTTTCTGCATCAAAGTTCCATCATCCATTCACTTTTCTGCTTATCCAGTCTGGGATGCAGGGGGGATGGAGCCTATCCTGGCTTTTGATGGGCGAGTCTTGGGCCACTTGACCCACTGCACCAGGTCTTTGTGAAACATTAAACAAAAAGATCTTTGGTTAAAAAAATTAATCAGATTCCATCTTAGCTCAAAAGACTTCAGTAGTCTTTAAATGAAATCTGCAGTGGTGTAAACAGGAAGCCTCCATTGCATCTCCAGCTATAAAAAAAAACCCCCTAAGAATTCAATGCAGATCTACAAAGCCAAATGAAATGTGCAAATATAGGACAAAATTAGGTTTTTACTTAGCTTAGATAGAAATACTTGAGACAAGTGTGTGTGGTCCTGCCTTTTTTGAACACATATGTTGTATGAGAAACCCTTACTGTGGTCTATCAGGATAAAATGAAGTTATTGCTTTCAGGGTTGAGGCAAAAGATTTCTGATGGAAAACTGTCCTTTTAGTAAATGGTCTGTAACACCTTAATTTCAGCGAAAAATCATTTTGAGTTTATTTGTAAAATGCCAAAACCCAACATATTAAATATAAAACAGGAGAAACCTCAACAATTCCTTCCTGTTAAAAGGGATGTGCTCTCCTCCACTGACAGTTTGGATGAGAGGAAAGCTGGGAGAGAAAATATCAGAGTAAGGCACCACATGTATATTAAGACTGTAAGAAATTTTCTAGGTCAAAGTTCAAGAGGAATAGTTGTACGTCGGAGTGCTATGCCGTAAAATTAATCTCAATACAAAGACACGAGTATCATTGAATTTAATGAATCAAATGAGTAATTTTAAAAGCTTTACCTGCCTTGTTTGTTCAAGGTGAAATAGACCAAAGGCCTTGATTTGAGGTGAATCAAAAACAGTTAAAAGCATCCTTTTCTTCACATATGCAGTATAGCATTGAATGATGCACTCAAAAAATCAAGGTTGGCTCTTAATGCTTCTCTTTTTTTATCAGTAGTTCAGAGCTAATGAATCAAAGCCATTAATCATTTGTACAGTATGAGATATCAAGATATTTTTTTTCTTTCAATTTTGACTTTCTTGGCAAAGCTTGAAAAGACAAAACAAAGCTGCCAAACAGAGGAAAATCAAAACACATATGGTTGGACTGTTCAGACTTGAAAGTGTCGCGTCTGTCATTTTAACAGAGCCCAGGAGAAGTTTCAAGGTTGCTGAAATGCTTCGTAAAGTCTCCTAAATCTATCAGTTCGGTACAAGTCTCTTTTTGTGGAATAGATTTGATTAAAAAATGTCATATGATGTGAAATCTCCTTTTCATTTAGAGTTTTACATGAGAAAATGACTTTTTTTTTATTGCCACTATTGGGGAAAGGAAGGTTTTTAGTAATTCAAAATACTCCAGTCCAAAGTTTTATTATTTTCTTTGTCAATAAAAGCTACAGTTGTTCACCACAGAAGCAGTATAAATATTCTGGATTTATATCAGGTGATAAAGTGGCAAGTCTCATAACATGCTCCAATAATCTACCTGCTCTAATTACTACAGCAATCATAAAATGTCAGAATGAAAAGCAATATAAACAAAGCATAACGTTCAAGACGACAATATTGCAATGATTAATATAGCAGTAATGACACTCCAGGACTAAAAAAAGACAATGCTGAAACTTAAATTCGAAGAGTGATTTTACATCTTGTGTCAATTTGTGCATCACTTTATATGGCACTTTGTTAATGACAACTAACAAAAAGTGACAAAGTGCTTAATTGGGACAATGGAAAAGATAGTGTGCAATCACAAAAGGGGAGGCAGATATTTTTGTGAGCGGAGGTGGTGTTATCTGACAGCCTGACTGATAAGATCACAGTGAAGCCTTAAGAAATAATACGTTTTAGGTAGGGTGAATCCGAATCAGCATTAATGTGATCTGTGCCATATGCCAGTATGAATCTAATGGACTGATAATCTCGTGTCTTTCTGCTGGCGGAACCAATCTGTGCGAGCGATAAGAAGCTCACAATTGGGGCTGATCGGCTGCAGCGTCACATTGGACCCGAACACAGAAATATCTCCCATTAAGATCTGAAAACAACAACAAGGAGAAGGCGGCAAAGCAAAGAGAACACAGGAGATGTACAGATACACTGTGAGGGGCGATAACATCTACGGCTGCTTTGAGCTTTTAAGTTACCTTCCTCACGTCAACAACGTGTTTTTCAGCTTAAAAAAAGAAACAAGACATGCTGTATGAAAAGTGGTTTAATTTTAGGGTTTCAACATGATTTCGATCTGGAAACATTCATTTCTTTCTATAGCTTCTAAATACCTTTCATTAGATTCACTTTCATATTTGCCATGTTTACATTGCTGACCCTTATTTGACATTTTCTTTTATATGATTAGAGCAGCCCCCCTTTCCCCCTCCTCCCCCTTCCCCTCTCTCCTTCTCCATTATGGAAAAAATTATTAACATCTGCTACACAGACATCAGGAGAAGTCATGCATGCCTTAATGGCCTCTTGTTTAGTCATTTATGGGTAAGCATGTCATTATTTCAGGATTTATGATCAACCAGATAGAGAATGCATTCTCCCGGAGTTTCACCTAGCAATTATTTATTTTGATTTTTATGGCAACAAAGTTTCCTATCCTCCCTCACTTTCCAATTAATGCTGATGATCAAGCATGTCTTAGTGCTTCAGCTGCTTTTGCTTTTGGGTTTTTTTTTGTTTTTGTTTTTGTTTTAAATCCCCATTGGAATTTATCTTTTATCTTTTGCGATCGGCTTGTTTTAGAAAAAAAAGTCTATTTGTTATGAAAGCGTTAGTTTCAAACTAAAGCCACGCTGAATAAAGACGCTACCTGAGATGTAGCACAACTATGACTTAAACAGATGTGCAATTTTTGTGCTTCATTTCTGTTGCTGCAAATTTTGTTTACTAAATTTGGTTTTGCACATTACTGTGTACTGACTCATTGTTATCCAGTAACAGTTGGATACTAGATAACTTACAGTTTTGACTATGCAGGAGTAAGCTATGCACTAAGCAGTACAGCATAACCAAATTTACATTCATTATGAAAAATAATTTAAAGTTAGAACATAACAGAAATAACAGAACACTGGTGGTTTATTAACTATGTATTTGTCAAGGCATGATTAAATTCTTGTTTTATGAGTGTACACAAATCATCTGAAGCCACAGTTCTCTCTCTCATCAAACTATTAGTATGTCTTTACAGTGAGCTCTGTGAACTGAAATGCTCAACTATCTTTGTATTTGGGCAGCACACAGCATTTATATAGTTAACAATAAAGCTGAGTTCCTATAAATAATCACTTAAATATGACCCTGTGGACAGTCACAACAAACTGACTCAGGGTCCATGTGAAGATACTGGTGTAAGCATTATAGAGGATACACAGGTGATAGTCACTCGCTGGCCTGCAGGTCTAAAACAGCTTTGATTTGCATCAAACAATCAAAATGTGCAAATGTCTGGCGTGTCCATTATCTGTCTTTTGGTCACTAGTTTTGAAATTTGAATTAACATGATTTGCAGATACAGTATAGATTAACACCCTCAAATATTATTCAAATGAGGGTGCATATTATCAAATGTGGCATGCAATGCATGCTTTCACACCCTCACAGAAGCAGGGATGCCAGTAGATTAACCTATTAGCCCGAGTGGACTTCTAATGGCTGGTGGTTTTCTTCAAGCTGCAGTAATAATTCAAACACTGCCACCTGAAAAGTAGCGGTGTGCGGCTAAGCAGTTTTAAGTATGACATGGCAACAATGGTAGCACACTAAAAAGAGGCTTATGCATGAAAATGCACTTAAAAAAATACTCAGTCCTGCAACAAAAATAACACAGCTGAATACAAAAAGGGAACAGAAGTCTCGCTTTGCGCTCTTATCTCTTATCATTCCCCTCACAACTGATCCCAACTGATCATGGCAGAAATCTGCAGCAGGTTTCTTCCTTTTAAAGGGGAGTTTTCCTTCCCACTGTCACCAAGTGCTTGCTCATAGGTGGTCGCCTGATTACTGAGGCAGTTTTCTCTATTATTAGCAGGTTGTTACCTTACGGTATAAGATATAAGGTGGCTATTGTTGTGAATGAGCACTATGTCAGTTGAACTGATTCAGTCATCATAAAGAGCCAAGAACAGAGAAAAGAAAGCATTGTGAAGTCTGAGGTCATCAAATGAAAATATTCCATAACAGAAAAAACATAATCAGTTTACTTTAAAAATAACAATAATTTAAAAATATTTAGATAAACATCATTATTGTAAAGTCACGGCTTGACTGGCATCTGATGTTGCACATAACATATTTCCCGTAAGCATGAAATAGTACACTTTGATTATTTAGTGAATTCTAATTGCAGAAAGAACACAGTATATCATAAATACTATGCACTATGCACAATTGAATCTCACAGTCATCTTGAAACACCTCTGGGCACTTATTGGAACAGTTATTTGAAGCTTTAATTATAAATTAACTTTAATTTCAGCAGTTAGTGGGATATAAAAACTCTAAGTAGAGAAGTGACAGTCAAATCTGATAAAAAGCAATTAAAAACTTTGCTGACTTTGCCCTAAAATAAGGTTTTAAAAGAATTTCCCCTTGAAAGTTATATTTCTGTCACTATCTTTGCTCCCACAGTTTGAATTCAGTATATTTTGAGTACCATATCTCTCTCTTATAACATTCCTGCAATTATTAATATGAAATTTGCACACAGCATTGACTGCCTGATTAATACTGCACATTTCTACATCCATGGGTTGGTGTTGTTTGTTGATGTATATGAAAGGTGCCAAGTGCATTTTTAAAAGCAACTAAATAACCAGCACGAAGACAGGCCCACAAGGAGAGGGCACGAACAAGTAAAAGCTATGAACTCTGCAGGTTATTAATATGTACCTTTCCCCTGGCACACGCACATCCACAGGCTGGCACACATTTCTGCAGTAAGAGCATCTTGCACAAACCTTTCCTGACATTTTGTCCCTTTGCCCTGGAGCAGCCCCAAGGAGGCTGCCTCAGATCAAGGCCATCACATCACTCGGTCCCTGAAGCTACCACTACAACAGTCACTGAATGTTGTAGGGCCTGAAAACAGCCTTTACATCAACAGATTATGAGTCTTGCTCCAAAATGAGATTTGACATGAGGTGCACCTGCTGCTCCAAATTGACTGATGGGACAAAAGCTGAAACAAATGCCTCTCTGCAAGACCTCACGTTGCTTATGGTCTGTCTACAATTCGAAAAATGTGATTTTATTTATCAAAATCAACAGCGATCTTTAGAGAATCGAATCACCTTTGGCAAGCTGACGAGCACAGACGAGGCCTCTCTCTGACTTGAACCTAATTGAGGATGCACAGAGGGTGTGTGGGGGGTTTTGTTGCAAAAGCCACCATCTGTTGTCAGTGCGTGGTGTTGCTCACCATGACCAATTGTGTCATTAGATTATTGAATAATTAGAGGAGGGATCATGTCTACTCAGAAAACATGCCTTTCAACTGTATTTGAGTGTTTGGCTAATTTCTTGAACACAAAGAGTTACATGATATCTGCAGGAATACATTTGGAGGGGGGGGGGGGACATTTAAAAAAATATGTAACTGAGCAAAGTTTAAGAAAAACTGCAGCTTTGATTAACTCAAATGACAATAAAACATTTAAGAGTGGGTGTTAGCGAAAAAACATATATTTTTTTACACTATTTCATTTTGTAGTAAAACTCTTCATATGACAATCCAAATCCCAGTTTCCCCGTGCAGACACCGTATCTCCCTGTGAGTCGAGTGTCCCCACTGAGCTGAAGGAGGACTTTAAATGAATCCTACGTAGCTCAGGGCATTTAAGAATCTTTTATTAATGAAGATTGCACTTTGTCTTAGGTGAAATCGTCTCCAGAATGTCAGGGGACTGCCTTTGAAGCCACCCACTGCTACAACACCAAACTAAGTGAGTTTTCTCCCACTTTAAATCATAGATTCGCTTTTAAACTTTTAAAAAAACTGGGGTTTAAGAACTTTCCTCGTGGCCAGGTGGGACAGCAGAATGAAAATAAGGATATGTATGAAATCCCAGCCGCTTATAGAGAAAATGAGATTAGAGTGAAGAGGCAGCTCTCGGATTTAAGTCTGAGTCGGCCACAAATCTCAGGTGGAAGAGAACTGTCCCAATATGAGATATCCATCATTTGGAAAGATTGACACCTACAGTACTCCTACAAAATGTTTGTTGGCATGAAAGTAAAACATATTATGGTCTGCTTTAAAAGTTACAAGTCATCTTGAGACAACTACTTCCCACATAGCTCTGTTTTTGAAAACTCAAGCCTATAAAAGTCTTTTTTTCAGTTTAACATTATCTGTACATGTCCTGAAAACATCTGGAGACCTCCAGGAGTCATCGACTGTCACAAAGCTGCGTCATGCTGGAAATGAAGTTAGGCAGTCAAGACAGCCAACTGCTCTATAAGCGGCAGTATCTCACCTTAACATTAGTCATGCAATTTACTTGAGATGGAAACAGACAAGACAAAACTATCAATTAACTCACAGAAGAAAGCCTAAAAAACACTATTGTGCTGCTGTATGTCAGATCCTATCAGAACATTTTCAGCAGCTAACCTTTGCCCCTGCTTATGCCACTCACGTCTTAGCATATATTCCTGTCGCAGAGGTAACCGCTGGTTTATCTAAACGTAAATGTGGAGAAAAGTGAATTTGTTACGTTGTGACCAAAGTGTACGACAAAACGGAGCATGGTTACTTATGGCTGTAACAGCTTTACAGTGACATTTGTCACTATAATGAGTTCAAATGTGAGTCCGTTTAAGTGAAAAGCTAGAGCTGTGACAGATGGACTGCACTAATTATAAATAATACCAATGTGGCTGACTACTTAAAGAAAACAGGTTTGGGCAATTCAATTAGGTACGTTATATAAGAAGAAAAGAAAACTTTGAGTCAGAGTTACTACAGTTTAGTATTTTCTGTGTTTCCGTTGAACTTTCATTGTTTAACAATGTTTGTTTGGTTTTAGTTTTTAGATAGAACATTTATTTTAAAAAGAAAAAAGTAAAAATATAACAGTACTTTTTGAGTACTCCATGCACACATACACCAGCACCTCATTGGGCACGGTGTTTGAAATTTGACTAACCTGACAAAGACAAAAACTAGTTCTCTGTACATTACTTTCACAGCTAGTTTTAGTTTTTAGTTTAGTTTAAGGTAAGTATAACTTCTTTGGCAATAATTAACATAAAAGATAATAAAACAAAATAATCACTGTTTAATTTTTTGAAATATAATTTTTACAAGTGCATGCTAGTTGTCATTTCATGGTAGCTGTAATTACCGGAAGTGAAGGTCAATTAAAAATGGTGGTTCATCTTCCCTTGAAGTGAAGTCGTAGATGTGGAGACACGGTGGCAAGTTGAAGCAAAGCACACAGGTGAATAAACGTTTTAAGGGTTTAAATAAAAACGTTATTAAAGTAATCTGCACACAGCAAAGGCAGCTTTAGCTGAGTTAGCCAAACGGAGCTGTAGCTTTACTGTTGTTACAAGTCAGATTTAATTTGAACTGGGAGCCTTCACAGGATTTAAAGGTGGATTTACACTTTACAACGAGAACCAGCCGACATGCCACCTCTGCGTGCTGGGCTGCTGTGCACAGGTATGTTGCCAAAACTAATTCCCCGTTTTCAAAGAGTGAGATTGTGGGTCATATACAGTCTGTGTGCTCTGTGTACTAGGATATAGGAAATTCCTACCTTCATGAGGCTGAATGTTAGCTGTTTTTTGGGAGTACTTGTGAAGAGGTGTTGATTCATGTTAGTACTGCAGGCTGTAACATAGCTGGAGGTGCTGTGCTGTGTTGTGTCTAATTGATACAGATGAGGTGGATGAAATTCAACCAACGCAGCATGTTTTATCTCAATACAGTGCTAATATTATCCAAAACTCCCAGTTACTGCCATTATGTTTTCTACACTTGTTACTAATTGCACCGCTAATCCTGCCATTATTAGCTTTTAAACATGTCGTTTGTGTGATTGACTGCTTCCCCTGAAACTGTATGTTACCAACGTAATCCTCAGATCTTTTACCAAGGAAAATTTATCTATGGACGCAGGTAAGAGGTGGGCTGAACATTTACAGGCCCACTAATCAGCCATTTCAGCTTTTCTGGCTCCATTGTGTTTCCATTGCACTCACGGGGTGATGTAATAATATTGTGTCGCCTTTGACCTCGATTTACAGCCAGACAAAACAACAATGGTGGGAACCAAAATGGGTTCTGCATAACTAGGTCTGTGTGGTGAATTTTAGACTGTTGGTGGGGCTACGTGAGAGAGCAGCAGTCTGCTGTTGCTTCTGATAGATTTATGCCCCCTCCTCAAAATTCAGCTTTTTCTGAATGTAACCACAGCCCCGACAGGGAGTTGTTTGTTTGTTTGTTTGTTTTATGATGCTCTGAGCTGCTTACACTGATCTTAGAGCAGCAGTTCCTAGTGTTGCCTGCTCTAAAACAAATACCATAATGTTAAAATATTCCTGCAAAAACATAATAATATAGGCCTACTTAAAGTGCGCAAGGTTAAAGTCTATTTGTGAGTTCATCATAATTACTGATGAAATTACTGCATTGAAGCAGAGGAAAAACTACCTATACAGAGTCCATGTATGGTATGTAAAATAGTCTTCAATCATAGCTTTGTGCACACAATTCAGCATTTATTTAATGTTTAACTTGATAAATGATAAATATTTAGATTTAAATCAAATTATAAAAACTCCTGTGTAGTCAATCAAAACACACACACAAAAAAGGCGACACCACATTGAGAACTGAATTGATTTTAATCTAAAAGTTGGCAGCCGTGTCCCAAGTTAGTGCGAGTGTTGCTCACTACGCTGGTTTGCAACCTTTCCACAATACATGCTTTGATTCTTCACTCATTCTCATTTTCTTCATTTGACAGTTTGTGGTTTATGTTGTAATCACCTATGTTGCACCTGCAAATCAGGAAATAATGCAGACAGTGCAGTGACCTTTACACTTACCTTTGATTTGGTTTTGGCAAAAGCAGACAGTGTGACCCTGTTTGTGCTCTGCTTCAGTGAAAAATTTCAGCCACCTGTTTCTCGCTGGTCATAAAAGCTCACAGTAGCTGATCTTTTTTTTTTTTTTGTTCCCCTTGTGTTCCGGTAAAAGGTCCTACCCTTTACTGTGTGTGCCGTTGTTTAAGCTTTGCAAAGTCAAATTGCATTCATTGTAAGTGACTCCTGAAGGCAAACGTAAAACAAAAACAATGTCTGACAGTAATTCGAGCTTTCATTCATGTATTAAAACCCTGTGTTGTGACATTCTGGTCATATGCTGAGCATTTTTTTTCTAAACCAGTTTATTTAACATGGTGAATTAAAGTGTCAGGTCTAATGTCTGTTATCTTGTCATCCCTGCTGCCCTGAGATGCATTCGACAGGCTCTCCGACTCCTAGTCACATGGGTTTTATGGCATTTCAAGTCTCTCGTTGAAATGATTTATGTGGTCGGCACAGATGTTGCTCACATCCTGATTTTTCATTCAATTACTGAATCTATCTTGCTGTTTTAATTATGGCTATGAAAAGTCCCATATTCCTCCTCTTCAGCTGCACTCCACAGCCCATATTAGGGCCCTGAGATAATCTGGGCATGCGTGTGGCTGTCAGGTACTTGTTACTTGTTTCCTTTCTTCTTTGTTTGTTGTTGAGTTGGCAGTTTGTCGTTGAAGAAAGTTTCTTGTGCTGGTAGACGTAGATTAACTTGGCTCGAGCTTTTAATGATCCGCACTGCAACTTGTCAGGTCCTGTCATGTGATTTTATTTATTTATTTATTTTTATTTTTTCTTTATTGGGTACGAGCTTCTTTAAAGCTGTAAAAATGTTGCAGTTTAGGTGTGGCTTTTATATACCTACATAAGGAAAATAGTCCACTTAGTGATAAGAAGCCTTTTCCAAAATGTCAATTTTTTTTTTTTTTTTTTTAATCACAATCACATATCTGTTGACTTAACATCTGTCAAGTCAACAGATATGTGATTGAGGAAAGTGTTAGGGTTTTTCAGAAACTAGATCCCTTAAAGTTCTGCTGTTATAAGCTTTTATATTTAGAAAAAAAAGGCCGGGTTGTAACACCAAAAAATTTGTCAACCTCCACCCTCAGCAGAGCACCGGGCAGTGGTTAATGTTGTCCAAATAAATGTTAAATGATTTAGCCTAGCTGATTTTTAATTAGTAGAAATAATTAATCAGATACTGACTGAAGAGATCATAAGTCATAAACTTTGCCTTGTTTTTTTGTTTGTTTGGGGGATTTTTTTCTGTCTACCTTCTTTAAAGTTTTTGGAGCTGTTTTTATGTGTGTAAAATTGCTACAGTGACTCCCTGGTACACTGATGGAAACATTGTATCTCTAACCCTGTCCTTAAAAGTTGCCAGCAACCTTGTGGTTTTAAGAGGTTAAATGTAGCAATATTATTCTTCAAAAATAGCATACAGGCAAAAAAAACCCTAAATTCTTTGCAAACATAATTTTTCATCATGTCAGATTCATTTCATTTATGATTTGTCAAAGTTTGGAGTAGTTTGCAGTGTTTACATTTTTTTTCTTTTTTTTGTCCTACAAATACTTGCCGTCATTTTAATCTCTAAACTTTGTAAAGTGGCAGTTTTTTTTGGGGGGGGGGGGTTTTCTGTCATTTTGCTTCAATTAAGGTTGCCACTTCTTTCAAACAGGGGCCAACTTGTTTGGAGGCACAGCTCATTCACGTCCTTCCAAAGTTTGTAACACTGCATCCTGTTCATCATTCTCACTTCTTTGAAATGATATTCAAAACATCCACAGAGCATTACTCTTGACAGTCAAATGGCAGCTTGCATGGCATAACAAGATGACACATCTGAGGTTGATAAGGAAGATAACAAGATGCACATCCTCAGTTCTCGGAAGTGCACGCCAGCAGTCGTAGTGGCGCTGCACACATCTGAAGCTCTCTCCCCGGGCCTTGGAGTATCAGCTTGGCGACACTCTACCTGCTTTCCTTTCTCTCTGAGGTTTTGTTTTTCCTCCTTAAGTGGCTGAGCTGCTCTCCACATCTCCAGCAGACCTCATGCATTTTTATTGCCATCTGGAGAATACAACAGGTCTTAACAATGGGGCTCTTGCTGAAAAAACTGCTTACTGTGGAGACCAACTCAAAGTCAACTTGACTAATTTGGCTGCCCATGACCTAGTGCGTATGTGTTTGCATGGTTTCTATCTGGCCTAAGCATGGGGGAACATGAAAGTATGCTATAATTGTATTGTTTTCTTGGATACCTGCTAGATTGTTAAGGGTAGCTATTGTTCAATTTCTATCAGCGGGTTTTACACATACAGTAAAGGCTCAGAAGTGTTAGTAAAACTGTAAAGAAGTAGAAAAATATTATGCCTGTGTACCGCTAGCTAATGTTGAGCCATTTATATTAAGCTGGAGTTGACTAAAATGGTGTGCTTGGCTCACCGGATACATCAAGTGAAGAATTACGGGGATTCAAACCAATGTCGAGGCTGCAAACCCCAACTTGCCTGTAGTTAAGCCAACTTTTCAACCAATCCTCATTGAAAATGTGAATGTGCAGAAGGCTAATTTACCAGTCTTATTTATTAGGAGGAAACAAAATAAACAAAAATCATAAATGAGGTTAAACATTGTCAAACACTACATCTGTATGTAGGTGCCAGTTGGAACTGTTAATCATATTCAGTAACACGACTGCCATACGGTTGGCTTTTTGAAGGACTGCATACAAGTGGGTCCCTGTATCCTCTGCATTAAATGCCCATAATATTTCTCTGTGTGTTGCCAGAGAACTACACAAATAGACATCAATGGTGTCGTGAACAAAGTTCACTGTGATTGGGTTCACACTTCTGTTTAATGAAACTATACAGGAGGACCAGACTGAAAGTGCCTATGTATATGTATGCATCAAGACTTTGTGCGTTTCAGCAAATAATCTTCTCGCGCTGTGCCTCCCACCTCCCCCTCCTTCCCTTCCGTTTCCCAGGAGCACCGTAGTTTGATGGGCCGTCCCAGACGCCAGTTGACATTTTGTCCCCAGTCCGACCGGATGCCACATAAAAAATTCACTCAGGCGAGAAGCCAGGAGGGATACCCAGCTCCCCCCTTCCCCCAGCGTGTGCATCTCAGTGGGGAGTGCAAGGTGAGCAGAACTTGAGCTTGTCATGGCTGCACGCCTCTGACAAACATAAGTAGATGCTAATGGCAAAATCGTGACAGAGCAGAGTCCCACCACCATATGGCTAATTGCCACAACAATATCCTCTGTGTTATTAATCACGTTTTCATAGTGTGCCATGATAATTGGAATAATTAGGAGGGGAACAGGCACTGGGACGCCTCTGCAACATCCCTTGCTTGGAAAAAATGAGAAACCTTGCAAAAAATGTGACACTTTCCTTTCTCTGTCCTCCACGTTTGATCCTCCCTTGTGCCTGCAAGTATTCTCATTCACCTTCTTCCCCTTTCTTTTGCCTACAGTTTCCTCCCCTGTTCAATCCCTGAGCCTCCTTTAGCTTGCTAATCACTCTCTTGCTCCCCATTTCCCCATCTTGTTTACAGTTTTGCAGTGAAAAATGGAGTTGATAATTAATGAATACAGTGACTTATCGTGCCTATCGTGGGGACTTTGGCTATGAGTAGTTCTGGGGTGTGTTGGGGGCATTTCAGGTAGCTGAATGAGGCCACATGCACTACTGAGTCTGAACAATGAGTATTGCAAGGGGTTAACTCTTTGTGGGTCAGGCCATTGCTTTCTCATGTTTTTTTTGTTTGTTTGTTTGTTTTTTACAGTAGTGCAGGTTGCCATATTTTAAATTGGTCTGCTATAATGTGTTTCTGTTTGTGGGGAGGGGGGGAGAGGTCAGTGAGTCATAGCTGCATGGTTGTGCTGCAACTGATAAATGTTTAATACATTATTCAGAATCATACTGGTTGTGCAGGGTTTTCAGACCTTCACAATTCAATAGGTACTCCTCGAGCACTTTATAGCATCCTGTGGGCTATGATTTACTATTCAGCAAGCTGCTCTGCAGTTTGGCCCATAAATCTCCCCGTTTATCCGGAAGCAACCTTAATGCCTCGGTGATAGCCCGTGCATTTTGAGAACCTAACTCTATTGATTCTGACAGCGAGTCAATCAATAGGACATCTGTAGCATTACAGGGAATTCCGGATGCTTGTTTTTCCTCTGCCGAAACAGTCCAAGAGAAGAATCCAACTTTTCTGTGCAGCTAGTAATAAAGATGCCATTCCTTGAGCTGCGTGACCTCCATCAGAAAAATAATGGGTGGATTGAAGGAGATACAAAGATGGAGGTCATCAGTGGGACAGGGAGAAGTAATCATAGAAAAGCAATCAGAGTAAATAGGGTAGAAATATGGAGTCAGAACATAGATTATAGTAATGATCTATAAGCAGAAGCAGCTCCTGTTGTGGCTGTTGTTTCCTGTTTATTGGAGAAGCACTGCTGAGGTATTTGAGACGGCGTTGCTGTAACAGTTTTCACTGTAGGTTTCTTCGATGCCTCCTATTGGTTCCAAACGTCTTGCCCTGACATGTGGAAACGAATCAATCGGTTTATTAATGCCGTTAGGCACGGTGTCACTACAGCAAACTGTAACTACGCCTATTTCTAAAGCGAAATATGAATTACATTTCATCTGTAAATTACTTTCCCCATGTGTTAATACGTTCAGGATTTGTTTTTTTTATGCCTCACATGTTTTAACTCCAATAACAAAGGGTGTGCTTATCCATTTATGAGGATTAAAGCTTTGAAATATAAGATGTTTTTTATATGTATCGCAATCATTTCATATAGGTGGTTTCGGGTAGGTTTTGTTTTTGCCTGTAGATCCTTCTGATATTTTTTGTGAAACACCTTGAGCGGGGCCTTGAAATATTTGAGGGGAAAAGTGGAATGAGGTTTAGAGAATCACTTGTTGTATTTTATAATTTCACTGTTTTCTCTAATCACTCTGAGGGTCTCCATAATGACTAGACTCTCTATTTAAGCAATTAGCCTCTCGCCGGCACCCTGTTAACACCATTCACACCTCCCTCAGTATCACTTATCAACACTTCAGATGACACAGCCGAAGACCAAGCTATTTTTTCCTCGCCACACTTCCCACTCATTCACTTCTCCTTTTCACAACTCTCTCTATTTCTTGCTCCATCATCCTCTCACTCTGTCATCCAAAGACATGTAGCCTACACTCTTACAAAGGCACAGATCCCCACACCTCATCGGTTTTGTGCAAATACAAATAATAATTGTGGTTAAGTTAAACCTCAGTGGGTCAAGTTTAAAAAGCACGGCTTTTAAAAAGTGCTGCTGTCCCAAGGTCAGCATGCTTTTATGCCAATGTGTGTCCTCGGCTAGAGAATTGTACCCTAAAATATCTGAAAGTAAAAAATTTTGTTTTTTCATACTAGTAATTATCAACTCAAATTTTAATGAGGCTGTACTGCTGGAGTTATACTCATGAGATACACAATTAGAAACATTAAAACCACTGACAGGCCAAGTTAATAACATTCATTATATAATTATAGTGGCAGCTGTCAAAAGGTGGGATATATTAAGCAGCGAGTGAACACTCAGTTCTCGAGGTTGATGGGTGGGAAGCAGAAAAAAAATCATCAACCTCCAGGATCTGAAATGACTCTGACAAGTCCAATTGTGATGGTTAGATGAGTAGATTGAGTGGGTCATCTCCAAAATGGCAGGTGTTATGGAGAGTTCTTGGTATGCTGTAGGTCTGGTACCTACCAAAAGTGGCCCAGGGAAGAATAAATGTTGAACTAGTGACAGGGCTGTGGGTACCTAAGTCGATGCATGTGGACAGTGAAAGCTGGCTCATGGAGTCCCATAGAAAAGCCACTGTAGCAGTTGGTTGTACCTTTTGTCTGGATGAGGTCGCTCATGTTGTAAGTGTCTAAATGGTCCTTTTTTTTTTTTTTTTTTTTAATTTATTTTTATTTTTTATTTTAGTCCAACTGACTTTAATTCATACGTTGCAGACACTACAACAGCATATAAATCCAAGCCAACATGACGAGCTGATTGATGAGCTACACAACTTTGTCTTGGTTGGAATACCAGGCCTTGAGTCCTCAGCATCACCTGATGTGTTAACACCAGAGGAAGTTTGGAACTCTACTATTGAGTCAGCAGAGAGTTGGTGACTTCTACCCACCATGCTCTTCAGCACTCAGTCACCCCATCCTGTAAATTCATGTGGTCTGCCACCTTGATGCTGAGTTGCTGTGGTTCCTATGCTTCCACTTTGCAATAATACCACTTATAGTTGATCATGGAATATCTAAGAGGACTGACATTTCACAAACGGACTTGTTGCAATGGTGAGATTGTATTACAGTACTGTGCTCAAATTCTGTGAGCTTTCTAGAACAGTCCATTCTTTCACATGTTCACCTATTTGTAAAAACAGACTTCATTGCTACATGCTGGATTTTACCTGTGGCAACAGGACTGAAAGCACCTGAATTCTAACTTTAAGAGGTGTGGCCTAATACGTTTACGCACATAGTGAAGTTAGTGGTGTATCAGCAAGAGGAAGCCCTACATAACAGTGAAGGTCTGTGCGTCTCTAAAACCAACTCTAGCCCTGGCTCCTCCACTGGTGTCTTCCACAAACTTCAGCTGCTGTTGTGTTCATGGTTTCATTCACTGACTGCCTGCCCTTAAGCATAGCTTGTCAAGGGGTTTAAGTCAAAAATCATCCTCACATGTGAACTTTCAATAAGTTAGGGAGAATTAGGTGGAGATATTTCCCCAGTTGTCCTTTTCCACATGTAGCTCACCTTTAATCATGCCTATGATTGGCACATTACCCCAGAACTTGATTATAGAGCAATAAAAGAAGGCAGCCTGAGCTGATGAACCAAGCTTTCTTTGAAAAGGTGTGTGCGTGTGTGTGTGCGTGTGCGTGTCTGTGTAGGCATGTCTGTCCATCCAACCGACTGACACAGGCCAGCACCACGGTACACTAAGGGAAGGGCACAGGCCGCGTGACTCTGTGGAAAATGATCTGCAGGGAAACTTTGGTCCCAATATTATTGTGGATGTTATTTTTACTTGTTCTGCAATAGTGTTTAGGTAATAATACTGCTTAACGGCAGTTTCATTGCAGAAGGATAAAATACCCTGCAACACTTCAAAAAATATCCAGGATTAGTTTGTGTCTTGCTGTGTTCATGTATCTCTACTTTGGGCATAAACGTATTTACACAGACTTACTCTTTTTGATTCAGATGAAAGAACCATATATCTGTACTGTACTTGCTGATCTTTTTTAACTTTTGAAACTAATTGTAACTGAAATAAGAAAGGCAGGAAGTCACCTAAGCCACTTGAATACTGATATATCTTGAGGTTAGTGTGACTAGGGTCTGTTCAAAAGCTCAAAGTTACTGTTGGGATAAATAAAACGGTATAGATTTTAGCTGATAAGCAGACAGCATTAAAAGGAGTATTGGCATTTGTTAGTGGGGTATATTCTGGCCAGTCCTCAGTTTTTAACAGTGTTTGTTAAATAACTGAAGATTCTTTGTATACATCCTTCTCTTCAGGCACAGTTTTAGCTCCTTTAAAAAAACAAAAAAAGAAAGGAAAAAAACCCCAAAACCTGTTGCCTTCTTCTCTGGACTTGAGTTGTTTAGAAAAATTATGGCTCCTCAGCGCCACCCACTCAGGTTAACTGAACCATCCTAATTATTTGGCCTCTTCAGCATCTGCCTGCAAGAAATGTTTATAGCCTGCCAGCAAACTCCAATCTGTCACAGAGACATCCAATACTATGTGGTGTTATGTGTTTATAGTTGTGTGTGATATATGCTGAATAGGCAGAAGAGAATTATGGTTCTTATATAGAATTAGGAGGGGTGTGTGTTGCATTTCTACCCCCTGTGTTGTCATTCAGACAGTTATGGACCCAAGAATGGCAAAAAGCAGCTGCTCCTCTGACCATAAAGCCCCGAGCCGAGCCCTTAATTGTTCCCGCTCGCACAGGGAATTATTTCCACCCAGGCCCACCCTTGGGAACAGGAGATGAGGAAAGAAGAGGAGGCAGTAGGATGGGAGGGGGGCAGGAGGGGATGTGAGGGATGGACAAAATGGCAGTATTGATGGCAAGGTGTGGGCAGATTTTGGCACAGCCATCTGAAGGTGTGGGTGGCAGGTTGAGAAGTCTTCCTCTTTCACAGCTCCTACAAAAACCTAAAGACTTGAGACTGAAACTGGGTCATGACTGAAATTGGGGTGCTGTATATGGATTTTGAATGTTGCATGTAGGCTGCTACTTTTCAGGTGCATGTTTTTATATTTAAAAAAGAAAGGGTTTATTCAGTACAGTGCCACTGAGATATAGATGAGTCCCCTTGGCCTAGAATAGCTCTGCTATTGGCCAGGTAAAAAATTTTTTTTAAATGGTTCACAGGTTTTATAACATGACACTTTAAACAAATTAATTTCATGATACACCACTAATGCCAACCTAATTACAAGGTAAATTATAGGTTCTTAATACATTGCTATTTTTATTCTGAAAGAGTTGTATGTCTGTGCAATAATTCTTGCTCTGTGTTGGATTAGAATGGACTTGAGAAGTCTGAACCTATCCTGCTTATTAAAGATGTAATAATTTTATTTGTTTGATACAACATAAAAGCTCCACACTTACTATTTTCCAACTCACTTCAATCCTTTATTTATATATCACCAAATAACATCAGTTGTGTCAAGGTGCTTGATGTTGTAAGGTAAACACTCAATGATACAGAGAAAACTCCAACAATTAGATGACCCGCTATGAGCAAGCACTTTGGCAACAGTGGCAAGGAAAAACTCAATTTTAACAGGAAGAAGCTTGTGTCAGAACCACGCTCGGGGAGAGGTGGCCATCTGCTGGGAGGTAGACACAGTCGCTAGTCGGTACACTGTCTTATCATCCATAGCATGCTAGCAGGGTTAGCTTTAAAGCTGAGCAGATACTGTTCGAGTTTAATGAACACGTATGATGTGTTCCTACCCGAGCAGTCGTAGTTTGTTAAGAAAGAGAGACTGGAAAGGTCACTTGGTGGCTTTAATTTATGGCTGTGCAATTAATCAAGTTTTAATCTCAATGACAGTTTCATGACAACAATTAAATGAATATGATTGACTGATACTGAATATGCCAATATAATCCAGAGCAAAAATGAATCAAATGCTCCCTAATTAACCACCTGACCACGTGCCCACATGTGGTCAGGTAGCACAGGTGTTCCTGCACCGCGCAGCTTGAAGTTTCCTGAGTATAACGCTAAATTAAAAGACGGATATAACACAGATAACAGACTGTCAAAAACAAAAATCAAATGTCTGGGACAGCAGAAGGCGAAGAGCTTGTCTCTTGAAGCGGATCATCATCTGTTGTTTAGAAATACTTTGGATTTAAGCCAAGTAATGTTAACCAAGAAGAAATCATGTGCAAAGAGTGCTGTAGAGTTGTGTCTGCGCCGCAAAGCAAGATAGCGACTTATTCAGAAACACACATGAAAACGCAACAGACTGCGTGTATAATGATTGCATCAAGGCTGCGAAACAGTGCAGTGGCTGCTGACGTGAACAGCCCAACATCAGCTCAGACGTGCATGCAAGAGCGCCGGTAGAACACGTCAACGTGTCCGTCAAGCTCACAGACACGCTGAAATCGCCGACAATTTAGATTTTTCTGTTTTTCAGATTCATTGAATTTAAGTGAATAAGGAGGACCACTTTTATTTTGATGCAAAGATTTGTATGTCGGTAGCAGTAATTTGTACACGATCAGCATCGCACAAGATGGTTGTATAAGCAGTACAATATTTCTGTCTTTCAAATCTGAGAATTCAGCTGTACTTAGTAATTTAAGCTATGAATATGTTGTGCTAATTCTAAAAGAGGGACATACCTTCCAGGTTTGAGAAGTGAAGCCAATGCAAAACTGCCTTAAACCTTCATTCTTTCTAATGACCAGACGGGGATGACTCCTCTGGTTCGTTTTTTATGACACAGCAAGCCTTTACCTCCCTTGATACATGCCCTCATTAAACATTTTTCTTTTGCATTTGCAGGCTCAGTCACTAGTTTCAAGTCTTGTTGAATACAACATGACTTTTAGCTTTAACTGTAACATGTGGGCCTACTTTGTTCAAATTATAATCCACCCCTCGCTCATGAGTCGGTTTATAAAAAGCTGTGATGGTGATGACAAAAATTACTTGAGGTTTCAAAGATGCGACTTTGCAAACCAATAGGTAACGTCACGTTGGCTGCTGCTGCTTCTCTTTGTATTCAATCTGTGGTCTCGCTGGACTTTTTTTAAATCATATTTCTATCATTCGTGAGTGTAAACCACTCAGTATGTTGTGACTAAAAGAGGAGCCACGGTGCAGCATTTGAGTGCATTGACTGTTACAGTTAAGCTTGTGGTGAATTGCGCACTATGTTTTGTGCGCGTTTCATCTGTATGGTTTATTATATGTGCCATATGCCTCTCTTTTTGCTCAGTGCCGTTGCTCTCGACGTTCTTAAAAACAATCTGCGGTGGGATGAAACATAAAAGAAAATTATCTTCTCATCTGAGAAACTGAAACCAGAAGTTGTTTAGTGATTGTATTTTTTTCCTTAAAAAGATAAGTCGCTACCAAAAATCAGTCATTGAATTACAACTAATCTATATTCTGCCTACTCCTCTCTCCTGTTCTCGAAAAAGCACACTATGCTCTGACTTGTGGCTCCATCAACTGTAAACATTAGACTATTTTTTTAATTGTTGCTATTTTATTATTGTTAGTCAAAAACAGGTTGCGCTTGTAAATGAGACATTGTTTACCTGTATAAATAAAGGTTAATCACAAAAAATAAAAGACATCGGTACACTATCAGAGGGTTTTCTGTCAGTGATGGTGTTACTGCAGTTCAGACTGCAGCTCCATGTTCAGTCCACTGCTGCGCATTTATATCTTACACCTTGGTTCAAGCCTTGTGCACCAGAGGCCTCCTCCAGATACCGAGTCACTGTGCATCTGTGTGTTCCTCCCTCTCATCTCTAGAGGTGAGCTCTAGGTTGCTCCACATATTAGTTTGCTTCCCACTTAATGAGGCAGTGGAGCGTGAAGGTCCAAGCAATCCTAAACGCTGCGTTCATTAAACCAATGGTGCTTAATGATGACGGCAAAGGCGCCCGCGACCCGTCAGCTCCTACTGAGGGCGACCATTAGCGTTAGAGCCAGCCAGCTGGGGGGAGACAGTGGCACGGAGGGAGGGAGCTGTCAACTGTCAACACCAGTGTCACAAGGACGTGTTGGCTTCAGTAAATGGCTGCAGCAGAGTCTGTGAACGATACTGAAACACTGAGAAGTCTTTAGATCAGTGGTTCCCAAACTTTTTTTGCTAGGCCCCCCTTTGTTTTACAGGAAAAATGTTCGCGCCCTCCCCCCCCGCGCGCGCGCACGCACACACACACTCACGCATAAACACATCCTCCAACCACACACACCCATATTTTGCTCCATTGCGGTTTATTTCACACCTCAAATATTTAGTAAACAATTAAGCAAATACAAGTAATCTGCAATAAATTACAGGTAGTAAGAAAGTAAACTACTAACTCTTTTATGCTACGTCCACACCTACACGGGTATTTTTGAAAACGCAGCTGTTTCGTCCACACGTAAACGGCGTTTCGAATCACCGAAAACTGAGATTTTTTTAAAACTCCTTTTTTGCGTTTACGAGTGGACGAGGAATACACAGTTCGTCACGCAACGTCAAAGGTATGTGCCTTTTTTCACGTCACGCTGTGCGCCACGTTATTGTTTACATGAGATGAATTGCAGAATGGCAGATAGTCAGATTAACAGTATTTTGTCTCTATCTGCAGGTTTTACATGCTTACATATACACAGGCAGTTACTGTCCCTCCATTTAGAAAGGCAGAGGCGTGACGGTGTAATTATTTTACGTGTAGTTGTTTTTTTTTTCCTGTGTAATAATATTCAACATTGCTATCAATACATTTTTCAAAAAATGCCCCTCTGTGCAAAATGGGTTTAAAAACATAAACAACTGTGGGATACTGTTTGTCCGTGATTTAGACAGGGGGAACAAATCGTGGCAGGATGAGCCTGATATTATTTGTATCCCACTGTAACTTTACTGTATACAGAGCTAACATCTCCTAAATTTCAGGAGTAGTTAGTCATTACAACAAATGTTTGTGAACTAAAAATCAAGAATGTGGGATACTGTTTGTCCGTGATTTGGAGAGCCCAGCACTGCTCCAGACGCAGGGAAAACCAATTCTGCAGGGGAGACCTACCTCGGCACTTGTGCAGGTGAAGCCAAAGGGCAGATATGCTTCACCATATTTTCTAGTCTTTGGCTTAGAATGAAGTTGGTTTGGAAACATATTCAGCGATGCTTCATCTCCTGCTTTGCGTTTGTGTGGGCGCCCCGTGCTAGCAGCGTCCAAGCATTGTTTTTTGTTTTTTTCCCTTTTCATACCACGCCCCCCCTGCAATGGCTCTGCGCCCCCCCTAGGGGGCGGGCCCCACACTTTGGGAAGGTCTGCTTTAGATGATGCTGAAAGTTGGGGGATCACTGCAACCAATATGGTATTGGTTGCAGTGATGCATACAGCTACAGTTAAAGAAAATGTGAATTTTGCCAATGTGGCCTTCTTGATTGAAGTGCTTGTAATTTGTGCTTGTAATTTGGAGCAGGGTTGAACCAAAGGCCTCCTACAGATACAGAGTCGCTATGTTAAGTTTAAAGCTGGTAATTTTCAAGGCTGAAAAATGCATTTAAATGCTGGTAAAACTGGAATAAGTGTTTGTGTTTGGGTTTTTTTTTTGTTTTTTTTATCATTTAAACCCAGGTTGTTTTCCATAACTAACAATGATGGGATATATTAGAATTTCAACAGCAAAACCTCACTGGCATGTGATGAGTAACATAATCAAGCACTCGGTGTTACTCTGGATGTTTTACAGATAACATCTGTGAATTCTGGCTAGACGCTGAGCCTGAAATGAAAGTACCGGTAAAAAGAATATGGTTTTTAACTTGATTTAGGATCAGGATCATACAACCCACATGGTTGTATGATCCTGGAATGTTTACCCAAAGCACACTTTGTAAAGATTTAGACTGGAAGTTTTCAGACTGTATTGAGCAAACACAAATCTTTGGTGCCCACCTCTGAATTGTAGTGATCAAATGTGCTATGTGGTTGAAGATATGTATGACGGTTGTGTTGTATCTAAATTGACTGGCATGCAAGGTACTAATTATAGTTATATAAGTTTAGTACAAGTGTTTTGTACAAGCATATATTTAATTAAAGTGGTACTAATTACCAGAGTATGTTTTGCACGATGCTTTAAAGAACACCCCCATCAAACAGTAAGGCGACGTGAGCTGTAAACCGGGGTATTTTTTAACAAAAGAGCTCTGTCTTTTCTGCCGTCATGTTCACTAAACCTCTTAATGTTAGCTAGCTCCATTACTACCACAATCAGCTAAAAAAACACCAACTCACACAGGTACATAATCTGTTAAATATTCATCGCTGCAGTACGACAAACATTGACTAATTGCATTAGCACTGATGTTGAGCAAAAATATAGCTGCAAAAACAAACTTGGTGAATACAGAACATTGTAACAGGGACTCAGTCAGACGAGACAAGTGAGCAATCGGAAAAGCTTTGAGTTTTGCCTTTGTTCAATCATGTCCTTTGCAATGTTTGCTTTTTCTCAACTGTATAAAAAATACACTTACAGCAGCATACCAACCTAACAAATTTAGTCTTTTTCTTGGCCTATATCATAAGACAACATAAAGACTGTGATATTTATAGAAGCTTTAGCAATAATAGCACCTCATGTCAACCAATACAAGTTGCTATTTGTCTGATATATTGATGTCTTTCCCACGGCCCTCTAAAATAACTTGTGACAACCAACCAATCAGACAAAATACTGATATGAATGACTTCATTACTCAAGATAACAGTAGCCACAACCTTTAGGTGAAAGTACTTTGTTGAATAAAAGTTGAAAAATGTAAAAATGGATGATTGCTGATGCCGTAAACTTAAGACAAAGAGCAGGACAACAAAACTAATGTGTATACATGATAAAAGTATTGGACCACATCTTCAAAGTTGGGTGTTTTCACTTCCATCACTACAAATGTATAAAATCAAGCACCTAGCCATGTAGTCCGTCTTTTGAGGAATAAGTAGTTCTTAAGAAATCACTGATTTTTTGCATTGTACTATAATAGGATGCCACAGACGAGAAGTTACTGAGCGGCGTGGTGTGTAAGGGTCGCCAATGCTCGGCTGACTCAGTAACTGGAGAGCTCCAAATCTCCTCTGGCATTAACATCAGCACAAAGACTATGCTGGGAGCTTCATGTCATAGGTTTGCGTGGTTGATCAGCTCCTGTAGGTGTAGGTGGTCCAGTACATTCATCCATGAGGTTTCACACAATCAACTGGTCAAACTGAAGCTCGAAACAGGAACTAAAACAAAACAGGATGTCAGTGATAAATCTGATAACTGTGAAAAACTGGACCAGATTCAGATAACCAGTCGCTCTCTCTGGATTAATTTTGATATTATGTGCAGTTGACTTTTATGGTCTCTCAGCCAGTGTACAGAATTATTTACTAGTCCATGTGTTAGGAAATTTAGGGGAAAGGTGAAGGCCAAGGAAGAGCTAATAACATTTTTGAGTGACTTGAGGTATAGTGTGAGATATGGCATGGGTCTCGGTGGAGAAGCACAACATTTGAGCAGCCTTCTAGTTAGTTTTGACAGCTGAGCTTGACGGTGCATCCCACCACTGTCTTACTTAAGATTATAATAATTCTAATAGTAACTTCTTGCAGTAATGTTATGTGTATTATATGTTTGCTGGCAGTGTGTGAGATCATTTGCTGCCCTGTCAATCAAATCAGATACAGCAGTGACCATTTTGGAGCATTTCAGTAGTTAATATCTTCACCGGGTTGTTGGTTATATTTTTTTATTTTGTGCTTATTTAAACAACAAGTCACGCCTAAACATAACTACTTTACACATGAGAGTCGCTTGAAAAATCTTTCTAGGACAGTTATCTTTTTTTAAAAGCCTTGAGCCTTTTGTGTTTTTTGTGAAAATGTAATTATTGTAATAAGGCACTTTCTACTTTGTTTACATTCATGATCTGTCTGCCTTATTACTGCATTTGTCCTTTCTTACTGCTCCAGACAGAAGTTTAATGCTGAAGTACTCCATCAAAGGTACTTCATGAGGTATTTAACAAAAGGCTTCTGGCAAAAAGAAGTCCACTGCTCAGTCCAAAGCTCTGTTCTGCCTTTTGCTTAAAAGTGTGTGCGGCCACTTCAGCACATCAATGATGCAGGCATGCTCACGCGCACGCACACGTACGTGCACACGCGCACACACACAGGCTGCCAGTGATTTCCATGTGGCCCTCAGAGGACACACTAATGTATCCAAATATATTTACAACAGATGTTGCATTTTATTTTTCATGATAAAAACCCATTTCAGAAAATTTACTTCATAATGGGCAAAGCAAGTTTTTCTCTCTCCCTCTCCCTCTCATATTTTTGTCTTCTCTTGAGGTCCCTCCTATTAACAGTGAGGGAAGTGCACCACCTAATGGCTGCAAATGTCTCTTTTGCCAAACTTGCACATTCCAGGATAGAGAATTGAATGATTCATTAATTGTGAAGAGAGCGTCAGAATAATTTCAGCAGATCAATTCATTGTTTCAATGCTTCAATATTTAAAAGCTCAAAATAACATTGCACATGTTTTCTCATGAAAGCAGCTGCAGAATTGTTTCTTTATTGAAGAACGCAGCTTTTACTAATTTTACATAAAGCAAACGCCATCATTTTAAAAGGGTATTCTCAAAATTGTTCTGTTTTTGACACTTAACTAAGTTTAAATTGAATAAATTCAAAGTTTTGTTTTGTATGCCTTAACTTTTTGGGTGTTTATGCAAATATTATGTGTCTCTTTACAATTAAAATAAAATGAAAATTGGTAGACTTTGAGGGGTCTGTAGAGCTGGAAGGAAAGCAATGGGTACAACTGTGGAGGATAAATGGGGGAGCAGGGGACCTGAGAGGTCTTGAGCAGAAGAAGAGGAGGAGATGAGGAGGATTAGGTGAGGAAGAGGACAAGAGCGCTCTCCCTCTCAGCCAGCCGGATGGGGAGAAAAAGAGTGACGAGAGAGAAGGCAGGAGGAGGAGGCGAGGGCGTAGCAAAATAGCTGGAGAGACTGTAAGTGTGTGTGCGAGGGCTAAGTGAGGCCTTTATAAATGAAAGCAGATGCCTGGCATTATGAACTTGTCGGGTCGCAGATGGGGATGGCGGTGATGGAGCACTTGACTCCCCGGATGGTTATCACTCACTCTCCTCCTGCCTCTCAACTGCCTTCATCATGAGTGTAAGAGGGAGAAACAAAAAGAGACGGCAAGAATATCCACAGAGTGAAAGAAATAAGAGGACAAGAAGGTGGACTTCTGCACTAAGTGATTAGTGGCCTTCTTTAAATAAAGGCCATGAATACACTATAAAGAGAAAAGCTTCAAGTCTTCTTTTCCCCCCTCCTTCCTCTTTTTCCTCTTTTGATTGATCTTCATGTCGGTGTGCGGTGATTGATTGGATTGCCTGCGGAACATCATCCCGCTAACTAGTCGCTCCAAGAAGGGTGTTTGTCACTGCCATTGATCTTCTTGTAAATGAAATGTTCCATTTCCAGTGCATTTTATTGTTAAATGCAGTTCATTAGCTACTCTGAGATTTATGGCCGTGTCTCCTCTCTTGGGCTAGAAAAAGAAGAGCTTTGAAAGGGGCGGGAGTGGAAGGGGAGAAGGGTAGAGACAAGTGTTGATGGTATAGAGCTGCTGTGGACTTGATAGATATAGCCCAAGTTTGCCAAGAGATGAGAGATAATGATGGGGAACTGTGCTTCCTGATATAGTGTAGTTACTCTGCTTGTCATCACTGTAGGAACTTCCACGCTGCCCTTTATCAGTACTGTAAGCCCTAACACATTCAACTGAGTTCTTGGCATTATACCTTACATTTCCTAATGTTATCGGCCTTTTTTTTTTTTTTTTTTTTTTCCCCCCCACTGGAAAAGATGATGAGATGGAATTCTATTTTTAATTACTCAGTTGTGTAGTTCTTAAACCAGTGTGGGTGGACACGTTTTGGACTTAAAAGCGTCCACATTTGGCTACTGCCCAGTTCACAAAACATTACACTAAACTGTGGGGACAACAGGGCCCTACTCTGCAGCCTGGGTGAGGTTACTGGATTCCTTGATTTCTTCATCATATGGGTCTTTTTAAGCCCTGTCCTGGGACCATTTTGTATCAAGGAACCCTACTAGGAAATCTGCCATGATAAAAACTTGATTCATTGAGGGGTGCTGCTTGTTTAGTATGTAAAGTTGGTTTGGACATTTCTCTGAGATACCTTGGGAATGCCACAATAATCCCTTTTGAAGAGCTGGAGTCAGTCACCAGGTACAGTGAGGTCTGTGCAGCCCCTCTTAGACTGCCGTCCCATGACCTGTACCCAGATAAGTGGTAGAAAGTTGCTGATGCCTGTGCTGTTCTTTGCTGGGGTCTTGTTACTGCTCTCCTCAAATCCCAGAAGAGAGCCATATTGGCAGAATACTGCATATGAAAGTAACAATCTTCTTTTGAGTCAGTAGTGAGTGAAATGATGCAGATGAAGCATGAAAGTCTTTTTCCATGAGCCCCGAGGCCCTACAAGGATTAATTTCTGCCTTTTTAAACTATTGGAAAAAAAACTCAGTGAAGTGCTTTTACATTTGAGTAGCCCTAAAATATGTGATTAGTAGCCCGCTTGTTCAGATTCCCTGACCAGTTTCAAATATCTGAGCAGAGAAAGTAAATGAGCAACTCTCCACACTCCCTCAGCAATTATCGCACACGTGCCCTTGTTCAAGGCACTTACACAAAAGCTCAAGGCTCCACTTACTTCAGTGGAGGAGCTGAGTGGCCAGCAGCAGAGAACTGTGGTTGTACTGGGCAGCTCCCATTGGCATCTCTAAAAATGCTAGTCTTTACTGGTCAGGAAAGGCCAACTGTGCTCAAAGCAACATTTATTCGTAAGTAATCCGCCTGTCTTACCTGTGTAAATCACATAATTGGGCTACAGCACAGAGCACAGTGTTGTTTTCTGCTGAAAAAGGAAGCTTTTACATGCGCTTCACTCCAAACTGTAAACTTGTGATTTGACATAGCCTTGCCTCTGGTTAATCACTGCTTGTTAAGGAGTTTCTGGCACATTAAAGAGCCACACCACACCACTGTTTGCCTGTCAAACACTGTAAGAGCAGTGCAATTACAAAAGCAAACTTTACTCACACTCCTGGCTCTTAATGAAAAAGAGCTGTGTGTGTGTGTCTGTCTTCTGTAGATACATACATTTATGCACAAACTGCTGATGCTCTGACTCAAGTCTCCTTGCTGTTACATAAAAATGTGACCCAGGAGGTTCTAGATATTTGTATGCTCAGCTTAAATTTAATACAACATTATCATACAGTTGTCAGTGTACCAAAGAATGTGCATGTGTGTGACTCCCTGCTTACTGTCACCAGTACTCTTAGAGGAACCGTGTGTGTGTGTGTGTGTGTGTGTGTCCCACTCCCCCCTGTGGTGTGGTCTTTTGTCCTTTGGCAGCTTGAGGGGCCTGCGCAGTATCGCAGTATCTTTGCTGCTCCTGGGACAGAGTTCTGGAGTTCCTGGGATCTGCTGGACCCACTTGCCCAGTTTCATATCTTCTCTAGCTACTCTCTCAGCCCCTGGTATTCCTAGAGCTTCTCTGTGTTTCTTCTTCTTTGTCCACCACTACTATGTCCGGTTGGTTAGTCAACACCAGCTTGTCCATCTGGATCTGGAAGTCTCACAGGTTCTTAGCTTTGTCATTCTCAACCTCCAGAGGGGGCATATCCCATTTTCACCTTTTTTCCATGATAAAAAGACGAATCACCACAAACTCCTGTTTATGAACAACTAGTGCATGTCGACAGTTGGTGCTCCTTACATGTGTTGCAACATATAAATGTTTCCTTACATTAGAGCACATGTTGGGACTGCTGTGTTGCACTGAGAATATAACCCCCCCCCCCCAAACCCAACAGCATGTAAGCTGCACACATGTGCTATATATAATGCTTTTGTTTGATTTAATGAACCCATTGTCTGCCATATTGGAGGGCTCTCGACAGCTGCCTGTTTCCAAAGCCCTGAAGTTAAATCAGAACTTTTGGGTCCTGTTTCAGTAAGAGAACCTCATTTAAAATTTCACCAACTGGTAATAATTCAAACAACACAACCGCATTGGAATGGGGCCTTACTGGGCATTTTGTCCTGCTGTTCTATTCATATATTTATGTACATGAGTAATGGTGGTTTTAAAAAAGCATTGCTTATTCAATGTTTCTGTTTTTAGCTCCTGTTTACACAACCCATTTCCCATAAGTCTAAATGACACAGAAGCCACAGCTGTGCAGTAAATATTAATGGGAGCTGTTTTTTTTATGTATGCTAAAAACTGCATTAGTAGTTGTGGATGAAGGTAAATAAAAATACACCAGGAGAGTTGTACCAGGACTTCAGCGATATAGGTGGTCACAATGTTAAACTTGAGACATGAAGGTTTAGAAGAGCAGGGACTGTACAAAGTATCCATTTTAAGACAGTAGACGTGAAGTTATGTTGTTGTTTTTCCAGTTCACTGCCTCTGTATATTTTTTATGTCTAGTTGTCCATCACCATCTTGGTCTTTTGAAATCAGATTTGACTAATGAGAGGTGGGATCAGACTGAGGGACACCACTGATTTGCCAATCACTGGGTAAGCTCACCCTAAAAGATTTTGTTCTATTTTGACACTAATTGGAACCATAAGAAAATCATGTTGTCTTAATTGAAGCATAAATCTACTGATTAAACTGCAGCATACTGTTTACTGAGGTCATGGTTCAACAGAGCAGAGAGGTCATTTTTTCATGTACATCTTTAGGTCTTATGCAACCAGATGAGTCACCACCTCCTGGTCTGTAGTAAGAACCCTGATACTATGTCCATCTTTCATGTACAGTTTGTGGTTTAACGAAATATTCATCTTTTTTCCCCCGTAGAACGCTTAAGACTCATAGTGGACTTTGATTACAATCATTATGTTTTAGCTAATTAATTGATTAAATAGGATTCCAGTCAGATTGTTTTATATAAAACCACAGTAACTACCAGGTCAAGTACGTACTCCTTGCTACTTTCAGCAGTGTCACCTTCTTTTAAAATTTTAATTGACTGAAAATAAAGGCTCAATTTTGCCTTTTTAATAGGTGTCATTATACACAGTGGGGTAGTCTCTCTTTGCAAGTTGACAC
Organism: Pelmatolapia mariae; assembly: GCF_036321145.2. Taxonomy (NCBI): domain Eukaryota; kingdom Metazoa; phylum Chordata; class Actinopteri; order Cichliformes; family Cichlidae; genus Pelmatolapia; species Pelmatolapia mariae. The sequence goes on from NC_086236.1 coordinate 70,259,531, forward strand.
CACTAAGGTTAGCCTGGCATTTTCAGTAGATGTGGTACTTTTTGATGGTGGTTGAGAAAACCAGAGGGACTTACAGATCAACCGAAATGGGAACACTACATAATTGTAAGAACAGAACCTCTTTGGAATTGCAGTTTCTGCAAAAGGAAGAGCAGCACTGGTTACTGTATATGCATGCAGCTTATACGACTGTCTCTGAAGTAGAGATGAGCAGAATAAGTCAAAGAACTCTGAAGCTGCAGGGGAAACAGATTGGGATACTGCCATGAAACCCAGGAGACATTATAGATTATATGCATACATTTCCTGAAGCAAAGCTGCTAACAAGCTTTGGAGCCAATACTTTATTCATTACCTTTTTTCCCCTTTTATCTCAGTAAAAAGAAACTATCTGGATCTTTTGGTAAATATCTTGTTCTCTTCACAATTTTTTATCCTGCCTTTCCCACTATACTTACCCGCCTGTTAACGGTAATTAATGCACCATGGGACCGTGTTCATCATTCACGTCAAACCATAAAGAAAACAACAAATACTAGTAAATTTATTGTTACACCTTATTATCGCCTCATGTTGCCACCTCAACAACAGCGGTAACCCACAAGATTAATGTTTTGTTTAGGCTTGTGTAACTACATACTAGTTTTGATTGCTGCCATTTTTCTGCACTGCAGTTAAATGTGACTGAGAATGATTGTCTTTTTTGCTCGCCCTGCGATAGACTAGCCAGTCAAATAGTATGATATGCTTTGTGACATGTGCTGGCGTGTGTGTGATGATGTTCCAGTCCTCTGATCAGAAAACAAGGAAAGTAAACAGCTGAAAAAGATGACTATTTTTTTACTGCACAAGCAGTAAAAATTTGAATTACACAGCACAGGTAGCTCGGGTCTGAGGATGCTCTGCCAATTTCAGTGAGTGGAAAAAGTTTAGGTTAGATATTTGAGGGCTTTGACAAATTCGCAAATTTTTGTTGCACATTAACATTTAATAAAGTATAGGTAATTAGTTAAAAACATCTAGCATTTCTAATACTGATTGGTAAGGGTGACAGTGTTTAATCATTTAGTCCTCTAGTGGTGTAGATCTGTGTCCATGGCCCATGATTTGAAACCGTTTTGCCTTACAGTGCAGATCTACAGCCTTATAGAAACTGTCAAAGGTTTGATTGTGCATGATCGGACCATTTGTGTCAGTTCACTTTCAGCCCTAGTGAGCTAATGTCTTTGTCACTTTGATATTTCTTCAACAGTTTCCAGAGGCATCTTTTCACACAGTGGTTGTGAATGAAACCCATCCCACAGAAGTTAGACTCTAATGCCTTTCATGCATTTCCTCCAGTATGGACTTTTTTTTTTTTTGGTCATTTATCCCAACCAAAAAAAGTCTCTGCTGCTTTGTCATGTAGTTGCCATGCTCCCTTTTAGCTACAGTGAATGCTGTAATTTATGATGATCAAATAAATATGTTTTCAGACACATAAATATAACACACAGAACCTTGCTAGAGATTGCCAGACAGGGCTGCAAGATTGGAAATGTCAGACGCAGCTGGATTGCACATTAAATGACTTTATCCTGTCAGCTCCTCTGTACAAAGTTCATATAATGGTTGATTTTACCCATGTGAATATAGTACTGATAATTGTCTGGTGCATTTATAGTGAGACAGTAGGAGAGCCTGGCTGTGCAGACTATTCTTCAGCTGAGTGACACAAAGGACATCTAAAACAGTTCTTATGTTGGACAAACAGAAGCAGACACAAGGAACTGCAGATGCACGCAAAAGCAGCTGCATTTCTCATATGGACACAAATTGGACTCTGCAGTATAGAATCAAATATTGTGAGGATACAGAATGAAAGAAACCTCAACAGATTTGTTTCAATATCTCTAACCTAAATGTGTCACAGAATCTGCTGAGTGAATGTTCAGGGGAAAAGGAAGACTTGGAGACCTTGGAGAGGCAGCAGTCCAGTGTTTGCTAGTGCTGCTCTGTATACTAAAGCTGTTGATTGCAGTAAGCAACTTTGGCAGGAAACAGATGTCCAGCATTTAAGTTATTTAATTTTTTGAGGTAATAAACGACATGAAACACTCCTGCAGTTTAGTTTCAGTTTATATTTACCAGGTTTTATCAGTAAACATGAGATAAATATGACGTTTTTCAGATAGGATAGCGTTACATTACACATTTTTACTAAAACTAACAATCCGGTTCATGCAAAATATTTAAAATTCCTTCCATTTTGTTCATCATATTGTCTGGAGCAGTCCGTTATTGGGCATTACACTGGCAAAGAAGCACGAAGGCCAAAGCCACTGAATCAGTTTTATCTTCATTAACGGAAATCTTGCTGGTGGTGTCTACAACTCCACTTCCTCCCCGATAACAAATGAGCACACACCATCACAGTCTAAACCTGCTACCGGTGGCGACGCCAGGAACCCGAGTTGTTTCTCATCCATATTCAATCCCTCTGAATTGGGGATGGTGACATATGGTTGGTACTCGCGCTACATCTCCCCCTCCTCTGTACAAGAGATACAAATTCAGAATTGGATTTAACACTTCAATTCCCCACTGACCAGCAAGGCTGACACAATTACTATGCTGGAGATGCCACACACACACACACAGACACACACACACACACTTGCAAACACACACAGACGGGTGTAATCCAATTAGAACACAGCAGTGTTTATACTGGTGTGTGAGCTGCGGGATGTGTGAGAAAGCCGGTTTGCTAGAAATTCATATTGCAAAAGTTTTTGTGATGTCTGTGTTATAAATACAAGAAATTTTAATTAGGCTTGAACATGATATTCTTACTAAATTGAATCATTAGGTGATTTATTTCTGCTTTTCAGCAATTTGAACTGCTGAAGTATCACTGAGCAAGACTGCCTGCCGGTTGCAGGGTCAGGTACGAGTACCCAAATCTGACCTCTGACCTTTCTCTCGCTTGCATATAAATATTAAAAAGTGAAACGGATCAAATATTTTATGTTTGATCAGCCTCTCACCTCGTCCATCCATCCTAATTCAAGGTCATGGACTGTGAGGGGTCCTAGAGCCTATCCCGGTTGTCATAGGGCGAGAGATAAGTCACACTGGTGATGGGCAATTGGTTGGTCTATCGCAGGGCTAGCATAAAAAGACAATCATTCGCACTCATGTTTAGTCTGCCGTATCATTTTCCGTGACCTAATAGCCTAATAAAGACCTAAATTGAGGTTTTGTCAAATTTCTGCTGTTTCTGAGTTACAAGTTGTCCTGATGTGTTGCTCTCTGGTTTTATGGCATTAGCGGGACATGTCTGTCACTTCCAACTCGTGTTGGGGTGTGTGTCCTGGTGTGGTAAAATCCATAAAATGTGCTTGTTGCATGTGTTGGGAAGAGACATAGTATTTAGGACAGGGGTGTCCAACCCCAGGTCTCAAGGGCCAGTGTCCTGCAGGTTTTAGATGTGTCCTTGATCCAACACAGCTTTAAATGGCTAAACTACCTCCTCAACATGTCTTGAAGGTCTCCAGAGGCCTGGTAATGAACTAATCATTTGATTCAGGTGTGTTGATCCAGGGTGAGATCTAAAACCTGCAGGACACCGGCCTTTGAGACCTGGGGTTGGTCACCCCTGATTTAGTGCCTTAAATCTAACCAGCAAATGATGTTCAAAGTAAAAAGCGAATAGAAATGAAATAAATCAGTAAGTGGGGAAAAGCATGTACAAAACACAGAAGTCAGAACTGGATGCAGATGTCACAGTTTTGTTAGTCTATTGGCTAATAAACCTGTGACTTATACCACCACCACCCCTTTCCTCCCATTGCAGACATGGTAGGTCAATCAGCCAGCGCATCAAGGCTCAGGGGTGATGTCTGACAAAGTTACATTATGTGATCTCCCAGAATGAAAATGTGTTGTTTTGATACCTGAGAATATATGGTAATATAAGTCAATTATGTTATTCGGCCTTTTCTTCATTCCCAAAAAATGTTTTAAAAACACTCTGTGTGACTTGACCATTCTTTACTGTAGTTATGCTGTGAACATGAAGACTGGTGGTTCATGTTTAAGTGTTATGAATGAGGATTCATGTAGGCATCTTTATTAATATTAACTGTATAACTAGTGTTGCATACCAAATCCCAAACTGTGCGCAGTGATATTGTTCAACATGTTTAAGTGGCCCACAGAAGATACTTTAGCAATCGTAAGCTGCTCTTGTTTGAGAGTACACTCATTTCAACACACACCGTGTACCAAAGGGTAGCTATGCATTTCAATACTTTAAAAGTTCCTGACATTAGAGCTCAGCCTTTAGTGCTCTCCAACAATACCTAGTGTCTACAGCATTGCATTGTGGGATATTTAAGCCAGTGTAACATCCAGTGCTTTCATACTCCAGTTTTCTCCAAAATATAATATTCTAGGTGTGTTCCACTTGGTATATTTAGTTTTTGAGTTGAAGAAAAATCTTCCTCAATATTTTAGTGTAATAACTCACAAGTGAGCAAAAAACTGTGGAAGATAACATAGTTTTATGAATATCAAATAGACTTCCCCGATGAAGAAATCTGCTGTTCTTCACCTCTGAAAACACAGCCATGCCCTCAGATATCCCCTCACAGGTAATCGATGGGAGGGTCAATATTGTCTTTGAATTGATCTTTGGAAGTTAAGGTCATGAGACAACAGCTAACAGGGATCCCAAGAAAAACACACACACAGAATGTGCTGATTTAGGGGACTTTATAGTCTCTGCTGTTTATACTCTGTTCAGTTCATCTCCTGTTAATCCCCATGGTGGCAATTGGTTTACAGGAGAATAGAGCACCAAATCTACCAGCAAAGTGCATTTTGACAAACCTCCCATTGCACACACAGTTTAATAGCTGACGCTAGATGATCTATATCCAGCATGCTGCTCTTCCAACTCCTAAGTTCAGTTCCCTGCTGAGTGATAAAAACCACGCTTAATTCCTGTCTTAAAAGTCACTGTGGAGCATCGGCGAGGACGCCGTTAAGAAAATCTGCCACCGAGGCATCAGCTTAAGTTTCACAACATTACATCACCTGTCTAATTGATCCGCTTGCTTGAGCTCATTTCATACCTGCATGGAAGTGCTGATGAAGGGGGTCTGGTTTCTCCCCCCTGGCTGTGTGTGTGCGTGCGTGCATGCGTGTGTGCAGGGCGGCAGGTATTAGCCCTGACAGATCGCACTGTTAATTGCTAATTGTGTTTCTCATTAGGCGCAGGGGTGACAGGTGTTGTTAGAGTGTTGTGAGTTCTTTCGGCGCTCTCCCATGAATTGCACTCGCTCCCTGCGCACCACATTGCCGATCCGCTCACTAATGGTTCCCCCGAGAACTCCCATCAGCCCCTGGGCTCGGTGCAGCGAGGGGTCGGCTTTAGATACTGTGTAGCAGCAACAGCCGCATTGGGAAGTCTCCTAACAGAGGGCTTTGTGAACTGGCACTTCCTTTTCTAACAGTCTGGATATAACTGTGCACATATATATTATTGTATATATTACAGTAACCTTAGTGCATTTTTTCCTTATTTAATTAATAAATGATCAAGAAAGGTATCCTAATCAGACCATTTTTGCAGATTTTACAGAATATTTTGGTGGGCTGGGTTGGGGCTTTAGATTCAGAATAACAAAATAGCAGAGTGTGTGAAGTGTACCTGGTCTTATTCAGGTTGAATTTCAGATCATGTTATCGCTTTCGATTTTTCACTTATTTGATTTCTAAAGTGCTGCTGCTTGAATGTTAAGTCAAACTGCTTTAGTGGGACGAGAGCATGAGTGACAAAGAGAATCAGGGTCACATCCTCACCCTGTCTACTTAAGCTTGAGACATGTTTGACGTCCTTAAGACAACATTTACTTCCACAGTACAAGACAGAGAGGATGCTTATGTGATGCATGTTAAATGTGTGGCATTCATATTTAAAACTACACTCAGCCAGTTGAGCTGAGCAGGTCAGTAATTCCACAACTGAGTCATGTACTCACTGGGGACAATGAAATATGAAAATGTGTGCTGTTTTATTGGATGTGGTAATTGCATCTTAGGCCATCAGTGAGGACACAAATTGTGTCTTGGTGAAGGCCTGATATGTATTTTGAGGAAGGATAATGGGCTTCTGCCTCATTTTTGTTAGATTCCTAACGAAAACATTTGCACTTGCTGTGCACTCATTTCTACACTCATCACTGGGGAAAAAAAGAAGACTATTTGGTGCAAAATGAATAAACACTGAGCGGGTTAGATGCATAATTTCTTTGTAAAATTAGAGCCACAAAAATTTGATCTCTTGCTTTTCTTTATTTTGTTGTAGGTTTTGTTGGATTATTTCAACAGGGCAGGACACAATTTGCACAATTCTTGTAGGTACGAGAGAGTCATGGACCATAATTACGAAAAATAAACTTGTACTTCATGTACATTTGAAACTGTTACTCCTGCTGCCCTCCTTCCCGTTTGAGCTCTTGGGCAAAGATAACATGTCATTTGCAGTATACTCTGTGTGTGCGTGTGCTGGTATGGTAAAATCCATAAAATGTGCTCGTGTTGGTGCTACTGCAACCATACACATCAGTAAGTCAACAGAAAGGCATACTGACGTACTGAATGAAACCTGAGCGATAGTGTTGCCAAACATGGCACTCCAATGGAAACAGATGATTGCGTTCCTGAAAAGAAGAGTCGGAGGAGTTCTGTGGCGTGGATATATATTTTGGCTCTTTAAAGTCCAACAACAGAGTAGCATGCACTGCAAACTGTGTTTCCATAAAGGCAGGAAACAAGACATGCTGCTAGTAAGCACAGTTGAAAATGTCAGATTTAAGTGGCTGACTTAAATAATTGACCCCTGTTAGCAACTCCACTTTCCCAGCTATACACAGTGTAGACGGATAGTTGAACAGCTGTTTTGTGGACCTGTGGTCAAGTCTCGCATGTGATTCATATACAAACCTCAGTGTCCACTTCATCAAGATGTTACTGAACTTATGCCTTTTCAAGGCACAGGTATTTATTACAGGTGAGAGAATTTTCAAAGGATGCCTTATTAATTTTAACATTGATTAAGCATATACTTACTACCATTTTTTTTTTCCTTTTTTTTTTTTTTAAAAATTGTATAACTCCTCAGCCGAAATCCTTCAAACATATATGTGACAATCATATAGGGTTCTGTAGGCCCATTTAAAATATGTGTGTGGGAATAATGGGCACAGTGTACTTTTATAAGTCATACCAAATTATTTTTGTGCTCCACTGGCTTTGGGTTCAAATGTGTTGAATACAAGCCAATAGCTTTAATGGACAGTGCTGTTAGAATCAGAGGCCTGATTTTTGATTTGACACTTAAACTGAGATCATTTCTAAGCTGAGAAAAGGTTGAAGCTGTTTTTTATTGTGCTGCATAATTACATTGCATTCATTTATTTATTTATGCTATATCTTGTGTTTGAGGGCTATTCTAATGCTACTGTGAATTAATTTTAAGTGGCAACAAATCCGATGAAAAGATCAGAACTCTGATACTTTTTCACTTCCCTAACTTGCTTGTGTCAGTGCGTCTAACTTCTTCTTGGTCTTTAGAAACAGGAACTTGATGCAGCTGTTTGGGTGTGGAGTAAAACATGTTTAAAGGATGTGAAGATGAGAGGTTTATAGGTTCCATGGCTCTGTCGTTATTACTTATATTGGTACATTTTAACATTTCCAAAGTTGTTTTAATCTCATTTCGGGCTTCGTCCCAACATTTTTGTATTCCTACTTTGGTAAACTTCACCTGCATGTAATAGATATTTAGCTCTGGGGATTGATTATTTATTTATTATTGCTGCACAGATCCCTGTGTACCTGCTTGGCATGCTGCTTTTTCTCTGTAGAGCTTTGTTGTCGCTGGCTACTAATTACAGCCTGAGGACTATGCCTCTGGATGGCCAAGTCTGAGTGAGGCGTGTCCCCATGGTTCCACCTGCCTGTCCCTCATTGCTTCTATTAGCTTACTGTTAGCTCCACTTGGCAGCCATTATTAGCCTGGGTATTAACGTCTAGCTGACTCACTGTGATACCTAGATAAGTGCCTGTCACAGCACCCACGTGCATGTTCATTGTTCTTTAGACCTCGGGGGGATTTACTGCAGCTTGGAGCGCTAATAATAATAATTACCCCTCTGAAGACTGTTGGGTCCCTGCTCGTGCAGCCATGTTTACAGTCAACTCCATCTGGGTCTGTGAGCACTTATAAGGCTTTGCTCAGGGGATTTATTGAGAGTAAGTCCTGATCTATGCACCGATGTTGGCCTGTAAAACTAAATAATGACAAAGTTATCCCATGCCGATTAAGGTGAGGAAACACTGGTGTTGTGAAAACTAAAAATCATATGTGTGTGAAATTACCAGTCCTGTCTCCCTGATGTATTCCCTTAATCTTAGCAGACTTTGTGACGGACAGAGTTCATGGACGAAATGTTTTACCACACACTTTTTTTTTCTTTCTTTCTTTCTTTCTTTTTTTTTAAACGTAAATTAAACTTTTAAAAAGAAATGCCCTTTACTCAAAGCCATATCAAACATGAACCCCTGTTGGAAGTCATATAGTGGTTGAAAAGGCTTGAATTTTTTCTGAGGTATACCAAGAATATTTTTATTGTGTATTTATCTGTGGGGATGTCTGCTCCTGTACAAAACTATACATTTTGTTTGTGTTCTTCTGTAACACTTGAAGATTCTGACTGGTCTGAATGAAATGTGTTGTTTTATATTCCTGTGTTATTTATTTAAAATACTATTGTATTATGTTCTACTGTCAATTTAACATGTTTACTACCTTAATATTAACGTTCTGCACCTCTCATTAATCGCTCACCTTCACGTTGCCACTCCTACCTGCACTCTGAGCTCCTCCTCTGTTACTCTCATTTTACCATCTGCTCCCTCCTATCCATGAGCTCACTCAGCCCTAAAAAGTATATAAAGTCAATATTAACCAAGTTAATATTAACCAAGTATTAAACATTATTTGATGAAACTGGAAAAAAGTTCCAGATCACCCACATGAGATACTCCACTGGCTGTCTATGCAAATAATTTCTTCTGCTGCTGCTTCTTAAGTTTAAAATTAAGTGTTTCTAAATTTTAAATGCGGTCAGTGGTAATGTTCATAACCCTTAAAAATTACAAAAACCTTACAAAAACGAAATCTTCACCGTCACATTTTTCTTTCCGTCTCCTCAGTTCGTTAACTCGCACTCTCCCTTTTGACCTTTGCTAATGTGTCTGTTTCACATGGCTTTTGCTCCACATTTCATCTACTGCGCGCGCGCGCACACACACGCACGCACACACACGCGCACACACACGCACACACACGCACACACACCCTGCCAGCTCCCAGTTGGAGGTGACTTGCGATCTCTGGAGATCTTTTTATTTTCCAGCGCACACAGCAGATCTGTCCAGTACCAATTAGCTTTTTATCAACGCTAACAACTTCACCAACAACCTGTACACTGGGTGACTGACAAGTTGCCAAGCTTTGTTTTTACAGTGAATTCAAGTGGAGAGAATTAAAAAATGTCCCAGTTGATTAATTTACATCTTTTGAGCATGGCCTATTAATAATAATCTCTGTGCCTTCACACTTTTTATTTCAAATCTAAGGACATATATTCCCCGGTGGTTTTCTTGAGGCTTGAAATTAAGTAGAAACTGAGGTAGAGATGTAAAGATGAAAGGTTTTCTGCCTAATCGGTTTAAAACTTTATTTATAAGACTCGCGACCAATAAGTGAGCCACATCAGTATCCTGTTGTCTGGGTTTGTGAGCAGTTCATGCTTACACTCCATGAATGAGCTACATTGGCCAAAATGCTGTGTTGGGGGGAAAAAAAACATGTAGCTTATGTTTTTACAGTATTTTGCAATAGCCTTGAGCTCCTTGTCATATTTGGTTTCCAAGGAGCCAGAGTGTCTTGCATTTTATTTATTTATTTATTCATTATTATTATTATTATTATTATTATTATTATTATTATTATTTATTGTGTTTTTAATGGGCTTGAGCAGTAGTTCTCCAGGCTTTCTGAAGGTCTTTCAAAGTTTTCATTTTGACATTGGTTGCTTTTTCACTCATTTTCAACTTGGCAAAGAACCCATTTTAAATGGTGTCTTCAGGCTGTTTGTTACTAACAGTGTTTTGGAAAAACACAGTTTGTTCCCATTTATTCAGTTAACTCTACAAAAAGTGGCAAGGATGCAAGGTACAGAATTCTATACTATATGTTTGAGTCATGATTTTACTTTGGGTTACAAAGTTTGACTTTATTTATGCTTTATATGTTTTCCCTGTGAATTGAATTTTAGACCCAAATATTTCCTCAATTATTTTGCACTCCGTTGATTTTAAAAGTAGTAAAGTTCTGATGGCAGGAAGTTTGCTGGGTAATATATTACTTTTACTTCCTGATCTTCTTCTCTGTAATTTGTAGAAAGTGTGTGCCTAACTGTTGACATTAAGAATGCAATAATTTGTTTTTCAGTGAGTGTTTTAGAGTAGTTTGTCTGTACAGCTGCATTATAAATTATGTTTTGTAAGCCAAAGCAAAAAAACAAGAATAAAAATGATGCTCTAAAGGGGAAGGAGTGACGAGAGTGGGATGAATATATCGCAGGGACTTTGCATTTGAGCAGTAAAATCAGTAAAATCAGTGACTTTGCTGAGTGAAATTCTGATGTCTTTGTATTTTTTGTGGACTCATACTGTAATATGTGTGGGATATATCAAGGAGCTGATCCATGGCTGGAAATGACTGTTGAATACGCTAAGGAGAAAGAAAAGCGACTGGACTTATTTAAGTTTCTTAAAGACCTTTTACTTCACATCTGAGAAGCTCCTTCAGTTCTAAGACTAAACAGTGGAGAGTCCCAGGTATTTAAGCCCTAGCAGGAGTTTTTCCTTAAGAGGGTTACTGACTCGCTATTGATCATGTGCCTCATCACATGATCCAAGGTGTGAAAAAGGGTGTGGGTCATTAGCTCTGTCCCAACTCATAGGCTGCATCCTTCAGAGGACCTGGCCTTCGCGGTCTATGTGGACCGGGTCCTTTGAAGACCCAGAAGGCCGGAAGTGCGAGGCTGTGAAGTGGGATGTTCTAGCCTTCAGATTTGCGTCACCGCTGTCTCATTGGAGATTAATAAACTGCTCCTTGCTATCTAAAATATAACAGGACACTGGTAGAAATTCTCGACCATCTCACACTTCTGTTTAATCAGCTTTCTGTTTGGCGTTTATTCAGCTGTGTGAAAACTATAATCTCAGCCAAACCGATTTACTCAGGAACAAACAAAACACTAAGTGACTTATATATCATGTTTTACCTGAGTAGCGAAAGACGACGTGGGTTTGAAAGTTATGTTCCGGGAGTCCGGCGTTCTCACCGGCTCTAGTGAGCCTCGACCTCCCGGTTAGCTATCGAGCTGGTGGGTAACAGACGTCTCCAAAAACATCAGAGTACTCAAATAAGTGATGTCTTGATCAACCGAGCAGATATTTGAAGTTTACACGCCTACATTCTTGCCTAAAAACATCTTTAAAGTTTATTTTTTGACCCAGAAAGAGCAATATTAAAACTAAGTAGCTGCTGCCATTGTTGGAGACTGGAATTGGCTATGTATTCTGGGATAAGTTGGGCCACGAAGGATACACCTGACCCATCCTTCAAATTCGGGGAAATGAAGTACGCATTTGTCGGCCGCATTTGGAGCAGCCTTCGAATTGGGAGAGCCTTCGTCGCCTGGCTGTGATGTAATCGGCCTTCAAATGCGACCTTCGAAGGATGCGGCCTATGAATTGGGACATATGTATTATCAGCAGAGGTTTTGGGTGAGACCTTTGTGAGATCTTGCTTCATCCTATCATGTGACCTATTGAGATCAACTGACGCAAGATGTGAGTGGGCGTCTGAGACGGGATCTCAAAACTGGATTGTAGGTGTCATCCTCTGTTCAAGGATGGTCCTTTACAGTGACAGTGGACATATATGGCTTCTTTCACTGCTCTTTCAAACCATCGGTCTTCTCTGTACAGTTGAGTCTTGTATTGAGTCTTGCAAATTCTTCTTCTAGAAGAGCCACGTCAGGCTCTTCTAGAACTTGAGACTGACTTAAGACATAGGCCTAGAGGCTGTCTTGTAACCACCAGTTGCTAGGAAAAATGTGTTAGTGTTGAAAAAAGTCTTGATGCTTGCTTCCTCTGGCTGAGGAAGTCACTTGATGAGTGATAAATGTTTCTCCCACTAAAATGCTACATGCAGATGAAGAGAATCAACTTTCCAGGATGTTAATGTAGCACTAAAAAAGGGACATTTGCAGTGTGTCAGTTTTATATATTACATTAAACTTGCTCCTTACTTGTCAAGGCGCCAACTAACAACTCTACTCCCAGTCTGTTTGTCCTCGTTGTTTAACAGGCTCTACTTCCGTCGGTCACACTCTCGCTGTTGTAAATAATCTGACAGAGCTGACAGTGATTCAGAAACAATTTTCATTTTCAGTTTATTAAATGATGCAGGATTTTTTTTCACTATGCAGAGACTGTAACAGTGACGCTGACACTGATCCTTACATGATCGCCGCTGTCAACCCGGAGAAGGTTCACCACCCACTTAGTGAGCCGTCCTGGAGCCGCGGCTGGTGTGAATGCACCACTTCGATGATGGGATGTGACAGCAGATCCCTGAGCAAGCCTGAAGTGTCCACACACATCTTTATCCCTGTCATACACATAAAAATGCAGCCACACTGCACCACTGGCTCACATTGCTGCTTTTGTTCATGCTTATACTGTATCTGTGCTTCTGTGCCTTACTAAACGCTTGAGGTTTTTAGGATTAAATGAACTTTGCATATGTGTTGTGTGCTAATACAAGAGCAAATACCTGACATGGTATATCTTTCCAAAAATATGTAAATGATTTAAGTAGGGATGGGTACCGGTGTCCGGTGCCATGATGGCACCGGTTCTGACATAAACGGTAGTAACCAGACCAAAAAGCAGCGCACATTTCGGTGCTTTATTTCGGTGCTTTTTTTTTTTTCCTGAGCCAATTCTAGCCAATCATTTTACGTTTCCGAGGATAATAGGCGGGGCCAGGTACGTACGTTCTTTTAGAGCAGAGCTACAGATTAAAAATGCCCAAGGCGAAGCGGTCAAAAGTCTGGCTTTACTTCGCAGCAAAAGATGCAAACTCAGCAGCCTGCAACAAGTGCTTTAAGGTGATACTGTGATACTGTCAAAGGAGGTAACACCTCAAATCTGATGAAACACCTGGCGACGCATAGCGTTTTTTTTTTAAAGCCGAGAAATGCGCCGTGTTTGATAGCTTGCTGTGAGACCTCACACCGGCACATCTACTGCGGGTGTGGTGCCTGTTATCGGACCCGGAGTTAGCACCATCCCCCAAGAACCCGAAGAGTAGAGTCCTGGCCCCTAGCCCTGCCAGTGTAGCAGAAATGATGAGGATGATGATGGCAGCAGCAGCCGTTCTTCTCTGCGTGAGTGACTTAATGTTGTTCGTGTGTAATTTACGTTGAGTAGGTAGGCTAACCACGTTATTACATTAATGCATGTAAGGTGAACTAGCAAACACCGTCGTAGTTACATGCGGCTGTCTTCTTGTTTGATGGCAGATACTCCCTTCACCCTGGCCAAAAAGGCTAAAGTGACCAAAGAAAAAGTGGAAAACAGTTAAACATGAGGTTTTTGGACAAAGTTTGTGTTTTTTCCATTGATTAAGCACTGCTTCCAGCCAAGAGTGATACCATATATGCCCTATAGCTGCAGAAAAGGCTAACATTGTTATCTTTTTTTTACAAAAAAACAGCTAAACATGAGAGGTTTTTGGACCAATTTTGTGTTCTCCATTCTTTAAGCACCGGTTTGAGCACCGTTTAAGCACCGGCACCGTTTCAAAAGTACCAGTTTGGCACCGGTATCGGATAAAACCTAAACGATACCCATCCCTAGATTTAAGCCTCGGTCACACAGGCCTTGAGACAGATTGATGAACCTTGACAACCTCTGGTCGCAAAAAACAAATGTGTATTCTACAACCAGTTTATGTGATTACTGGGTGTTGCCACGAAATTGGTGTGAAAGAGAGTGCTTCACCAAAAACCTCCTTGTGATTTGCTTGCTAGCAGATTGCTAAAATTGCTCATATTTTGGATGAAAGACGCGGACTTCTCTGCAAACAGATGCCGTTTTTTTAATCTGAGCTGTAGTCAAACTTGGAAAAAAGTATAACACAAACCAAAAACAAGCAGTTTTTAGGTTTTTACAGAGAAATCGGCATTTTCCATGCAAACTACTGGCAACTGCGGCAACCTGCTAGCAACCAAAGCAATTGCAATGTGGGTTTCGGTACAGCACCATATAGCTCATTGCATCCAGTTTCACCTAGCAGCTACCTGCAACCTTCCTGAACTATTTGCCAACTGGTTGCGGAATACACAGTTTTCCCTAGTAACCAGCAGTTGCCAAGGGATTACTGACCAGCCTACAGGCCTGCAGCCTATTTGGCAGTGACTGTCAGAAATCAGTGGGGAACATACATTTCCCTGTTACAACTAGTAACGGATGGTCACGCATTGGTTTTTGGGGCTTTGCTAGTTGGACTTTTGATGACTTTGATGACAGAACTTTAATTGGCAACAAAACGTTGTTACAGTCAGAGAGGAGAATTATCTTGTTAGACAGAAGGTGCTAGCTGGTTAGTGTATTGTAGGTGATTTATAGCCACGTTTTCATGATCACACCCAGTTTCAAAACACCAAGATGGTCACAGTGCAAAACACTTAGTTTGAGGATCTATATAATGGATCTAACCAACAAATTACATAGATCTCAGTTAACAATGATATTAGACAATTTATTGGTCTATCCTTATTATATCATTGTAAACTGCAGGATATACATTTTGATTCATAAAATTTAAGATCAGGCTTAAACTGGGTTGGCTCATATTCACGGACATGTTCAACACTTCACAAGATCAGATGTTCGTCTTGAAGCAAAGCTTCTAGTAACCACCAGTGACAAAGCAATACTTTAAACACTTTTCTGGTGATTTTATGGTCTCTGCAGCTTGTGTCTGGTCTTACAGTTTATTTTGTAAATTATGGTCCCATTTAAAGTAAAGTAGACAAGCAAGCTAGATTTATAGTCAGACTGTTGTGACTGACAAGGTTCTACTGTATTTAAAAAAAACCAAAAAAAACCCAATATGTCATTGACCAAAGCAGCAAACTCAAGGTTTCAGAATTAGTTTCCAAGGTTTCCCCAAACCAGTGGGTCAAGTTCATATAGTCTATGATTGCTTGTAGCCTTCATTTTGTAAGGCTAGCAAGTTTGCAAATCTGTCACTGTTAAGTTTGGAAACCAGCTACCTAGACATACACTGACAAAGGAAGTGGTATGCTATGCCGTCATGCCATGTAAACTAAATAATAGCATATAGCAACTTTAATATTTAGTAAGAATAATTTTTTTAAGGCAGCACAGAGCTGCTGGATCATATATGGATAAAACGTGCCAACAGGCACCACTGACTTCACGTAAATATGATGTTTAGGCTGTATGTCTGCTTTACCAGAACAAAAGGAAAAGAAAATTGCATATTGTTCTGTATTCTATTCACTGCTTTATTGCAGCTTTTGTTTTTAGTGCACAGACATAGACAGTCAACACTGTCAGACTCCATCTGTCATCCAAGGATGTCAAATGGAAAACTGCTGAATTACAGTGTATCCTGGAACCATGTCCACCTCTTCTATTTGAGTGAACCTGGGCAGTGATTGCCATATTGAGCTAAAGTACCACGCCCACTCTTTACACTCAATAATTTAATTGTGGAATTTGGTTCACACTGTGTCAGGTGTGCTAACTAGTAGGGTTGGGCACTGTATTTAAAATATTCTAACAAGACATGGTCACCTACAAAACTGGAGACTGTAGATGCATTTGTTTAAAAAAAAAACTAAAAACCCCACACAAAACACTAACATGCAGTTAGCTTAGCTATCATGATTTCCAGGATAGCTTGTTAGCTCAGAAGGTTGTTGCACACAGAAATCTATCAGATAAAGCCATGTCTTCACTGCACTTCACTCAGTGACCCACTTCGGTGTTAACAAATCAAAGAGGAGCCCCTACCTCGTGCTAGTATTTAAAAATTGTCGTTTAGAATTTCTTTCTTTTTTTTCTTTTCTTTTTTTAACCAAACTGAAATCTCAAGGAGGTAAACCAGGAAATTAGCAGAACAAAAGTCACAGAAAACCATTGCTCTCAAAATACCAACCACTACTGGACATGGACATTTGACATCATCCCTGCAAAAAGTGGAGTGTGACTGCACCCTCAGTCACCGTCTTTCTGTCTTTGTCTTTCTCTTTGAAACGTTTTGCTTCAAATGAAAGCAACTATGTTTACTGTGTGCTAACTGGATCTAAAATTATTGCCAGTGAGAATGTGAAGCTTTGGAACAATTGTAAGATTTAAAAGATACAAGTATCTACAAAACAATGGCTCATTGGGGTTTGTTTTTTTCTTTAATAAACCTGACTTCAAATGCCATTTATCCCACAAGTCTTCACCTAGCCGAGGACTCCCTCCTCCTCACGCCACCACCAAACAGCAGTCCATCTAGATTCCACCCCGTCTCCTTCCAGCAAACACTATTTAAACAACCCGGTAAACATGTCTGTCTTCATTCATTACCCTGCTTCTCATCATGATCAAGCCTCCCGATTTAATGAGGCAAATAGATATTTCTGCGGTGATTGTCTCGCTCTCCCACAAAGTATTAAGACTATTAAATGGACACATCTGTTTTTAATTAGGAGCTAAAGTCACCTCGACGCTGCCTTCCATGTTAATGGACTCTGATTCCATCAAACCTGCCTGACAAACAATGCAGTGCAGTGCGGTTAGCAGTAAACAAAGGGCTCTGGGTGTGAAGTAAAAAAAGGACGGGGATACTAACACACGATTCTGTGCAGACAAAGATGCAAAAGATGTTACATCTTTTCAAATATCTATAGGCTATTTTTAGAATTGAATTTCAGTAACTTACTTAAGTGTGGTTGTTAGAGGCCACAGATTTAGTGACGGCATATGTTCCTGATTGTGTCAAATTTGTAAGAAAACTGTCTTACAAATATCAGTCCAGCATCATTGCTATTCTAGCTGTTCAGTTAGAGCCACTCACTCTTAGCTGAATCATATTCATTTGGGTGAGACAGTTGTCTTGTGAATAAAGATGCAAATAAGTCCTGTATTTTCTGTTTTATTCATATCAAACTTGATTACGCCGAGCTTTAATGAATTACAGGTTGTAGCAACAGTCAGTCTCTCAGAGGATCGATGGTTGAAGAGTTTCACACTGTTACCATCAAAAGTTTCAAGTCTCACTTCATACATCTTGCCTTTGAGGATACTGGGGAAGCTTGTATTCATATGCAAAATGTATATTTAAAAAAAAAAAAAAAGCTTCAGCATCCTTCACACCCCGTGAGCCTCCAAGCCTGTCAGCTTTTATATACAGTGTGCCATAGTAAAGGTTAAGTTCTGACTTATTTTGTTATTTTTCTTTTTTAAAGAAAGTGCCATATGCTCACAGTGCCACAGCAGTGTTTCCTCACGGAGGGCATCTGCGCTGCATTGTGGGAGCGGGTTACTGCATTCCCCCGGCATGTAGGCAGAAAGGAAGTGGGCAGGTGTGATACTCTGGGAGGCAGTTCCCAGCAGAATAAAACATGATTAGATGGAAAACTCAGGAGCATCTTCAGGGGACGGAGAAACAGGCGGCGATTCTGAGCTCCACCTGCCATCTAGTGGAAATGAGATTTATGTGCAAACAGAAATAAACCGCACATTATTTTTTCTTCTTATTCCAAATAAATTTATAAAAACTACAATCATGAGAGCAAGCCAGCATCCTTTTTTTTTATTACCAGGAGTAAGCTGTACGTAAAGACAACTGTTTTGATTTCTAATACAAAAGGTCTTGTGCCTTGCTGTGCTGCAGACTGTTGGCTAGAATGTGCTGATGCTGGCCTGTTCTCACCTGGAAATGGCAAACATGAAAAATTAAAACGGGTCATGTCTTTATTTAGAGTAGGAAGTGCTGTGTGGACAGGGTGCAGTTGATGTGCGCAGCTGTGCGTTAAGTGTCTGACTCCCCTGTGACTGCACACGATTTACACTACAATGCTCGCATCTTACCACCAGGTGGCAGCAGATACCCACGTCAGACTCTTCTTCCCCAGACAACATCTTCCTGTCTCAGTCTGCATCACAGGAGACGTTCCAGGCAGTTAAGGATTGCAATTCTGTTTTTTCTTTTTCTTTTCAGTGAGAAAATACCAGCTTTAGTTTGACTGCAATCTTTATTATGATCATAACTGCGTTATTTGACAGATTTTATGCTCCAGTTCTGAGTTAGCCGTGAATCTTTGGTTACTAATAACTGTAACTATAAGGGCAAATGTCAGAACTATGCAGCTGTTACAGGTTAGCCACAGAGTCTATATTCACATCTCATTGTCACGAGTAGAAAAAAAGAATTTCATGTTCATTTAGTTTTTTGGCACAATACACAGAAAATTGTGGATTTTGGACACAGAGGATCATTTATCTTATGTTAGAAAGTTTTATAGTTGTTTTTATTAAATATTTTCAGTGGTTTGGTTCTTTGGCTCTTTACTGTAGTCATGTACTGTCCTAACTGACACTGTTGATTAATAAAAGATATGAGCAGATTAAACCACTTAGAAAGTTTTATGTCATATTTTTATTTGTTCATGATTGTTTCACATCAGGGTTGTTTTTTGTTTGTTTTTTTCATTTGTTTTTGGAGGTTTTAGCATTTCTTAACAACTGAGCTTAGGTGCTTAAATACTTTTAGCATATAGAGACGTGTGACCAGACGCCACGTGATGGGAAGCGGTCTCCAAAGCTTCTCAGGATTGGCAGGTCTGGTGCTGCTGTTACCCTTTTCTTGGACAGTTGCTCAGCATATTCTATGACCTAGTTGTGTTTAAGGTTTTCTGTCATGTTTTCGTACAGAGCAGCTACTTCTTATTGCACTACAGCTCGGCTGTGTTCTATATTTTTGCTTACTGAAGCTAATGTGTGTGTCTACGTGACCGACGCAGCTCCATCTTGTTTAACACTAGGCTGGTTTTTGCTGTCTTCATCGTCCCTCGTGACTGAGTTACACTGGTTAACAATTCTAGCTGCAAGCAAGGAGGAAGCATGCCAACCTCTGTGTTTGTGTGTAGTCTTTGTGAATGAATCAAGACTGGATATATATTAGAAGGTCATGATGCTGATTAGACCATTTATTTTAATATATAAAAAGAAACAAAGGAAAAAACTGAGGCTTCTGACAAAGTAAGAGATAATTAAATAGGATTCAATTACGAGTCCAGTGACTTAATGGCAATTATAGAAAGTCACTGAGGTCATAATTCACATCCGTCTCCTTGCAGATGGCATTTATTAAAACTGTTGCACCCTAAGCTTGGTTTTTTCCTTTGTTTGTTTTTTTACTCAGCACAATATTGGAAATGAATACTCCTCCTATATCCCATGACCTCTTGTGCCTGAAGAGTAAATTTAAATAACATAATGTAGGTGTTTACTCAGTGATGACAGCTGGCCAGCATCCAACATGAATGCCTCTGAGAAGCTGTGTTTTGGTCTGGATAAACACAGTCAATGATGGCTCTCTGCTTTTACTGGAGGACAACTGATGTGTGTGAAGCAGCTTTAGCAAGAAGCACAGGACACATGTTAGGCCTTCTTTTATTATCATTATTTATTATATTAAGAAATAGATATTGTACTAGAAGACTCATGGATTGAAACTTCAGGGAGAATTTGGCAACAGCAAAGATCTTTTAGTAGAAATATAAATTCTGGAGCTTTTTGAAAACTTTATTTTGGTGCAAGGTTATTTATCAGTGTTGACTTTTATGATTCTGTATTTACAGTTTTATATCAAGGTTGCTGTTGAAATTCTCAATAATTTAGATAATGCTTGAAGAGGTGTAACAATGTGGCTGCTTGTGGTAAAAACTTTCTTTAGAAATCTCTAAAAGGGAATAGTTGCTTCACTAGTTCAACATTGTACTGTATGAACCTACCAAGTGACTCATTGTCAAACAATGAACTCCTGATTAGGGCTCCTCGATTACAGCAGTAATTCTAATCTCAGTTACTTAACATGATTATTAAGTTAACAAACATTTATGAATCTTCCTCTTTATTTTCATTCAAAAAGATGGAACCCCACACTAGGCTGTGCTTTGACCTTTAATGACTCGAGGTTTCCAGGGGGATGGCAACAAGTCTCTAGGCCTGTGTGACCACGGCCTAATGAGAGGTTAAAGGTCAGGTGTAGCCGTACATTGTGAGGAAAAGATTTGCTTTACATAAGTCAGATAATAATGTGGCGCTGTGCAGCTGTGATTGGCTGACCTGTGCTGATATTCCAATATTCGCTGCTCAGCTGGCTGCTCAGCAGCTAACTAACATCGAGCACAGTTAATGATCACTCTTGGCTGCTTCAGGACCGCAATTTCAAATCCAAAAAACCTCTTTGGCCACCAGCATTCACAAATGGTGACACACATTTTCAACAGCAGTAAGTGTTTGTGAACATGACATTAAAATATCAAACATGAAGGAACATGAGACTAATTATGAGCGGTCTTTTATGGGCAAGAACAGGAGCTCCTGCCAGGTATGAGATGCAGTGACGGTCTCCCTCAAAGATAAACGTGAATATTTAAAAAAGTATAACATGGACTTCAGTTATTGAGATAAAAGCCGATGGGACTTAGCGATCAGACACACTGTTTGTCTGTTGTGCAAATACAATTTCACGCACTTCCTCTTTTTCTTGCTCTTTAACAAGTGGTTATTGTACCATGCTGTTTCCCCTCTTTCTCTGATTCCCCTCTCTCTGGTTTTTCCCCTCAAACAATGGATCATAACTCAGACAGGAACCAGCTGCTTCAGCAATTACATTAATATCTGTCCCAGACTTTATTGGCTCGCCAGCCACTCTAATCAAGTCAAAGGGAACTAGGCTATCCCTCTTCGTAACAGAAAGTTCACCCTCAATCTGCTTTGATTGAGAATGGATGTCATTCCTCTGCCGTTAGTGCTGTAGCGTGCAGTGTTCCTTTTAACCATTACATCCAGGCGATGTGAGCGTGAGTTATGGTATCAGCTCAGAGCAGTGCCGGAGAAGAGCGGCCGAGCTCATATCCTGCCAGTGTGCCTCTGAGCAAGTCAGGCGAGACGCATGCCCCAGTGACCGCACCATTACATCAGCTACTTTCACTCCACGTATTCTGGCTGCTGCTTTGTGTGAGAAGAAGGAGCCATTATGTGGTATAGTATAGTCGGAGTTTGTTTGGAGAGCTGGCGAGGGGAAGCAGAATTCTGACAGAGCAGTTGTGGCATTAGTCCAAACAGAGCTGCACTGTTCAATGGCAAGAACAAGTCGTTATTGTGTCACACTCTGAGAAATACTGTAGGCTGCACTGTGACATTGTCCCCAAGAACGGGTCATTCAACTCCGCTTCCTTCCTGAAACCTCGGCCAGCTTATCATTCTCACTTTTTTTTTTTTAGCAGCAGCACTGATCACATGCATTACAATTTGTTGGATTTACTTTGAACCAAAGCCTCTGAAGGTTTCTGTTAAAGAAAAGCTGCACAATGTTTTAAAAAATGATATTTGTGTTGATACTTGGTGTTTTTCCACCAAGAAATTTAACTACATGTTGACCACATCTGTGATCAGTCCTTTTGGTAGTAATATGCCACGTAAACACATTATCTTGATTAGTGCACTGATAATGCTTCCATGAAAGAGTTCAAAAGGCTGTAATTGTATTTTGCGTGCTAATATTGCTAATGCAATAAGTAGTATTCTCCTCTGTGGTTATCCGTAGTTTTTTCTTTGTTTTGCTCTGACAATCACTCTATAGATGCAGTTTCTTTTATTCATATTGTTTCTAGGGCAGTAACTGTTGTTCAGTATTTATTAACTCCAAGTCCAACAGGATCCGCTCCGTTTGCAGAGTAATTCACAAAAACCAGCGCACAAGTAGAAGGATAAACAACTGCGACGGCCACTTGCGTAGGCTACAGTATAGGCGCTGCACAGATTCAATGCAGGGTTATAAATCAAGCTTAGAAGTGAGAAAGGAAACAGATCAGTCTTACCTCTGTGAATGAAGTTAATCCTTTAAGATGATTAGTTTAGTTTTGTATAAACAGTTTGCTAGGGTTGGGCTATTGCACATATATTTGCAATCAGCAGCTGGCCTTCCACAGAACCATGTCTCTGTTGTTGTGGCCGTTATGGACGTTTCTTTATCTAGAGGCTGCAAGGCATCCTTCATGCAACTGTGGTAGTCATTAGCTTGTGGGCTTTGACTCTAGCATAATTTATAATAATAAGTATTTTTGTTCTTTGACCCAGTGTATGAGGCATTGGGGTTTGCAAACACACCTTAATGAATAATTGTAAAACTGTTGGTTCTTGGACTGATGAATGCCAGTAGGAAAATTATAACAGATTACCCAACCCTGCTTGCGTGTTATGTTAGTAGACATTTGGCTCAAACTTGAGTACTGTATGCGGATGTTGCATATGTTATCTGGACACGGAACAGCTATTCCATTCTTTGTAAGCTAGTTTTCTTAGCAACACAATCCACATCACAGCTGGTTTAAAAATGTTAACACTTCTCAAAAGGGCATCCACACAGGTGAGACGGGCAACACGTGGCAACCAACAGAGCAGGAAATACTGATGAAATCCAGCAACTTGCAGCGATAATGGTCCAAATTAGTAGGGGTGCACCACGCTGACTTTTTCTAGTGCCAATCTGATATTGAGATCTTGGCTTCAGAGTTCTGTCCATCCAGAGTACTGCTCTGATACCAGTGTTAAATTAATATGCTGTATATATTTCTAGTACAAGGAAGTGTGGTTAGAGTTATGTCACCATAAGTATTAGGGTTGGGCGATTGGATAAATAAATCGTTTTTACACGGGCGATTTATTTATTAATTTGCCCATGAGTAATTTTGCTAATAATGATGGAGCTAATAGAAGCAGTCAACAGGGGAAAAAAAATATCGCTGTTTTAACAGCACCTTTTTTCATCTGTGAGCAAATGCACCCTCAGAGTGCGCCCAAATGTTTGTTGATGGAGCTGCAGAAGCTGGTGATAGCCTAGCATACTTAGACGGATGGTGGACACGCTCATGCTCATGCAAGTTAGTTTAAGTGCTTTGCTCGCACTATACGTCTGCACAAGTGGCACACCGCTTTGGTTACATCCGTAGGTTTACCTCTTTCATCTGGTTTAAAGCCAAAGAGATCCCAAAGTGGCGACCTTATATATATATTTTTTTATTATTGTCAGAGTTAACGTGCAATCAGCACGACTAACGCAATTTAACAATTAACCCATCTGAAGCGCAGACTGAGTCAAAATCCCTGAAATGTCTCTGTCAACCCATTTCGGGCAGTTTGTCCAAAGTTTGTTCATTCTGCGCTCCAGATGGGTTCAGTGTGCTAAACATTTTAATCGTGTTAATCGTGATGACCAGGTTAACGCCGCATTAATGCCTTAACGTTAAATTGTTTGGGGAAATTAGTGCATCCATGTTTGGACTTCTGTGTTGTAAACACGCAAATCAGTCTGTGCATGTTTGCATTGCTCCACACATCAAAAAGTTTGCGCATGCGCGAATATATTGCCCATCGTCGATTATTGGACTGACGATTGTCGGTTGGAAAATTTCTACATATCACCCAACCCTAACAAGTATACTAAAAGTTTCCAGACAAGTGTTAGATTGCACACAACAACAGCGACAGTATCACTGAAAGAAGCTGTGAGAGAACACATTTCATAAATTCTTTACGTGTGGATGTGGTGTAAATGCTTCCCAGAATCCCTTAGGCCTAACATGTCGATCTTCTTTTCATGCAGAAATGTGAAACATTAGTTTCAAGCCTTTAACATAAGAATATCATCTCAGTTGTAAACAACACAATAACTTAATAACTCAGAAAAAACACTGAATATTCCCCCAAAATAACACCATAGGTAGATAATTATGAAGCCCTGCTGTGCTGCTTTGATGTTAATAGCATGAAACATCGTTTAGTCAGGCTAAACCTTTAGTGTCAATAAATAAACTTAACTCCTTGCCTATGGGCATAAAACGCTTCATGGTTATACAAGGCACCTTGTAAAACTGAGTGCCCTGATGGCTGTTGGTGATATAAATTTTCCTTCCATTAAGTGTCTCCTGAGATAAGTCTGCCAAACAGTATCTCATCGTTCCAGAGGAGAAAAACGGTGTCATTGGCTGCTGCGTTATCCATGGCATCTGCCCAGTTTCTTGTGCATTCCTCACATCTTTTGAAAGAGAACGCTTGTGCTTCAGCCTTAAGATGAGCACTGAGAGTCTGCATTTAGTGAACCTTCCCTGAACATGGCCTGTATATGCCTCCACGGTCTCTCCTTTAACTGCACCATGGGGCTCATGACTGGGTCATGATCGTGGCAATGCTTAATCTACTCTAAAATGCACTAAGTGCTACTGAAGAGCAAACACTTGCCTCCCACAAAGGGGAAAGATGGCGCTCTGGGACAGGCAGTTTAGTGTCGAGCAGAGCATGAAATATTCACTAAGAAAAGATGTGAAGGATGGAAGAAGTAACTGCCGCAGTGTGTGGCGTTCGTGTGTGCCAGGTCTAGATGCCTCGAGGCGAGGAGACTCGTGAGCAGAAGGCACAGACAGAAGTACAAATGTAGTGGGAGTCTGCAGTGATTCGCAGGTCATTTGAATGGTCTGATGTCCTCGTTTGAAAGACTGTCGCTCTCTGGACCTAAAAATAACTACAAAATGTCTTTAAAGGAGTTTTAATCTTTTATAGCTACATGACAAAGCCACACTATTATTGAATATTCACCAGGAATTTGTGTTGGGTTATCCTTTGCTGTTTATCTCAATAAGCTTGGGTCTATTGATTAAGTGTTTCTGGTGGTCAATACGGGTCAATAAACAGAAGTTGATAAGTTTATTGAGCTTTTAAATTACCACCCAGCAGCATCTCATTTTAAAATGTTTAATTAAAGATGGACAAACTGTTCTGTTGAAATGTGCCTTTTTAAAAAAAACAAAACAAAAAAACAACAAGTTAAGGTCTCTCTTGGAAATGAGATTTTGAATCTCAATGAGATTTTTTTTTTACCTGAATAAATAAAGGCCTAATAAAAATGGCAAATTCTGGTTTATTTTAACCTGACTTATTGTCAGGATAAGGCTCTGAACCACTTTAAACAAACTATGTTTTTCACTGTACCACAACCAAAGAACCAGTTTGAACCACTAAGGATTGAAACACCAAGGCCTCCACCTTTAACTGCTGGCCAGTCCAGGGCCAGTTTGACTTGGGAGACCCTGCAGGGGGCATATTGCCCCAGACAACAGAGCTGCTGTGATTCACTGTGCCGTGAGCCAACGTTCCCCCAAAACGTTTTGAAATGAGTTTGCGACCAGAGCTGAGGAAATCAGCTATATCACTGTCGTATTCATGAGAGAGGCAAAGAGGGAGCCAGAGAGATGGTGTCTCTCAGATGATTTACAAACACCTCGGTGTTCCCACAGAAGTGTTGGAGTGGGTGGCTGGTGAGAGGGAGGCTTGGGAATCTCCTGTTAGACTGCAGATAGATGGATGGATGAGTGCATTCATTGTATTAAATAGGTTTAGCATAAAGTCATCGCTAAAGTCCATGTTTATCATTCATTTAACTGTAATATAGCATCCGTCTTCCTGCAACACACTGATCACTTTCAGTCGTGCCTTTCTCGTATTTTTGTATATATTTCTCTTGTTTACTAATTATTCCTGTTTACTTCCTATATTTTAGTCCAGCACAGTTGGTGTGGAGCACCCAGAATTTCATTGTAGATGTACAATGATAATAAAGGGCTATTCTATTCTAGTCTATTTAATAGCGAAGGAAATTTTACAATTGGTCTTGTGGCACAGGTGACATCCTATCACTGTACGAGCTCCTGAGAGCAGTCTGCACGCCTAGTTGCTTGATTTTATACACCTCTGACCATGGAAGTGATTGGAACACCTGAATTCAATAATTTGGATGGATGGAGTGAATACTTTTGGCAATATAGTGTATTTCATTTAGGCTGGGAAGGCTAGCAGTTAGAGTGCAATCCACACACTAGGAGATGCGAGTTACCCCTTGGGACCAATCAAATGACCGAAGAGAGGAAGAGATTTTAGTAGAACAGAAGTTTTTGGGGGGTTTTTTTGGTTTAATTAACGCTATGGAAAAATATCCTCATGATAGTTTGTCCTCTGTTTGCTGTGTGGAACCAAAAATGATAAACCGTTGCTGAAAACCACATGTCAGCGTGCGACTCGTAATACCCCCTTAGCTACAGAAAACAGAATAATCAACCCTGAGCTGTAAAACAATTTCTGCATTGATCAGTGATAATATCTAGCAGTCGATATGGGAATAACCATGAGTTGGATTGTTTGGATTAGGTTTTTAAATGAACTCTTTATTTTTGCCAGAGTTTGACAACAGGTCTCTTTTAAATGCTTTTCCAGCCAATAGCTCCAAACCCAAATGTTTATTCTATTGTTTAAAGTCCTAAAGAAAAAAAAAAAAGATGATATGAGAAGCTGAAGCCACCACTTTACCATTTGCGCTTGATAAATGATGCAAAAAATCATTCGAATAATTTTGAGTCAGTCAAATAATCAATTAAACGACTGGTCGTTTCAGAGCCACGCGCAATATTGGGTCAATAAAAGGACCAGAGTGCACGCACTCTGTCAATAGCAGAATGTTTTATTTTAGCAATGCATCGTGGGATAAGGGAGGTTTCTGTGACCCATTACTTTGATATTATTTATTATTAAAATATTAGTGGTTAGTGTCAACCAACAGAAGCTATGCAGTAAATTAATAAAGTGGTCCACAGAAAATTAATCAGGGTCATTTTTGGTAATTTTGTTTCCAGTATTTAAAGTAGGCACAAAATTATCGAGTTTCAGCTGCCAAGTGTGATAATCGTCTGCTTTTGTATGTCAGATACCTTAAAATGTAAAAAAAACCACATTCATCTTTATCCTAAATTAACAACTAAAGCCAGTAGTTCAGTTTTAGCTTTAAAATCACTTAACTTTGTTTTTGTATTGATTAATTTTTTCAGACTGAGCCATTTAAATAAACTTTATGGGAATTACCACATGGAGACTTTTTGATTGATGAAGTTGTAAAATCAAAATCAATTAAAGTCACACTGCAAATGCGTCATTGAAGGTTAATCCTGCTAGCATGCAAGAGCTGATGGACAATAACTCTTGCACTGGCAATTATTCGCTGCCAAGTTCCAGGAAAACAAATATATCAACATAGAAAGACTTCTGGCAGCAGCTGTTTGGATCACAGGGAGTTCTGAACCCAATGGCATTTATTAAACAGTCCAGGAGTAATACATTAGAACCATTACACCACTAGAGTCATGTGAACATTTTTGTATTTTTTGTGTTTTTTATTTTGTCTGTTGCCTGAATAAAACAAGCCGTTATAAAATGTATTTTTATTTTAAAAATGCATTTATTCATTTTTGTGACTATGAATTTCAGATTAAGTATTCTACATTACCACTCAGAAGTAGTAGTTCTTGATCTAAAAAGTAAAGCCAGTGTGGAACTGCCTCAACCATCCAGTCGTATGAAAGTCTGTGGGACAAAGTAAGTGCTTGGCTTTCTTGCTCAAAGCCTTTATTAAATACTTTGCTGTTTCAAATGTTATTGAGTACAACATTATGCTGATGTTGTAAATTATGGTAGTTTTAGATGATAAAGCAAGGACACTTTGTGGCCATTAAACATACAGTTTATTGTCCCTGTCTGCCTCTTACTTGTTACATTCAGTTTGAAAAGGTGAAGCTGGTGATGGTGACACCAATCATTTTGCATCTTCAAAACAGGACTGCCAATTAATCGGTAACGTCATGGTGGTTTATTTAAAATATTGGCGAGATTTTCCCTGGGTTCAGTGGTGCAGAGTCAAGCAGTGTCTTTGTCTTCATCAAGCTGCTACCGAGTGTACTAAAAGTTCCATCCATCCATCTTCCTCCACTTATCTGGGGCCGGGTTGCGGGGGCATGAGCCTAAGCAGAGAAACCCAGACCTCCCTCTCCCCGGCTACTTCCTTCAGCTTGTCCAGGGGAAAACCAAGGCATCAGCGTGTCCTGGGTCTGCCCCGGGGCCTCCTCCCGGTGGGACATTCCCATAACACCTTGCCCAGGAGGCGCCCAGGTGTAATCCTTGTCAGATGCCCCCACATCCTCAACTGGCTCCTTTTCATGTGGAGGAGCAGCGGCTCTACTCTGAGCTCCTCCCAGATGGGCAAACCACTCACTTCATCTCTGAGGGAGAGGCCAGCCACCCTTCGGTGTCCAGTCCAACACCCACCGGCAACTAGTCCAACTTATTGCCGGCTATGCAGACCAAGCTCCTGCAACGGTTGAACAAGGATCGAATGGCCCATAGCAATGGGTCAGACACCCCATACTCCCAAAGCACCTCCCACAGGACACTCCGAGGGACAAAGTCAAATGCCTTCTCTAGGTCCACAAAACACACGTAGACTGGTTGGGCAAACTCCCATGCACCCTCAAGTATCCTTGAAAAGGTAAAGAGCTGGTCCAGTTTTCCATGACCAGGACAAAAAGTGCATTATTGCTCCTGCGTCTGAGGTTCACCTAACAGACGGACTCTCCTTTCCAGCATCCTTGCATAGACTTTCCCAGGGAGGCTGAGGTGTGTGATCTCCTATAGTTGGAACAAACCCTCTGGCCCCCCTTCTTGAAGATGGGAACCACCACCCCAGTCTGCCAATCCAGAGGTACCGCCCCTCATCTCCATGCAACATTGTAGAGGCAAGAGGCCAAGACAGCCCTAGAACAAACCTCATCGGAGTTGTTTAACCCCTAGAGATAGACAAGTCGTCACCCCCATCCCCAGACTCTGCTTCTTCCATGGAAGACGTGCCAGTGGGATTAAGGAGATCCTTGAAGTATTCCTTCCACCGCCTGAGAGCATTCTCAGTCGAAGTCAGCAGCACCCCACCCGCACTATACAGAGTGCAGGTAGAGCACCGTTTTCCCCTCCTGAATCACCTAAAGGTTTGCCAGAATCTCTTCGAGGCAGTCCGAAAGTCTTTTTCCATGGCCTCTCTGAAACTCTTCCCACACCTGAGTTTTTAGCTTCCGCCACTGACCGAGCCATGTTCCGCTTGGCCTGTCCGGTACCTATCGGCTGCCTCAGAATTCCTAACCAATCCCAATAGGATAGTGTATAAAAAGAAGTTCCACAGTTAAATAATGTCTCCCATCATTTTCTCTTTTCATTATATTTCCACCATACTGTGTGGTTATGTTTTGTTTCTTACTCCTGAAAATTCTGTATCCACCAGGCTCTGCTTATAACAACATAGAAATTTAGCCGGTCTTTTCTTTTCCCCATTTTTAGAGTTATGCTCCACACCCCAGGCTTAGGGGTCATTCACACCACTCTTCACATTCACACAGGCTTCCCGTGGGGTTTTAAATGTCATCTGACTGCTGACTGACGAGGTGTCAAAGATAAGAATAGTTCGATCTGTTGAGAGGATGGAGGAAGAATCAATAAGCTGAAGAAACAAGTGAGGAAAAAAGATCATGATACACAGTGATATAAAAACAGAAGGATGGAGTCTGATGAACTGATGACCTGTACTCCATCTCAGACCTCATCTGCAAAAGGTATCTGGAGTCTATCACAGCACGTCAACGCTGTTTGGCTGCAGTAAACTCCTCCAACGCAAGCAGGAGGGACACACACTGTTCTGCCAGCGTCGAGCTAGCACAGGATTCAGTGACGTCTGCTTGGAAAACCCAAACAGAACGCATCTTCACTGACAGCCTATGCTGCACTGCCTTTTGTTTTATGCCTTGTCCAAACAGCTTCCCACAGAGTTCACTTGAGTGCCAGCGCACTGCTGTAAACATGCAGATGATGATTTAGCTTCAGAGACGTTGCACTCAAGACCCATCCGTCTATCCGTTCATCTTAACCGCAGTGCTGTTGCTTAACTTCTGGGAAAGTGTGAGCCAGGCTTCGTCTGCTGATTAACTCCAGACGATGTTTAGTGTCATAACCCTCCACCCTTGTATTGTTTGAGAGCCCTCTTCATTGTAAGAAAGCTCTCCTAGGAAGTTGATTTACTCGACCACAAAATTTATACGTCAGGACAGCCTCGATTATCACATCGCCACGTTTCAGGTGACGTTTGCTAAATCAAGCTATTTTCTTTTCCAGAAAGGAGTGCTTGGATATGTCGTTTTTTTTAGGCTTTCAATTCTGATTTGTTATCTAGCAGATCAACACAAAGATGGAAATTACTAGTAAGATTGTAAAACCTGCAGCCCTGACACTATGGAACAATATTTAATGAGTCCCACTGACAGCAGAGCATGGCTCAGAAAGTGCCGATACCCTCGTTTTGAACTCTCTGATGGCTAATAAAAGACATTTTGCTGTATAAACATTCGGGTGACATGCTAACGCTCGTTAAAAAGCTCTTTACGGAATGCATTAGAGGGCCATTCGGGTCAGTTTCAGTGTTCTTTACACCCATTTAGCTGATTGTCACTGCCTCCACGCGTGGCTCTGCAGTCTCGTGTGTGCACCTTTGTTAGTTGGCACCACTG
Source organism: Pelmatolapia mariae (assembly GCF_036321145.2). NCBI lineage: Eukaryota > Metazoa > Chordata > Actinopteri > Cichliformes > Cichlidae > Pelmatolapia > Pelmatolapia mariae. The sequence goes on from NC_086236.1 coordinate 70,290,463, forward strand.
CAGGTAGGACCAAGGACCAATGACCAGGATCATTGAGGTTGACCCCCAATAAAAAAGGAAAAAAAAAAAACAGCTGATTAATAAATTAAACCTTTTTTAGTGACCATGTGTCAAATCGAGTATTGGTTACTTGCTCTTTTCTCAGTTTTTGCAGTTTTCTCAGTTAGGGACTCCAAACATAATACACTCGTGACTCGCTATATAAATAAAGTTTATGTGTTTGGTAGCAACTGCACAGCTGTCTTACCCATAAAACAGGGTCTGCCTTTGCTTGCTACCTGTGCACGAGCACTTGTGAGCGTGCTTGCTGGCGACAGACCCATCCAAATCAAGCCTAAGCTTTATTTCCCCAGGCTGGCTCTGCTCAGCTCAACACACAGGGAGCTAATCGATACTGATGCATGTGCAAAAAAAAAAAAAAAACAGCTGGGGGAGTTGGAACGAGGCATCTCTGCCCTTGAAAATAGTCACATCTTTGTGGACTCACGCACTGTGAACATGATTGATGTGAATATTAAAAGCGAAACTAACCTTGGGAACATTTAGCATTCTTAAGGCTGTAATGTGACTTGGAATAAGAGCAGCAGGAGACTTGGATTTGATTCCTGGATTAGAAACCATTAGCGAGGCCTGCGTGAGTCAAAGCTGCAGGGAGGGGATGAAAAATAGGTAGAATATTCCTTTAATGCAAGAGGGATTTTCTTATTCTTTGAGAAGGAGCAAATGGGGATTCGGTATGACGCTGGGATGTAAATTACCTAACAGAGCAACCTACATTGGCAAAAATAGGCAGAAGCAGGGCTGACTGGAGTGGGAAGGTCAGTCTGACACGGTGCAGCCTGAAGAAGAGTGGAGGACGGTTGCTGCAGGGAGGCGGGCGAGCTGATCACTGTGCAGTGAGAGAGCAGATGACGGGATTTCACAGAAGTAAGTAAACACTGCCTAAGAACGAGGAAGCCATCCCTGCCGCCAGGTTAAAAAGTATCAAGTAAAGTCAAACACAAACACATGATCTATCCAACAATGTTTATTGAGTTCCTATTTTTTTCTTTTTTATTTGACAGGTAAAGAGACTTGAAATACAGCTGAAATGCTCTCAACAACAACTGTAAATACGCCAACTGGCACAGCACTGACGTCTTGTTGTGGGTTCATGATCTGCAGGAGGTGTGGACAGCATTTAAAAAAAAAGAAAAGAAAAAAACGCACATCATGAGCAACAAGGAAGAATTTGAAAAAGGATGCAGACATTTATGGATGTGTTTGGCTACACTGACAGCTAGCAGTTAAATCATTTTTACTCTGTGGACAAAGATATTGATGTTCAGCTTGTTTGAACAGGGCTACCACCCTGTTTTAAAAGAAATATCGTGCCACAACCCAAGTCATGTTTGTTGAGTGTAAAAGACGGGCAGCTGTTGAGCAGAGTCACACAGTTAAACTTTTAAGGTTTCAGCTTTATCGCTTTAAAATTTAGGACTCTGGATCTTCCTAAATCGCAACACCAGCGTCAAAGTCGCACTGACTTAATTTGTACTCTCCTCAGATCATTAAGCTCTCCCCATAAGGCAACAAATCAGATACTTGTTTTGAAAATTTTCAAAAAGAGACCTTCTGTGGTCCAACACATTATTGTTGTTATTGTTGGACTCGTGTAGAGTAGCTTTCAGAATAATCCTCAGCACTGTCCCTCAGTTCATCATCTGTCTGATCTAAACCAGATTCTCTTCATTGGCTGCCCCTCACGAACAAATCATTTAAGGAGGCCCACAGAGGTCGCTCACACAAAGGCTGATCTCCATATTTGAAACTGGCCATGTTAAATATGAACATCCACTATTTTTAATGTGTGTATATATAAAAGATGAGCATAACCGGCCTCCTTTTAAAGGCTCTGAAATGTCAAATGCATTTTATATCATTTTCTAGGGTTAATTATTTTATATATACTTATTATTTCAGGCCTCCTTTGTCCAGTAATTAAAAATATCTACTTTACTATTGTGACATTATAAATAGAGATAATATTGGAGGGACAAATGAAAGGCAAGCCAGCAACGTAACAGTGAAGCAATGAAGCAACGTAACAGTAAAGTCATGTTCAAAGACAACACCCTTTTCTCAGTCCCTGCTTGCACTTGGTTTTAGTTAGCAGTAACGAGGCACAGTTTAATCAAAGGGTAACTGTGGATCGATTGCTGCTCTGTCACCAGGAATGGTTATGAAGCTTTTATTACTTTGAAGTCGGTGTCCTTCTCTACCATCTCTTCAGACCTGAGTTTATATTCTTACAAAGGGTTGTCAAAGTGCTGTTAATCACAGACAGAAACTGCTTGAGCTGTCTGATACAGTTTTTCATCACGTGAGAACTTAAAAGTGGATAAGTGGAGCTGTGATAAGTGCACAATGAAGCATTTCAGGGAAACATCTTTGTGGCGTAAACTGAATCCATAGCCTTTTGTTTTTGTACTTCCCATACAAAGTGAGTGCAGCGTGTTCTCATACCCGTGGTGTCAAATACTGCCATTCTTATCAAAGCTGCTAACGTCTCAGACACACAAGGAGTCCTGTGGCACCTCTGCCATGGTGCACCAGAGTACTGCAATAACAAGACAGGTTTTACTTTCAACTAAAGGTTTGTGGAGGACATGGTGTTACAAATAAATGCACGGGTTACATTTTCAGTGTGCAGGGTTTTCTAAATATAGCCAGTCAGTATTTAGTATTGAATGAACGCAACTAAAACTTGTGACTTAACGTGTACTCACAATGGCTTCCCTGCACCTTGGCCAAACATAACTCTCTCCTACCCAGACCTCCCAGGCACCAAGTGCACTTGAGTTTATCTCAGCATCTCAAACATGGAAAGTATAAAAGATGGATGCGGCTTCTAGGTCTGTAAAGAGAAGCTAATGTGCTTTAAACTTGTGTTCTTTCATGGCCAGCAGGGGAGCGATGACTCTGGGTACAAAAAACCTCTGACGGTAGGGGAATCTCTGGTAAAATACCCCCGACTTCTTCGCTTTCTTAATAAAGTAAACGCTTCTAATGACGATGGGATCAATCGCTAGCTTTGGGTTTTCTTAAACAAATGGGGAAAGCGCTCGGCTTCATAACAGGATTTTACTAACCAGCGACAAAGTCACGGGGCTCCACCCAGTCTACAACGTGAGTTCCTGTCTCACAAGCTCCCAACACATGAGGTTATTGATTTCAAGCATGTTGGGGTTTAATTAGGTCACCTTTGTCCGTATAGATTTCATTAACACAGTGATTTTCATGGAGACGGCTGTTATGGACTGTGTAATGGTTGATGATTATCACTGTTTGTTGAACACTGGTTTTGACTTGTGGTTGTTTCAGTCTGTTAAAAATGGTAGGTGTAATAAGATGAAGGCTCATCCAGCACTTTTTGGGGGGTCAATAATTTGTTCTATTTAATTCAGTTCTTTTGTTAATTATTTTCAAAACCTTTTTCAAAATTACAAATTTGTAATTTTGAAGAGTACTACTGTGTCCATTTAATATCACTGTGACCTTTGCACCAAGACACTGAGGCCAAAGGTCAACTTGTGCGCATGTCTTCAGCTGTGTCTTAGAGAGCGGCAGTGTTTGAAGCCTTGAGATGAGTCCCTGTAGGATCTATTCAGTGGTTCTGCTCAGCAAAACCAAGTGATTACAAGAAAACAGACTGATGAGTTTTCTTTTTTTTCCACAGCCAGAACAGATTTCTCATTTGGTTTATTTTGAATATCTGTGGAATTGGTTTAGCTCTTTTTTTTTTTCTTGGAAGAAATCTAATCTTTTTAATATTTATTACAGGTTTCAGCACTCTCGTGTGGGAGGAGCATGCTCCAAAAATAAAAGCCCAAGATATTTCCCAATGAAACGCTAAAATGTGATTAAAACTGCGAGCTGTTGAGTGCATTAATGTCCAGTCACCGGTTTCTTCCGTGCAGTTGCTGGTTCTGAATTTTGAGACTTTGTTGTTGTTTGCACCAAAGAAACTGTATGAATACATTCTCTTATTCGTCCTTCTGTCTCGATGTGTTGGAGCGCTCCACCGGGAAAACTCGGGTCACTTCTCCTCGTGATAAACCTCGTTACCAGATGTCCACAGACAAATAAAACTTTGTATTTCCACAGACATATTCATATCTTTTATAAAATAAATCTTGTATTTCCAAGTGTACAATAATAAAATGATGCACTCTGCAGAAAAAAAGGTAACAGAAAACTCCATATATACACATAGTATACTGTTTTGGCAGACAAAAACATGGACAAGTTCAGTATTGTAAACAGCTCTTTACTCCCATTCACATGTGTTCGTCTACCATTTATTGACTTCTCCCGTCGGCTTGTTGTTCCTCCTGTCCCGTTACATTCATACAGTAAATCCAGAAAATTGTGCTTTAGGAAATCTCTTACAACAATCCGCGGCTTTTTTTCCTTCATATCTTTTCTTAACACCTGTTCTGCTGAGTAGAAGTGCACTGTCTCCAAACAGTAGCTGAATGTCTTAAACAGTCTCGTGGCTGGTAGTTCACTCATCTCTCCTGGTTCAGTCAGGAGAAGAGTTGGGGTTAGAGGAATGGCAGCAAACTTGTGCAGTGGCGTGGAGGATGTAGAGATCTGAGCTTGATGACTGGGAAGGTTTGGTGGCACATGTGCAGCAAATGCTCCATTAGTAATTTGCCAGTTATCTAGACTTGAATTAACTTGCAGTGAAGCCGTTTGGTGAACTGAGCTCGTGCCTGGAAAAGCAGCAGCGTTTTACTGATGGCAGAAGTTAGAGAGGTTAAAGCTGCGCTTGGGATGCAGGAATGTTTGTGATGGAATGTGAAGAAACACTAGCGTGCACGGAGCAGTGATGACTGGGTAAAGACACGGACTGGTGAAGGAGCAAAGCTTTGGGTTTTGAGCTCAGGAGGCAGGAACAGAGTGGAGGTCTGAACGTGGGCGTCAGGTCTGCGGGTCTAGTTGTCCTCGTCCGTCAGCTCGTCCTCCGCGATGGCCTTCTCCGGGATGGCCTCAAGGCTGCATCTGCTCTTGGACTCAGAGGAGCCGAAGGAACCGCTCACCGCGCTACCTTTAGTCAGTTTACAGGTGAGCGCGGCATAGTGGATCTGCTTGAGGTTCTCCTGGACTTCGCTTCGGGCATGCTTCAGTAGATCCGCCTGGCCCTGAGAGGTAAACACAGATCAGAGTCAGACAGCAGCAAGTTGGGTGTCAGGAAAAACTGTAGCTTGTAAAACTTCTTTCAGTTTCATTTTTGCAACGCTAATTCACTACACAAACATCTCAAGGGGTGTTACACTGTAAAATAAAGAAAACCATACAATATCAAAGAGCACCCCAAATATTTGATGGTATATTATTAGCATATATTTTATATTCTCTATGAACAGCACTTGGGAACAGTGGGGTTAAAGACCTCTAGTTGAACCAGGCTCAGGGAGGAAGCTGCAGAGCTGATCGCTCTTACCTCTGTGTTTAGATTAATGTGTTGTAGAGTTGTGTCAGTGTCAGATTTAAGATGTTATTGGCTCCGAAAAGTTTATTACAAATGCTTTGTGAAGGTCACTGACTCACAGTCCATAAACATTCCAGTTTCACTAAACACGTCCCACAAAGTGTCCTCGTGCCTGTGTAGTGACAAACGTAACAAATCATCCATCTGTCCATCTTTTTAAACGCTTGTCTGATTCAAGGTCACAGAGGGGGTGGAGCTTATCCCAGCTGTCATTGGGCGAGAGTCAGACCCTGAACAGGTCGCAGAGCTGAACACGTCTCCTGTATACTTTAATTTCACTGCAGTTGGTTTTATAAGCACAACATACAATTGAGTTTTTAATGAAATTTGAAATGTTTTTCACACCTAGTTCTACTTGTAACTTTATTTTTCTTAAACATGTATTCACTGCATTAACATTACCCGAACATCTGTGCAGTTCTAACACTGAAAGTCCACAGCAGGCTTAAATAGTTCATTTTAAGTTGGTTAAAACACAAGTTATATGAGGTTTCTTTTATACTTGAGAGACTTTATCATTGTGGAACACGTCACTGTTAAAGCAGCATTTATGGCTGACTAGATCATTTTCCTGACCAACAATCAGATTTCCTCCCAGCAGCCGAGACGCGGGGTGTTTCTCTGTCATCACTTCCTTTAAATGTCAGAGTAGCTGATGTCAAAGCATTGCTGCAATCATCAACGTGCACTTTAGTTCATCTTGTCAGGCTGACTATGATCAAAACTTTATCTGCACTGTAACACCTTATTGATTAACAGTGACCAGCTCTGGTCCTTAACGTTGCTGTGGCAGGGAACACACTCGGTGCTTTTAGCCATAAATCATGCAGCTCACTGTAGTGTATCTATTTATTCCTTTCCTTTGTTTCGTTTGTATACAGTCTACATGCCATTGTAGCAGGATAAAGGTTAAGTAAGCTGAGCGTATGCAAGCAATCCCTGTGTCCTGAAAATCTCAGGACTCCTCTAAACACTTGCTTACGGGCACTTTTTTTCCCCAACTGATGTCATGATGTCAAAAAGGATCAGAAGAAATGTGGCTTAAAGCGAAGTGAGAGGATGAAGCGAGCAGGGCCCATTGTAGGATAAATAAAGGTTATTATGCAAAGCTCCTCTAAGCAATTTGGTGGCATTGGCCTCCATTAATAAAACTGGCTTGACGTATAAGTGATGTGACTGAAAATCTCACCTTCAGAATGGTGATGTTCCACGTGAAGCTCTCCACAGCCTTGTGCAGCTTTCTGCCTTTCAAGCCTTCCTTCACAGCCAGGTCGTGGAGGTTCTCGTGAAATTCCATAGCTGCGAGAGAGAAACAGACGAGAATGAGTGTCGAGTCAGTGCGGTATTGGTTTAGGAAAGAAGAACAGCTGCTGCGAGAGTGGAGTCTGGGATATGCGACTGGCTGCTAGGCTTGTTGTCACTGTGAGGAAACACATGCAAACAAAGACCCTGGCATGTACTGTCGACATTTCACATTTCTCCAGCAGCAGAAAACTTCAGTCTGTGGAAGTACAGAGACTCTCCGGAGGTGGGAGAGCATTACTGTCTCCTCACTGCACACATACGAGGTGATAATGGATCGCAGTGGCCACAGTTACATACATACCAGGTCTGGAAAGCAGGTGAGATTGTCCTGTAGCATAAACTCAAGTGCCTGCCATGAAAATATTAAGTCTTGTGGAAAGCAGATGTGATGGAAAATGTGGTCTGTTTTTCAGCTTTTCATTGACCGCGGAAGGAAAATGTATCCGACTTTTCTTGGGACTGCTTTGTTTTATTAGAATCCACACAGTGTTTATACATAGATTTTCACTGGGATGTCCCTGTCAGCAGGGAACTGTTTTGTGCCTCTCTTCAGCATCATCAATGGGAAATCTATATCATGCAGTGACTAGTGTGCAAATCCTGGGTAAACCCTCCTAATACAGGGATGCTAAGGGACAGAAGTACACAAATACAGATGAGGAGAAGGAAAGAAAAAACTGAGGGGAGTGAAACAGTGAGGCGGGATAAAAGAGACCCGGAAACAGAGAGTGGGAGACGGACACGACGCTCTTTCACTGTGGATTAGCATCACGGCCTCCAACAGAGGAGGGATTTGTCTCCTGAGGAGCTTTCCCACCTCTTCCCTCCTCTCCTTTTTTTTTTTCCCCCTCCTTCCTCTGCATGACTGAGTCTGACTAAGGACATGTTTAAAGTTGACTTTGCTTTGCAGGGTAGCAACAGGAAACTTCAGCCTGAGAACCATAAACCAAAGGCAGACAGAGCAGAGACTCCATGACTGCGTAACATCTCTGCACTGGAAACTCCACATACATTTCCGCTTGAATCTCTGATAACAGCTTGAGCCAGTCGTAGTTCCTGTCAGTGCTGTTGCCATGGAAACATGGTGTGCACGAGAGAGAGAGAGAGAGACAACAACCCCCCCCCCCCCCCCCCCCCCCCAACCCCCCCCCCAACCCCCTTTGTGTGAAATCTCCATAATAGGTGTGTGGGGCTGGGCTGTTTTGGAGCCATTCAGCTGAGGATTTGCGTCTGTCACCAGACTTCTGGCATGAATACAACCTCAGGAAGCTGACAGGACTCAGTCAGTTGTGACACATTTATCATATTTGAAGCAGATGTCACGTCACCGCTCACAAGTCCCACTTTTGTTTTTTGTATTTTCCCCACCATTTTTTGCTATAATCAAATGTGAAATGACATCTGTTTAATTCCAGGTCACTACTGTAACTACAGAGCTGCTGCTGCTGTGCACGTGAACCATGACGGTGCTGAAGAAGGTGCACGTCGCACACACACTTAACTTACACTGAAGGTTGCCTAGCAACATTTTATGGAGTCTGGCAGGCAAGAAAGGGGAAAGCTCGTTCTTAGCAAAGCATTTGAGACTCTAATCTCTGAGGTAATGCTGCAAGACGGCAACTGTACAGTAAAGACTGCTTCGAGAAGGCTGAGGCGTAATGTGAAGGATCGCAGCATGACCTGAATTTTTCAATAGGTTAAATTCATAATTCTTTCAGCAAGACAGGATCATATCTACTTATACCACACATGCCACTAAAACCTAATTTTATCAGACATGGAGTACAAATCCAGATTAAGCAATTATCCAGGTCACAGGGGCAGCAGTCTAAGCAGAGACACCTGACCTCCCTCTTCCCACTACATCCAACAGCACTTTCACAGGACACTGAGACGTTCCCAAGTCTGCCAAGAGACACAGAGCCTCCAGGATGTCCTGGAGTGCTCTGGGTAGGACGTGCCAGAAACACATTGCATAGGTGGTGTCCGGGGGGCGTGAACTACATCTTTAATTGTGTGGAGGAGCGGTGGCTCTGCTCTGAGCCCCCCCTCACTGAGCTCTTCGGCCAGTGTCTGTGCCCAGACCCCTTTCAGAGTACACTACTCTCAGCTCGTGGCCACGGGTGAGGATAAAGCGTATATTGATCAGTAAATCTCAACTCATTCTTTACCACAATGGGCCAGTCCCCGGAGATGCTGCAAAAATACAATAGCTTCTTGGTCAATTGCACTTTTTTCTGTTTATTGTTTAATATTACTGAAATTAAGCCTTTTGGCTAAGAACTCACACAACTGTACTTGTATACAGTCGTGTGTCTGTATGTATAACTGGAGTGATGATAAAATGTTGACTATGTAGAAATGTTCAGAAATCTACATCTTAAAGTAGAAAAGCTGACAAGCAGATAATTAGCCAGAAAATGAAAAAAATCAAAGTAATGGTTATTCTATCCTTAAAATATCATAAATGAATAAATATCCACTGCTCTACAAACGGATTAAAGAAAGCTTAAAGGGACAAGATTGTTTTAGACCGTTTGATTTTTGAGAATCTGTCATTTTAACTTGTAAAATAAACTCTGGCTCTTTGCTTTGTATTCTGCCAAATGTCACAGTGGCTCCACTTTGCACTGAATACTGTAATTTTGCACTTGGCATTTAAAAGAACATCTTCTGTGCTGATCATGTTAGTCTGCAGCAGCTTTAGCCATCCAGCTCCCCCAAATGTTAATTGGAACCTAAGTGAGTATCGGGTGAGGGAGGTGACATCCCTGTTTGAGCTACAAACACTTGACTGAGTTCGCCGACACCACCTACGTCCATTTTTTTTTCTCTCTCTTCTCCTTCTTGGGCCCCGTCTGAGCTGATGTGATGGATTATTCACAGCTTTAATAGCTGCTCCTGCTGAAACATTCTGCTTTCTGTAAAGGGGGAATTGGGTTTGTACTGACCCAGTTTCTACTCAACAGACGCACAAAACCATGCTGCATGCACCGCTGGGATAGAATTATGTCAGTTTGGGATGGAAAATAAATCAATGTTCAAGTTCATCAGTTTGCCATCTGTTGTGTCCTAGTTTGCAATTGTTGGCTGTTTAATTTTCTCCAGTTGATTTTGGATAATCATATATAAATATGCTTTGAGACTAAAGTCCCCATCATGCTTCTCTGGAATTTGTACTCCCGTCTTACTTATTTGTTTGACTATTGTTTTATTTAAAAGTGTCCTTATATGCCCTTCCACACAGGAGGTGGCATATACTGCGCTGAGTTGGCTGCTGCACCCTGCCTACATTTTTTGAGGCAGCTCATGGTTTTTACGTGTACTATATGCTGCTTCATGTCGTTCTGCGTTTCTATTGGTCGAAATGTATTCCACACAGGCCATGCAGTTCAACGCAGCTGAACCAGGAAACACTCGCATTTGCTGCATTTGTCACGTCGGACCGAGGAGCAACTTCTGCAGCCGCAAAGCGCCAATACCTCCAGTTCCCCTAGTGGCCACTTGAGGCTGGCTTTGAAAGCAGTCAATTCTTGTCATGCTCTAAGTTTGTAAAATGCAAGGAAACAAAAGCGTCTTTGATTTGTACAGTCGTAAAAAATCTCCAACTTTACAGCGTTAAAAAACATGTTTACAGTCGACCACTGTAGACAGTTTTCCACCCTCAAACAACTCTGAGGGTCCATTTTTTAAAAGTATTCTGGAGGTGGAGGCGTGCCAGCTTTAATTAAAGAGTTTAACTGACTATAGCATATAACATTTAATCGACTAGTGAACTGTTCACATGCCACACTCAGTGTCTGCCTACAACACTTTACAATTTAACTGGATCATAATAGCTAGTTATCTGCTATGAGCCAGGCTACACTAAAGAGGTGAGTGCTCAACAAGAGTGATGCGCCGTTCTTTACCACTAAAATGTGGTTAATTCAAAACTCAATTTGGTAACCTGCGTAGGCATACTAGCATATTCAATTATATGATAATGGCCACTTTTTAAATCTCCTCTAAATCAGTAACAAATCAAGATCAAGCATCTGCCCCGGAACACAACAGAACTGATAATGAAATGCAATTTTGTGAGGTAAAAATGATCTAATAATGCCTGGCAGGCATCTTTTTCAGGCTTTTATCTTTTTAACTACTTTACATGTGCCAGCTGTTGTGTTGCTTATCTTCCATGTAATCTCACTGTGGTAAGCCGGTAACAGTAACGTCATAGTCTAAATTTGTAAACTGCAGACAAAGAAAAGCCAAAAAAGAGAAAAAAAAGACGCCTTTTGATGTGTACAATGAAGGCCGTACAGATCACAGGGTGTTATTATGGCTGAGGGACACAAACAGGTCATGCATTTAGGACAGAAGCTGTTCTGAATTGTGCATGCTACAGTCCAAATTGGAACCAAACAGAAAATGCTCTAAATAAAAATTCAAAGGCTTTGGGGGATCTTTCTGATGTCAGTAAGTTCAAGTACATCTTTAGCCCAAAGCCACTGGCTGGTAATTGTTAAGGTCTGGAAGGTGGTTGAAACGAAAAACACCAAAATGCCTTTGATTCACATTGCTTAAAAAGGCACAGTCGTCATCCTCTCTGATGCAGCAAGACAATAGACAATGAATATTTTATAAGTCATCCATCTGAAAGCCAATAAAGCTGAGCTGTGGTAATGATGGTCCATCTCTGCGCCCTTCCATTCTCACTAAGCGTTTCCAGCAGGCTTACTCGATGTTAAATTAGCCCTCTAGACTACTTAGACAGGATTCATTGCGAGAAAGTGCTACAATATGAATCACATTAGCTTCAAAATTAAGAGTTTTTACCCATATTTTTGGTTCACTGCTGTAGCTGCTTCATGAAACAAGAACTGCCCCAAAATAAAAGGCAGTCCTCTTCAATCATTAACACAGACTCAAGAAGAAACGGTGCCTCCAGAGCCCATCTGTGTGCTGCATCTTAAATCCAGTGACCTATAAGGATGACCAAACTTGAATGGATTCGCTTTTCCCTTATTGACACAAAGTCGAAATGTTACAATCGGCTAGCAGGCCAAGACTCCATAAATGCATGGAGCTCTAACTGGTACTGAATGGCGTGTGTGTGGATAGACTGCCATCTATTAACTTCACACAATCTTCCCCCATTTCACTAGACACTCAGTCTCGAACCATGTAATTAGAATACAGGACAGAGGCTCTTACAGGTGTGAATTAAACACCTCTATTTGAATGGCAGCTTTTCAAAGAGAAACAGTGACTGGATCACATTAATGAACATGAATCAAATGGTAATTCCACTTATGCAAATAAGAAAATTCTAATTAATTCATATTGACTGATCCCATGTCACCTCTGTGGCTTCAGAGGAGACATGGGGCCACAGGCAAACACTCATATGCTGATTAATGGTGTCAGGAAATTCTGCCTTTTAAGGGTTTTCCTCCTCTCCTGTGTGACTGTATCTTACCTGCTTTTTGGGTTTGTAGGATTCTCTCATACACCCCCTCTGAGCTCTCTAGCAGCATCTTGCTGGTCTGGATTACCTGAAAGCACACAAACATATTTGCTCACATTTGCCTTTAGTTTCCACATCAGCAAAACTAGCATCCCACAACAAAGCAGGAAGCAGTCTGTCTGCTAGCAGGCAGTTTCTATCCAGGGAGTGCTTAGAAAACAAGTTGTTATTACAGGGGATGTGAGTGGGCCAGGCTGCTAAATTGCATTTTTGAAAGCCAAAATTAGAGGGTAGGAGACACAAGCAATTAGGTTGTTTATTAAAAGTTACTTTTCTTCCCTAAAACACCAGCAGTGTCTTGTTTTAAATGAGAAAAATATATATGTGCAAATCTTACTTTGGTTGGAAAGTATTTTTTTCAAAGGAAGTGCTGATAATTAAGGTCATTTCAATTAAAAACATGTCAGTCATTCTCAAGCAGCAACACCATTACTGTGTTCTCTGTGAAGCTGAAACTGCGACAGATGCTAAGTTTAGCTCCTCTGGTCTTATGCGCACCCCTAATTGAGTGCACAAACTCTGCTGACCTGCAGACTGTTGAAACTCTTGTGGCAATCCATTTACATATTAAATGCCAGCGCTGCTTCTTCCTAACAGTAAACAAAAAAAAAGAAAGAAAGAAATAACGAAAAACATTTTTTTTAACACAAGGAAGACGGCAGCAGCATGTTGTTTCAGGAGGTTAATGGTGCATATGTAGGCTGTCAGAGACGGGGGGTAAATAAGCATGGAGTAAACAGGGTGCCTGGCAGACCATCTGGATCTTTTGCCACAATTATTTTAGTAATAGCTTAATTTTTTTCATCTGATGGGGATATTTATACCCTAATGTTGCTACGCTTTTGATTTCAATTAAGTGCCTGTAGGTTACTGGTGCGGCATGGTCGTAATTGACTTGTTCACTCCCAGTGTGACTTAAGCATAGAGAGGTTGTGCCGCGAAGCCAGGCGGCCCGGCTCAGCTGCCAAGATGGAAATTAAGTAATGATAAACAGGGTTTTATTGCAGAGATCGGAGAGACAAAGCCAAAAACTAGCATCACTGTGGCCCCAACATCGATCTTTGGAGCCTGCCAGCCAGATCCCAGAGAAGAGGGAAATCAGGGAGGCCCGTACAGAGAGGGATAGAGGGGAAAATATATAGTATTTAAATCCAACAGAGGCTGTAATTCACTGCTCTGACAGTCTTACTGTAATGACGCAGTCCCACCTCGTCCTTGACTGGTGCTTAATCTGAACAAAACTTTGCACGAATATTATCACACATACACAGATTATTAACAGTTTTTTGGATTTTCGTGTATATTATCTTCATCTCATCATCATCCTGCAACGCAATATTACGTTTTCTGTTTGTGTCTGCTTCGCGTGTCATGTTCAGCATATGCCGACCATACGTTACTTAGCGGACATCAAAATTTCTATCCGCAACTGAATTTTGTTGCTGAGTTACAAAAAATACGTAGGGAGAATTTGAAAAAGTGCGACAGGCCTGGTTTGTATTTATTAAAGCGGTCTCTTTAAACAAAATCAAAACTATGGTATATTTTGCTACCATATATCTTCCTTCCAGAAGCACATTAGGCTTTTCTCATTTCTCTATTTGGTGCCTCGCAATCTTCTCTGTCCTCCTGCCTGTGACTCCAAAATCCATCACTGGACACCACATTGAAGGATGCCTTCATTTCTAACATACCTCTCAAGGACAGAGGAGAGAGGAGTAATACTCAAGGATGCACAGAAGTGATTTTACCATCAGAATGTAAAAGGCGTGGCACACAGCTGACCTATACAAACACAGGTGACCACAAACAACTAGATCTTTGCACTCGCATGCTGTTTCAGTTTTTTGCAATTTGGTTAATCACCTGCATGATAGCCTACCTTGTCACATTGCACCATGGTGTGAATTGCATCATGTGATCACATATCTGAATCAATAAAATACAGCAGTAGTTGGACTACAACAAAATTTATGTTGCTGCTGTGCCTAATTTATTCTGGATCACTTTAAAATGATGGCTGAGAGGCGAGGATGTCTCATTTTGTTGAATCCCCGTTGCCTCGATTCTTCTCTCCTCGCATCTCTGGTGGGAGGGACTAAGATGCGAGGGGAGGATACAAGGAAAGGAATCGAGGGTGTATAATCCATGAAATTAGAGAGCTTTGTTTGTTCCTACCGTTTTGGTCTTTTCAGATGTGTTAATAAGGAAAATATGAAATAATGCCAGCCTTATCCTTTATGAGCATGTCGACAGACTTGTCACGGCCTGAGCTGCTATTTTTTCTAACACACTCTAAGAAAATAAGTGAGAACACAGCAGAAGTTTTCTAAAGATAAATATGAACGTGCAGCCTTTTTCCCCCCCAAGCATGACTATGCAGAGTCATTGCCTGATACTGTGCTCAGTATGGGGGACAGACACCGTTGCACAAACCCATATGGTGACTCACCATGTTCTTCTACAGGCAGTCATGACTAAGTGACTGTGGCTGTTTGTCTCACTCTGCAGCTGCAGTTGCGGCACTTAGAGCTGCCTCACACACTGTGATTACTTTCCTGATGGGTAAAGAAATTACTGTCTTGGTGGCAGACACAGCAAATCAAACGTCTTTAAAGGCATATTCTAGTAAGGTAAGTGGGTGGACTGCTCCCTATTTGCACACTAAACTGCATCCTCTAAATGTTATGGCCATCGTTATTATTATTATTACCACCCACATTAACAAAGACACAAACGGTCTTTTATTTTCAAGGTGACGTTAGTTTAATGATACATTTCTGCAAACTAAAACTAAAAAGAGAATATATTGTGAACAACAACTTTAATGTTATTAAAAATATTGTGTTAATGAGTCTTGTTTGATGTATGCGGTTGAACTGCAGATAACAGACATCTTAGCAGAACCATGCTAGAACAAAGTTTATTCCCCAATAAAAGCCTAACATATGGGTTTTTGAAGTCCCCTTGGTTCAGTGTTTCAAAGACTTTGTATTTTCTCCATCTACACTCTGTGCCCTTAGTTAATCTGTTGCGAGTACAAACAGAAATCAGACCATATTACCTAAGAGCTCGAGCTGGCATACTACCGAGTCTCTCCAGCTTTTTCTCTTAGCACACAAATGGGCAGCATTGAGACCCACATTCTATTTTTGCCAATTAGGAGCTGAAAGCCTGGCTACTCCCTGCGGTGGATTTTGACACACTACCAGAATTTCTAATTGTACTTATCCATACATTATTTAACATTATTTTAAGGTTGCACTCCCTCTTTTTCTTACGCGTATGCACTTGTCAGCTCATCTTTTGCCGCCACACCTTTCTGCTTGCCATCACTTCTGGCACTCTGCTGATGATCAAGGCCTGCAGCTTCACACCACTTAAGCCCTTGATCTTAATTTATTTGATTTTAGTCCCCAAACACCCGTCATTTTCTTCTTTCTTCCTCTCCAACTCAATTTTCCTGGCGCTCCTTCCATCAGGGCCAATTACCTAGCTTTCCATTCTCATGTCTGAATGGAGCAGAGGGGTCACCTTAATCGGTCTGCATCAGAGTCCTTTTCCTATGTTCGTCCTTGAGTTGCAAGGTATGAAGTTTTTGCCATTTCCATTTTTTTAGTGTTTAATGCATAATGTATCATTTGGATAACAAATAATGCAAATGCACAGGTGTGTGTACCCCTTCTTTGAATCCAGAGTTGAACCTAAAGGCAAAAGAGCCAAGAACTGTAGTTTCTCTAATGGCCACATGGGACTAGTTCCAGAGGCAAGCCAGTCTTGTATTAACACGTCCATCTTTCCAGCAGTAAAAATCATATTTACAGCCTGGTTTAAAAAAAAGATGTTGGACTTTCTTTTCTTGAATGTTCATACCTAATCTATGTGTTTATTAAGTTTTCAAATCAGAGACAAAATTATTTCTCTTGTTGCTGTGCTTTTGCTAGAAAATCACTTTTGCCTCCTTGTTCATGTTGTGCCAAGAATCAATGTCAGAGAACATCGTGTTTTAAGGTTAATGGTGTAGCTGGGAATAGCCTCAATGGCATGTTGCATAACTTGTAAACATTGATTTTATTACTTAACAGAACTTCAGCCCTGTTACCTAACCATCCCTGTGTGTCCCCATTAAGTCAAGTAAAGCCCAGGTATTGATCTGATTGGCGTTGGTTTGCCTGGTTAGATCATCCCTTCCTGTTGATGGCAAAAGCATGCATGAGTGGAATGGGTTGCTGCCAAATCCAAATTAAGTTTTCTTTTCTATGCACTGCAAAAGAACCACGAGTTTGGACAACAAAGACAGAACACACTTAGATCCAGACGACAAGAGATTAAATTATGTCTGCTACTTTGTTTCTAGACATTATTTCAGGTCATGGAATTGAATGCCTCTCTCCTCTTTTTTATTTACTGTCATTTTTGAGATTCACTAGAGTTACTACTGTGTAAATAAAGTAAATGAATCGTGCAAAAAACTGCTCACCATGTCATATGTGGTAACGACTTTCTTTAGGACCTCTGGTAGCAGGCCTTGAGGCTCTAAGTTGGGGTACTGCTCATTGAGATTGAACACCAGAAGGGGGTTATTGTCAGGCCCAGTCAGTCGAGGGGAAAGGGCCAAGATGCACTGCTTCAGGTTAGCCACCGCTGAAAGGCCGCACAGCTCTTTAAAGGACGCTATGGCATTCTGCAGAGAATAGAGAAAGCGTAATTACAGTCGGGCTTGCATGAACTTATGCTGGTTTACACTGGCATGCCAAGCAAAACATGCATCAAATGGCATAAGCATTACAAAAAGTCTAAAAGGAAAGGAACCTAATATTCCAGCTTTCGAAAATATGCCCTTCATCTGCCCCACAACCGCACAGAACAGCACTTTCTCAAAGGAAACGGCTGGAAGCTCATTCATTACCTGTGGGAACTTTCATTTTGGCTCTTATTAGCCACTCATAAACACTCAATCCTTTTGGACTGACACCAGGTTCACAAAGACACACAGACACACACAGAGACACAAACACCCTAACCTTCCTGTGAAAGGCCAAATTTAAATCCTACATAAACAACCAGAGGGAAAAACTGGCAGGAGGGCCAAGATGTGTTATAATCACAAGGCCAGTGGCTTGTTATCACACAATGACCGCAATATAAACAACGCTACCAAAATAAAACCTAATACAACGCCTGAAGAAACACAACCTGAGACCATCCACAGTGCAGAGACACTCGAGCAGTGTATTTCCTATGCAGCCCTTTGCATTTCTTTGAAAGCCTGAACAATGACATAAATGTCTCTTTTTCTGAAAAGAGGGATCACAGTAAGTATGTCTGGACTGGAGTCCATTAAATACTGTGGGTTAAAGCTAAGCAGTTAAAACAAACAGCTTTATATTGTTTTTCCATCACTGGTACCATTTAAAAAATGTGGTCCAGTTTACACAATAGAAGTTATGAATAACTTCTATAACATGGATCGTTAAAACATGGATCTCACCATTATGTTTGCTCGTTTCTCTCCATTCTTTGACACACATAAGGACTTGGTCAAATCTAATTCAGTCCAGGGTGGTGGTTTTTGTGTTTCCTTTCCAAAGATGAAGTCTTTTAAATTACCTTAGATGTTTTGTATTAAATCTAGTTATAATTAATAGATTATGTTCAGACGTGTTCAGACGTGTTCAGACGTGTTCAGACACAAACTTTCCATGCATATCCATGCAGTACAAAATATATCTTGGATGACACTGTTAATTCAGACCCACTCTAGTTAATCACACAAAAAAAAGGGTGGGAAAAAAAAAATCAATACTTGATGCCTTACCTGCATGTTTTCTCTGAGGTCTGTTGCCTCTCTCAGTGGCTGAATGGCTGTTTTGAAGACATCATCCAGAGCTTTGATCAATAGCACCCTCATGCTTGCATACTCTCTACTCCTCTTGCCTTTTCGTACAGACAGCCCCCTTTTGTGAGGTTTGCCGCCTCCTCTTCGATTGGTTATTGCCACATGAACAAACAATAAGGTATGTGGCAGGACTTCCCCTGTCAGAGACTGCAGCGGAACATGGCGGAAACCTGGCTGCAGACACTCAAACGGGATTGTGTATTGACCGATAAACTCATCGCCAATATAGTCGTCATCCAGCACCACAAAGCGCACCATTGCAAGTTCGGGGAGGTTTATCTGAAACTCGAAGCTCTCATCAAACAGAGGGTTGTCCCCGTTTTGGTTGACCGTTTTAGTCCTTTGCTCAGCGCAGTCGGCGGGAATGCCGTGTATTTCGACATACACGTAGGGATCTACTACGTCTCCTTTGGCACCTGAGCCTTTGGGTTTTGGAAAGTTTTGTCCACTGATAATCTTGATGTGCAAGAGCTGTGGAGAAACACCAGGCACTGAATCTTTAGTGTTGGCGCTGAAATATGAAACCTGCTCCCTCATGATCGCTGGACGCAGCACATAACCACAGTTCCCATTCTGACGGAACCAGCCAATGTTTAAATCCATCATCAGGCCAGGAGTCTGGTAGTTCATTGCTACAATCTGACAGCCACACTTCCAGAAATCTTGTGGATTCATGTTGCTGGAGTCAATCCGCATGGGACTAGGGTAAACCCGTGCTAGGAACTTCTTGTTATAGTTAACAAAGTCACCTGGGAATTCACTGGCACAACGACTGGCAAAGACTTCATTGAAAGAGCACAGCTCCCAATGCTTCTGTTTTTGGAAAGATGTTGGAAAGTCTTTGAACTCCACAGACTTGCACAAAGTCACCAGATCAGAGAGGTCCTTGGACAGCTGAAATTTCTTGAGTGCAACTGTCTGTTGTTCAGCAGTCTCAATGCTCATCCTTTGAGACATCTCTGCCCCCTCATCCTCATCTGTCACCTCACCTTCTGAAGCTGTGCAATTTGTGCCCAACTTCTTACCCTTCAGTAGGATCTTCCCCTTCAGTTCATTAGGAGACGGAAGGTAACAGTCCTCAGGTTTTGGAGGATCTAGGTGGAGCTTGTCTCCAAGGATTTTCTTTAGGTGCTGGAACATGACTCTCTGTTGCTTCAAGGAACAGTGGTTTTCTAAGCACAGTATCAATGGAAACTCGGAGGCAACAAAGGCATATTTGTTAATGACGTCAATGACACTGCGAAAAACTATCTGTGAGGTCATTGTGTGACCAGTGTAAATTACAGGTTCATTATCAGGTCCGTCCCACACGTCCAGCTCTACACTGCGGCAGCCCATCTTGAGAGCACGGATATAGCCTGTCACATCAGACGGGCCTCTGAACTGATCTTCTATCAGGTAGGTGTTGTGTGATGCATTGATGTAGTAGTGGGACAAGGGTTGGTTCATGTCTTGGCAGACTGATTTATGTTCAGGGTCAAATATATGGCACTCTGAGGACATAAGATAGTTAGAGAACCCGTCCAAAGACAGCCAACCTTTGAGCTGGCCCTCTTTCGATGGCTCATATTTCTGAATTACCTCAAAGCTGGTCTCTTCGCTGACTTGTGCCATTCCCTGCTCTGCCTCCAGAAATATCATTAAGTCCTTGGTATCAAGAAATTCTTTATTACTGGAAAACTGAACAAAGAGAAAATATATTTCTGGTCTGGTACAAAGATCGTGAAAGACTTCAATGAACTCCTCTTTTGTCACATCCGAACCTGATTTGTCCTTAACTTTATGCAGCTCCTTGAATTTCAGTTCTATTTTCACATTTTTGAGTCCCGGATTCAACTTTTTGACTAACTGTACAGCAGTGCATATAGAAAGTATCTTGCTGTTTGTAGTATCCTCCTCATCAAAAAGCTCACCTAACCACGATGAGCGCATGTTGTTCTGACTGCTCTCAATCATATTTAAGGTATGTTTCCCATAGGATATCAGGTACCTCAGCCCTGTGACCCACGTGTTGGCTACATCTGCAGTGTTCGCCACCAAGTCTAGGGACTCATAGTTCTCCCCAAAAATGACAGAGAAAGCACAATCCTCCGAAATCTGATCATAGGTTCCATTAGTTCTAAAAGTATCTGTGTTTTTGCCTGTCCGAACCTCTTTGATAGATTTTACATCGATTTTAGCCTTGTCTACTTCCTTCTTTGAAGGCTCCCATCTCAAAGACTGCATGTCGGCGTCAAGGAGAAAGTAGCGATGGTAAATGCGCGAATTGGATCGCACTTTTTTGAGCTCAGAGCCATCAACCATGGCACTGATGCAATCACTTGCGCTACTAATCTTCTTCTCAGTGGGCATGCTGCTGAATGAGACAGTCTTCTTTCTTTCCTTCCGCTGTTTTCCATCCTGCAGAGAAAAAGAAAAACACCGTGTATCAATAGAAATCTTTTCATTTAAAGTACAGGAAACAACAACAATGAAAATATGACAGTATGCAGTTATAATCAAGGTTTAACTTTAAAGGGGTAAGCCAGTCTAGGCTTACTTAAATCACATACTAAAAAAGTACTGTTCCATGTGGATCACTATTTTGTTTTTCCCCCAGGTTAATTTTAGAGTCATCAATCCCTCTAGCAGACCTGTAACACAGTCTCCACATTTTTTATTTCTTTCCAACTCAAGAAAAATCTAAATACAGCACCCAGTATGCTGCCCACTCTGACATACTGTTTGCCCAGATAGTCCTCCTTCTTGGTCCAACAGCAGCAACCTTGTTGGTTGATTTAAGGCACCTGTCGCTGTGTATTATACAGATACAACAAGGAATCTCCCTTAGGAGAGTATCGCCCACACAAATCCAGTCATCTACAGCAGTCACACGTCTGACATTTTCAATGAACCCTGCTCTTTCCATCGCAGCAGTTTCCTTCAGTACAACAGCATTTTACACTTGACATTATTGAAGTCATTTCACAATTTTAGAAAAACCCACACCCTTATTAATCATCCTGTGGCAGCATTGTTCAGCTATATGATGTAACTAGACTACGTTCCAATACATTCCAGTAGAAACATCAACCCTTATTTTCTTTTAATCTAACGACTGAATAAGTGAAATGCTATTGTTTTTAGAGGCACAAAGGGATTGGCTACTCATTATTACATTATGTATATAGAGGTCAAGATGCAGCAAAAGCAATGGACACTCCTGATAGTTCTCCCTGCTGCCGACAGCCCACTCTCAGTGAGATTGTTTATTAGTTTGTACAATTAAGATGTCAAAGTAGCTAGAATGATGAGGATGGAAGGCTGAAACAAAATCTTCTCCAACATAAAAACCATCTATACAACCAAGCGTAGTAATAAACATCTTACATAACAGAAATGATCAAGCAGATCAAGCAAATCTGTCAGTAGGCGCTTCTGAGATGAAACACAGACCGAAACAATTATATAATGTCATTTTTTTCCAAATTGATTCATCAGCATCTGTGTGTTGGAGTATAACAAAACAGACACTGACTCTTATCTTGTGCCCCTGTAACAATCATGGATGGACCTTATTTCGCAGTCTGTTGCTTAAGGTCAGTTCTTGCCCTAACCTAAAATGGGAATTCCTTACATAATCCTTCTGATCTGGGCAAAAAGGTGGATTTTAGGATAGTCATCAGTAGGCAGTAACCATAATACAGGCAGTATAAGGAGATAAAAATACTGCACACACCCAGTGCACTACAATAGGTATAGATTGCCAAAGCACCCTTGTCTTACCATTTAATGTTTCCTTAGAAAAAAAAACTGTTATGCAACAGTCTTTTTTTCAGTCAGGTGATCCACAATATTTTCCATTGCAAGTGCAGTTTCATTTAGCCTTACATGGTGTTTAAAAGACAACATAATCATGATCAGATGGGCTATTTATAGCTACATTTATTTGTTTTATAGGGTACATATTAATCTCCATCACTTATCTCTGTTCATCTGTTTCTTTGCCAAGTCAAAGCACAGCACCAGATCAAGCTAGCTACAATTTCCCCGTAATGTTAGCAGTTACAAGAAAGATGGTGATCTTTCTTTCCCTGCTGGCTTTTAGTCAGATTTAAAGGACCTTTATTTGGGATCCGTGGTCAACAATTAAGAGCTGTAACCTAATTAGAGTAGAAAAGTTCCACAGGACCATATGTTAGAAAAGTATGGGTGTAAATATATTTCATGAGCAAGACATTATAGCACCAGTAAGTACAAGCTGTATTCAGTACTTATCAACCTTATCTAACCCCCGCTCAGTCTGTTTAACATCACTGTGTGGTAACAAGGACTGTAAGCAAACACAGAAACATTATTTTCTTGGGTAAGCATCCAAAATACATGACCGTGCCACGCTATTAGTCATCCTTTCTTTGAATCCTCTGCAACAGAACAATACACAGCAGGACAATCGAGGTTCAAGTTTCTCATTTTTGAGAAATATTCTGCATTGATCCTCATTTCATTATGTTTATTACAGATGGTTTCATTTTTTTACTTTTATTACTTTATTACTTTTGTTGAGAGAAGGAAAGCTGTGCTGCATTGTTAGGGCACAACAGTAGAACGTAAATGAGATATTAAATGTTTTGTTTGTGCTTCACAATGCTAAGATAATACCCTGGGTATTACCATCAGACACCCTGAAAAGAGAAGTTAATTCTAAGCCTTTATGTATGGTTTCAGAGTATGTTCGATATCAGTGTGTGTGTGTGTGTGTGTGTGTGTGTCGACAGCAAGATAGTGGGGGAGAGAACTAAGTAAGACCGCATATGTCCAACTGCTCAAAGGTTCCCATAGGAGTCTGAATTCCCTAACGGACTGAAAACTGCATTTTTTTCTGGCTCAGCGAGCAGTTATGAACTGTCTGTGCAACTGAAGACATCACATGGGACCCATTACTCTTTGCTCTACTGTTCTACCTAAATCCTCGACAACAACCATCACCTCAGTCTCACTGCAGCATAAATCACCTTTTAGCTCTGTGCCAGGACAGGCTTAAATATACAGTAACAAAAATTAAGTGAATGAAATGAATTTCATCTGAGTACAAATGTAACAAGCAGCCACAAATGTGCCCCTTTGTGATGGTGCATGGCCCTTATTTACTGCTAATTTATAAAATCACAGTCGTCAACAAGAATTCCTACAGTCTCAACTGTTAGGGGTCTTAGAAGGAAAACAGTATATTATATATACACCTTTACACAAAGCCAAACTGATGTACTGGACAGCTGATATTGGCCTCGCTCAGATATGGCCATATCAGGGTATATCGCGTTAAATATGCAACAAATATAAACAATGAGGAAAAATTACCCATTTCTTGTAAATAAATAAATAATAAATTCAAGAGGAACTGTTTTTTGAAGATCGCCCTCCTTTCACAAAGCATTCCCAAATAGTTGTGGCTGATTTGTTACGTGGCAGACTTTGTCCAAACATAAAATGAGGTCTAGTCCAGAGGTCCAAAAAAACTATTTTTTGTTAGTAGTCATCTTCAGATTTCCATGTGTCCTCTGTTTGCATAGCAACATCTAATCTCGCCCCTCTATACAATCTTGTCGTACCTGGCAGCTCGGAATGCATTCTTCAGTTTTAGTTGTTTTGCCAGCTTCCAGATAACCAGATAACGGTAAAAGCAAGGGAAAGAAATATTGAATACAAAAAAATATTTGCATATTTTAGCTGAGCTAAGAGTTGTGCAGCGCTAAGGGACTAGAAGAGCTGCAGAGCTTCCTGACAAACTACCTGATGTAACTCATTGTTACCACCTGGGGGCAATGCTAAAAACTTGTTAGACAACTGGAACAGACTTGTTCCTGCTTGTGCACGCAACGTAAATCAAAGTGCACAAACACCAAAAACAAAACAATCCACTGGGTTTTATTATGTAAAAAATTATTTTAACTAAGAAAAAGAAACATGAGATATTATATTGCAGTTAAACTGATATTAGCTCACTATACTGTATGTATACAACAACAAACATACACAATCTTCTAGTAATGAGAATTCGGTTTTATTAAAATTAGCAAATAGGGACTTTTTGTTCTCCAGCTGCACTGCTGTCAAATCCCACAGGAGTTCAGACCTGGTGCAGACCCAGCTGTTTTTCTGTACCATATGGTAAGAGTCTGTTGGTCACATGAAGTGTGAAAGAGGTAACACAAGAGAAATCTAACAGCTCTGCCACTTCCTGAGTGAATATAAATGAAACTTGTGACTAAAACTTGTTTTTCACACGAGTTTCCCATGCTGAAATAAAAAAGGAATATGTATTTAAAAAGGCCAACTTGCTGTATCTTTCCCATACAGTTTAACAGATTCACCTTTCATTTATGCAGGTATTTGTCTTCTGTTTGTTTGTTTTTCTGTGCAGTGGTCCAAAGTAAGAAGTTTTCGGTTGGGTATTTCAACCATCCATTTCTTAATCTCTAAGAGGTTTTGTGTTGTGTAATCTAACTGACATGAGCGGATTGATCAGCTGTGGCCTTTTTTGTCAGTTTGCTCAAAAGATGGCAGCCTGCAATAACTGTACTGTCTACTCTTTTAGGGGCAAATAATAATCCATGGTATTGTCCAAAATTGACTCACCAGACAAGGAGATTAGTGGAAGAAGAAAATCTAAAATCCACCAACCAAGCATATCTTTTCATTCAAAATAGTGAATTACCTATTTTCTATCACATATTAATTTGCTACAGCTGTAGATTGGCAAATGATATCCATTCCCATCCCTTCTCTTAGACTAAGTAGAGTTTAAGTTAGATGATTAGGAAAATGGTCAGGGTTAGAGAACAGACCTTCCTAGGATACAAGAGGGCTAATGTTTAACTCCCACAAAGTGTGAGTAAATCAGGACAGGGTGTCCACCACCTAGCATGTGAGAAGCTAACCAAAACAGTCATAATGAACTATACTAAGAATCTCTACCCTGTTAACGGGCACTCTGGTTATGCCCTCGACTTATTTAGGTCACAGTCTGACACACATTTTATTTCCATCTTTTATTCCACCTTTATGCCTTCTCCAGCCAAGACATGATTACCAGCCAGTCAAATCAAGGAATATGATGGGGCTGATCAATTATGGAAAAAAAAAAATCAACTTGCAATTATTTTGGCATGTTCTGAGATCAAGATTAATTAACACCATAGCTGGGTGTTTGACACAATCGTGCATTTGTTGAACTTTTAAGGAAAACTGGCATTTTTTATTTGCTTGTCCTTGCCGGGCTTCTCGAAAACAAAGTGTGTGCGAAGGGCTGAACTGGTTTTTACTACTCTTTGTAATCAAAGCTGATCTAAACCTGCCACATCCTGTAAGGGGATGTGTTTGAGGTTTAACGAAGAGCAAAGGCACATAGCTGTCAAAGAAAGATAAAAAGAAGATGCAAAACAACACATGATTACAAAAAAAAAAAAAATTTGAAAATTGTTTTATCTCAATTGTCTTCTTCTTCATAGTTGTTGGATGCTGCAATTATAAATGGATTTAAATTTTGTTTAAGCTCACATCCCTACACCAGGGCTCAAAGCATCCAAAGGAGGGTGACTGCTGTAGAAAGGAAGATTTTTGATTCAGTGCATGAAAGGTCTACTGTGAGCTGAGCTGAGCAGATCATCTCAGCCTTGGATTTAATAAATGTTGAACAGTTAACATTACCAAACTGCTGCCACACAATTAGAGAAAAGACTTCCGAGCATACTAAGTTTACATAGGGATTGGCAGAGCTGTGAAAACAAGTAAAGGACAGATGCTGCTCTAGCACATTAGCAGCTGCTGTGCATCCAGATTTTTACGATTACAGCGATGTGGACGGGTCATTGGCATGAGTCAGTTATATTCATCAGCTGGTCCTGGCCAATCAGCTGAAAACCCACCAATTCTAGTCACCAGCTAATCCAGTGGGTGCATCTCAACACAGGATACTGCGTAGGTCATAACATGCGACTAATCAATATGTAACATCAAAAAGCAATTTATAATTTTGAAGTATTAAAAATATTTTTGGCCAATGGACTTTTTCCATCTACTAGTCTGCTTGGCTGCTGAGTCAAAAAGTGAATTTGGATACCGTTTAGGACTGTTTTGGTACATACAGCCACTTGCACAAAATAAACATACATAGGCTTTTATGACATCACATTTTGGGTTGGGTTCAGGGCACTGTGCGGGCTACTCACATTCTTCCAAATACCAAAGTCATCTAACCATTGTTTTGTGAACCTTGTTTTTTGTACACAGGCAGGGTCATAATGGAATGTCCAAAAATGTCCTGGTAAACTGAAGCATTAAGATCTCTCTTCACTGGAACCAAAAGGGCCAGCACAAACCCAGAAAAACAACCTCATACCACTATCCCTCCTGCTCCAAGCTTTACACTTGGAATGCTGCAGTAAGGCAGATAATGTTTTTCTAACATTCACCAAATGCAGACTGCATGATTTGTCAATTCACAGAACATGTTTCCACTTTTCAAGAGTCTAGTGGCTGCGTGACTTACATCACTCTGTCAAATGCTTGGCAATGCCTGTTGGCTATGATAACCCATCGCCATCAAGCTCCCAGTGCACAGTTTTTATGCTGATGTTAATACCAGAGGAGGTTAGGAAACTCTGCAGTTACTGAGCAAGCAGAGCACTGCAACTCCTCATTCCTCATTGGAACTTGGCAGTGTTTGATTTTATACACCAGTGGCAATGGGACTGAAAGAAACATATGAATTCAGTGATTAAGAGGTGTAGCCTCACTTTTGCCCATATAATGTAGATTCACCCACCATTGTAGCAGAGACCCTTCTTATCTGCCAAATACAAACTACACCAATCAGAAACAGCTGTTAGGTGAAGTGAAAAGCATATTCATCTTGTTACAATTTAATGTTCTACAGCTCACAATCCAAAGGACTTGCTCTCCTGACAATCAACCAAAATGTACAACAAAATCCACACAGTTAAAATATTTCCTCAAATTTGACACTTAAGTCTTTTTATGGCAACATTTTCAGCACTGAAAAAGAAGAGGATACAATTAACAAGAAAAAAATTGCCTTGGGTGGGCTGAGTTAATTGCTTACCACCATTTTCTTCCAACTGTTCTCTATGGAGCTGTTCCAGGCTTTACATCATCAGCTCTCCGGGCAGACAGCGAGCCTATCATCTTCTCAATATTAGATTGAGACATTAGTCACAGTTACAATAAATTAATCTGTTAATTCTGTGATATTAATAAGAATCTTTACTTATTAATAGTACAGAAAGTTAATATTCCACAGGGTTGATTCTTTAATGAGTTTTAGACAAAAGCTGTCACTTTTTATTAAACTGTGTGAACTGTAAAGAGCCGTTGATAGCATTATCTGCATTATCTGCAATAACATTAAAAACAACAGTAACAAATATGCCTAAAGGGGCATACTGATCACCTTATCTGATACCCTGACCAATCTTTCGTGACATTGTGAGGGCAGCCTGCTCAATCAATTGAATTACACAACAAGCGTTAGGACATAACACAGGGGTAACTTCTGCTCAATTTCCTGTAAGGCCCTCACAAAAAGTTAATTTGTTATGGTTCTTTTCAAAATGAGATAAGGAAGAAAAAAATGCAACACTGAGTAATTAGTCAATTTCCTAATTGCTATTCAAAGTGATGACAATAAGCTAGTAATGAATTTAAACCAGTGAAAATCATACTGTAAATGATACCTGCCCTGTAGATATGAGCTGTTTGAAACGAGAAGCAATAGACTTCTTCTTCTTATCATCAAATGCCCTTTTTCTAAGCCTTTACCCATGACCATGTAACCTTCTGCAACTGGTTTCTTGTTATCTTTATAGCTGGTATGAATTTACTGGACCTTGAGAGAAATGTCAGCCATCAACCAAACATAATTGAGTTTTGATTCATTACCAGTAATAGATCCCATTCCAAGGTCACCACAATATTTTCCATCAGTATGTAGGACATTTCTTTAATCCATGAACACTGCTTGCGACCTTTCATGCTACTCCAAATAAAAAGGGTCAAAGACCCCCTTTCCACAACACAGCACTTCTTTTCTTTTCTACAGTGGTAAACTGGAATTCACTAGAATTTGGACCTCCTTTCAGAGAGTTAACAACATAGTGGCTTAAAGTCAAAAGGGCAATCAGTACCCTATGGAGGGAAGAGAAGGCTGGGTTAATTCTCATAAGGAAATAATGACTCAGGGTTTCATCTTTGAGGCTTCTCCAGATTTCCGCAGAGAAGTTATGTCTCTTGCCTTGAAAAGAATTTCACCTCCAAACACCCTTTATGCTACAAAGGAATCTCAATACAGAGCTTTACACCTCATGTTTATCATATTTGACAATCTAGGATCTAAAATAATTCTGGTAAAAAAGTCAACAGGATCAGTGATGGAAAAATAAACTGGAACTGAGCGTGGGAGTGACACATGCTCAGAGACATTCCTTCATAGAAGTGGACCTTTCACCCTTTCTCCAGATCTCCTCTATTTGGCAAATATAAAGACTGGGCCATTTGCTACTCCTTTGCACTGTATTATTTATTGCAAAATCACAAGTTTCTTTAATTTATATTTCAAATTCACAATGTTTATAAATGTAAAAATGAGATACTGTTACAATGCAATCACCTAAGCTTCAAGATCTCAGTTGCTTCCAGTCAATATGAAAAATGGTGGCAAGAAGAAGTAGCCATAAATGCATAGGAGGAAACAAAGGTACCTGAAGGTACAGTCACTGCAGGTTGCATCGATGTAGTGTGCAGTTGCAGATGTCGGGCTTTCAGAAGGGTTTGTGGTTATGGCTCACTTACAGTGTAGATTTGATGCAGAAGTATGACTACATCATTAGACCTCAAGGAGTAAAATCTTGGGTTATAACATATTGCTTTTTGAGATTCTACTTTGTTAAATAAATAAATAAATAAATAATCTCTGATCCCATCTCAAACTGCTTCTTCCCCATCTCCTTACTTTGTCTGACTCAGCAACCACTCCAAAGAACGCACACATAAACACCACATGTTGTCTGCTGACTTAGTGAATTTTAGAAAGTTCAATTGCTTCCTTCATTCCAACATGATTCTGAATTTATTACCATTTTATTGCAGCTGTTTCTAGTAAAAAAGAATTCATATGTTGCTCAAACACCTGCTTTAAATTTTCATTGTCAGGGTGCCATCTGACATTCAAGTTCTGTATTCATTTAATGTATTGTGTTATTGTCTCATTTATGGTTAATATAAAATGTTCTATGCATAACATTTATGCATGTGTTTTCTGCAGTTTTGCCCTGAGTCACTTTATACATCTGACTTGCATATCTGAATTAATTCAAGTACCTGATTAGGACTGTTGTGCTTACTTTAAGCACAACAATCTCACTGGAAGAGTAGTTAAAAGGTTCTGCTTACACCAGATCAATGCTATATTCTCCCACGTTAAGCTAATCTGCCTGCAAATTCAATGGGTCTTATTCAGAGACCAATAAACAAACAGTCATCAGCTAGTCACCTCAGACATTAGGCAGCAATAACATCAAACCACTCCCACACAGTGACATAAAGACAAAAGAACAGCCCACATATTATCTTTTCTACAACCAGTCTGGTGGTTTGACAAATACTCCAAAGCAAAACCTAAACTGTTAAGAGATGCCCACACTGATTTTCTTTACTAACACACATTTTTCATTGCCACAAAAAAGAAACCTGAACCTCTGACTGCAATAGACAGAATGCAACTAAAATAATAATTCCAGAGTATATTATAAAAAAGCTCTAGTCTAGCCCTGTTATTAATACTCTAAAAACATATATCAGTGACCATCTACAGAATAGCTGCTTTATAAATATCACATTTAGTTTTTGTTTGTTTATGACCTTTGGATTCCTGGCTGGGTTAAGTGTGGATTAGATGAACAGGACACATGAGGAAGACACTGAAGGAAGAAAAAAAAAAAGACACCCTAAATTAAATTAATTGATTAAATTAAATATTTTCCAATCACATTTGTTGCCTCAATAACAGGTTTGAAGTCTCACTCTATACAACATAAAATTCATTTTGTCAATTAAGGTCCCCACTATAGTCAGAAAGGAGAAGGCAATGCTCACTGGACAACAGCTTGTAAATGACAAGTTGTTAGCCAAATAGTGTCCATGATGTTTGTTTTAAAAAGCTAAGACGGCATCCAAGAACAACTGAACTAGTAACTAAACTGTTCAGTCAACCATGCAGCTGATTTTTCTCCTTCATTACTTGGCCTTTTTGGAAGGCACCATATATTTTTCTATGCAGGGAAAACATTGTACATGGAGGCCGACAAGTCTGCTAGAATACTCAGTTAATCTGCTGCCCGTTTTATTGCAGGTAAGACAAACAAAGTTAGCAAGCAAACGAGTGGATTTGCGGTGAACCTTTAGGTGCCAAAGTTGGATGTCAGACCTTCTCGGTACCCCTTTTTGTTTTAAGCACCACAGACAACCCGTTTGTTCGTTCTCTGAAGTCTTGGCAATTGGGGAAAAAAGACAAAAACAAAAAACAAACAAACACATTTTAACCGACATATATAAAAAACAACGTAAAGTTAGACTTTTCTGCAGGATATGTAAGGTTTGGGTAGGTAAGCCCTCAGAGGGTTCACTGCAATTTTATCTGTGGTAGTATTGGCTGTAGGGGAAAAATTCACAAGAAGCTCCACACGAGGCTCCATAAATTTATCATTATATACTCTGTGAGGAACTCTCCAGTCAGTTCCAGCTGTAGAATAACTTCAACACAACCGTTCACAACTGCAGAACTGCATGTCAGGTCCAGCACAGCAGCAAGTAAAACTAGCTAGACAAAAATGTTGGAAGTGGGTTGACAGGCCGTTTAAAAAAATGAATAAATAAATCTTTAAAAGAATTTGATATATGAAGCTAAAAATTCACAGCAATCATTATTAATTATCCATATTATCATTATCATCATATCATTATATATCCAAACTTTTGACCATACATTATGAGGCAAATCTGAGATGGTCAAGCAGAAGAGGAAGCAGGAAATGTGGCGAAGCAAAGCAGGGGAAAGACGTGCAGTGAAGCCTGGGATTAATTATGATTTCAGATTGAAAAACTGGCAATTTTGTTTGGCTCTTTACACCACTTATAGACAAGTCTTGCAATGTTACAGCTCCAAGTAGACTGTAAAACTGTGAAAGCTCGAGAAATTCTCGCATTATTGATGGCAGGTCAACACTGCATTTCACATTTTGGTAAGAACTCCACCAGGCAATATGAAGCAAAACTGTCATGTCAGAGTTCAGTATAAAAAAAAGACAGACTGAAAAGCAGTGGCACATTCTCAGCATCTGATAAGGCGTCCATGATGAGGCAGCGCGATGCAAGCAAAATTAACACCGTCCGTTAGCTGTAGATTGCATCATATTTCCACCTTCAGGAGTCGTATTACCGTCACAACAGCTGAACTGATTCATCCATGGACTCTTTTAAGGTTGAACAGAAGGCACTGAGAAAAACAAAGACCTGACTAACTTTGTTTCATTTCTAAAAGGACTACAAAAGATTAATATGCAGAATCAATCCAACATATTAATGCACTACTTTTCTATTAATGTTATTGTCATACTAACATCAGTAACATAACTCAAAGTGAAAGTGATCAGAACTCAAGAACAATGTTATTGATAAACACTCCCAGAGAACAGCTGTTAAAGGTCCCTGCAGGCAGGATATTAGTTTGTGATTTTAATCACACAAAGCTTCCCAGTTTGTAAAGTCAACATAAACACTAAATGTGATCTAATTATAATAACAGAAGACTCAGTGTAAACAGAGCTGGAGATAATATACACATTAATATCTTCTCACAGTTTATTTTTATGTGAGTATTAAATATTTAAATATTTACTGCGTAGAAGTTACAGTTACCCAAAGCGATCCACGTTAAAAGAACTAATGGGACAACAGAAAATAAAGCATGAAGTCTATAGTAGTGCTGCAAAAACGGTATTCATAATCAATTTATCTGAGGATTTTTTTCATTATTGAATCATTTGAAATTAAATTAATATATTACAGAGACACAGTGCTTTCACTTGACAAAAGCAGCCCTGTTTTCCTGAATTAATGAAACAATTATCTCAAAAATTCCAAGAAAACTATCAAATTTTATTACTCCATTTTTTCTGAATGAACAAGACTTGTTAAAAATCCCAGAAAGCCTCTAATGCCCTGAAACCTTGATTTCATAAGCAATGAAGAGCAAACCCTTAATACACTTAGGGGTAATTCACTCAAAATTCATCCACACGTCTACGTGGTGACCAATGATGTTGGCTCAAGAGACCAAGGCACAAGTATATCCCAATATTTCAAGAGAAAACTATATTTACAAAAAAAAAAAAAAAATCATGTGAGCCATCATTAACAACGAAATCAAGCTT
Source organism: Pelmatolapia mariae (assembly GCF_036321145.2). Classification (NCBI taxonomy): domain Eukaryota; kingdom Metazoa; phylum Chordata; class Actinopteri; order Cichliformes; family Cichlidae; genus Pelmatolapia; species Pelmatolapia mariae. The sequence continues at coordinate 70,323,201 of NC_086236.1, forward strand.
TAAAGTCAACATAAGCTCTTTTAGGATTTTAAGATGTCCTGTTAATTCAGATAGCAAGTGTTTTTTTGTTTTTAATGAAAAGCACCCTCTTACGCTTCCATAGAAATTAAGAAGCCAACTAGCAGCCAGGTGCAGCTGATCAAATACAATCAGTCAACAGCAAGTGTGACCAGGGGTTTTGGCAGTTTGCTGATCTGGGGCATTCTGGTGTGTTTTAACACGCTGCCAAAATCTTCCAAGAAGACCTCCCAGCAAATTCACCTCAAGGTCAGAACGTTCAAACTCAAAAGCTCTTCGGGCCTCTACGGCCCTCATGCATGCATGTAAAATGTTAAGGTTAATAACAGTTACAGTTAGAAAAAGACTGACAGAAAATATGGCTCCTTTGCGAGGGTTGCCAGGAGAAAGTCTTTCTCTCTAAAAAGAACATAGCAGCACAGCTTAGCTTGCCTTTAGGTTGCATGTGGGCAAAGTCCAGACCTCATCTCAACTGAAAGGCACCCCCCCCCCCTCCTCTGTCCCCTTCTGGCCACCTGTGCCTCAATTTTATTCCACAACTTAGACATCCACATTCCTCACACTCTCATAACACACACATATATATAGGGCCTTGAGGGTGGCCATGTTAACGGCGTCCAGAGGACGGTCTGTGTATTCAACCCCACCTCTGGTGCCGGTGGCCACCTCTCAATTTTAAATCCATGTAGACATTGAGGGTTCTCGGGAGGGGCCGTGCTAACACCTGCTGCTCTCTGGCAGCAGCACCATGCCCTCCCGTATTTTAAATGCACTTTAGAACAACACGCAGCAACACTACACATGAGCGGGAGGAGGGAGGTATGGGGTCTTCACACACCCCCGTTCTCTGCTGGCCATCGGGGCGGGGGGCTGGGAGGAGGTGTTGGCTGTCCGATTGGCCTCCCTGCTGCTGCAGAGCCTGGGGCGGTCTGCTTGCCTCCACCCCAGGGGGAAGGGTAACATCTCTTGGGTCTAGGTGCCGTTTCCCCCTCTGGGGGCGAGGGTACCTGGACCCGGGGTATAGAGTATGTTTGGGGAGTGTGATTGTGTGTACATGTCCATGTATGTCTATCCTTACGTTGGGTGAGTGCTGAGTGTTTGTATATGTGTGCATGAGGGTGGGAATGCATGTTTGTGTCTGTGTGTGCCTGCTTGTCTGTGTCTATATGTCAGGTCGGGTCTTACACTCCACCTCTCTGGGAACACCCAGGCCCTCCAAAGTATGGAGGCCTATCTCCCCTCACCACACTCCCTGCTGGTGACTGATGCCCTCAGGGGTTGGTGCATTGGTGGTTCTTGGTGTCCGGGGCTGGGCGCTCAGGTATGCACCAGCTCACTCCCGGTGGCTACTTGGCGGGGCCTGGTACCTGTCGCTCGGTCAGGCCTCTTCCGGGGCGTGGGGGGCCCTCGGGCCTCCGGCCTCGGGGCCTGCGACTCGGTTCACTCTGGCACAGCTGGCTGCCGGCAGAGCCGGCAGGCACGCCAGTGCAGCCCCCTCTGGCTTCTGCTCCGTGGCTACTGGGTGACCCCTCGTCTGGGGATCTCCTCAGCCCTTCCCAGGAGGGTGGCACGGATGCCCCTCCGGTGGTCCTCCTTGGGCTCTCGCACTCTGGGGCCTCTGGATGTCTGGAGCCTGGATCTCCTCCATGCCTGCTTCATGCCCTGGGGGGCAGGGCTATGGCCCTCTACATCCTCTAGCAGACCGTTACATGGGGAAACCTTTTGAATACAAGCGCGCTGATCCACACAGGTGTGCACACGGGTGTTCACTGTTCGTAGACATAAACTACACCTTTCTTGGCTGCTACTTCAAAGCACATTGTGCGCTGTCTGTCCTGCGTGCTGCACAACAACATTCAATATTTAGTATTTACTGCTGTTCACACTTAGCTAGATTAATGCGATGTTGTTGTGTTTAGTATGTTGCTTTGTTTTTCTTTTGCTTGTTTTCTCTTCTTTTTCTCTCAACAGGTGATCCAGGAGATTTTTTTTCTTTCTCTTTGTAAGTGCCCTTTCTCACTGTCCCTCTTCCCTTCTGTTTTTCTTTTCCTTCCTCTCTTTCTTTCTCCCTTTCCTATCCCCCAGTCATGTCTGTCCCATCTGTAACAACTGAAAATAAAATAAAATAAATAATAACAACAAAGGTCGATCAAATGGACCAATACGGCAATGCCATGATGATCCATTTGGCAAAATAAATCCATTGGGTATCCTTGTTGGTCTTCAGACAGCAATTCTGACGGCTAAAGAACCAAATGGGACAGGCAAAAAAAATTTTCACAGGACTACATATCATCCTGTGTAAATGTGTTTGTGAAAAATATGCTTGACTGCATATTAAAGTATAATATTAATGTCATCCATTACAAGGGCATAGAAGGACTTCTGCTGTTAATGTGGTAGAAATGAATTTGCTGCCAAGTTTTTTGAGCTACCCTTGAAATAACTTGGTGAAGCAAACAGCATTTGTGTAAATCAGTGACACCCGACCTGGTAAATTAATAGGCAGTGATTCAGGTAAGTGCTGCTGCAAGTTGCCTTGCATACGTAAACACAACGGCTAGATGTGTGACGCACAGCAGGACGCTCATCAAGGACAGCTGTCAAAAAACCATCAATAAATTATACAATCTGCTGCCAGCGGCACTAGTTCAGACAAATGGATAAGACTCCAGAACGCACACCGCATTATTCAAGTAACTTTAAGAAGAAAAAGAATAAATTCAGATTGCATTTGAGAAAAATCTCTTCTTGGCAGATTCAGGCTAAATGATGATAGGCCAGTCTGTCGTAACACTTCAGTTGTACATAGTAGCATGCATAATTAAAGTGACAATGCAACAGCAATAACACCACCACTTGCAACATCATATTTAAAAAGGAAATCGTTTCGCCACCCGCTTTACTCAATCATGCCCTAAACAAGACTTCAGACCTTTTGTCTTTCTTTTTTTTTTTTCTAAACTGCAGAATTTAAGGATTATATCAGTTGGTTTCTTGCTCGGGGACTAATAAGTTTGTTGAGACTCTTTTTCACACTGCATTTCCCTAATTAATTTTCATCCTTATTTCTCTCTGGGCGTTTAAAATAGGACAAGCAGTAACTGTACACTTACACATTCCAGTGTGAGTACTCACATGGAAGAATGTATGGCTGTGCATTCAACAGTAATTATATAGCACAGTTAATTAGAGTGTAGAAGGGAAACACCAGTGCTCAAAAGCTATTAATAAACATGGTAAACACTGATGACTGCAGTATGTTACAGCAGGCACAATAAGAGCATCCTTAGTGTATATCTATCGATATTCGACTCAAGGAAATATTTCCACAACACTACAAGCCAAGTATTCAGAGAATTTACCAGCTAAGACTGACACTGAATGATGCCTCAGTCTTCAAGTTGTATGAAACCGGATCTTGAAATCTTAAAAGGTGTGCGTAATGTAGCATGTGCACTGCATACCAGGAGCTGAGAAGAAACAGCAGGAGAGTGCTAGTTGATACTGAGCTTATGTCAGCATTAATAAACCAAACAGTAAAAATACAAAATATTTAGCTGTCCCTGAGTCACTGAACTGGACTTCTTCCTGTTGGTGTTTTCTGGAGCATTTTTATGTAATTATTTGTTAAATAGTGTGTGATAACACCAGTATTATCCAATAAGTTGTGTTTCAGTTTTGTGAAGTGAAATTCTAGTATTTTAATAGTCTGGTACTTAATACTAATTACCTGATATTTATGTGTGTGCATTACATCTGTACACTTTATGCTAGCGGTCCCCAACCTTTTTTGCGCTACGGACCGGTTTATGCCTTTTAAGGTGTTGCGGATAAATACAACAAAATAAAACCAGTACCGGTACCCAAAAAAAAGAAGATTTATTCATAACACACGGGAAAAGACCCAGGGAAACCGAGTTAACGATAAAAACGATTTAAAAAAATAACGATAAAAACCCTGAAAACCATACATTTCACACCTGAGCCTCAACTCTCGCCCGATACCAAGCGACTCGTGGCCCGGGGCTTGGGGACCGCTGCTTTATGGTACCTAACCTTAGCTATTATGTTGAGCTCATGGTCAAATATGTTACCTTTTGCCTCCAAATACCAACATGGCAGAGACCAAAACTGATGGGTGACATCACAGTGGCTACATTCATCTTTTATATACAGTCTGTGCTCATCACTATAGGGAGGAAACTCTCTCCAAACAGTCTGCTTTTACACAACCAACCACTGCTAGAAAACATTCAGTGTTCTGCATCGACATAATGTAAAGTGTTTGTGTAAATGTAGATCTTTAAAAATGTAAAAGCCCCACTATATGAGTTGCCACTGAAACTAAGTCAGCAATCTGATACAATGATGAAGATCACCATGAAGTAACTTGTTTGGACTCACAGCACGGCTGGTCCGCCATAATTAATGCCATATTGTTTTCCCTTTTAACAGAAGGACATCACAGTTTGTGTTCTTCTCATACCAGAGCTGTGAAAAAAACTGTTGTTTATAAAGCAAAGTAATGGAGTGATTCAACTTAATCGAAAGAATCTGAGGTGGGACATAGGGGTAAGAAAAGTGTAGCTACGAGATGCACTGCCACCCAAAAGCTTCACAGGTGAATGCTTAAAAAAAAAAGAAGGGGAAAAAAAAAAGGAAGAAAGAAAATGGACTGGTCAAAGTTGTAGCCATATCCCAGTAGATAAACTGGGAGCAGCAGAAACAAACTTTTTGTTTTAAATTTCAAGCTATCAAAGAAGAGTTGTACGTTAAACTACTGAACGTGCGCATACATCTGTGAAGACACAACCTTCCAAACCAGATATACAGAGTGTTTTCACTACAATCACAAGAACCAGTGCCTAAATGTTTTTACAGCACTCAAGCCAATAAAAAGTGAAAAAAATGCAGATGAAATGCCCTCAAACATTTTGTTTTGGTGCCATTGAGGGTCTCCTCACTCTTTGTTATATATAAACCACTAGTATGAATTTTATGTCACAATCGTTTAAAGATGAAACCTACCACCACATCACTGCGTCCACTTCAATATGTAAACCAGGACAGCTACAGATTACTGGATTTTTAACCTTTAAAAAAAGGTTCACTGGCTCCACTTTCAAGTTATTTAGGTTTTTTTAATAACACAAAGACACATAACTACAAGTATTACATGTAGCTACAAGTAAGTACATTTTATCTGAAAGTGTTTCTTTTCTCAAATCCTTTCAAACCTTCAGAGGGTTTGAAACATCACTATAAAAAGAAACTTCATCTTTCATAGAGAGGATGTGGCCACTGGACAATGAAATCATAACAGTAAAAACTGTTTCCAATTATTAAGAAAACTTATAACGTAAATATAACTCTAATCTCTCCTGCTGTATTAAATTCCACTGCGAGAGTGACTTTTTATGTTTTTCCATTGCGTTCAGCTACGGCTAGGCTTTACAGACCAAATTCATATTGACATTTTATGTTTCAGTATTTTCAACAAAAGCAACAATGCGAGATGTCACAAACAAAACTCTGGTAAATATCTAGATAATATTTAAACAGTTGGTTTCTTTATTAAACAATTGCTGCAATTTTTAACAACTGCATTAGAACAGATTTGTGGTAGAACAATGGTAGTTTACCCTTCACTGGGTAAACTACCTCGTTTCAGTCTGTGATAGTTTTTTCTTCCTTCCACTCTGGGGCTGTGTGAGGCCCAGACCCACTGATCTTACCCGGTAGAAAGCCAGCCCCAAGCGGAAAGAAGCACCGACCTGCACAGAAACTAAAGGCATGATCGAGTGTTGACAAGGTCGGCAGCAAAACCAATTTAAGCTGTCTACAAGAAATAAATAATATTATTTAAGTATACAATATATGTAGAATATTTTCCCTGCATCAGCATGAGACTCCACTGGAAAAAACAGGAATTTACTTTGCTAAAAATGAGACATGTTCATCTATAGTTTCCTCAATGGGTTAGTTTGTGCTACTGTCTGACTTTGATGACGAAATGTGTTAGTTCAGATTAACCAATAAATTCATTGATGCATCAGCTATTGTCAACATTATGTAAAATAAGGTCCTACCATCTAGCTTCGTATGTCTTAACTCTTATCCATTAAAGTGATGAAGTTTTTTTTTTGTTTTTTTTTAAACACTACTACTGTCTTTCTAGAGCAACACACTGCAAAATTGCACCATTAGCAGGACTGTTATCTGTCTTACTTTTCACCTGAACTGTTTGCAACTTCTCATCACAGTGTAAGGGATGCTGCAGCGATGATTAGTAACAGGGAGCTGGATAACATCTGAGACACAGATGTTAACTGGCATTATGAAAAACAGGCAAGATCAGTTTAACTAATGGTATCAGAGTTGAACAATTTAGTTCAGAGGCTGTGAACTCGTAGCTCTGAACCCACATACAACTCTCCCAGCCTGCAACCCCCAATTCATCTACAGGCAAAAAGTTTGATGAACATAACTATAAAAATGACAATGCTAAGTTAAGGTACCAACAATCATAAACAGCCCACTGAACAGTAGTCAGGTTTTATTTTATTTTTATTACAAGGTTCAGATATATTTTGTGGCTCCACACAGAATTTTGTTGGTCAAATAAACTTAATAAAGATTGCCGACTCCTGTCCAGTCAACGAATCCATCACATACCTTCCGAGGGTTCCACAAACCCCCTCAGGTTTTATAGAGGTCCTGGCACATGAAAGTTTTCCGTCACTGGGATGATGAGCGACAGGCTGACTGTAGATTTGGGGTGGAGTATAGCATTATTCAGCAACCACCAAATTAAAAGCTCTACAAATGGTGTAATTTTGTCACCCAAGGACTTTGGCTTGACTCAGTATGTAATTTAGGAAGAACGGCCCCAACCATGCAGCATTAGATGTGCACTGGCTTGTAACTCTTAACCACACACATGTATACACACCCACACTAATTATGTGAAACAGAAATCTTTCTAGAAGTCAAGTTGTTAAGCACAGAGGTACTACAAGCTGTTACTATGACACCGTGGTGGGTGACGTCCCAACCACATCCTCCCATCGCTTCAGAGAAAGAGTTTAACAAGAAGTGATGGTGTGAAACAAGCAGTCTCGTAAACGCTGGCCTACTCCTTCGCCACCAACATCTCAGTGCATTACTTGATCAGTCATACCTATCAGGAACAAAAACAAATACCTGCAAGAAAGGATTTCCTTGTAGTCAAGGGCACAGCTTGCTGCATTCTTGATTTACTGGATGTATTCCTCAGGATATTCAAAGGGAGTTTAGTCATCACACAAGTGGAACAGTGAATGATTAGCATGTTGCAGTTTTATTTTCCATTCACAGCCACATTTACGTATGCAACTTGAATTGGTTTTTTTTCTTATATATAATTTCAGCTTTAAAAAGGGAAAATTTGGAAGATGAATTCCACTTTAGTTAGCTTTATTGTTAGTGGGGGTTTTCTCTTAATTTTTTTAACCCATTGCTGATTAATAATTTCACTTCCTGTATGAACACAAATCTTTTTACCCAACTGACTTCTCCTAATGGTGGCCTACTGTGACATATTTTCTGTCTTGCCGTAAGTCATCTCTGCTGTGACTCACTAGATATTTATCCATCTACGTGCTGTGTTGCTAAGGAAATGCCACAAAACCATTTCAAACTGACCTGAGGTACATTTCACATATTTCATTATGCTTTGTCATGAAGGCTACTGTTGTACAATCTGATATGGCGGTTATTGAATTTAGGTCATTGAGCATTTAAGAAGGATTTCTCATCTGCATGGATAGCCTGGCACTGCACCATCATGTGGAAATCTCTAGACCAGTTAACTAAAATTGGACAGTTGCATGAAGAGCATCGATCTCTGCCTCTTCTTGAACAAAATGTTCTCAGTTCAATCAAAAATATCTTAGAGAAAAAGTCAGAAATCCTTTCATATTTATTATATTTAAATAAACGTGTCTGAATTCATGCCATTTCTTAACACGTGCCCTTAGATGTTTCAGGAACTAAGACGGACTCTTGCATAGTGAGAGATTACTTGGAATTTTACAGGTGAAAATGTCGATATTATCCCCATCAATCATCAGGTAACATCAAAGCTCAGCAGCTACAATTTTCCAAGAATTTGCTGCCTTGCTGAACCTGTTGGCAAAAATGTGAGCACCTGAACCCTGCCCTGCATCCACAGCAGAGGAACTTTCCTCAGGTATAACATCACAGATCTAAAACTGGATGCTCATTTTGTGTTAATGCACAATTAGGACACAGACTTCACTCAAAAGCACGCTGCTCTCTGATAGGTGCCTCTGAATAAATTCCTCACATTGCTCATGCATTTTAAATCTGGCAGGCCCCTGAGGAAATAAAATCCCTGGTCTAACAGCTAATTTACTGACCTCTAGAAGCCAAACGTAAACACATATTTTAATTAAAAAGGCATACATTTCTGAGATCTTCTGGGAGCCATTTTGAGTCTCTGCTAGGTTAACGTTTACCAGGGAGACAGTACAAATAATGTGAAGAACAGAGTAGTGAGCAGTTTGTTCAGTCTAGACAGCATCTCCAGTGCAATCTTGTGACTCACATTGTGACAACAACAGTAGCAGTGGGAAAATTTACATTACGGAGCTGCTGACATTAGCTAAAGAAAATGTCTTGGGGCTTTCGACATAATGTGCAATGTGAGGAAGTGTCATCATCTTTGATACCCTTAAGCAATATTCCCAACATCTACACCCATGAGATGACTAAACCAAAAGACAAAGCTTTAGACTGAGAACCAAAATCAAATTACGAACGAGCAGATTAGACCTCTGTATGTGTCAAATGTTTAGTATTTGCATACCTCGCAGAAGCATGCATACTAGTGCATTTCAGCAGCCATATTAGTATTCAGAATCAGCAGCTGGAACATGTTAAGTCTTGCTCGCAGACTCTCGCTGACCACATGGCTCTCTCCCAGCAGCATTTTCTTGTGTTACCTTCTACATTAGTGCTGCACACTGTTATCATAGTATTTATAATCTTAAAATTGGTGCATAGGTGCAGGATTTTTCTGGCAAAAAACGTGCCTTAAGGAACCAGTGACGTTTCTTTTTTTTTGGCAGGGGGGTTCAAAAGTATGTCGATCATACACAGAAATTCAGCATGATGAATTTGATTTATGGTGCATAAGTTGCAGATCATTTCTAATCAGACAAATCAGTGGTTGCTTTACAAATGAATTTACAGATAAAATGTGAGAAGTGGTTGAAAATGCAAAACCAGCCTTCTCAAGCCGCTCTTTGCACAGCTTGAGAAGGTTGGCTTTGGCATTTTCTGCTCTACAACTCCTTCCAGTTGGAAACGGTGGCAGCGCTGGTAGTTGGAAGTGGACCAGAAGTGCGCAAGGAGACGACTATAAAGAATAGAATGAAGAAATTCAAATCGGGTATGGCTTTTGTTTTCTACGAGTGGAAGTGCAGAACTTTTTGATTACAACAAGCCACACGCACAATGCAGGAATGTTCTTCTTGTCAGGCGTTGCTTGACATGCATCCTGACTTTGACAGGAGGAAAACATTGGAGGAGCTGACTGTTTTATGATTCGTAATGTTAAAGCAGTCACACACAAAAGACCTCTCTGATTGACAGCCTCAACAGACTGAGGCAAAACGATTTGTTTATATTTTGGAAAATAAGATTCAGTGAATTAACTATCAACTTTTTTGTTGTTGTTGCTGTGTACCACCAGATGTACTGAAAAATATAACAGGATTAGTAATTAGTGATTTTCAGGTAAGTTTGGAAGCGCTTTGGTGCAAGCCCAAATTCACTAGCTGCCAAGCTGAGGCATGTTTGGTTGACGTAAGTTCAAGATAGTTCACTGTTATAAAGACATGTTTTTAACCTCAAGCAATGAAAGATGCTCCCAAAGTCAATAAGTGACACTGAGTAACTACTATGATTACAATAATCTGTCTGATCTGCCATAATCAGACAGCACTAGGGAAACATAAAACATTTTTAGTCCTGCATAACATTTTATTAAGAGCACCAGCTACTATCATTACCCTTCCACTCTCTCATCCCCACTTTACCTCAGTCAGCTTTCATTTACGTGTATTTGTTGTTCTCCAATTTAATCTCTGTTATTGCACACATTAGTTTTCCCTCCTAAATTAGCACAGACAGCATATTACTTTGAACCACATGCTTCACCTAAACGTCTGTTTCTTCCCTTCTGGTAACTGTATCGTGGCTCTTCAGGCACAAGTGTTTTAGTAGCCAGAATTTCTTGACATTCAAGCTAAAGTCAACAATACACTCTGCTATAGACATTATATTTAAAGTACAGGATGTGCTTCCTATTACTGGCCCCTATTGTGTGAACATTTCACAGCAATCATGGTGCACAAAATCAAAGATGTACACAGAAGAGACTGCACAGTAACTTCCAACATCCTGTGTCCAGCGTAGATGTACAACACACTGACTCACCAGAATGAATGGTATAACACAGAGGCTTGAACTTCAATGTTTACCTTGATAATGCTGCTCCTGCGTGGTATTTCAGATTTGGTGTCCAGACCGGCAGAGGTGTTGGCGTTGTCCACCCCGGTTTGGCTGCCAGGTGCGACGAGGGATCCCGAGCCGACCATATTTTCAGATATCCCACAGTCTCCATTCAAGACCGACACTTCGCAATGCGTCTTACCAGCTGCGTTGTCGCTGGGCACGGCAGTATCCTCGGGATTCAATGGAGGCAGGCTGCCGTCCTCTCCAAACTCCGCCATAGGCACTTCGAGCACACACACACGCTCCCTTTCTCTCACACACACACACACAAGCTGACGAGCTGCTGGGTAACAAAGCCGTATGTTTCAGCCGTACTCCCAATTTCCTGCCTGGCCTATTGCCTCGATGTAACATTTACACCAAATCACGCCGTATCATCTCTCGGTGCAGATAGCTGACAGGTTCCTACAGAGAGAGGGGTTTTCTCCGTGCATTGTGCTCTGTGGAGCGAAACCACAGCGATTAGCATAATTAGGCAGCATGACAGTAGTAACAACAGCAACGTGAACAGTGGCAGCTTTTGTACAGAAGGCGTTCAGCAGTGCGCTGAAAGCGGATGTTAACTTGCAATCACTACAGGCTGTCATCACAAATGCAGCAAATACAGCCGGTTTTTCCCCATTTATGTGCATGCTTTATTGTGCATTTCTGCACAAGTTCGCACGCACAGCGACTTCATTACGGTCCATTTAACTGTAATAACAATAATAACATAACAACCCACCCACACCAGCGTACCGGTGGTCGTTAATGTAAATAACGTTAACAGAAACTTATCAGGTCAATTAACGTCTCCACTAAAGTCACGATTAGCTTAATGTGACGCTCGTCGGTTTTGTGTACTTGCCTTTTAAAGCGCCTGGTCCCACACTATCCATGAATGACCCGTCTTCTTTGAGCACAGCACCCTTTGCTGTCTTTCACTACTGTGTGCCGAGCAGCGCTTAGCTTAGCTACAGCTAACTCCACTCGCCTGCTAGCTGTTTGAAGTTAGTTTTCCCAGCCAACTAAAACTCTAAAAAGGAAGGAGAGAAATGGAGAAATGCTTCCCCTGATTTTTTTTTCAGGTCAGACTCCAGAGGTTCTTAAGTTTTCTTAAAATAAAAATGAGAAAAGAAACGAAAACGTTGATTTCCCGTTAAATCACGCGCATACTTCTTCAGTAGTCTCCATGGAACAAAGTTGTGTATGTCTCGTGAACGCGCAGCTGGAGAAACAGGCCGAGCTGTCAATCAAACCCATAGACAAGGGCTGCCAAACGTACGGCCCGCGGGCTCGTACCGGTCTGCCGTTTGGTCCACTTGATGGTTTGGCAAAGTGTAAAAATTGCAGAATAAACCTTAATTACTCCTGTTAATCAATAAAATGTACCACCGGTCCTTTTGTGATGGTGCTGAAACTGAAAGATACAGAACGTATTTATAGATCTAGTCCAGTGATTTAATTCTTAAAGATGTCAAATATTTTTTTCAATGTTTTATTACTTTACACTGTGATCTGTAAAATACAATCTACATGTACAGCCAACGAAATCACACTTATTTATCTCAAAAGACCTCACTTGCTCATCATTAGTGTTATAAATTACTCTCAGGAAATAAGAAAAATGATTAAGTAAGAAGTAATACCCCTTGTTGTAAAGTTATAAAAATGTGGTTTTTAATGGTTTTTAAAAATTTGAGCAAAATTTTTAAAAACCTTACCTGTGGCTGAGCTGAATAGTTCTCAAAGTTTTACTTCATGTCCAGAAGAGAATATTTGGACGTGTAATAATATTTACTTATTAAATTATTAAATATAAACTATTACACAATGTTTTTACTAAGCTTAAGCTGAAATTAGGTTGCCCTTTGACTAAAAAAAGATAGAAATCCCTGCTGTAAACTACCAGGAAATATTAGACCCACAATTACTTTCACTTTTCTACATAGCAAACAAGGCTGCATGCCACACACTGTAAAATACCCACATGCCTTTCATATTACGCTCACATAGTTTAAGTGTTTTCTTGCTGACTTATGTCACATAAGTCAAAACAAAAGTACATGCAAAAAGGCCACAAAACCAACAGCACCACAAAGTCACCAAGAACATACAGAGAGTAAACTAAGAGTGACTGAACAGCATTTCAGTTCCAGGTTTGTATAAACTTTTCAGCCATAAATGGATATAAAAAATTAGAATTTCTATAAAACCCAAGATGTTACCTATCTGTCTGAGGTAAAATAAAGGTTACACTGTATCGTATTCCAAGGAGACACGACATACCATGCATGCAGTGCAAACCAACCCAAATCCTCTTTTTATGGTAACATTTGGATGATTGGAACAGAACTTTTATCATCGTTTCAAGCACCATAATCATTATGTTGAATAATTTGCGTCTTACATGGAATGTGGATGACACAGTGCATTTGTGTTTTCATCTTCGTCATAGGGAATTAAGACAATGTAAAGCTGGTTTTCCTCACTTTCACAGAAACTCCCTTGTGAGTGAAAGTAGCTGATTATTGTAATAGCACAACTGCCACCTTCATTGGGCAAGTGTTTCGTGTTATGTCATACCCGGGGAACTACGTGCTAGAGTAGGTCCAACCACCTGGGAAGGGGCTCAGTGTGAATTGTAGAAGTGTTTCAGGGTCAAATGCATTTTTCATGCTTACACCTGCTGTGTCGCTTATGTCATGTCAGAGCAATGAGAAAATGCAATTTTGATAATGTGGTTTAACAGTTAGGGCTCATTTTCACTTATCAGGTGAGAAAATAAACCCTGTAGTTATACTGTTCCACTCACCATTCATTCTACCTACAACATTTAACAAGGATAATACAAAAAAACCCCACCAAAAAACATAAATAAGTCTTGCTGGTGTAGTTCTGCTTTCTTTTTCTTTTTATTTAATATTATTATATATTTCTATATCATATTATCTTCTTTTCAAGCATCATCTGTGAATAATGCATAAAAAAAGTAAACAGCACGAAACAAAATAAAAGTCAACAGGAGCAAGAAGCAAGTGCACACAAAAGATTCTTGGCCAAATGTCATTAATCTCACAGTTTTATTCATCGGTTTCACATACAGGAAGTCCTTGAAGATACAGGAAATAGATGGATAACCAAAATATTGTTAAGCTGCTTTTAGGAAGAGCAAAGACAATGTTCCATGGAAAGCCTTTCTTCAGCAGGGAATGCTGTTTTCTAACAATCACCTGGCAGGGTTGACTCTACACTTACTTTTGAAAGTAAACAGATTAATGCTTTGAAATATAAACTGCTTTCTCTGCATGACTGTAGGACATGTTCTGAATGACTAATGTTGTTGTTGTCCATCTGAGTGGTATTTATGATGAATCAAAAACAGCTCCCATTATGTCTAATTTCCTTTTATTTATACGGACGGTGCTCGGAAGATGTACTAATCTGAAAGGTGAAATAACGGCTCTTACTACATAACAGCCTCATTGCACTATTGCGTCAGATTTCTTGTGAAAATATTCTCACACTAACTACTCTTCAAAAGAAAGTAATCGGGTTTTAGGAGGGATGATCAAGCGATTTAAAATATTAGTCATGCATAGTCAACACAGACCTTAAATGTAACTCATAGAGCCTAAATTCATACCCTCCTTTACAAAAAGACATGCAGAGTGAGTGATGAGGCTTAACGTTATTTTACATGGTTTAGTAGGCTTTGTTCATAGTCCACTGCCTCAGATGAAAGCAGGCAAAGCGAGTGTTGTGAAATACAAAAGCAGGGGGTGGGGTGAGTTGTACAACAGAGACATCTGCTGACTCATAATGGTACACTGTCTTTTTTTGTGCAGGGCAAAGTTTGTTCTGACTTTATCCTGTGACCATTCGCGTTTGCATTACAAAACATTTATAGTAATAATAAAAACAAAAAGTCTACCCATGCACCCTAACTGCCAGTGCATTTGTGCTCTTTCTCAGCATTCCCATTTACATTGTTATGTTTTAAATATAAAAGAGCATTTTCCTTTTTCAACGTGGTCTTTTTGCACAAGTGTGTAAAACAGTTTAGTTGTTGGTGATTTTCCTTTGGCTCTGGTTCAGCTTAAAGGTTTTTTGGTGGTGCCTCCAAACAGTTCTCTGTGGTACCATGTAAGATGCTACCGTTGTCCCCTTGACAAGAGCTACTATTTGTAGTTAACTATTTGTTTTTAACCAATTTTCTCCTTAGTATAAGAATCAATACAGTCGGGTACATTTAGTATTTTTTAAATTAATATTTATTCATACATTTGGAAATTGATTTTTACTGTACCCTTACTATTGAGTGTATGTTCAGTATTTCATTTAGTTTCTTTGCTTTATTGATTGTTTGTTTAATTGTTTGTTTTAGGTCATCACTAGTTAATGAGAAAAATGTCATTTTTGCAGCTTTTTAAACAATGCTTCTTGATATTGCAGTGCCATCTTCAACCGTGGGAAATTCTCTGCTGACTTTCATTACATTTTACAATAAAAATGAATGTGAAGGCAATAAATGCATATTAATGTAAACTCAATAAATATGTGTCTGTAAATATAAAAAAGCTCATGATGACTGTTACATATGGGAACAATTTACTGAAGACTGTTCATATTCAGTCATTTAAAGACAGTTGAACTTCAGCATATGCAGAATATGCTATTTTTAATGTACTAATACTTATTGTATCAGTATGTGCTGAGTCAATATTTAAATGCACCATCTGGTGCTGCCAGCATCAGTGGATTAACAATAACACTTTATTTAATGTTTGTTCCGACAAAATACTGCAATTCATTATGACTGTCTGTCCACAATCTGCAAAGTGTCTTTGATTAAAGGTGAAGTGTTAAAAATGTCTTCAGACAATAGAACAGATTTGTCTTTATTTATTTTTTTTCCATGTTCTCTTTCATATGTCATTGGTATCTTATCTCATGTTACAGACAGAGAGCCAACAAAGAACATGTGAACAGTACTGGGCTGAAGCTCAGTTTGCAGACTCAACAGTTTAGCCTTTAGCCTATTGGAATGATCTCGGTGGTGCATGTGCATGAAGCAGGGCACCAAGCCTTCACCAGCTCATTACTGCATCCAGTGGTGTTTTTCAAGATTGGACAGTTGATGTAATGGTCTATATATGGACAGGGGTTGTCTAAAAATAAAATAAAGCAATGATTAGCTCATCGTCTTCATTATCAGCAACACATTTTACCTGCCCAGTAATTAAACACCACATCTGTAATACATTTACTTACTGCAGAGTTTGTCCACGCAGTTGTTAGGACAGGAGCCACATGGGGATCCAAGTGTGTAAGGCGCCCATCGCCTGAAGTTTCCTCTGTTAAATAAAAACAGTTAATTACAATTATTTCAGGCTTAATAATTGTAATTTCATGTCATTTAGACTCTATTTTTTGTTTTGTCTGAGCACATATGTGTGTATTTACATATATATTCATATTTGTACATGTAAATGCAAGTATGTGTACTTGTATATATCATTTTTTCTGTATATGTCTGAAATAAAGATTAAGATACAAAGTGTGCTCCACCCTCAAACTTCAATTTATTTCCATCACTGTTAAGATTGCTAACAAAGTGACATGTAAAATAAAGCCACTGTAGGCTTTACGGGTGTGAAAGGTGTCACCTACGCGCGATAATAATGGCAGCCATAGTAATAGATGTTGTTAGGGCACAGCGTTGCTCCACAGCCAACTTTGTATGAGCTGTTCCATATGACCTGATGAGGAAAAACATAAAGCCGTTCGTTTTAGAGATGCTCCAGTGTTGAAATAGCTACTGACTGCTCAAATATGAACATAACTCATTTATGTTTGTCCTGTTTTAACATTGCTAATTCTTGACTGCCTGGAAACATTTGGGCACTACACTCTGCAAGTTAATTTGTATTTAAAGCACTACATTTGTTTTAGTTAAAAGAGACAAATTTATCTTCCTAAAAACGCAGTGCCTGTTTAAAAGTGATTAAACAACTGCTTTTTGAAATATAAAAATGTCATTTTTCTAAATAGGTTTGGATTCTCTTTTTGAAAACAGGAAGGGCCACTCGTCTTGAACATACAATCCACCATAGAATTAATATTTAGTAATGAGAAAGACACAAACAGAGTCCTTCGTCATGACATCAAAAGCATCCTAAAGCTCAGATAGCAACATTATACTTTTATTCAACAACGATAAAACTAGAAGGAATTTTGTACTTAATCATTTGGACTTCTCTTATCACTGTCTGCACTTTCTACTTAATTCTTGTATTTTGCATAATCTTCACAGAATACTTTATTAGGAATGCCTGTGAGCCAGAGTTCTCATGTAGCGCTTCGATCAGCCAGTCATTAGGCAGTAGTTAAGTGCGTCATTTCTGAAGGGGCTGACCTTTGGGATTTTCATCATAACTGTCTGTAGTTTACTCAAAGTGGTGCAAAAATGTATCTTGCAGCATGATAATGCTTCATGTCAAACAGCAAACGTGTCGGATAGACTTTATTAATGTGTCGACCTTAGTGGGTGATTCACAATATAAATGTCTATCTGACAAAGCTGCAGATATCACTATATTATTACCGCATAATATTGTCAGTGTAGACCAAAATCATTAAACAGCTACCAAGAACTGAGGCTACTTGAGAACAAAAGGCATCCCTGGTGTTAAAATGCTCTGTGATGTACTTTAGGGAGTAACTTTTCTTAGATAAGCTTATATTAGTTCAGTTCAAGAATAATATGTTCACTCAGTCGGAGTTGTGTTGTTTGGCCACCTGATCACTGCAAGCCTAAGATTCATGCTCTTTTGGGTATGTATTCACTTTGTTATTGTGTGAATGTTTTGCTGAGCAAAGATCTGTAAGACTGAAGCAAGACAGTAATAAATGGAGAAAACAACAACCCCAAAGATGCTGAAAACCTGTATCAAATTAAAGAAGTCGTTTCATTTGTCATTTGATCCACAGTTAACCCATTAAAGTCTCAATCACTAATCCATTGCCAAAAAAGGTCTAATTAAAAATGTTGTGTTTACGGAGCCGTCTGATGAATAAAAATACGTAATATCAGTTTGCATATATGAGTTTTAATTTGTATCATACTTGCAACATCAGCCATTCTTTTTGCAATTTATTCCTTTCGAGGTACCATGCAACTTATTTCAGTTTTTTGGGGGGGAAATAAATCACACTGATGATGAAGAAGTCTCAAAAACTCACAAAAAGTCATGTAAACAAATTATGATGCACTTGGCTTTAATGGGTTAATAAAAAGAAGCAGCTATCAAACAGGTAAAAGAAAGCAGAAACCTTTCTGTATAAGCTGTTGTTACCTGTGTATAGTGACCAATAGATTTTCCATTGGTGGATCCAGTGGGGTAATTGTAGCGTTCTACCTCACTATGCCACGCATCGATGACATCAGTCCACGACTTAAGAGAAGATGCATAGAACAGATTCTCGCCCAAGTGATATCCTTTTTGACAGTGGGAAACATGGCAGCACTGATTATTTATTAGGATCTACAAATGGAGGCTTTCGTTTTCATGTCACAGTAGATTAAATTATTTAAATAAAACAGGGTTCATTAAAAGCCTATAGATCACTATCTCCTCGTAGATAATATATTCTACTCTGTGTAATTTGTTATTAAAAGAAGGTATTAAGACTGAAGATAAGATAAAGTTCACTGTGATTCTGACCATCAATCACAGGTTTGCTCAGTTCAGAGGGAACCTTTAAATTGAGCCAGATTCAGATTTGGAGATGTGGTGCAAGGTAAAAAAGAAAGAAAGAATGAAACAGAAGGAATAAAGGGAAGAGACATATACCATTGAGCAGGCGGGTGCTGGGTGCTCCATGATCCAGAATACACTGGTCAACCCAAGCCTGAGCACTGGCTGCTACCTCGTCGCTATAGCTCTATAAAAGAAAAAGAAAAAAAAAACATTATATTTTGAACATACACCCACAATCCCTAAGAAAAAAAATCATTCTCTGGTTAGATTTGTGCTGAAAAGCAGCCCATTTGTGCCTGGAAAAATTGGTGAAATAAGAATGCAAAGTTAGAAAATACATCCTATTCTAATGCTTCAAATATGAAATGGCTGTAACTAAAGTGCCCCTGCTATTTGACACAAGCAAGTTTGCTATTCTACCAAAAGTTCCAACACAAACGTGCAATTTTTCTTTTTACTTCTCTGCTAAAGCCTCACACCTCTGCACCCAGCTCGTTTGGCAAGGACATGAAACAGCTTTATTCTCCTGCTTTCAGAACCTCTGGCTTGATTTCCTACACTGAATACGCTTCAATAAAAGAAACATTAATCACATGTGATTAATATATAAATCATATTTTAGACTGATTAAATCTATCCATGAAATAAAATTGTCTAATGTATTTCAATATGTCAAACAGCTTCGATACATTTGCATACAATCTGAGTTGCTTGAATAGAACTGGAAAGAACTGGATAAAAACTGGAAGTTAGGATTGAGTCACCTCCTTATCATTAAACTATACAGTCTGGATTTTGCAAAGGCTTTTATGATTTACAGGACTGTGGGTGAGGTGCAGTAAACCTCTCCCACTTTATCATTTTTCTCCCTCCTACAGGGAAGGAGGGAAAACAAATGCTGAGGATTGTGAGTAAACACTTGTGGAGCCACATTCACTGTTAGAGTTGAAAGCACGACTGACCATTATCAGCATGTCAGACGCCGAAGGCTGAACCGCTCTCCTGAACGCATTGTGCACGTCTACGATCTCAGCCTGAACCGTTGCATTTTGTGGGCAAATGCCTCCATGAGCGCGCACACACACACACACACACACGCACAGACACACACAGACATTAAAAATCAATGTGTAAACACCGGATTACAGACATAATAAGGAGTGGTATTTACTCCCGTGGTTTAATATCCATGATATGACTCACAAACATATCCTGGTTTAATTGCTCTAAAATGACTTGACATACAAAAAGAGTACACAGAGAGAACTGGGCCAAATGCATTAATCTTACGGGGAGACTTACTGGCACAGTTTCAGATGATGATTAAAATAAAATACTTTTGCAAACATGCCTAATGCATTTTTCACAGTGCTTACCTGGCTGTGGACACACCATGGAAGGTAGCATTTGAAAATGAAAGGAAAATTCAAGTTAATTTCTCATAAATGAAACAGACTACAAATGCTAATTCTACTTGTTGTAGCTATTTTAATGCTGTTATTTGTTTGTTTGTTTGTTTGTTTTTATCAGTTTCATTCACTGCTGTGTCAGGGACGTTTAGAGACAATTAACACTACAAAACCTTTGATGAGTCCCAATGGTCCCCCAAAATATGACTAATAGTGGAGAACTGCATACTTGTGCATCATTTGTCTTGCATGAAAAACTTAATTCAACAGTACCAAGTGAATGAAAATAAAGAATATTTTAGTCTAAACTCTACTGAGGACTCACAGAAGAAAAAAGAGGTTTTAAATTCTAAAATATCCACTTTTCAGCCCATGCAAAATTCTTGCAGTATATGATAACATAGGTTACACTACTGTGTAATAGAGAAGAAAGCTTTGCACTCACCAAAACACATGCTGAGTGCACCTGATGCACTGCCACGATGCAAATGAGGAATGCTAGCATTTTCTCTGAGAACAATAAAACAAAACAAAAATCTTTTTTTTTCTTTTTATCCATGATGTTTTTAAACATTGTTGCCATTTTATTATTTTTTTAAATTTCTGTGTAGTTTTTGTAGCTTGCCATTCATCCATGAAATAAGTAAGATACTTCTTCCAAAAAAAATCTGAGTTTATAATATATATATATATATGTGTGTGTGTGTGTGTGTGTGTGTGTGTGTGCTATAGCTTTGGTTATATGATATATAACAGAAACTATAAAAATGCTTAGATCTTACATACCTGCTCCTAAGTCCTCAGGATGATGAGGTGAGTTGGCACTTTCCTCTGCCTCCTTATATAGATCCATGTCAAGTGCTCAGTATAGTCAAAAACAGAACACATCCCACTCCAGGAGTATCGAGGGAAAACACTGGATATTGCACAAAGACAAGTCTGTCACATTGCACTAAAGGGGCCCTTTCTTCAAAAGAGTGCACCTGACCGCGAGTAAACAGGGAATTGTTAATCCCGAGGGTTTAGCGACTACCTGATGTATTGACCTGTGTTTACACAGCATAGAATGGAAAGGTTTCTGAGGTCAAAACAAATAAGGAATACTGATACTGATGGATTAGAAGATAAAGTTGTATGCTTTTATATAAAAAAGGATTAAAGCTGTACAGCTTGGGTGGGCTAAAGAGGTGCACATAACTTGCACTTGCACAAAATGCAATACATTAAAAGATTAATTCACAACGGCATGCAGGAGTGGGGACCAGCAGATCTTTAAGGCAAATTCAGTTGTACAATTCACAATGATATTATTTTAACCCAAAGCCACAAGTGACAAAGACTGTTTTTTGTGAAAAAAAACCCCCCTCTAAACTAAAAGTAAGTAAGTTTAAAAAGCTACACTAATCAATTTAAGATCAGATCAGTTTGTCAAACACAAAAAGCATTTGCAAATGCAGAAAATCACAACATGCAAAGTCCTTTAATTATGTTTTTTTCTCCTAATATTTTTTTGGGATGAAATCAAGATTTTTTTTGCAGTTTGTCTGCAGATAAACTGTGAAAAATGAGTAGCTTACACTGTTGTTTACACTGTTAGGGACTATACATAGGCAAAGTAGAAATGTTATCTTGGAGCAACATTTCTTCTATTCACAGCATAGCACAATCTTTTTTGTCAGTTCTTGATTGCATGTTTGACTGTACAAAAAGCATTATGCTGCTATCTCCCTTATGCTTAATGCATTACTTTGCTCTTTGTTATGCAGAACAACAAATTGCTGGACTCAGTCACACTGGTTACTTTTATCACTGAAATTGGGAGCACTTTTCAAAATGAGCTGTAATGCGTAAGAAAAAATAGGCTTTTTAAACAATTGGGTAAATCTAAGTGGCTGTTGCATGGGTAGAAGACAAACCTAACAAATTCAAGGTCCTGTATGGTAGAACAAGTGGCCTTTTGACTTTTAATATCATCATAAATGCTACACGATGTTAGCATCCTAAGGGGATTAATTAAGACAGGCAGGATGTATTTTTCTAGTAAGACTCACAGTTGATTTTATTTCAGTCTTTAGCAACCTATCGTTATTAAAGTCAATAGTCTGTCCAAGGTGCACCCTGGACGGACAATCATTCATACTTACATTCACACCTACAGCCATTTAGAATCAGCAGTTAACCTAGCATGCGCCTCTCCTGAGTGAACCTTCCCCATTCTCAGCTGTAATAGAATCCAGCCACCTGTTGAGTAAGAGAATATGGATGTATTAGAGTTAAGGTGGCATGATAGCTTACTGCTAACCATCTGGCTTCCCCTGGTATCTGTGCATGTTTTCCTCATGCAAAAGTAATAATTAATCTTATGAGTTTTACTTTATGATAAATAAAAGTTAAATAAAAGGAAGGAGGATGTAAATGTGTGCATATACATCAAATAAGCCAATCATTCATTGATTTTCGTAACCACTTATCCAATTCAGGATAAGTCCTGGTCCTGGTGTGTTTTTGTGTTTCACAAGAAAAGCTGCTCTCATTTATTAATTTTTTAGTTACTTAATGCTAACATGCTACAATCTGAAAATGTGGGTGTTTAGCATCATAGTTAATTGCACTAGCTTAGATAATAAACATAAAAGTATCACAGTTTGGTGTGGTGATGGTGCTAGAGCCCTGAGTTAATCAGTTCAAATCAGTGTTCATTTTGTACCAACTTTTGGATACCTTTTGAGAAACAGGTCATTTTGACAGGTCTGAAAACTGAATGTTACGTGGCCTTATATAACAGACGTTTTGTTTGATAAGAAAAAGTAGAACCTCCCACAGTATAATACTGCCTTTGAGCCCGGCTGTTTTGTAGTGACTTGCTTTTCGGCACAGTCACCAGTCTTTTATTTCTGTGGAGATGTGTGGAACTAGTTCTTGATAAAACTGGCACTGCATTAGCAGTAAAGAGGCACTGGCACTGCAGCATCTTGAGGAGTTGTCCACACATTTCACACAGACAAGAAGCCAAAGTGTTAAAAAAAACCCCCCACTTATAGCAACATAGCTCTCTAACTTTTCAATTACATGTAGTTCTTGTTCTTTTGAGTTTGAGTGCACTTATTGAAGTCACTTTTGACAAATGGGTCTTCCAGATGAATGTAATTTAATATAATGATGGTTCCTTCTACATTTCATAGGATTCCATAATAGCTACCGAGATTTTTCACTGAAAACTACAAATGTCAACTCCATGCTGATTCGAAAGGAAAAGCCAAAATCATTATTCTTTATCTTCACGGTCCCGTGGGTTTTTATACATTTTGTGATAATCCACCTGATGTTAAATGTATAAAGCATGAATTAATGTGAATTAATTTAACATCTAATAGTTGCTAATGTTTTTCAGTGTGAACCAAAGTGGTGGACTGACTAAAATTCAGCACTGCCATTCTGAAAGCTGTGACACCAACGTGGCTTTACGCTTTAAGTAATGAAATCAAGTTTGCTGCAAGTTCAAACAATGATGTAAGCTATTTTTAAAGAGTGAGATATGTGACGTATGGATACCCAGTTATACAAGCTGTAAAGCAATTGTTCAGTCAGAAATACAAACTTCACTTAGTTTGCTCTCTGCTGTCAGTGGTGATAAGTATTCATACAATGATGGATTGAATGGGAGTAGTTCTTCATGCACCACTGGCATTGTGTACATCCAGAAATGCATATATCCTTGAAACATAAGGTCTTCTCATGAAGTAAGAATAAAAGCACACCATTTAAAGTAATAGTAGCCATTACAGAACAGAAGCAGCTGCAGACGGACACCCTGGGCAGAAAACTGACAGCCTAATGAGGTGTGGCTCTGTGGAAATGTGCAAGAAAGGCTCAAGTCTTTCTTGATTTTAGAAGGAGAAAAAAAGGCTACTGAATGCTTTCACTCTGCAGAAAAGTCTGTACAGCCAACATGTAAGAAAAAAAAAGAAACACATACAATGATCAGTTTTATTTCTGAATTCTACATTTGTAACATGTACATTTGTACATTTTTGACATATCTTACTACAGCTCACTGTGCACTGACTGAATATCTTACTGCAGCCTTCATCCATGTACATGAATATGTTTGTTTTTGAAAATGATCTCTGGTGAGAGTACTAATGCCTTTTCACTAATCTTAAGTATTTCAATATTTTAGCACATAAACCATGTTATCATTTAGTCATTTAGTACATTTGTCTTATGATATGGCTTCAGGAGTCTTGCAGTCAAAGAAAATGAAATTGTTATCTGCATATCTATATTAAACAAAAGGTCAAATTTGAGTCAAGCTTGTCTGTACGTGTGTTGCTGCTGTGCTGTCTTTTTTGACAAATTAGGCCAAGTGTATGGCAAAACAGTCTGTAAACATAGCTGTGTAAAAGCATACAAAAAGAACAATTACACTATTGACACAAAATCCTTTATTTATCGAGCTAACAGTTTTATTGAGTTAAAGGGCAGAAGATATTTAATGACTACAGACACAATCCCAGAAATACAACTGACACACTGTACAAGCAGGTGAACACAGCCCCCAGATCATGTGCAATAATATATCAAGAACAAATGCACATTAAGAGCAATCACTCTGACAGAGAAAGCATTTTTGTGCCTTTAAAACTGACTTAAACTGTCTGCACAGGAGGCAGTTCTAATGATTTCAGGTTCTTCTGTGGAAAAAGTGGCAGCATAATTTACAGGCTTTTTCCAAAATACTGTTCTGACTCTGGGGGCAAACATATGTAAAATATTGTGAGAACAAAGGCCATACTACTGACTGTGTTACACATGCATTTATACAGATATGACAAAAGCAAAACAAAAACCCAGCCCATGCTCAGGCTGACGGTCAGAGCAGTTAAGTAACGAAGTACAAATACTTTATTACTGTATTAAGTTTTCAGGCATCTGCACTTTACTTCAACCTTTGTTTTTTTCTGATAACTTTTTACTTTTACTCCCTTTTTTACACAAATATCTGTACTTTGTACTCCTCACATTTCCATGCTTGCTACTTTTGGTTTAATGGTTTCAGGTACAGTCTTTACTCTCGGGGTTAAAGTGAGGCAGAACTAGTGCAGCTGTCCCTAAGTTAGTACTTAGTACTTATCATTTAGCTAGCGCTACGGGGGGGGATAACGGAAGTTTTTTATTTTTTTATTTTTTTTTTAGCTGTCAAGTAATTTCAAATGCAGTATTTGTATTAGCTCGTCAATGTTTGTGTGCATTTGTCGCACAGTGTGTTGCTAGCTAAAGGTCCAGCTGCTGCATTTCACAGGGAGAGAAAGGAGCGAGAGCTCAATTCAAACAGAGATGGAGAAAGAAAAGAAAGACAGGACAGGAGACGAAGAGAGATTATATTTAAAGGTAAGCGCTCAGAGACACTTGATATACTGCAGATTTAAAGAGTACATGCAATGCGTTTTTTTAATCACAGATTGGATCAGTGTGTGATGTGTTTTGATAAATTATGTATTTTCATATTGTGAAACATCCTGCAGAACCAAGTAAGTATACTACACTGTGTCATTTAAATGTTGCATGAAACTACTCTGTAGTTTGTTTGGGATAAAGAGGTTAGCTTGCTGTCCTGTGGTGAATTTATAGTAAAGCAGTATGTTGGACTGGTGCACAGTGGCTGTGGTTCTTATGGTCAGTGTTCAGTTACATCATGTGTAGACTAATTTGCATTTAAGATGATTATGCTTAGATTAAGTCACTAAATTCCACCTTTATACCAACTGTATACAGTCTAGTATAAAAACAATATACAGTATACTGTTAGTTTAGCAAATGCAAATCAGCCAAGATAGCTCCTGACACTGCTGACATCTTGTTCAATTAAGTTGTGTAGAGCCACAAAGAGCAGCAGGTCAGCTGATCA
The DNA here is from genome assembly GCF_036321145.2 of Pelmatolapia mariae. Taxonomy (NCBI): domain Eukaryota; kingdom Metazoa; phylum Chordata; class Actinopteri; order Cichliformes; family Cichlidae; genus Pelmatolapia; species Pelmatolapia mariae. Next base: position 70,348,862 of record NC_086236.1, read on the forward strand.
CAGCCTGTACACTAAGAAAATCTACTGAAGGTCACATTAGAACTATTTGTGAGTTGTGAATCTGTTCCTCATGCTGAGCCACTAGACTATCACCAGATCTCACTTTCACCCCTCACTGTACTCATTTTCCTGTTTCCTGGCAAAGTCCGTCTACAATTTAGATAACAGAAAAAATAAATAAAATAATAATAATAATGATAATAATAATAATAACAACAATAATTATATCTATATATATATCTATCTATATATATATATATATATATATATATATATATATGTGTATATATATATATATATATATATATATATATATATATATATATATATATATATCAGAATACCTCAGAATACCTCAGGCAGCAGAAACCCAAGAAAGAGGAGGAAGGCAAGGAACCATCATGGAAGGACAGGCCCCTGCACAGTATGTACCACCGGCAGATAGAGGAGGTGGCTGATATCCAGAAATCCTACCAGTGGCTGGACAAAGCTGGACTGAAAGACAGCACGAAGGCACTAATCATGGCAGCACAAGAACAAGCTCTGAGTACAAGATCCATAGAGGCTGGGGTCTATCACACCAGGCAAGACCCCAGGTGCAGGCTGTGTAAAGATGCCCCAGAGACAATCCAGCACATAACAGCAGGGTGCAAGATGCTAGCAGGCAAGGCATACATGGAGCGCCATAACCAAGTGGCCGGCATAGTATACAGGAACATCTGTGCCGAGTATAACCTGGAAGTCCCGAGGTCAAAATGGGAGACGCCCCCAAGGGTGATGGAGAATGACCGAGCTAAGATCCTGTGGGACTTCCAGATACAAACGGACAAAATGGTGGTGGCTAACCAACCGGACATAGTGGTGGTAGACAAACAGAAGAAGACGGCTGTAGTGATCGATGTAGCGGTTCCGAATGACAGCAATATCAGGAAGAAGGAACACGAGAAGCTGGAGAAATACCAAGGGCTCAGAGAAGAGCTCGAGAGGATGTGGAGGGTGAAGGTGGTCCCCGTGGTAATCGGAGCACTAGGTGCGGTGACTCCCAAGCTAGGCGAGTGGCTCCAGCAGATCCCGGGAACAACATCGGAGATCTCTGTCCAGAAGAGCGCAGTCCTGGGAACAGCTAAGATACTGCGCAGGACCCTCAAGCTCCCAGGCCTCTGGTAGAGGACCCGAGCTTGAAGGATAAACCGCCCGCAGGGGCGAGATGGGTGTTTTTTTTTTATATATATATATATATACTGTTTGTGTCCTACATAAAAGATTCAAGCTAAGCACATTCATTAGAATTCGAATTTAGATTCGATTAACATTTATAATCTACAAATTTTATCATTATATGAATATAGCACATGGTTCATTTACCTTTGCATAAAAATAGATGGTATATTACTCTTTAAGGAGCTAATTTTTACTTTCTGTTACTACTTTGCCTACTACTTTCAGTACATTTGGGAGCTTTTAGCCCATAACTAGCAGAAAATTTACATCAAATTTTTAATCACCATGCAATACCAAAAAATTCCTAGACCTTGCCTAAGCTTTCTTGTAAGCTTTCTTGTTTCAGGCTGTGTTGAAAAAGACAGGAGTTCATACCAACTATTAACTTTAAAGCTCATGTGTTCATCTTATGTACTGTATTTAAGTTTGCATGGTGTGCAGTGTATTTTATATTTAAAACTCAATCAGTGGAAGGTCAAGTTAATTTATATAGTAGATTTAACCACGACAGAAACTGACCAAAGTGATGCAAGATGAAATCTCCGAGCACAGAGACAGAAGCATACAGGGAATTTTGCAGCCAGCAATAAAACGTAAATAACAGTGGTAAACAGGATCCTACTTCTTTTTTTTTTTTGTCTGTCCCATTTGGTTCTTTAGCCGTCAGAATTGTTGTCTGAAGACCAACAAGGATACCAAATGGATTTATTTTGCCAAATGGATCATCATGGCATTGCTGTATTGGTCCATTTGATCAAACTTTGTTGTTATTATTTATTTTATTTTCAGTTGTTACAGATGGGACAGACATGACTGGGGGATAGGAAAGGGAGAAAGAAAGAGAGGAAGGAAAAGAAAAACAGAAGGGAAGAGGGACAGTGAGAAAGGGCACTTACAAAGACAAAGAGAAAAAAAAAATCTCCTGGATCACCTGTTGAGAGAAAAAGAAGAGAAAACAAGCAAAAAAAAACAAAGCAACATACTAAACACAACACCATCACGTTAATCTAGCTAAGTGTAAACAGCAATAAATACTAAATATTAAATGTTGTTGTGCAGCACAGACAGCGCACAATGTGCTTTGAAGTAGCAGCTAAGAAAGGTGTAGTTTATGTCTACGAACAGTGAACACCCGTGTGCACACCTGTGTGGATCAGCGCGCTTGTATTCAAAAGGTTTCCCCATGTAACGGTCTGCTAGAGGGTGTGGGGGGCCATAGCCCTGCCCCCCAGGGCATGAAGCAGGCATGGAGGAGATCCAGGCTCCAGACATCCAGAGGCCCCAGAGTGCGAGAGCCCAAGGAGGACCACCGGAGGGGCATCCGTGCCACCCTCCTGGGAAGGGCTGAGGAGATCCCCAGACGAGGGGTCACCCAGTAGCCACGGAGCAGAAGCCAGAGGGGGCTGCACTGGCGCGCCCGCCGGCTCTGCCGGCAGCCAGCTGTGCCAGAGTGAACCGAGTCGCAGGCCCCGAGGCCGGAGGCCCGAGGGCCCCCTTTGCCCCGGAAGAGGCCTGACCGAGCGACAGGTACCAGGCCCCGCCAAGTAGCCACCGGGAGTGAGCTGGTGCATACCTGAGCGCCCAGCCCCGGACACCAAGAACCACCAATGCACCAACCCCTGAGGGCATCAGTCACTGGCAGGGAGTGTGGTGAGGGGAGATAGGCCTCCACACTTTGGAGGGCCTGGGTGTTCCCAGAGAGGTGGAGTCTAAGACCCGACCTGACATATAGACACAGACAAACAGGCACACACAGACACAAACATGCATTCCCACCCTCATGCACACATATACAAACACTCAGCATTCACCCATCGTAGGGATAGACATAAATGGACATGTACACACAATCATACTCCCCAAACATACTCTATACCCCGGGTCCAGGTACCCTCACCCCCAGAGGGGGAAACGGCACCCAGACCCAAGAGATGTGACCCTTTCCCCCTGGGTGGAGGCAAGCAGACCACCCCAGGCTCCGCAGCAGCAGGGAGGCCAATCGGACAGCCAACACCTCCTCCCAGTCCCAGAGAGGGACTGGGAGGAGGTTCCTACTTCTTCAGATCTGGTACATTCATTAAGGTCAGATAACTGTAATCCGAGTTTTTGTTTGGATGCAGGCTTTTCAATGTGAAATTTAAATGGCAAGTTCTGATTTATAATGTTCAGACTCCTGAACACTCAGTGACTGGACTGACACATACACACATACCTTCTGACACCAAGTTACTTTTTGCACAATGTCAGTCTTTGTCTTTTGCATATTTCTATTGCACTGTTGTGTCTGCACTGTCTTGTGTCTGTATTGTTCTGTTTGGTTTGGTGTTGCACTGTCTTTGTTTCGTTTCTTTGCTATTTTTGCACACTTGCACTTTATGTAGTCCTGTGTTGATTGTCTGTTATATGTCATATGTAGCACCGTGGTCTTGGAGGAACGTTGTCTCGTTTCACTGTGTTCTGTACCACTGCACATGGTTGGAATGACAATAAAGCCATTTGACTTGACCAATGAAATTTAGATGGCAGTGTTAAAAATAAATAAATAACAAAAATTCACTATACAGGGCAGAATTATGCCTAACTATATTTTTAATGTCTTTATACGTATACGAAAAAGAAGAGGGCACAATAAAAATCAAGGCCACATTAAAAGCCACGTTTATGTTCTTTACCATTCAACTAAACACAATGCCATCTTACATACTGAACACTAGGGGGCACTGTCACATCTCTATTTACAGAGGATATGGGAAGGCAGTTTGATGACCAAAGACAGAACACAAATGAATGAAACCTTGAGTAATAACAATAGATCCAGTGATTGAACATTCCTATTATTTTACTGCAAAATGAGGGGACCTATTTATGTTCCTTCATTGATGTGTTTCGTTCCACTCATTTTCCCATCCAATCAGCTGTCTGTCTAAGTCCTCAGCCAGTCATGTAAGACTGATGCTTCCACAAACACAGCTTGCATAAACACTATGCTTGGCTGCTCACCTTTATAACTCGTTTCACTTTGTTTGTCCCATTTCCATCGTCCCACAGTTCTCCAGTGGAAAAAACCATTCTGCAGCATGACCTGTGTGTTCGTTTTAGTCATTAGGGTCAAGATTCCCACGAGTTACAGACATTCCTAACTGGCACCTAAACAATAAAACCACTAAAGTGTAAGGTCTGAAGATGGCATCATGTAAATGTCATCTTCTTTAATGTGTTGTTTTTTTACTTTCTGTTTTTTTAGCTGTTACACTAAGTTAAATCATGTTGACAATTACACCGTGGGTGATCATTAGTGCCATTCAAGTCTCAGTGCCAGTCGGAGCGGCTCCAGCATTTTGGCATCTGTTTGATTTCATTCAGTTAAAACAGCTGGAAAACCAGTCAAATTTATGCCAAAAATTAACAATTAAACTTTCTTTTATGCTGCGATTTCAGCTCTAAGCCTCTCCTCAGTGTTTGAAAGATATGATTTACCAGAACAACCCCTCACACCGTTTTACTCTGGAGGTGAAAAATGCCCTTCCAAAATCAGACTCCCATTTCCCAGATTAAGATATGGGTGTTGGCAGTATCTCTGTGTGCTTTCGAGAAGGGAGATTAAAGGGCAAACAAAGGCAGGACATCTCCATTTTTAAGAGAGACATATCATTAATTTGCAGCCTGGAGGCTGATTTTCTTTGAAACATCTTAGCAATATGATTAGTGCTCCCTAACAAATGAGCAAGTAAATCACCTCTCAGGCTAAACGTGACATTGAGAAGAGCCCAATGTCATGACCGCACTGTATAGGACTGGTGAGCATAGTTTGTTAGATACATTACAGAATATCTAAAATAACTTCTTACTGTTGTCATAAATTTTTACATTTATTTGACAGCAAACTTTGATTGGTGCTTTCTTTCTAATGAAAGTCTCACTGTATATGCAGATTAATAAAACTAAAGTGTGCAGCATGTTAGCATCTCTGTCAGGCACTATTGTCAGGTGTTGTGAGCTAAATGTTAACTGTGTGCTCACCATGACAGTGCTAACATGTTTGATGTTTAACAGGTTAGTAACAGTGCTTATGATGACTCTCTCTCGGGTTAATGTGTTTTCATTTTGCTGTCTTGGTCTATTCAAACAAATTTATTGCATAGCTGGTATAAAAGAGTTATTTGGATTGTAAACAGTGGTACAGAATCCATCCAACATCCGGTAAAATATTCCACTTTTAACCTGAGCTGTGATTTAACAGACAGGAGACAAGCATGGCTTAAAAACAGCATAATATTTTTTGTCTAATACCAGAGAACTGCTGTGGAAACAGCTCTCTTTGTCCAAAGCTTTCTCCACAACCTTGAGAAACAAATGCAAAACTCAGTTAAATTAGTGGCCTGTGTAAAAGATCTTCATTCGGCAGGTATTCTGAATCAGTGACCTCGACACCTTGTTCTCGAATTCAACCAAATGTATTTCGCTAAATTGAAAAAATCGCTCTTGCTGTCTCGTCCTCATTCGTTAGTGACAATAACTGCAGCAAAGGTGAACATGTTTTTGTCAGCATTTATATTAAGCTTCAACGTGAACTTTATTAAGTTAGTTATGGTAAGAAAATAAAGCGACAATAATCATACTTATTGTAAGCCTACATATCAAATAGGAATTTTAACATGAATGCATGCCATAAAAATATAACTGACATTATATTTAATCTGATTGTTCTCTCATTAAATTTGCACACTTCTGTTAGTGCGATATGAATGTACTGGTGTAGTGCCTGACTCAACAAGATTGTGTTATCTTAAATTAAACACAGCAAGTTTTGTGCGTACAGGAAATGATGATTGCTACATTAGATGTTTTTTCTTACCCTAGCTAACGGTTCCAACTTGATCTTTATCTAATACTCCATACTTGAAGATGACAATCTTTCACCCCACCCCAAGTTCCACGCCACATCTGTCCTCAGGGCTTGATAGAACTGTTAGATAGGTAGTTATAACTTCCTCATTAGTGCTGATAATGTTTCCTCTTAATGCATAAAAACTGTTTAGTAGTTTCTCCCCTTCTGCTACAAAGCCAAGCTGATGACCATTGACGGTAAGGATTTTACAGTATTTCACATTCAGCTTTTTGCCAGTTATAAACGTTTAAATAGTGCTGTGTAAACAGCACGCAGCGCTGTGTCAGCGCACTAAAAATAGCAAGTTCAAGTACAGAATTACGCAATTTAAACACCACCGTTGTTTCTAAAATTGCCCTTCCTCAGCGGCTGCTAACTTGGTCATGGAGTTATTTTAGTTGTTAAAACAGGAATATCAGATATAAGAGTGAAGCAGAACTTTAAGACTGCGGTCCAGACAATGAAAGCAATTATCCAAAAGGCTCGATAAAAATCTACACTTGCCTCTCTTTTAGAATAGATTTCGATCTGAATGACACTTCCTGGAAAAATACAGATATTAAATTACTGACAAACCGAAACTATCAAATCTGTCAGCAGATTGTTTCTGTCAATAAATGTTTTGCATTGCAGAGGCAATGCTCAGACAGACGGTCCCAGCATGAATCAACAGTGTTGTTGTTGTGGAAATCACGGTTTATGTATCTAAGAGCTCCTGTTTCCCAGACAGGGGTCCAACATACTAGCTAGCTTAAATAATAAATACAGAGCTCTAACGGGTTCTGACCCAGACGTATAAAATATGCATAACCACTACAGACAAGTGAAATGCTGAGAATCAAACACACACACACACACACACACATCCATATTCAACAAATCAACCGTTGCAACCCTATTTCAGTCAAACTTATCACCAGCTCCCAAAACTCTTCAGTCATTCCCACAGCACGCAGGTTTGAATATATCGACTATGTGGCACAGCATTCGACTGGTTTCCTTCTACTTCCCTCTCCCAACGAAATATTGATCACTTTTTCTGTCTGCCCTCGTCTCTTACGTCTTTTACTTTCTAAACAACACCCACCACCCTTCCTCCTCCCCCTCCCCCTACTCCTCCCCCCTCTCTCTAACTCTGGTATTTCCCAATGAAGACCCCCCTCCCCGCTTCCCCTCTGTCATTCCCCCTCCCTCTTTCCCTTTCCTCTCCCTCCCATCTCTTCTCCCCCGTCCTCTCCTCAGATGGATTCTTCAGTCAGTCGTGTGGAACTGGTGCGGCTGCCGGAGAGACAGACATTGAGGCAGAGAGGCTGCTCTGAACAGACGCTGGGTCAGAGCGCTCAGTTGCTTCAGACAATCACAGGGGAGCGAGAGAAAGACCCAGGAAAAGAGAGAGAACACTACATAGAAAGATAGGTTGAAAAGGAAGGGAGAGACAGGAGAGGGAGGTAAATATGTGACAGGATGTGGTTTCCCTGTGCTTGCAAAACATTGGTATACAACAGTCATACTTTGAGCATGACCTAAGCACAGTGAGCGTGCAAGTGTGTTTGAGCTCTAATAGGTGGTGAAGAGGAAGACGAAGCAAACCGCTGGAGCTGCTGCTGCTGAGCCCACAGAATCAACACTCTTGTTTCTCTGCTGCCTGCCTGCCTGCCTGCCTGCCTGCCTGCCTGCCTGCCTGCCTGCCCGGAGGATTGTGGTTCCTTTAAACCAACCAGCTCCGCGGCAGCCTTTGACAGCTTGTCGGACAGGACCTGAACCCATCCTGTGTTTGAGCTTTTCTCCCCCCTCGAAGTAGAATGCGATTCTCTGCAGGAAGCACTGGTCCAGTTGCTGCGTTTGTGTCCAAGCAGTGAACTTTTCAACGAGATTGTGAAAGAGGTAAGTTTGTTTTGTGTTTCCATGCTCCTGAGCATGTGAATGAATTTGAACTTTCAAGCAGATGTGTTACTGTACGCACGCCCGTGTCTCTGGACAGCAGCCACTGTAAACTTGGACTGCATGGTAGCAGTTGTTTACTGCTGAGATTTCATTCATTAGATGTTGCCGCAAGCCACAAGTCTGACTTTTGAGCAGTGTATTAAGCAACAAGCTATAAATTTACTGCTGCCAAACACACATGCACTCATTTGAATGCATTCATTCACTATCAGTGCCGGGTAAAAGTATTGTACTAGACAGCACCTAATGCTTTTAAAAAGTAATCCATTATGTATCTACTCTGTAAAAAGTACCGTGTCTTGCAAACCATTGCTTTACTTTTTCTTTATCTGGCAGTTAACAATATGATGTTAAACTGTACATGACAGATATCAGCACAACTCCCTATCACAATAAGAGTAATAAAAATAAAAGTAATATCACAAAGCTGTTAACAAGGTTACTAAGCCAATGGAGCACAGATAAATGTAATTTTAACAGTGATTCCACTGCAGAGGCAGCATTTCCTCTTCTTTGTACACTGGTACAAGCTTCTTCACCACTGCTTTTTTTATCTGTTGAAAATCAAGTTTTGGCTCCTTGGTTGGGTTTGGCACATGATGAGCTTGAAGATTGCTGTTGATCCAGTGTTCTAGCTTCAGGTTAACACGTTACCTGTTGCAGCTGCTTGTAAACATTTGATGTTTTGTTCACAGAAGTACATAGCTGCTTCTGTCATGCATAGATGTGGTTTGCACCGACCTGACGGTTACACTCATGGTTAGTAAGAAATGTACATCTCCCCCCCAGCAGTCGTAGACTTCCCCGAAATTATTGTCTCATATCCCTGAGAGTAACTGAGGTCAAGCAACTGTTATGCAAATGTAGATGAGAAGCATGCTTCATTTTTTTTCTTTTTAGATAATTAAAAAACTTCTATAATGCAAGTGACACAACTGATTAGCAACATAATGTAATCACTGATTTTAGGAATTATGAGTTTGCCAACAAAAGTAATGTGAATGTGTTACATTGCATCCCCACACCTGTTCATTACTCTATTAATAAACCCTTTATTTAAACATTCACATCAATAGGTCATGCTGTTTTCAAGTTGCACTGCATTTATGATGGATGGTACAGAGTTGTGCTGGGAATGCCAACTATCTCAACCGGGATCCAATCACAGACCAAACCCTGACAGTGCCTTCTATAATAGTGAGGAGAAATTCAAGCAAGTGCGTGATTTGTGTGCTACTGTACTGCACTATGTCAAGGGAGTGGGTTTCCCCATGTGTTGTGTTGTGCAGCATGTGTGCTGGTAAATCCATGTCTGTCAGCACATGTGGATGTTTACATGCCTAGACTATGTGATCCACTACACGCATGTGTGCATGTATGAGAGGAGGCGGTTTAAAGGGAAAAAACAAGCTGAGGGATGGCAGGAGGTAAAGGAAGGGTGGGGGTTGAGGGAAGGGTGGCAGGGTGAAGGAAGATGAGGGCATGAGAGACAGGAAAAGCCGGGGGGGTGAGGAAAAATTGCTGTTTGTGTGTGTGTGTGTGTGTGTGTGTGAGAGAGAGAGAGAGAGAGAGACAGAAAGTGAGTGAACTGCTGTTAATTAGTTCCAGCTGGTGAGTTGCGGAACGTCGGGGTGTGTTAACTCTACAGCGATGGTGGGTCAGGAGTTCTCTCCGTCTCAGGCTGTCTGTCTCACACACACACACACAGAGACACACACACACACACATGTACACACACACACGCAAACAGCACTTTTATTGTTGTGATGACCCTCATTGCTGCTAGCTTAAACCTAATTCTACCCTGAAACCTGAAGCAAAGCTTTCACCCTCAAACAGCCCTTTAAGTATTTGAGGGCCTGCCAAAATATTCCCCTCTGATGCTTTTACAGTAAAATTTTAAAGAAATGTGTGCACCTACACACAAAACACATACACGCATTAACACTAACTTAAAGACATTTAAGTCTAAGCCATGATAATTTATTGAGAAAGATCACAAAGTATGTAAACAGAAGGAAACTATAACCACGCAACAGCCATGTGGTCTGTCATCACACTGTGCACATCAAAGTGTACATGTATTAACATGCATTGAACACATGCTGTGCTGCACATGTGAGCATGCATACATACATATGACTTGAGAATATGAACACACGTGCAGCGAACACTGTTAACACAAACACACACACAAAGGAAAAAAAGTTCTCCAGAGAAACCCCATATGGCTTTCCCTCACATTGATCATTCTGCGGCCTGGTTTTTGGAAATGTGGAAGCGATTGTGGTTTGGAATTCACCCTGCTGTAATGTGACATTGAAAATATCACAATTTCTTAGGGCAAAAGGTGAAGTAACCATGTGTCCAAATGGTTAATTCACTGAAATTACAAGAAAACATTCTCTCCGTACCGCTAGTGATATGAACTGTATATGCAGATAATTCTGGTTTAATTTGTACAAATATCTGCATCTAGTCTTTGTACATTAGATATTAATTTGTATTCCTCACACCAATAGAAAAAAAACACAAAGATTTCTGAAGTTTTGCCACAGTAGCCAGCTTTATAGATTAGTTGCCAGTAATAAAACAATGTATGGTTTGCCAGGCTATGAAAAATCCCTCTGGCTGGTGTTCACCCTCTTGCATGACACTTACGGTGCCTTTGTTTTCTGTCTTAGTACAATTCACACATGCGCACATGTAATCATTCCTCCTGCTCGTATGTCCCCACTCCGTGTTAAAAATGCTTTCTAAAGTTCATTTGAATTTAATATCAGGCTTCAGCAGGTCGAGTTTGTTAATAATGTGCAAATATATACATATAAAACCTCTTCCTTCAACATTTACACCTGCAGCTATGATTGATTATTGTTTTAAAAAAGCCTTTATAAATGATTTATTAACATTTAGAAATGCAAATAACTTGCTAACCTTTGGTGACAGCTTATTAGAGTGTGTCTAATGACTCTTTATTAATGACTTTGACAACATTTATTCTACTGAAATGATTTTTTTTAAATGGCAGATTCATTAACCTTTATTGATGACTTACTAACATTTATAACGACAGATTTATGACTTTGGTAATGATTTATTATTATTACCTAAGGAAATTGCAAACCTTTTGTACATGAAGCTCAAACTAAGATTTCAAAAAAGTTGCGTAAATAAAAACAGAATGACATAGGTTGCAAATCATATGAATATATGCAATTGCAGTTAGTACAAAATATAAGAGCCAATTTTATGTCTTTGTTCTACTGTAAAATCAATGCTAATTTTGATGCCTGTAACACTGATGGAACATTGCTAACTAATGAGGCTAATTATACTCAAGTGGGAATAAAAAAGAACATCCCAGTGAAGATGAGAAGTGAAAATGTGAAGGCTTCACCACTCTGTGGATGATTGCTTAGGAAAGTTTTTGCTCAACATAAAACTGCAAAGAATTTGGGAATTTCATCATCTGTAGTACATAAAGTAATTTACACAGTTCAGAGAATTGATTGTAATATCTATATGCTTAAAACCAATACTGAATTGCAGATATCTCTATTTTCTTTTAAATGCAGGCACAACTATAGTGGAAATGACTACACTGGATTAGGAACACATCCGAAAACCAGTGTCAATAAACACTACAGTTAAAAATCCACCATGCAAGGAAAAAATATATAAATAAGACTGCAGTCTTTTCTGGGGCACAGCTCACTTTGCCTCAGCTATTAACAATCAATTGATTGTTAAAGCTAAAAGGCTAATGGTAACGTTTGGTGGAGAGGTTAATAATTTAACAGACAACTGTTCAAAAGTGTTGCTGATACACAAGCTTTACTGAGCTCACAAAATTCCTCATAAAATGTCCATTGGTTGTTTTGAATGTCAACTACTGTTTACGTGTTTAGCTGCTAGTGAAGGGAGGGGCTATAAGGCTGCCTGTACCTCCCCTCACTAGCAGCTGAACACATGAACAGTAGCTGCAAATGGGTAACTAATCCGAAAGTAGTTTTTAGTATTACTGGGGATCAGTGATGAGAACAAGTAACGGCGTTACTAACGGCGTTACTAACGGCGTTACTTTTTTCAGTAACGAGTAATCTAACTAATTACTATTCCTATCGTTACAACGGCGTTACAGTTACTATCAAGGGAACGCGGTCCGTTACTATTTTTCAACAAACAGACGGTTGAAGCTGTGTTCAGCTTACCCGCATCTTATATCAGCTGCAGGAAGTAGCTGTAAGTAATCTGGACGCTACAGCTTTAAGCAGCTGCGCGCTCCCACGGACGGCAATCACGATCACTGTCTAGCACAACACACCTGGAGCTAAGGAGGCAAAACAATCGCATGAGTGCTGCTGTTTGACTGAGGAAGAATAAAGTAGTCGTGGTAAGTCAATCACATGACCACTTAAAGACAAAGCAACAAGGTGATATATACCAGTTTATAAATTGTGTTGATAGGCCACGTAAAACCAGAGTCATGATAAACAATATATACCCGGCGTTTTTTCCTCAATAGCAAGCACTCTCTGCTTATGAGCAAAAAAACAAAACAAAAAAAGTTTTAGGAGTGACGGCGAGAGAGAGAGAGAGAGAGAGGGAGAGAGAGAAAGAGAGAGAGAGAGAGAGAGCAGGAAAAGAGAGAGAGCGAGTTTTGAGATGTGAGATTTGTGACGTTTAGCGTGTTTGGAGTGTGTAGTTAATGTGTTGTCTTGTGTAGTGTTGTGGATAGTTTTGTGTTGTGTGTTAGAACAATGAGGCGACTGCTGTCTCCAGGTAGAAACAGGAGTGATACACCTGCTGCTGTCAGACCTGCAGGTATCAGGCTGTGATGTTCTCCTTTATAGTGGACAGAAAATATTTTTTTGGAGTGGCACAAATAATTTGTGTGGCATCTTATTGAAGAACAGCTGATTGTTCTTTAAATAGTTTGAAATGGTTATTTAAAAAAAGGGTAAAAGGTAAATGGATGCAAATAACTTTGTTGTTTGCAAAACTTGTGCATAGGATTTTAAAATTGACAATTAATATTTGCATTTGAAGTTATGAAATATGATTCATTAAAGATGTTTATGGTTGTTACAGTAAAAATATAACTTTTTTTACTCTGATTTTATGGTTTTTGTCTGATTTTAGATCAATTCTGGTTATACAGTATGACAAAATGAGAACATAACTGTAAATTCAGGCACGTGAGGTTGCGCTAAAAAGAATGATACCAAACAAGGCAAAGTAAATAGTTTTTAAAGGTAAAATGTGGAGAGAAAATCAAGAGTAGTAAAAAAATGGCCAATTATACCCTGGACGCCAGAGGGTTAAACATTCTTTGTTTTTTTTTAAGTAACGCAATAGTTACTTTTCCAAGTAATTAATTACTTTTAGAATATTGTAACTCAGTTACTAACTCAGTTACTTTTTTGAAGAAGTAACTAGTAACTATAATTGAATTACTATTTCAAAGTAACTTGCCCAACACTGCTGGGGATACTGGAATACTTAAGTATTTATAACCTCAGTATCAGGTTTTTTGATTAATGCTTAGTGCAGCATTAATGCTAATCGATATATACAGGTTTTGGAGCAACAGATTATATAATCCAGTCAATGTATTCTGCTTGTGTTCCAGCAGCATTGCAACAATAGACTACATCAAAACTAGCACAATTGGTATTGCTATTCATCAAATGCTTATGAAGTATAGTTAAAAAAATGATTTGCAGTGGTAAGCACGGCTCTGTAGCAGCTTCAAAAATATCTTCAGCAAACATTTGACGTGTTGTTTTTGTACTATTTTTGGTAAAATCAGGTGAACGAATCAGTCTGATATTGTATTCTTGAATGTTCATCACTGAACCATTTAAACCTGTTTTCTACAGCACACAGTAGCAGTTTTATTTTTTTTTCAGATGTTTTTTCATCCTCTCTCTCAGCCAGCAGTTTGTGTATTTCCTAAAGCTGTGTTGATTTTCTTTCGCTCCAGTCTTTTAGCAAACATGTTTTAATCAACTTATGTTTGCTATCTGATCCGGGCACAGTCTATCCCCCTGTGGGGTGTGAAATTTGATTAAGGTAATTGGCAAACGTTGGTTGGTACAAACCATAATGTGCACACTCCTCTGCACTGAGTATGTATGGACAAACAACCACAGACAGAATCAACCAAACACTGGAGGATTTAATACACAGATTTTGTACATTTAGCTATTCTTATTCTTATTATTAATGTGTCTCAGTTTCATTCTATTCTAATTTCATGCTGTACTTGTTTAATGCTAAGGAGAAACTCCATCAAGCTTTAGATATGGGACATATATATATACATATATATATATATGTGTATATATATATATATATGTATATATATATATATATGTGTATATATATATATATATATATATATATATATATATATATATATATATATATATATATATATATATATATGTACAAGGGTTTGGATTATGAAAAGCAGCAAATATTCGCTATGCTTGAAGGTGACTAACAACCTTAATATCAATATAATATACATTCAGAAGGAGAAAATGGATACTAGGGGATATTTAATGTATAATTGCAGATATTTTCATGACAATGTGTATTTAGGACTCAAACTGATGTCATTTGTTAAACAAGAATTCATAATTGGCATAATTTTAATTGAATGATTAAACAGTAAACATCATGTGCTGCTAGATAAGGCAGGAGGTTTTGAAGTTCTCATGATTGAATCACACTGCAGGTGTCTGCGTCCTGTTTTGGCTACGACACGACCGCCGGAACTAATTGCGTCCACTGAGCCAATGCCTGTGATTCCACTAGATGCACCACAGCGCATTTCAGAAACATCCCACAAGCGCTTCTTTGCTCTGCATCACTTATACTTAGCACCAAGGCTATTTTTGATGGAAGCTTCGTCATGCTGCATAGAGCTTATGAAGAGGGCAGGAAGTCAGACAGAGGAATGGTACAATCCGATCAGTTTTTAAAATAAAAAATAAAAAAACAACCGCTATCCAGACTAAATGCTTGATTTCCGAAACACCCCCTTTGTGCTTTGAAGGCAGGCGATTATCAGACAAAACTGTTTTGGAGGTACAATGTCACCGACTCTCTATCAGGGTATTCACAGGGTCAGGAAGTCATCCCAGTGTATTCTCATCCCCAGCTGTAATATAATACTGTTTAAACAGAAACTACCCGCATCTCTGCATTATGCAAATGGTGTTCTTAGGCTTCATTGCCCTGATGCATCAGCAGCGATAATATTGGCCACTAAGAGATGAAGAGGCATGGAGGTGGCAGGTTTGTCAGTCAGGGATTTCAGTGTTTTGTACTGCTTTTCTTTATGCTGGTGTTTTTTGTTTTTAATTTTACGCCAGGCTAAGTTAGGATTTGGAACTAAATTACTTGGTTAGATTTAGGAAAGCACACCCATGCACTGAAAAATGCACTGAAAATGATGAGTTGAGAGTGACAGAACTGCCTCACTCAAGCCTTAACCAGGTGCATCAAGCTCTGACACCAAAGAACTCCTTTTTTCTGTAAATGAGCAAGGCCGGCAGCTCTGGCAATACGGCACTAACTGGTGCACCAGGAATGAGACTAGGCTGGCCATCCTGACTGCTCCTGACAGCCTCTGTTGGAACTCATATCCTTTCTGTCTGAAATGCTCAGTTACAAGATTTTGGGCAAAGATTATTTTCCCTCACTCGGCTGCAATATGACAGTGATCGTGCTTTTGAAGATACAAAGTTATTCAAGCCTCTGGCTTTTTTCTAGACCTGAGACAGCATATTAGGATAAATCCTCCAGGCAAGACGGCAAACACCAGAGAGCCAGTGTTCAGCCAGTTGTGTAGCAGCTTACCCTCAAAGCACAAAAAAAGAAAACAACACCCCTCTTGATATTTCTATAAGGCAAATTGACTTCTGTTGTAATGGGTGGTCAAGAAAATTGCAGCAGTATTGATTGGTTAATGTCCAACACGGGCATGTCGATAGAGTGTCTGAAAATCTCAGAACTTAGCTCCGGCTGGCTTTAATAAAAAATGACCTGCCTGGAGCAAGTTCACAGAAAGCAATGAGTCACTCACGGGAAATCTCTTCAAACCCCTCCGTGTTTAAGGAAAAAATAGAAAAGGGGGCAACCAGCAAGTTTTCTCTTTTTAACAGGATATTCTTCTCTCGTTTTTCTTTAAATGACAAGCTTTCTTTCACCATGTTTCTTTGGCTACAGCGCAAAAACAACCAAGACAGGTTTTTATGCAGGTTGACTTGAAATAATGTTTTGCTTTTCACTTGTGAGAAATGTACAAATCCCACTGTGGATAGATTATGCGTGACAAATCAAACTCATGACTGTCAAAGACATGCGGGAGGAGAGGAGGGAAACAGGTGGAAAGAGGAGACTAGGAAACAGGGAATCAGTCCAGGTGATGAGGTGGGCTGAGAGCTTATAGCAGCCAGAACAAGAGAAGAAAGAGAGAATCTGACAATAAAAAAGCGAGAGGTTGGGACAGATTGGTGCCTATTCTTCTCCTGAGAAGGGAATAGTCATAGAGGGGTTGGTTCCCATGGCAATAGCTCCCTCGATGAATGTGTATGTGGGGATATGTGTGTGTGTGTGGATGGACTGTAACCGGGCCTTGAGACCATAAGGAGAGGTTGGCTAAGGCTGTAGTAAACCACATAGATGCTATGGGCCTTGAAACGGCTGCGATTCTCGGCTAGACAGCGTTGCTTATTTGACCATTTTCTCTGCCTAAACCCGTTACCCTTTATCTTCCATTTTTACTTTGTGCCGCGCACTTGCCATTATGTATCGTCCTTGGGCATTCAAAGGAAATATAAATTCAATGAGTTGGAAAAAGTAAAATGTCTCTTTTAGTAACCATGGCCATCTTTTTGAGAGTAAGTAAAGGTTTGATTTGGAAACATTTCCAATTTGAAGCTTTTTTGTTAGATTCAGTGTTCTTTGAATGTTACTCATCACTTTAATCAGTTTAATTTTTGAAACCAGTTTCCACTTCTGCAGCTGTTGTAACACACTGCAGCATCTCCTTAGCCCAGTACTGACGATTTCCATCACTGTTTTTTACCAGTTACTAATTAGAAATGCAGCTGCAAATAAATGTAATGCACCTTCATGATGGTAACTTGTGATTATCTACATCCGTAGTAGTCACCAGTGCTCCCTAAAACTGTTTTTTAATAATGTACAATAATATAACTCACCTTCTCTGTCAAGCTGTGCAGTTTTACCCAGAATAATTTAGAATTTATGGGAAAATAACCCAGATGTTTCTGGGGATATAACAGAACTTTCCTCTGAATGCAATATATATTGTAGATTGCAGGTCCGCCATAGGGTGCCAGTTTAATGTTATCTAAACTCATTCAAATGTAACTAAAGCATTTATAACTGAAATGTAGCTACATAATGCAGTAAAAAAAAAGGAATTTCCCTCAGATGCTAGCCAAGATGTTACTACTGTTG
This sequence comes from Pelmatolapia mariae, assembly GCF_036321145.2. Taxonomy (NCBI): domain Eukaryota; kingdom Metazoa; phylum Chordata; class Actinopteri; order Cichliformes; family Cichlidae; genus Pelmatolapia; species Pelmatolapia mariae. Next base: position 70,366,419 of record NC_086236.1, read on the forward strand.
GTGCTTTAAGAGAACTACAGTAAAAGAATTACTGACCAAAGAAGGAACATAATCAGTACTAAAACATACTCATTTGTCTCAAAGTCAGATACCCAGTATCATGATGAACATAAATATCAACGATCAGCAAAAATATCAACTCGTGCATTATGATTCAACTTTTCACTGTTCATTTTTATGCTTGCTGTAACTTTACAGCATGAAAAGCACGTTTACAGCCTGTTACAGAAACACGTCTTTGGTTTCCATGTGAATTTTCTCCTCTGCCTCATAATTGGTTAATATTTTTATGTTTAAAAATAATAATAAATTCACCCATTTGGATTTTGCAACGGCTTTTAAGTAGGAGGGGCCATGATTGTGGTGACTGAGATGTGTGCTGAGACTGTGTGTGTTGGCTGTGGCTCAGTGCTGTCTGCTAGGCCTCATCATCCACTAATTCAAATCGCTAAACCTGACCTCTCAACTGTTTTTGTGTCTTCTGGTTCATATTTAAGTAAAATAATTGGTCACGTTTTATGCCTTACTGTGTGGTGCCGCCCATCCAAAGTGCTTCAGTGTCAGTGAGTGTCGAAATGTATACGTGTAGCTCATCGATCTAGTTGCTAGCTTTAGCACTGCCCTCTCTGGTCAATATAATAAAAACAAGCCAGCATGGCAGAAATGAAACGAGGCTTTAGTATGTGGAGTCAACAAGGAATCTGTGCCACTATGGTGGCTATGTTCGGCTTTTATATACATACTATGGAAAAGGAAACACAGCTTAAAATAAGTGATGCATGCAAGTCCACCTTGTATAGTGCTCTATATACATCTAAGGAAGTATTTTGAAAGCTGAACATTTCAGCAGAGCTGAGTTCTAGCTTTCTGCCTGTCTGTCTGTCTCTTGCTGTGCTTTATGTGGGCTCTGGAACATGATAAAAAGACAAAAACGGGAAGCTAAATTTACTGTTACTGTACACTTTCACTGAACACACAATCTGGTTTCTAAGGCACCGAATGAACACAAATTTACCATAACCATGATACTACAGGGGATGTAAACGCTTTTAACCTGATTCTCTGAATAACCTGGTTACTTAGTGCATGTAAACGCACTTACTGTAGGTCGTTCTCTTGAAAGGACCGTGTCATTACAAAAGGTCACAGCATTAACATCCTGCCTGAGTGTCCATTGTCTTTTTTCTTTCTTCTTTTCCATCCTCTCTGTTTTCCCACAGTTGAAGATTCAGGGTGGCAAGGGCAAAAGAGGGAAGAAAGGGAAGAGTAGGGGATTTCCAACTCCAGTGTGCAAACCTTCTCAGGCATTTAGCTCATGCTGTCACCCGAAGCAGCAGAAATGAGACAGAAACTCAGAGGGTTAGTGAAGGACGTTTTTGAGGCCGAGTTATTGGAAAAATCAGTTGCTAATCTGGTGATCTCTCCATGAACAAGGCTTTTTGTAAGATTCTGTTCCCAAAAAAACACTCGTGAAAGTCATGTTAAATTTAGGCAACTGGTGCTTTCACAACTAAGTTGTTTAGTTCAATCAACATTACCAGTTTTGACTAGTTCATTTAGACCAATGCCAGCCAGTCACTGGTGGAGACTAGATCCAGGGTCAGAGAGGGTCAGGAAGGGTTTTGGCCTAGCTTCAAGTAAACTCGTGAGTCACTTAGCGTAAGACTGTTGTATAAAAGTAATGCAGAGAAACTGCAGGATTGTGAGATTTTTCAGCAATAGCATGATGGTAAATGTGAAACTGCTGATGGTGAACTGTTACAAAATCATTATTCAAATATGTAGTCTAGCCCGGAAGTATGGTTAATGCGGTAACCATGGCAACACGTACATGTGGCAGCATATGGTAAAGGGGTTTTCCCAAATATACCAAAGACTGGCAGTGACTTAAGTCAGTGTGCTGAGAGTGTATGTCATCAGTTTTTTAACAGATCACCAACTAAAGGTGAGTAAAATTTAACCATCCAGCAGTTATTATTCTATGGTATTCACTATTTATACATGATGACATAATTATAAATGGGGTCCAGGTGCAGTCTCAGTTAAAATTGGACGAAATTAATTGTCACTTCAAACGTACAACTTTGTTTTTTTATAAAGAGAGAAAAAAAGGCGACTCGTGAGAGTCAACCACTTGTGCAAAACCACGCTGAAATTATGACAACAACAGTTGTTGGTAATTGAGCAAAAGTCTCTTTGTTTAGCTTAAAGATCTCACACCCACTGAGCTGTACTCGCCTTCTTGTTGCTTCCACCTAACAGAGTCACCGCCTTTTAAGTGTTTAAGAGTATATCCATCACAATATGTTTTTAAAGCCACAAGCAACCATATTTTAATGAAAGCGTGCAGTGCAAAGTTAAGATAATGTTAGCAAGAACTACAAGTTATTCATTTTTAGGCTCAACAACTTGGATATAGGGAGTGTCTGAGGATAAGAGACAGAGACACATCATATAGCTTATTCATTTCCAGCCTGAAGACAAAGTTGACAGTTGAGCATGTTCAGGTAAAGCGGTAAATCATTTAATTGGATCAGAGTTGCTGGTGTTAGCATAGTGTATGGCAGAAAGACACAGAAACAGGCTAACAAAGTATTGATTTCTCTTGTAAAGTTGGGCATTTTATCACAGGAGATTGGAGCCAACCTTAAGCACCATTCAAGGGGCTGCACTTCCACATTGGTTTGTTCCAACACTGTTTTTTGGACTTTTTGGACAACAAGCAAATGCATTTTTCTCAAGATAAGTCATTACGAGGGGTTGATTGTCAAGAAAACATAGACATGAGTCACTCAATGCATTTCGGCCAACCACCAGTGCTGTTTTTCCTCATGTGAGGCCTGTCATGTCCGCTCATTTTCATGGCGGTCTCTCTAACCACTCAGCCTTGTAGAGCTCTTGACAGTACTCCTCACAATACCCATGGATGATACTGGATCAGCAGTACCCATCACCATACACAGTCAAGCGCCCCTTTACTTGTCAGATTGTAAAAGATCAAAAGTCAGAAGAAGCCAAAGAGGGTGAGGGAGACAAAGCGAGAGAGAGAGTGAGAAAAGAAGAGAGTAGGCTTAAAAGGGAGACTACACAGGGAAGAACACACGAACACAGTGTCCTAATTAATGTCTTCTTGCATTAATCCACTCTGAAGCTTCCCATGCTGCTGGGTTTGATCTCAGCAATGTTACTATCAAAGCCTTGTAACACGGTCCTGTAATGTGGGGAAGATCTCAGTCAGACAGCATTAAGTAACTCATTTGGTATTGTGAAGCCTGTAAGCTGAAGACGGGGTTTTGTGCGATCATCGTCCACACTGATGTGCAATTTCCTAATTATGAAACTGGAATGTAAAGCTTCTCAATCCAATATTTTCATTAACAGAAGATTAATAATGTTCATATTCTGAAGGCTGTTGGATGTATTGACAAATGTACAAAGACTTATTGTCTTTGTACATTTCAGCAAGGCTTTCTGGGCACCTTTTAGACTATTTCATTGTTTTGGTTTTACAGATAGAAGATTTTCAATTGTTCCATAATGTTCTCAATTACCAACCATACACAATGTTCTGAGTACCAAATCCAAGACACATACAAGGATAACAATTAGAATTTGGTAGAAAGTGAGGCTGTTTTCATAAGTAAAAGATTTTGATCTCCATCTTTTAGCGTGTTATCCATTTTTAGTTGACTCTGCAGCGAGAGTACGCCAACAAAGACTTACCCAGTCTACGGGCTACTCTTCAATGAATGCTTCTTAAATGCAGTTTATAGTTTAAAATCCTTCTGCTGAAGTTCTGAATGATCAGGTCCCATCATATCTCAAAAACCTCATATTATACTTAAATGACTTTGCTCTTGGACGGCAACTTTCTTGTGCCTTAAGCTGTGAGGCGCCTCTTCTGTGGGCTCAACTATCAGTTTGGGAGACAAACATCCTCTCTACATTAGGCCACCATAATCCATTCCTGAATTTTGCTACCATAGACTGAGGCTGCTTTTCTACTCTCTCTTCTAATGTGTTTTACTTTTGTCTGTGTTGTATTCTTGCTTTGTGTTTGGCCTGTTTGTTGGTGTTTTTGCCTTCGCTATGCTTCTTATTCCATGCTCTTTCAGCCAACCAAGTGCTTTCTTCCCAGTGCTTTGTCATTTACTGTAGGTTCTCCTTCTAATACTGTGGGGTCCTTACCCTACGACAGTAAGCACGTAGAATTGACTTTTGAGAGAGACCAAAGCTAAAAGAACAGTTAAGTTCATGGCTGTAGACTTTCATTTGGTGGCCAGACGTTTAGCTTTTCAGAATCCTTACTATTTCAATAAGTAAATAATAATAATACTACTAATAATTTAATAATAATAATAACAATGTGCAATAATCAAATGCTAAATTTACAGTCATAAAAAATTATAATATGTGCCAGGTGATAATATATCTGTGGAGATTTCAAGCCCTAAAGTGTCTGAAAATCAATTTGTTTAGGTCTAATAATGTGCCAAATCCTAAGAGACAACAGGCTATGAACTCAAAGGATCAATGTGAGCACAGAAAGAAAGGCAGACCTTTGGACTGAACCATTGTTGTTGATTGACAGATGGGGAAAAAAACAGCAGGACAAGGGAAGCGTCTCCCCTGATGTTGTCTATCACATTCAGCACAATACAAAGTGATATGGGATGTTTTTGTTGTAAGGGCCAAAACTAAGTGCATCACAGCCACAACAAAGCATCTGAATGTCAATCTTGGCTTATGAGAAGGGAATCTTATCGAATAAAACCTCTTATCAAATAAAACCTCAAAATGCCATTAGCAAGAGAAAAAAGATGGAGCAAAATGGCAAAAGGATCGTTGCTAATTCAGCAAAAGGGAAATCAATGGCCCTCTTCCTGTCTTTTTTCTTTCTTTCCCATAACTACCCAGTATCTGTCAGCCCTGTAAAGCATCCCTAACTCTCTGTTTCACAATCTCCGGAGTGGGGGGGGGGGGGCAATTTCAGTGCTACAACTGGCCAATAGCTTCAACCTCAGATGAGAGTTTCCTGGCAAGAAAGTGCCTCAAAAAATTATAAACAAGTCACATTTCCTCCATCGGTTCAACTCTAAAAATACTCCCATTTGGCTTCACCTCACATTGCCTCCTCTCTGGGCTCAAGGAGCTATGCAAATACGAGTTCCTCCAGTTTTTACTTTGTTTTCCTCTAACACCCCTCCCACAACCCCCCACAACCCATCCCCTTTCCTCCACATCCCATTGTTCTGACTACTTCTTCTCCATCTCGTGTAGACTACATGACAGAGCCTCGCCTTCCCTCTTGTTGTTCCTTCTCTCTCCCGGGTAGAGGGAGAAATGATAAAAGCTATTTACAAGTAACTGTAGGCAACAGTAGGAATCCAACACTTGGGAAAAAGATCTTTTCTTTTTCTTTTTTTAAAACTTTGTTTTCTTTGATGGCAGAGTCATTTGTGATGCTGCGCGATGAACTGTAGCACTGTGTAGTGCAGTCCTGAGTGACAATTTAAGGGGAGACTGAAGCGCTTTTAGAGACTTTGACTGTGCCATCATCTGCAGATTGTGCTTGGCTTTTGTGTTCTTGAAACGGAAGCAAGACACTAGTCCTGCTTGGCACGTGCTGAGTGGGAAACATATAATGCCTCAGTACATAAGAAACATGCTGCAACTATTTAGAAGGCTTCTGAAGCTTTCAATGTACAAAACAAGAGGACAACCCCCCTCAAACATGGATACTGTTTTCTGGGCTAAAGCTGATTGACCGGTTTCTAAAGATTTCACCTTTATGTCTAAATCTGGTTGAAAGTGAAATGTAATATTTTCAGGATATTACAAGAGAGTCAATTCAGTCTAATTTCAACCATTCACTAACATCACCCCCTGTGCATTCCTCTCGGTTACAGGTGTAAAACTGTCTACATTAGTAACATTATCACAGCAGTTTGTATAAGTAAAAACCTGTTTATGCTATTTATCTACTTTCATACACATTTTGTACTCATTACGTGTTGCATGGGGATCTTTGCTCAACCTTTTGTTCTTGCATGTTAGGTTAGCTGGTTAGCACCATTTCTTTAGAGCTGGACAGTTTGGGGTCTAAATCTGCTGGACATCTGACATGTTTGCAAAAGTATCGAGGAAAAAAAAGTGTCCTTTCACTTTTCAAGCAAACGTAGGCGTTCAGGGATCCATTGAAGTCATCCTTAGCCTCTTTGCAGTGCGTTTTTGCTGGGTTGGTAGCTGCGTGCTTGTGTTCTGGTATTAGCTATAAATCCATCAGCTTGTGGTCCATTTCTGAGCGCTATTATGAGGCCTGGAGAAATATGACTGTTATACACGTTGAGATTTATAAAGCCCAACAAAGACGTCCATGTCGGTGCCACTGGAAACACTGGCACGACAGCCGTGATGAATCTCACTCTTTCTCTCTCCCTGCTTCCATGTTGTATGCTGATCATCCTTTTTCTATTCAGCCGACTTTAATTGCACGCTCTCTTTTTTCTCCGGACTCTACTTGCCATGCATTACCCGCTGCCCCCCCACCACCCAAACCCCTTTTATGCGAACAATCTCCAACCCGGCCACCCCTGTTTCCTCTTTCTGCCTTGATTGATTCTCACCTTTTCATTCTTGCCGTTCACCTCATTAACAGAGCCCCGTCTGCAGCTGGTTCCTTTTTTGCCTCCCACTCCTTCCTACGTCGGAACCCCCTGTGCCCCTCCTCACTTCCTGTCCTGTCGTCTCTGAAGCAACGGTCAACTCCGATTCTGCCAAACCCCTTCGATGTGCTGTAATTAGTACAGAGAATAATGGAGTAATAGAGAGGGATCTTCATTAGGCAAGGTGGAATAAGAGGGCACCACTGCCATCCATCTATCCATCTGTCCATCCATCCATCCGTTCTTGAGTTTAATCAGTGGAACACAATGAAATGTCAGCTATTCCCAGATGAAGCCACTGGAGAGGCAGTGGTGCTGGCACAAAGCATTTGGGATGCGGTGGCATCTGTAGTACTGGCCCTTTAAGGCCTCTCACTCCCTGGTTGTTGCTAATTTGGCCTCCCTAGGAATCAAGTTATAAGAATATTTATTTATTCATGTTAATGTACAGAGGTTTACCAAACATGCTGTCCTTTATTAGTTTTCCTTCTGAAGAATCTTTGCTTTCCTGCGTGTGTATACATGTCAATGTGCATGTCTGGTCCTTGCTTAGGGATGCTCACTGATATCAATAAGTGTGTTATTTAAACACTTTGGTACACTATCAGGTACTACTACTGCAATGGAGGTTTTCCATTTTCTGTTTTCTAAACAGTTGAGATCCTGTGTAAAATGTTAATATAAACTGAATGCAGTGATTTGCAAATCTCGTAAAGCTGTTTGTTATTCACAAACATTTTTTTAATGTTGAAACTGAGACATTTGACTATGAAATAGTAAAGATATATCATATAGAATTGCCATATACTAGGCATTCACTAGAGATAAATAATTATCACCTAAAATTATAATAAAGAATCAGTGATGCACAAGATCTACACATTCTGATCACTGACATGGTTAGAAAATCTATTTGTTATTTAAACAGCTTTATTTTAAACCCTGGCTTGTCGAGGACCTGTGAGACTGTACCTGACCACTTGCTTAGGTTTGCCAAAAACCCACAACGTAATCCACAGTATTTACCAATGAGATACACAAACCTCTGCGCAGTAATCACTGCTATTGATCCGTGCATTGTAACAGATCCATTAAAGTGATTTTGCCCTTCTCGGTCATAAAAATCTAAACTAATGCTCCTTTCACATGCATAGCTGAAATTATAAGAATAGCTAATATTATAAAATGCTTTTGCTGCATTATATCAATGCATGATAAGAAATGCCTCACAAGCTTTCTAGGAGAAAATACACAACTCTGTGCCATGTGTGCACCGTCTTGTCCTTACAGAAACATAATATGGAATTCCCATGTGACAGACATTCGCTAGAGATAAATAATTATCGGATAAACTTCTAATAAAGAATGAGCGATGTAGAAGAAGTGGAAAATGTGATCACATATGCACTGATATGGTTGTTATTTAGACAGCTTTATTCACTTCTGTAGGTCTGCACCCACGGTTTTGTCCTCTTTACTGTGAAGCGGTTAGTACTCAGTGAAATCTTAACTTTTTCGTAATTTCCCAGATGTATTAGTCTTAAAATTCTTGAAGTCTTCTTCTTTTGGGTGACCACCACAGTGAATCATCTGCATTTGTTTGGCATTGGCCATTCAAACGTGTGTGATAATTTAAACACATAAAACAAAAACAATCATAAAATGAGCGGTAAATCAAATTTGTACTACAAATTTATCTAATGTAGCAAAAAAGGTCAATAACTGGACTACCATACGACACTTAACCCCGACCTTCCTGTTTCATTCAGTAAAAATAGACCAGATTACACATCCTTTATTTTTATCTGCTGACATTTTTAAATCTGGAGGAATTTTAAAAAGTTGAGCAGCTTTAACAACTTTTTACTTTCATTGGATCAAAACAGTTACCTCGTCTGCAAATTAATCAATGGAAACAGCCTTATTTTAATAGGGTGGTCAACAATGAATTAAGACTCTCAATTGAAACTCACAGCAGATATGAACACAACAAAGTTAGTTTTACAGTTCACATAATTTGCTATTATAATTTTTCAAATAAGCAATAAGTTGCAGTTTAAAATCCATCCGTAGTTCCCGTTCAATATGTTTCCATAACACAAAACAAAAAATAAACCTCTCTTGCAACTGTAGCTCGGTTAGCGAGATGGAAAACAGAACACTTACATCTCAGAAGTCTTTGAATTATTATGAACTTGTGAGTGACAGAAACATCACAATGGAATGCTAATTGTTCCCCAGTGATCACAAGAGCCTGTCAGCTGTTAAGAGCTCTACTTTAAATTTGAATAAGTCTTCGCTAGCTAAGCACAGCTCCACAACAATGGTGGTCCAATGAGAATGAATGGCAGGGCAACAGCACCCAAAATGCAATGTCTGCTTTTTAGCTCAGCTAAAGAAGCACTTTGTCCATTTTTTTGTAGGGTCTTTGTAAAGAGTGACCTAAAAACCGTGGAGCCATGGGCTGCGGGTTACGCAAGATGAAACCAGTTTCAGAGGAGAACAGTCCAGGGAAGATTTACTCCACCCTGAAGAGACCACAGGTGGAGACCAAGGTGGGCATGGCCTACACATACCGCTACCTGGACTTCCTCATCGGCAAAGACGGTAAGACGGACAACCTTCTTTTAAATGTGTTCAATGAAACCCTCGATCCTTTTAATTTCAGGAACCAGAGCTAGAGTGCAACCCACAATATTTACCACTGAGGTACACAAATCTCTGTGCAACAATCACTGCTATTGATCAGTGTATTGTAACTGATATGTTAATGTGTTTTTTGTGCTGCTGGGTCATAACAATCTAAGTGAATGCTTCTTTCACATGCACAGCTGAAATTATATGACTAGCTCAAGGCTTTTGCTGCATCATATCTCTGCATAGTAAGGGATCAGCGAGCCTCACACGTTTTCCAAGGGATTACCTGCAACAAAATTCACCATTCTGTGCTCTATGTGTGATTTTCTTTACCTCCAGTACAATTAATCTGTCTAGTCCCCTTCTAAAAATAGTACAATATCAAACACCCAGTAATAAATACAATATATTCAGGCACAGAAGAAATCTATCACTCGTGGAATAAAAGCTGTAATTTTCATCAGCATTTTCTTGTAATGACAGAGTGTTAATTAGTGCTTGTTCCCTGTATAGCAACATCCATTATAATTTCTTTTCTGACAATTAGTCAGTCATGCTTTCACGTCATGCTAATGATATAGAACTTTCCAGACCAATCCATGTCAAACTTCCTGCTGGCGGCCATCAATTATGGAAGGCAGGGTCCAAGCTGCTAGCAGGGGACGCAAACAAAGTAAAAGGTGGCCTGCTGTGGTGACGGACTTTTTTGTTCAAGGTCACAAAGCTGTTTCTCTTCAGCTAGTTTTACTGTGATTTTAGAATGATTCAGCTGCCCTGAATGTCTGTGCTCTCCGACCTGCCTGGTGGGCTGGAAAGAAAGTGAACATGCTAACTATGAAGATTACGCCTAAAGTCAAACTGAGACTGCTTGAGCCATGGAAAGAAATATGGAAATGATTCATTTGTTTTTACAGAGTAGAATCCATATACCGATGCCCACATATTCACATAGATTCAGGCAGAAAACCCCCCGCCTCTACTTCCTGTCCTAAATGTTAGGTGTTTATAAGACTGAAGGTTGGTGCTGTTTCCTGAGATGCAGAGATCAAACTTCATGGTTTGGCTATTACATTCTATGTTTTGTAATGCATGTGAGGAGCACACATCTTCACTTTAGTTATGGCACGAAACATCTACTACTAAGATGGTTTGTGTGAAAACTGCTTGGATTTCAAGTAAGCGGCACAGTATTCTAGGTACAGTATTTTAAATTGAACTAGTTTTAAGCAATGCGATTACACCAGCGGCAGCTGTGGTGAGAGTACTCACACCACACCCATCTTTGACCTATCTGGTTTAACTTAACCTAAGTTAAACCAGATAAAGATAAACATTATAGGGAGTCTAAAGTGCAGGGAATGACGGCACAGGGGTCAGACTAAACCGGTCTTTAAAGTGTGTTAACAGAATCTGTCCACAGGCAGGCAGAAGGACAGAAGGGCACATAGACACAATGCCACTTCACTCCAAACTGCCTCTGTGGTAGTTCCCACTACAGCAGGTGTCTCCTGGGCTGCATTTTGCCGGCATGAATCACACAGACTCACGAGATAAAGAAAATATGTGCTTAGTTACCGTGGCTGCTAAAAACCACATTTTTACACACTTTGTTCTACTGTTTTAGTACCTGGTGCAAACATGTATGCATGCACGCACACACACACACACACACACACACACACACACACACACACACACACACACACACACACACACACACACATGTCTGGTTTGCTATCCTCGTGGGGACATCCCATTGACATAATGCTTTCCCTAGCCCCTTACCCTAACCCTAACCATTAAAAATGAATGCCTAACCCTAACCCTTACCCTAAACCTAACCATAACCTAATTGTAACCCTGACAGTAAAACCGCATTTTGAGTGTGAAAATTGCTTTCAACCCCGAGGGGACCTGGATTTTGGTCCCCACGGTGCAGAAAGTCCCCACCAGGATAGTAAAAGTCAGATTTTGGTCCCCACCAGGATAGTACGAACCCGTACACACATACACACACACACACACACACACACACACACACACACACACACACACACAATGTATATATAAATACATATATTTATATATATGTTATGGTCATCTGAGGAGACAGCATTAGTAGTCTGCACGCACACGGACAAGATTTTGGTCCAAATTAAGTGTGCAATACTAATCAAAGCATGCTAACATAACCATTATTCTTCATGCTGTTGTTACAGGAAAGTAATTTTGCTAATGCCCCCCAAAAGCAGAGCTCCCTCCTCTTTTTCAACTGCAAGGCGTACTTTTCATTTTTCAAAGACTCAGCTTTGCTTCCAGTTCACTCCCATGACATTTTGCAGCTTGCCCGCAGAATCAAAACAAAGAAACCGCACTGAAGCATACACACACCTAGGGCCGTTTAGAAGACTAATCCCACATTATTATTAGGCTATTAGTCATAACCTGGATGATACTTTTAAAAACAGATGAAACATAGGCAAATGGGTATTGTGCTTTCAATGATTAGAATCCAACTGTCAGACTCTGTGTAAACACACTGAGCTCACTGGTTTCTGTGTTGCTGGAAAAGACATTCATTTACAAAGTGTAAACTTGTCTGCCGACCTGTAGCTACTGAATAGACAGACGCTGACTCCAGCGTTCAGGTGAAGGTTAATTTAACATTATATCTAGAATTAGGATTAGAATAAGGGCACACGCATAATGGAGGTCATAAAGGTTAAGGTGAGCTAATGGGGAATGAATGTGCGCAGGGACAAGGCTGTGTGTTTGTGTGTATGTGTATGTACTAGGCCAGCGGAGAATCAGGGTGCTATATATAGCTATCACTCTGTTATTTCTGCCCCTGACAGTTATAGCTAAAATGATTGCGGGAGGTGAGTTTTGGTGGTGGGGGGGGGGCTGTTGAGGTGGAGGCGGGGGGATGGTACGGGAAGCAGGGAGATGTAGTGTGCAACGTGTTCGTCCTGGCAGTTGATTAGTCTCCATTAGTTTGTCAGGCAGACTGGACTGGATGGATGAAGGAACCGGGGAATGTGGGCGTCCGGGGGGCAGGGAGGCTTTCTATCCTCCGTCATATGGGACCTGACATGAGGGTGGGGCTTGAAGGGGTAGCGGGAGGTGGATGGGTGCCTCCCTTTTGTTGAACTGCATGCGTTTGTCATTGGTTCATGGCCACATTATTATCTTCAAGTATGCTCTTTAATGATGGGGGTTGGTACTTACTGTAATCAGTTTTGTCTTGCCTTATCACTCTGTCACTGTCAGTGCGCCTCTGTCTATGTTTCTGCCTTTGTTCATCTCTTAAAATATATGTGTGTGTGTGTCTGCCGAGTTGAGCTAGGAACACATTGCATTTGAGAAATAATCCTGGGAGCATGGTCGAGTGTCTGAATCACTTCATGCATCAGCAGATTTTCAGGCTGAAGGGTTAGTGTGTTACTCATGGCTGTAATTACCTTGTAGCATGTATGTAAGTGTAGGCAATGATTCATGTGTCTGGCCTTTTCTCCAGGAAACCTGTAAAATATTTAAGGCAGAGTCAAAGATTATGAATATTAAAATAGTCTCTGGTAGAGCTGTGGGGCAGGGACATAACTATAGATACTTACATTGTCAGCTCCAACAGAACATTTGTTACACTACATCTTTAGGTAATTACACATACTTTTCTTAATTAATCAATTATGACTCTTAAAATCAACTGTCTTTACTGCTCTTAAAAGGTACCCTGTGGAGTTTTCTGATGTGGTTTTCATTCCAACCCAGTATTGTACCAAAGCATGTACCAGCCCCGCCGGTCCTGCAGGGCATACTGTAGTCTTTTTCACATGTGAATGTCTGGTGAGTCAGGTTCAAACCACGGCTAAAGAGCAGATAGTATGAAAGGAAAAAGTCTGTTTGTTTTGGGCAGCGGCTAGAGCATGCAGGGGCGGGACACACTATGAATTCTCCAGACAATTACCTCGTCTGCATTTTGCACATACTTTCACTTTTTATACAATTACTGGTGAATTACTGTTTTACTGTAACTCCTTACATTGACCACAATTCTTGGTTTGTGTAATGTATTGATATGTGAAGCCAGCAACAAATTAAAAAGAAAAAACAATCCATCATCTCAGACTATCTGGAGATCAAACCGTGAACCCTCCAATTAGTGGACAACCCAACCTTCCACCTGAGCCACAGACACACAGACAACAATCTTGTGTTGCAAATGTATCGCTTGTGCAGTAAAAGCACTGATTATATTTTTTTCATGAAACACTTTTAAACATTTGTTTAAATCTACAATCGCCGGCTTGTGGGTTTCTCTTCCATGGTTTTGTTGTCTTGTTCCGGCGTTCGGTAGCATGTGACTGCCCCTTGTTAATCAGCAGAAGAGTGAGACCATTACAATCAATGTGCACCGCATCTGCTGGATACTCGCGCACAAACAAAAGAGATAAACATTGACTTCAGTGTTACAAGTGGCCAAAACACTTAAACTCATAAGAGATTAAAGCCACAACTGCGCTGCACTGCTCTGTCAAAATAGAACAAAAAACCACCAACGTGTTTAACCAGGAGTCATTTATTATTTCCTGTTTGACCTCAGTTCACCTTCTTTGTCGCAGTACCTTACTGTGATAGTTTTTAAAGCAGCAGAATCAAGAATCCCGAGAAGTGCGTGCCATTTTTACCTCCCTTTCAGCTCAGTGTTACTGTAACTTTTAAGTGGCACCCTATAATGATCCCCCTGTGAGCGTTCCTCTTGTTATCTTTTGATGTCGGAAGCCGAAACTTTAAACTCAGAGTCAAATTCAGATCGTGCTGGCCTGTGCTTATCTGCTTTATCTCCAGCTGTGGTGTTCTTTTCGTGTCACAGTTTACATAAAAGCTGATTTATATGTAGTGCGATTTCATTAAATATGGCCTATCATTGTGTTTCACAGCTCTACAATTTTATCCTACTAGAGTAGCTTTGCATTAACAACATGCACCTTGTTTACCCATTAGAACTAAAACAGCTGTCTGAAACAAGTTGTTTTACCTTTGTTTGCTACTCATATGGGCCGCGTTTCTTCTGATTGGTTGCCCCTCATAAACAACATGTTTGAATAGTAGGTAGTCAGTGGTTCAGTGCCCACAGGCTGTATACATACAGAGACAAGGGGAAGAAAAACTGTGCATCCACTGTTGTAACAGTGTACTTATAACTGCAGCACAGGCCTCAGGCTGCTCTTAAAAGCTGTTTCAGACAGTTTTTTCTACTCTTGGCGCTCAGTGACATCATTGAGAGTAGATATCTTTAATATGGTCATCCTACAGTTCTAGCTGTTAGCGTGTAAGCATCACCCACCACATGTTATAACATTTTGCTTGTGAGGGGAGAGCACTACAAAACACTGTGAAAGTCAAGTGGTGATTCAGAAACCATTATCACTGTCTGTGTGAACAAATCTGACATAAGACAAAACCTTTCTTGTGGAATAAATGTGGCAAAGACATCGGCCTCTGTGTCGGTTTTATTTTAACCTCTCTCTTTTCGAGTAAGGCCATATGCCCTCATGATGTTGAGTTTGCATTACTATGACTACTGCACTGTGAATAATGTTTATAGTAATTGCTTGCCACGGTGTTAGATCGTAGTTTTCTGCAACTCCCGCCCCAATGGCCCCTCAGGCTACTAACTGGCTACCAAATGTATGAAAATAAAACCTTCTACTGCAGAAAAACGGTGATGAAAGAAAGAGTAAATCAGTGGAAAGCTCTATGTAATAAAAGCTCAGCACTAAGCATGAGCGTGATGAGTTGCTGCTGCTGCCTCATGTTTCTTTATCATTTTAAAGCATGCATTCAGCTTCACGGTCACTCTGCTGCTAGCATTCAATCGCCTCTGAAAGACCTGGGAAAAAAACAAAAACAGAGAGTCTGTTTGATATTGAGATCATGACCCCACGGGGAACTGAGAGAAAGCTCGCGTTAGATGGCGTGGAAAGAAGCCATTTGACTGTGAATACAAGCGAACACACTCAGGGATGCGTGGCACGAATCTTATTTCCCAAAATGTGATTTTTGAAATGTTAAAAACATCAGGAGGAATGAAAGATTGAAAACATGCTCAATATGTTGCAGCTTTGTGGCATGTGGTCAGGAAATACCGGAGAAATAAAGATGTCGTCCTTGAAATGAAAACTGGTGAACAGGCATAAGACCATACACACGCACGCACACACACACAAAGGACTAGACACACCGTTTGATATCATCTCGGGAATGAGACACATCATTTATATGCAAAACCCCTGGAGCCCTGAGTCCCCTTGTTAATATGAGCTGTAGCTGTGGCAGCAGGTGAGTGACACACAGGAGTAGCTCCCTCCCGTCACTCCACTCAGATATAAGACAGAGCTGTGGGAGAGGTCAGCAGGAACGCTGCATGCCGGAGTGGCTTTCCGAGGGGAGATTAGTCCTTGGATGGCGGGGGAGCCTGGATTTATCCCCTGGCTCCCCAGCTTGAGAGGTGGAATTGAATCGCAGCTATTGGAGGGGAGAATGACATTGAAGACTGAATTCACGGTCATCTGGTTTTTACATTATATGTCCATTATATTCCCAGTGCTCAGAGTGTGGCTGTACAGCTGAAATCCAAATTGTAAATTAGATGCAGCCCAAAGTGAATTGAATCGGAAATGTATTTCTGATGGTCTGAGAAATCAAAAGGGGCAAGTGGTGATTATGTTAGGAAAATAGTGAATTTATAATCTGGACCTCCTTAAGAACAGTCCCTCTATCTCACACTGAGAGCTCCTGATGAAGGTATTCAGCATGATTAGTGGAAAATCGTGGAATCTTCCATGAACCGCCGGCCAAACCAGCAGTGCAAATTCAGGCTTGTGTCACAGCGTCTTCTCTCATCCATAGTAAGTGGCACACTTAGTGGGTGCTGCTTGTATTGTTTCGAGCCACTCAGGCAGCAAAATGCCAAGCCATCGTTTGCTGAGACAAAGATGTCAGAGCAGCATTTTAGGCGCGTGTGACAGAGCCGGAGCTCAGCAGGTTCCATTCGTTAAGCTTCAAACAGCTGCAACTGCTGACAAAGTTTTCAGCAACAGGAAACGCAGATTTCTGCCTGGTTCCTTCCTCTTTCTTCCCCCACCCCTCGCCCTCCCTCTCTGCTCAGCAGTATGTTTAAGATTAGCTTTTCTGGTAATGCTGTATACTCTGTGCAGGCTGCTACGTGTGTTTGAAGGCTTTGTTGTAGTTAACCCAGATCAGCTTCAGGTACATGATGTGTGTGTCTTTTATTTCTCTCCCTCTACACACACACACACACACACACACACACACACACGCACACACACACACACACACACACACACACACACACACACACACACACACACACACTTTATATATATATATATTTATATATATAACATCCCACTCCAAAATATTCTGCACCTGTTTTGAATCAGATTTTTTGAGCCTGCTCACTGAGTGTGTTACAGGTTTCTCAGCTGGCAGTTCTTATTGTGGGAGATGGGAGGGTAGGGAATAAAATGGGAGGTCAGAGGGCCAGAGAATAACAGAAAAAACTAAATGGAAGCAGGTGTACCATGGCAAGTGAGATTTAGAGAGGCATTTTAAAGTTTAGAAAAGCTGCAGAGGCATCTGGATTCTTTTTTTTTTTTTTTTATCTAAAAATCCCAGAAGATTTATGAGATTCCAGTCATAACTGCGCTTTCTAAAAGGCCTTGTTATCAAGACTTGTCCCAGTGCTATGGCAAAATAACATATCCTGGGGCTCTTTGGGTTTTATTTTTGAGATATTAATTCTGCATGTGGGTGGGGAACCTGTGTGCGTCATTAGATGAGCAAGTGACTGTGAGCGTCTTGAAAAGAGAGGAAATGAGGGGAAGAGATAGAATCTGAGATAGGGACTGTGGGTGGTGTTTGAGGCTCCTACATCTATGTTTTTGTACATATACACATGTTTTTGGGTGACATATCTGTTCAGAGCCTCTGTGTCTTGGTCCACGTCGGGTTGTCTCACATTTAGCTGTGTTTGCACGCGGCACTGTTTTGTCGAGCCTTCCTGTTTATTGCTTCTTCTAACGCGGCCTCTGCTGTTTTCCTGCCTGCCTGACAGACAATACGCCCGAGCGCCCCCTCAAAGCTTTATTGGCTCTTATTGCCCTCTCTCTCAGATCCAATATGCCAGTATTGATTGTGTTGAAATGCAATCAGGGTCTCCACAGCAGAGGAGCAAACAATCTAAATTTAACAAAACACCTCCGCTGGTCTCTGGCCTGGCCCTGGTAGCACCTCCCAAAGAGGAACAAATGTATTTATGTGTGTGAAAAAAAATAAAAAGAGGGTCTTTCATGCAGCCACAGCTATTGTTAGACAGTTAGGAGCCTTTGAAGCCACACAAGCAGAATGTGCAGGAAGTGACCTTAGCCTTGACCTCACTTCCTGCCTACTGGCAACAACAGAGCGTTGCCCAGGCCAAACATGTTGTTATTCTCTCAGATCTCAGATGATAGGTATTGTATAGATGCTTAGACAAATTAGACAAGTTATCATTGTGAAAAAGTAAAGATATTGGCACTAATGATCTGAAATAAAAAAGGTTGATTTTATCTTAAGGAATGCTTATGCATTTCTCCAGTGGCTGCGAGATGATTTAATGAGCTCAAGAGGTCGGACAATTTTCTCAGCTCATGAAGGAGTCACGTGATCTCTCAGCCAAAGTGAAAACAAACAATCATCAAAATCTGAGTGATGATTTTTCTTCCAGCAGCGAGTATTTGCTCAGTGACATTACAAAGCACGGTCTCACCATTTCCATTCTTTTTCTTAGGAAAGTGAAAATGCTGCAAACACTGTGAATCACTATGATTTTTCAGCTTTATAATGAAAATCTCAGCTTTCTTCCAGCTGACATAGAAACAGTTTCAAACTTGCTTTCAGTACAACACTGTGTCCTTCACATCAGCTTGGAATGGCTTCAGTTTTAAATAAAGTGTTGAACCTTTGTTATTTTCTGTTTAATGCCATGAATTTATTTAGGAAAACAAGCAGCTAACCAAAATTCAGATTTTGAAACAAAAATTACTTATGACATTGACGGGAGCCAGCCTGCTTTTCACTGCCATCAATCACTGTATTAGAAAAGGTGTCATTTTCTGGTAGCACTTATCTGAAAATGAAATGAAAGTCTTCAGTTTTGTGATAATAGACACTGACAGGAAAACAAAGGTTGTTTTTTTCCCTCTTAGATGAGGTGTAGTGCATGTGCTGGAGCTTTTCCATCAAAACTGGAGATAGCAACACAACACAGCGTATGTCTGGTGTTGGCTTTGGCATTAGGATAAAATTACAATTAAGAAGCACCTTCACTTCTTGATGTCTTCAAGAGTACGGAGACTCAAAACAGCCAAATAAAGGTAAATAAACCAATGACTCTAAAAGCATGTGTCAATAAAAAAAAAAAGAAACCATAAATAAGCATTTATTTTCATATTTTGGCATTTATTGGCACAGTAGTTTATGTAGTGATGAATATATTTATTTCTAAATGTATTTTTCATTTTGGTAGTTGTGGCCCTCCATAGAAACAGACATTCATTAATGTATTTAACGAATGTCTGCTGGACGTAGCACAATACTCGTCCCCTCTATCCAACTTCTGGGCTTGGTTTGTGCGAGTGCTGAATCACCCGCGTGGATGAAAGACAATGATTTAGACATATCCCGACAGTTCCACTGTAAATGGTTGTGGAAGTCTTTCTCCTTCTGCCAGATGTTTTCCCACTCCCATTAACCAACTTCAGCTAAAACTTCCATATCTTCTGAAGTCGTCTTGACCCTTCCCAGCGGACGTGTTAGGATTTGGAAAGCAAACGTTTTTCAAAAGCTTGTTTGAAGTTTTTACTCGTTAGAAAGAATTGGCAGAAGCAGTGCATGTTTCTGTAGCACCGCCCCTCTGCGAGACAGTTTACTCTGAAATCAGTTCTCCAGTAAGGCCTTCACTACTCATGACATCAATAAGTGAAAAAAGCAGCTGCTTTATTTAAGTGTATTTGACAAATAGGGCGAGAACTTCACGGAAAATGTTTGCGGAGCAAAGCTGAATTGAATCTTTGCAAAGCTGATGAGAGACGGTGCCGTGAGTTACCTATCTGCGGGTACAGTGCGCTCGCAGGCCTTTAATGTGATTTCACTCTTGCCGGCACGGAGTAACAATTTGCCCGAAGCCACCATCAAATGGGAATTGAGATGCTTCAGACCTGCTTATGTTTTCAACCCATCACATCAATGGGTGGCATTCGAAAACAGGGTGGTGATTGGGGTCGACTTGTGTGCACGTTACAATTTGATTGCGCTCACACCCACGTGGGATGCAGGGAGCGATTTGTCGGTGTGATGAATTTGCAGTCACGGGAGAGGGACGAGGGGAAAGCAATCAGAGTTCATCATCCCCAGCTGCAACATGGATGTATAATTCTCTGTTCTTCTGTGACTGAGGGCAAAAGCACACTGATTAGGTAGAGTTTACTGTATGATGATATGTGTAAACATGCTGTGCAGACGCTATCACGGGCAGGGGAATGAAGGTTGCGCTCGTCACCTTTGTGCAGTTTTACCTGCGGTAGGTTTACAGCTGAATGTCAGTTGAACGTTTTACGATAATATTCTGTATTTTTTTAAATTAAACCTCGGTTTTAAAACCAGTTTGTCCAGGTTTTATGTCCACATGGACCACAGCTGTGAAAATATGTCTCATTATGTTCCTATCAAGCCGCAAAATTTATAAAAAAACTAGAAAAATCAAATAAAGTACTAAGTAATTTGAGTGCAGGCACTGTGTTTGCTTCTTTTGACTCCTAAAAACAGAGCACGACGACTCCATCTTTCTGGACTATGACAATGTAAGGCTGCCGTTTGAACGCACTGGCTTTTTCAGCCCATTGTTAGAAACACAGACAAAAGACACAGACAGGTGTCAGAGTCACAGTAGGTGGTTAATTATGAAATAGATATCACACATGTATGCTCGCTCCATCATAATTATGTATGCGTCTCATATTTCGCGTGGATGTCTGGCTCCTCTGGTCCACCATTGTTTGCAGGGATTCAAATGACAGTGGTGGGATACAGGTTCATATGAGGAGAGGCCACCTGTTGTACGGCAGGGCCCCCATCTGGAGGGAGATTAAGGTGCGGTTGCGGGGGTTGTCTATAATTTGACTTAATTATTTCTGTAGAGACTGGGTGATGGATTAGCACTGTGTTCCTATTAGCATACGCCTGGTCCCTGGTTCCCAGTGGCCCTCCAGTGCAGCCCAGTGAAAATCTCAATTGTCTAAAACCATCCATCCATATACCTCCACCTCAAAGTCTGAATGAGGATTAAATGATATATTGTCTAGTTGTTATATAAGGCTGGAATTACCTTTCTTTGGCCTGTAGTGAAGCTTTGATTTGAACTGAAATGTCTCAAGAACTCTTGAATAAATTATTAAACTTGGTACGGACATTCATGGCCACCACAAGATGAATTACAACAACTTCGGCCATATTAAAATCCTCAAAGCTACAGATACATTCGGTGTTGTTGAGCTGCATTTAGCTGCAGTCCTAGCTGCTACGCATATAGTGATTTAGCTAAAATGCGTGCCACATGCATCAATGAATACTACAATAATGTAATTTGTGAGACAGTTAAATCATAAGCTCTTTTGACACAGCTGCACTAACATGCATGTGCAGGATGAAGTGCCTTCCAGGTTGCCTTGAATAGAAGCTTCTCCATAAACGTCCAACAGATTTGAACTGTCTTTGTTTCTCCTTGCCTCGTGTTGTTCTCCTCCAAGTTTATTTTGCCAGGCTGTGAGGTGCCAGCACTGAATGATGATAGCAGAAGCAAAGCATGATTCAGATAAGATAGATGGCTGTGGCTCAGGTGGCAGAGCAGAGGGGTGTACTAAGAAGCAAGTTTGCTCTGCAACCTCAGATACTGGCTATAAAGTTTCTTTGTAAAACGTTCTTCTTCAGTTCGGTGCACGCTCACATAAAACAGGAATCTGATGCACCTCTTCTGTCACACAAAATTGATCAATCAAGTGCTGCTAAACGCAGACTAAGAGGTCATGGAGAGTTATGAGGAAAATGAAAAAAATGTTATGTTAAACTATAATACATGCAAGAGTGGATCACAGCATAAAACCATTCTTAATTCATAAATTGATGTATGTATTGGAGTCTCGGTGCTGCAGTTCTTTCCTAATGTTACTTGTAAAACTGAAAGTCTAAATAAAACTGGGTTATGTGTTGAGGGACAGCATACCTCACTAACCCATTGCTTTTATTTCGTAGTCTACCCCTCAGGTTGGGCATAAATGTCTGGGCTTTGAACTTCCATCCCAGCTCCGCCACATGCCAGTGTATGTAGTGTTCAGTGAACCTCAAGTCTTCTCCACTCAGAGCATCAGATAATGCTGTTCTGTCAGATCCTGTTGGTGTTGCAGAGATGTGGACAAGGGGTCTTTGTCAGTGGTGTCTTGATAATATGGGTGCTGACAGACAATGTTGCTCTTTTAAAGAGCGGCAACATTTGCATTTGGAATACGGAGCTCACAAGTTTGTCAGTCAGCAGACTGCGGTTCGTGCCCCATTTGGGAGCTTGGTGTTTTATACTTTGTTTTCTACTTTCAGCTGCTGGTTAGGCTTAAAGACCGATAAGGAGAAGTAGAAAAAGTTAAGAATTTGGGTTAAATGGCGCCCCTTACATTAGAGCTATACACTTAAAATTGATGCTTTACTGTGCCTTTAAATTTGGTCCAAAAGACATCATCACAGTCATCCATACATGACAAAAGGGGAGTGAGACATCGGTCTCACTATGGCCGGTGCATCACAGCACATCGGCCAGTGGGCATCACTTTATCTCTCTAAGACTTTAGTGGCTTTGACAGAATTTGTATTTGATGCTGTGAGGATTTGAACGGACTGCTGTGTGAATGCTTTGTAGAACAGCAAAGGTGCAAAGGTGCTGTTTCAGTGCAGACAGTTAACCATTTGTCTTATCATATATAAGTATAGAATAAGTGTTTAGCATGTTTCATTTTTACCATATGAAAATAAATTCATCTCATTAAATGCCTGCAAACTATGGTGTTCCTATCAGCCTCAACTGTGCTTGTGCTAATTAGCAAGTGCCAGCTTTTTAATATTCAAATCTACAGTAAGATGGTTAGCATGGCAGGATAGTACCTAGTAAATAGGTCGCTTAGCACAGTCACTGTTACTATGTTAGCTGTGTGAATGTTAGCATTTAGCTCAATAGAAAATGATAGTTTTCTATCTAAGTACAGCAGCTCACTGAGCCGCTGAAGATGCATCAAGTAGTATCTCATTAGTTGTTAAAGGTTGGATATTGATCAGTGATGGCATTCAAGCTTAATAAATGGATGTTTTCTCCCTGCCAGGAAATTAAATTTACTGAATTTTTAGTGTCAGTATAAGCAAATCATGTAACATTTGAAGAATAAGTAACTGTTGTGACAAAGAGAAAAGAAAATTAAGCAAAGTCCACCTTGGCAGTCAAACAGCAATTTGGCTTGCTTGGTGCTGCAGGTTTATTGTGCCAACTTTACAACTCAATTTACTTTGAGAGGGTTACCTGACCTGCATCTTTCTATAATGTAAATCACTTGGCTTTTAACCAGAACCACTTCATCTTTGTATTTCGGTTGGATTATTATACATTAATGTACGGTCTGAAGGCAGATTAAGAATAACAGGAAGAAGACGGGCGTCTCAGGTCGAAAGTCGGTTGAGTGTTTCGAGACTCGGACATAGAAAAGCTTGGATGCAACTTTAAACTGCTCTGTTCTGCAACAAGCAGGTCACCAGAGCCCTTGTACAGTTTCACAGTCAAGAGCAATATGCAAGCCTGAAACCATTTCACACTTTGTTGTTATTTTTAGACTGACTCCGCGACTTGTAAGTGTGGAACAGACTAACGGTTGGTGAAGCCTGTTTTTATGTTCCACTGAATGTTATGGCACCTTTTATCTGGTTTTCAGTGGTACTTTTCGTCCATTTCAGGTGTATTTACATTGACCAGTGTTTCCACTCTTCACCCCTCCACTCCAACAGGAAATGATTTCAGTTGTAGTTACTAACCCATGAACTGTAGCAGAAGCGTAGCTGAGATGTCAGAGGTGAGAGGAAAATGTGACAAGTGCGTTTCTACAGGTGCAAATTCCCAGATGTTTCCCCGAATCAAGATCACAGCACATCCAGCATCAAATTGTGATGTCCCTAAAGCTACCTTTGACACTCCTACTCATACCTGCGGTGCTTGTCGCAGCTCTACATTGACACTGAACCTCTCCCAGCCAGGTAGTTTGGACAGGCTTTCTCCTAGCAGAGTATCTGAAGTGACATGTCGGGTTCTTCTCCCGTCAGGGCCTCAGTAGTAATTGAGGAGGCAAAAACAGCTCTCGCTGCAGACATTTCAATGGTTGAGCTGGAGGAATGTCAAGGGCTTGGGGCTTGCTGTAAGAGTGTTTTTTAGTGTGTTTGTGTGTGTGTGTGTGTGTGTGTGTGTGTGTGTGTGTGTGTGTGTGTGTGTGTGTGCGCGCGCGCGCGCACCAAGTGCTTCATTTTTTTCACAGTGCCCATCTTTGCTCCTGTGTTATGGTGTTACATCAGCAACGTTACTGCTATTTATCAGCTGTAGTTAGTTCATAGATAAGATTTAAGACCTGTTCTCCACATATAAATTATGGTATGTGACAGCTTAAATTGTGCGAACAAAATATAAAATAGTAAAAAGATAACACATGAAAAGATGCTATAAGATATATTATCATAAGAACAGTGTATTTTGGACACAGAGGCAGTTCAGAATACTTTAAATAATACACTAACAGAAGCAGCAATAAAGTGAAAAGATTAACCAATCAAAATCTTTCAGAAGTCCAGAAAGGGCGACATAAACTTAAGAGAAGAAGAAGCCAAAATGGGTAGTAAAGGTCAAGTTTCAACCTGGAATTAAAAGATGGCCATGATGGGAATGTGGCAAATGTCCTCTGGAAGTTTGTTCCACCTCTAAATGCCACTTCTCCGTGTTTATCTTGCACTCAGCGAGTAGTTCACAGCCCCTCTACCTGGTGACCAGAGAGGCTGAGAGGATTATCTGACAGTTGCCACTGACAGACTTTTAGACAAGCAGCAGCAAAGACAAGGGGCGGTGTGTGTGCATAATGACTACTTATGCATTTTATATGGAACGGTAAATGGACTGCATTTCCATATAGGGCTTTTATTCAAAGCTCTTTACAATTTGCCTCTCATTCAAGAAATTACCACAGGGGGACAGCAGGGGTCACGTCAGCTGCCAGTATATGAAAAGAAATGGTAAATTGTCCGCTTGCACATCCCTAGAGTATATTTAAGGACCAAAGATTAAATGTCCCTAAGAGCTAAAAGACTAGAATTACTGCACTGTGGTTGCACGCATCTGCCAACCAGTCAAGTAGCACTTTACATTAACGTCAATCCTGACTCGTATAACATTATAGGTAGTAACCAAAGATTAGCGTCACCATTTTGCTCTGGTGGCATGTCCCCTTTTGTTTATGAGTTATGAGTTTGAGTGATGCAATAGGAGTGTTTTGGTAGAACACTATTAAATGCATAGACTGAATATAAAAGACTGAACTGTAAAACTAATGGAGGAGTGCTTTAAATCTGCACTGAGATGGCAACTTCTCTCATTAAAAAAAGATGTTTACGTATATATGTAAGCTTATATCTATATATAAAAGTCTATGAGATAACAATGCTACATTCTAATTATCTGTGGCTTTAATAAACATTTTTCTGATGAGTTTGTGGACTGCAATCTTATTGCATGTAGCATGATGTTCATTTTACAATCTTTGGGCCTCATTAGCTTTCTTTGACAAGTCGCTGCAGTGTGAGTGTACTACATCCCTCAGGTTTTAAAACACCAAGATTGTAACTGCAAAAGTGGAACCTCACAAATCAGTGGCTGACAACACAGTGGCTATGTCCATTGCTCATATTGGGTGTGAATTTTTTTTAATGGTTTCAGAATTTTTTCTATAAAAAATATAACATTTTGGTCATAATTACTACACAGCCAAAACAATGTCTTTCTTTTCTTTTTCCTTCTTGATCTTTGAACCTTGATTCATCCTTTAGTCCAAACTTACCAGTGATTCGGATTCACTAATCATTCAAGACCTCCCCTAAGTATTTTTATTTTAGGAATTTACATACAAAGAAAGAGATAACGTGAGGTTTTTAAAACTATTGCACGATGGAAAAACACTGATTGTTGTAATATTTAGACACTGCTTGGTATAGGGTTAATGATTACGTTCAAAAACCTGTGACTCACAAGCACTGTCCCTCTGATTATAAGCTGTGCGACTTTGATAAATGCCAATGCAGACTGCTATGAAGGAAAACAAGTTTTATCTGAGCAACATGCACCTCTTCACGAAAATTGAAAAACATCAGAGAAGCAAATTGCAACTTTGTAGTAGACATTTTATGCTTTTTATTTCTTTTGGTAATTTTTATTATTATTTTTTTATGTTAAACCTGAGTAAACTTTCAAACAATAAGGTTAGGGTATGCAAACTCTTGTCCCTGTGAACCAAAATCTCAGATGTCAGTTTTTTCAATTAACTTTTTAGTTCAGGGACGGTGCCAAGCAGTAGAAAGCTGGCTTAATGGGAAGGGAAAGGGAGCTAAACCAAGAAGCTGAACTGAGCATAATAGGTTAACTACCTGGCCTAAGCCAAATGGCAGTTTTTTCCAGTGCAAGCTGCAATTCAAGTGCCATAGTGCACACTGTTTTCTCTATTGTAGACCATTAGGTCAGGTGCTGAGTAGGCTAGTAGTGGCTTGTGGTAGAACTTATGGTAGTTGTTAGCTGGAGGGACATCACTGCACCTTGCTGTTACCCATTTTAAATAAAAAGTGCTGTTACTGGCCAGCAGATGCAGTTCCAAGTGCAGATGCATTGCTTACTTTTACTTGTAGATGTCTGAATGTTTGCTTTCCCACTGGCAGCTTACACACCGACCAGACTCTTACAGGCATAACGGTGAAAAAGCCTCAGGAGCATTTTATCATACAAGACAATAAGGAGCTGATTTTCTCCTTACCAGCAGTGAATTTGGTTTTTTAGGCTGACAGGTGACAACAGCAATAACAACAATTGTTTGCCCTGGTTGCAGCCTTCAGAGCAAATTATGCACCACAATCAGCAGCTCAAAGAATCTAATGGCAGACCCACGGTGCCACCAAAACATCCCAAGCCTGTCAGAGAGCTTAATCATCGCAGAACCTCATGTTTTAAAATTCAAATTTGCAGTCTTTTGCATTGCTAATGGAAGAACCCCCCAACACCCCGCCCCCACCCCCAATCAAGCCGGGACGTCTTGGCAGAAAATGCTTCAAATGCGATTTGACAGGAGGCTAATGTCAGGGTGTACTGTACGGAAAAAGCCCACAACTTGTAGTTAGCAGAGAACAGGAAGTGAGAGTGGTGTGCGGCGCCTGAGTGGCGCGCTGTTGAGAACGCAGCAGTAGAGCCGTCATGGACTTTGATCAACAACCTGCTCATTTACCGCAGCTTGTCTCTCAAGCAACGTCTCCAGGCAACTGAGGGCTGTCAGCGGAGGAGGTGGCGTCGTGCGGACAAAACGCACTCTGGAGGCCTCCTGTCAGCCGGAGGATTGGTGAAGGAGGCACACTTGAGTTCCTCAGAGAAAGGGAGCGAGAGACGGAGAATGAAAGAGAGAGAAAAGATGCAGACCTTTTTCCTTTTCTATATAGAAACCTTATTACTGGCTGAACAAATTACAGGTAGTTTTCCTCCCATCAAGAGATTCCATGCTTTCTCATTAAGCCGTACAGCGTTCAAGTCATTTAGCGAAGAAAACAGTAGATGAATTTCACTTGGTTTTATCCCCATCTCCAGTAAAAGCTTCTCCTGGCGCTCTGGATACAGAGAAATGCTTATGTATTTAGACATTCGCCCAAATAGCCTTAAATGCTGTGTCTAGACAAAGAAAAAGCAATTGCATTAGCATTTAGCTGGCCATCCAGGCTATTTGTTTTTATGTTTATTTACCCAGAAACCTCTGCTGTGTGCTCTTATCCAGCAGCGCCCTTCACACTCACTTCGTTACGGACATTAAGACCTAGGAGTTGTCCAGAACAACCGTAGTCTGGTGCCAGTCAGCAAAACTACCAGGGAAGCTGGCCGTTAAGAACCTTGCTCAAGGGCATCTTAACAGAAAAAAAGCATGTCTAGTTTGTTTTCTACTTTGAGATTTTCCCTGCTCCTCCGGCCAAGACTTTGAATTTTTCCCCAGGGCAGATGCTCCACCAATTTTTCATTTACCATTTTCCTCCTGTTTATTCTGTGTGGTTTGATTTTTGAGCACCACAAACCACAGGAGTCAGGATTTGAAGGAAGAAAAGTGCAGGAGAGTTTTTGCCAGTGTTTGAAATTTCAGCTATATATTTTTTTGCATTCACTCTCATGATTAACAGTATATAATCCAAATTTGTCATAATGAACAAGTGTGTTAATTAAAAGCAAAGGTCAAAGAAAAACAACTTGATTTTCATTCCGGGAATGATTTCATTAGAGCAGGAACTCATTTCTCGAGTAATGCCAGACTGATATGAGTGATGTGAAAAATCAATAGCTCCCTGAAAACATGATTAACTCCTGTTTGTTTTCAGTGTAATCGTTATGCTTGAACTGGTTTAATAAAGAGCTTCATGGCTTTGGGATTCAGCCCCTAGAAGCACTTCAGTCCCACATTATTAGCGCAGCTATGTCCGCTCGCAGCATCTAGGAAGCCAACTATTCTGCTCTGCATGCAGGTGTGATCCCATCAGTTGTGTTACTGTGAGAGTGTGAGGCGGGAGAGCGCAGGAGGTGCGAAAGCACAGACAGAGAGTGCGTCTGGAGTCTAGAAATTCTCTGTAATATAATGTGATTTTATTAGAATAACTGCGCTCCGACGTTCAGTATGTGGTCTGCTGATTAGGTGCTTCCGATTGATTTTTCTGCACACGTGAGCAGAAACAGCTCAGTGATTAAGTGCATGGTTAAGGGGCTAATAGCAATACAAAGCAGGTAAGAAAGAATGAGCTGGTAAAAGAATGAACAAGCGAGCGTAAGTAGTGATTCAAACCAGGAACCGTGCTGCCGGGCAGTGTTGCCTCAGGTAGCAAATCCACAGAGTGCGATTGGCTTTGAAGACTTTTCAGATGACAAAACACAACACAGTGGTTTATAATGCTGCGAGGAGGGATTCTACAAATTATTACTACTCTTTTTTTGGCTTCTTTACCAATTCATTGCAGGATTCACTGAATAAATAAATCTGTCTGCAACCACAGACAGACAGACGATCTAAACCTATCACATTGTTTCTCAGGTTTTGGCCTCCAGTCACACTACAGCAACACTTTTTCACCAAAAACAGTGTCTGCAGAGTGGAAGCTTCTGGAAATTGAGTCTTAGCAATAAAACTAGCATGCTCTGTGTCTATGTGGTAAAAAAGTTAAGACAATAATGAACCTTTATTGTAATCATCCATTATATAGTCAATATAGTTTATCACTGGAGATAGGTGCTGTTATTTACTTGCATTTGTGGATTTCTGTATGTCAGCAGCAGTCCTGGAACTGCTGTTTACCAAGTTATGTGAGCTGCAGTTTTATGTCTTTCGACATGAACAGAAAGATGTTCGTGAAAACAGCTACACAATGAGTCCTCTGTATTTAAACACAAAGAGAACAGAGGTTTATTCAGAGTCAGCAGAGTAACTGGGCTGTACGAATCCATCACGCTGCCATATGTTGCCTGTGATGTGCCGTATTGTTGTTTGTCAAATTAAAGAGGATAAAGGAGATTTACCAAGAACTGTTTAGGTGTTTAAGTGAGGACAGGTGGTCTTTTTAGTAGTTTCAGATGTGGCCGGTTATGTAGAACACAGTCCAAGAGTCCAAACAAGTAACTGAAAACAGGAATGCATAGACAGAAGTGACAGAACCAGCAGGTTTTAGGTTGTTCAGCACCATACAAAGACAGTTTATGTTGGGCTTTCCTTTGTTTCTGGAACTCTACTGGAGGAATGACACTAATTTTGCAAAAGTTATTCCGTCATTTGACATATTGATGTTAGTGGAGAGTGATATCTAACAAAGGTATTCATCATCCCATTTATTGAGCACCTTGTGGCCTATGGATGAGGAAATTGTGCTTGTAGAAGAGACCACCCTCATCAGGATAGAAATTTTTCATCATCATTGAATGAAGGTGATCACTCACAACAACTCTGTATCGATTTGCACTGACCCTGCAAACCCATCCATCCATTTACTTAAGTGCCAGTTAGTATGGCGAGGGGACTGGAGTCTATCCCAGCTCATTTTGCGCAAGCGATGGTACACCCTGCACATGTCTTCCACAAGCATCCAATTCAGAATCACCAATTAAACCATCATGTGTGTCTTTGGACTGTGGAAAGGAGGTGGAGCAGCAACTACATGGACGATGCAGAGGATCCAAACCATGCTAGCACAGCAAAACACACCAACCCGGTCTGCTCACTTTAGGGGTCAAAAGTTCAGATTTTTCCTTTAATTTGTCAACCATCCACATGTAAACCAGTGAGAAGGCGAGAAAGTGAGTGAGTTAAACTGCAGTCATTAGGTGGAAGGAGCAAGAGCAAGTGTGAGATTATATGTGTGAGCACCATAAGTGAGTAAGCATATAAGTCAAAGGGGAATGAAGTAAATACAGTAAGTTTGTGTGTGTGTGTGTGTGTGTGTGTGTGCGTGCGTGTGTGTGTGTGTGTGCGTGTGCGTGAGAGAGAGAGAGAGAGAAAGAGAGAAAAGAACGAGGGGGAGAGAGGGAGGCACCAGCAGGCCCAGTGACTTTCCCAGTGACTCATTAGGTAGGTAATTAAGGCACAAAGCTTTGGCCCCAGGGCCTCACCGAGCTGCACTCTGAGCTGAGACTGCTAATGACGGCGTCCTGGACGAGAAAGAGAGCGAGAGAATGAGAAAGAGAGAGAGACATAAGATGGAGAGAGAAACATGGATTAGTCCACACAGCAGGAGCCCTGACTGCTCCTTACATCCTCACAGACAGAGAGGTGAAAAGGCAGAGGGGTCGATAGTGTTCACACCCTGCAGGGATGTAATGGACAGTAAATCCAACTTAACTCTGTCTCTTTTCATTTACACAATAATGTACAGTTTACTCTCCATTGGAGGCCACACAATGAAATGTAACACAGATCGTTAAAGCTGAAAGTGTGTAAGATCTACATTTTTAAGGATGGCTTTGTTAATTTCTTTATCATGTTTAGTGCTAATTACGAGATGTCAGTGTAAATCAAAGATGGTTCACACAGTGAACATATCTACTAAACATCTGGAAAGAACAAGCCTGAGACAGTGCTGGAATATGGGGGAGTCGGGGAAGAGCACACCCCTCAAGAGAAAGCTGAGTTTTCCCTAAAAGCAACTGAATTTCAAGTTGGAGAGCTTTCAAGACAATCGATATGTTAAATTAATAAAGTATAAACAAAATATCAGGATCAAATTTTTATGCAATTTTAAATGTGTCTATGCCACTTTGTCCCTTTCAGTTCAGCTAATTTTTTTTAATGTCATTAATGAGCGTAACACAATCAGTCTGGACATCTGTGCAGTGTTTTTATGCATCACAGCTCAGGAGCTGCTTCATGCACCGTTCTGTGTATCTGTGCATAATAATGGTGTCTGCATTTGGTGTCAGATTGGCTCTGCTTAAAGACTAAAGTCTACTAAAGCACATCTCCTCAAACAGCTGACAAAAGTATCCCCTCTGTCTATCAGTGCACGCTGAGCCACTGTACTTTGATCAAGTTGAACTCAGCTTTATGTCAGTCACAAAAAAAGAGAAAGAAATTGAAAAAATAGAGTCAATAAAATATCTTTGTGGGGATTTTTTGTTTTGTTTTTAATTAAACTACTGTCTGAATTTCTCTGTGATTCATACAGGTTATTAATGATCCATGACTGATGACCTTTTTATTTTTATCTTACAAAGCAGTAAACTCTAATAAACTCTAAACTGTCTGCCTTGCCAGAGAAGTTTATAAAATATTGACTATGCCCACCGACTTCTTTGTTTTTCTTACTATACCAGAATTTTAAATCCTGTGTGGGTGCGATGGTGGTCAGATACTAATCAATGTAAGGCAATGTTTCTGCTTTCTAGTCACAGTGTGGAACTGTGATCGAGCTTAAACATTAAAAACTACCTAAAAAGATTACAGATTTGTGATTACATCCTGTGATATTTTAATTTAAATGACTTCTCCAAATCTTTTTGTACTGTGTCACAAAATTCAAAAATAAGTGAGAAAAAGGCACCAAAGGTTTTCAGGCTCACCTTCCACCACCCTCATCTAGTGATAAAATAGTTTCCTAGTGTTTCCTTTAGCTGTGTTTTTCTCTTATTTGTAGTAGTTTCCATCATATTCCTCTGAAATATGCATAGCTCGTGACTTTGTGGTTACTTACAATTTTCCCAATGGGTGCAGCACAGGCGGCAAAAAAGGGTGACAAATTAACCTGCAGTCGACCCATAATGACAGCCTTCGCTGCTTTCTTCACAGAAATAGTTTGGAGCTAGACTTTAAGGCTTTAACTGTTTCCTGCAATTCACTTCAATTTTTTTTATAGTGCCAGTTCACAACAACAACAGTAATCTGAAGGAGCTTTGTATCGTAAGGTAAAGACTCTACAGTGTTTAAGAGAGAGACTCAATGATTGGATAATCCCCCGTGAGCAAACACAGTGACAGCAGGGAGGAAGAAATCCATTTTAACAGGAAGAGCATTAGCGAGAAGCAGACATGTGCCCTGACTGAAAACACCAAAGGAATAAAAAGACAGGAGTGAAGGAGACATGCATCAGAGGTTACCTAGAAGTCTGGTTTGAAAGCAGCTAAAGCAGGCTTCAGATGTTTCAGAGTCACCTTATCCAGCCATAAATATGAGTTTTAGCAAAAATGTGTAATCCTAAAAGTGGAGTTGGAGGGTATCTGTTAACAGGCTACAAAAACTCAAATTTCTGTACAGTCTCACATAAAATGGGGAAGCTGGTCAACCTGCTGGGATGGGCGTACCAATTAGTGGTTTATTAACACTCAAAAGGGGCTCAACCACAGTGACAGACACAATGCAAGCAATGAAGTAAAGGCTGAAAAGAAAAAGAGGAGGATAAATAAAAGGATTTTAGCATTCAGTAGATGATTACCGTCTGAACAAAAGAGATTGATTGAGTACGACGACAAACAGGGATTATCGTTATTGGAGCTTTTCCTCGTTTGAGGCTTATAAGGGGCCATACAAGTTCTGCACTAGAGATTTAAGGTTGATTGTACTGGCCTCGTAGAACCACTTTCTACTATCCAGGAGTTAAACACCTCCACACAAAAGTCACTGACGCCAGAGTGGGTTTAGACTTCGCTTTATATGGCAGGTGTGAAACTGTAACAACAAAATACAGTGAATATGAGCGTCAAATTAAAATAATTACTTGAGGAGCTGCGTGACCAAGTGCTAATGCTAACACCAAACAACTGTCTACAACCATAAATTAGCACAGATAATACAGCATCTAAGTAACTACTATTAATCAACAGAAAGTGCCAAACAATAATGCATACTCACAGGGAATGCCTTTTTATCAGCCTTTCACAGCATAGATCACATTAATCAGTCGATTGTCTGAGTCTTTTACACTTCCCCTGTCCGCACACAGACCATGCCTTTCTCTTAAAGGGCCAGTGCACTAACCAAACAAAACATGTACAATTTTGACAATAGTCAGAACACTCCCCGCCTGGTATCTTAGGGATACCACAACAGATATCTAAACATCACTAGATAACAGAAAAACCATTTCAGAAATGGGTCTATAATAAGTCTTAACATTTCCCTTGGAAGCAACTCTAACTTCGGCCTTTCTGATGATTCCATCTTCACTCGCAACTGTCTTTACGATTACGCCCATTGGCCACTCATTTCTTCTTGTTTGTTTGTCCTTGAGGAGAATGACATCTCCCTGTTTAATGTCAATGTTCTTGTGGTGCCACTTTTGACGAATTTGGAGGCTGTGCAGATACTCCTTGCGCCATCTGCTCCAGAAAGTGTCTGCAAGGAACTGAACCCGCTTCCAATGGCTTCTGAGCATTTCTTTGGGTCCTACATCATCACAGATGGTGGGTACAACTCCAGTCTTTTGTGTCAGCAGCATCGCCGGTGAGAGAATGTGAGGATGTTCTGGGTCTGATGATACTGGCAACAACGGTCGTGCATTTAATATAGCTGTGACTTCTGCAAGAAATGTGGTCAAAATCTCATGAGTGAGTTGAACATGACCAGTTTGCAGCAGCATGTTATCAAGTATTCGCCGTGCTAAACCAATCATCCGTTCCCATACTCCCCCCATGTGGGAAGAATGGGGAGGATTAAAAACCCAGGAACACTTCTGATCCTGCAGAAAGTGTTGCACTTTGTCCTCTGGTGCATTTGTGGCCATCTCTTTGTGAGCACCAATGAAATTAGTGCCGCAGTCCGAGCGCAGTTGTTTTGCGGGTCCTCGGAGGGCGAAGAAACGCCTCAGTGCGTTAATGAAACTTGAAGAGCTCATCTCCTCCACTACTTCAATGTGGACAGCCCTTGTACACAGGCACGTGAATAATATTGCCCACCGCTTTCTGTTTGCTTGTCCCCCTCTTGTTCGCCTTGTAGTTACTTCCCATGGGCCAAACATGTCCATGCCCACGTAAGAAAAGGGGGGCTCAACTTGGAGGCGATCTACGGGCAAATCACTCATTAATTGCTCCTCAAACTTCCCTCTCAGCTTCTTGCATGTCACACATTTACTTATGACTCTGCTAATGCATCCTTTCCCTCCTACAATCCACAAGCCACTTTCTCGGACAGCGCCCTCTGTAAAATGCCTGCCTTGATGGCTTACTTTCTCATGGTGGTGGCGCACAAGGAGGGTAGTGATGTAGTGACTGCCTGGCAAGATTACTGGGTTGGTGTCTTTTACTCCCAGCCCCGCGCGATTAATGCGACCACCAATTCTCAGCAGATTGTCACTTCCAAACACAGGGTTTAGTTTTACCAGCGGGCTGTTTTTAGGGAGGTTCTGTTTTTCAGAGATCCTCTTTATCTCGTCTGCATATGTCTCAAACTGCACATTTTTAATGATCATTGTCTCTGCTTGATCTAACAGTTCTGGGGTGATGGCCGTTTTACAAATGTGCCATCCTTTACAGTTTGGCTCAACGTTTGATTGTGAAAAGCATTGTGCGATGTGAATCAAGTTTGACATGGTTTTCCGAAGTGAGCGCCATGTGGAGAAACGCTCCCAACGTCCTGAGCCCAAAACTTCCTTTGTTATGTTAGTGCAAAGTGTCTTTACCTCTGGGCGCACCTCTGTGTCGTTGTCTGGGTCCAGCAATTTGTAATCAGTCTGCTCTAGACGGATGTATGAAGGGCACTGGAGAAACGCTGGACCTGTGAACCATGTCGTGTGTTCTAACTCAGCAGCTGGAACTGATCGTGAGCCGTGGTCAGCAGGATTCTGGTCGGTCGTAACGAAATGCCATTGCTCTGGAGTAGTTGACTCTCTAATACGACACACACGATTGTTTACATAGACATAAAAACGTCTGGATTGGTTGTGAATATAACCAAGAACCACCTTGCTGTCTGTATAGAAACTGGTTTTGTCTATAGGGTGATCAATCTCTTCACATATGACCTCTGCCATTTCAACCGCCATTACTGCGGCGCAGAGTTCGAGCCTAGGTACAGTGAGCTCTGGCTGTGGAGCGAGTCGTGCCTTACCTAGGGCAAACCCAACCTCTGTCTTGCCATCCCCAGTGGTGACCTTGAGGTATGAAACTGCACATATTGCCTTCATGGACGCATCTGAAAAGACACAAAGTTCTACACATTTAGCCTGTGACAGTGACATTTTAGTGTAAGTGCGTGGAACGTTGACTTTGCTGAGGCATTGGAGGGACTGTTGCCATTCTATCCATCTGCCTTTCAGATCCTCTGGGAGAGGTGAGTCCCACTCTGTTGTCTGTAGCGACAACTCTCTTAGAAGCAGACGTCCTCGAACGGTGACTGGGGCCAAAAACCCGAGCGGGTCAAACACACTGTTCACAGTTGAAAGGACTCCTCTTCGTGTATATGGCTTTTCAGCGTGAGGAATGTGAAAAGTGAAATAGTCCTCCATTATATTCCACTTTACTCCAAGACTGCGCTGATCTGGGAGTTCATCCTTGAACAGGTCCAGATTTTGGAGATCCTTGGCTCGGTCTTGAGGTGAGAATGCGTCCATCACTTCAACCTTATTTGATGCTATTTTTAAGAGGCGAAGGTTTGAGTCTGCTAGCATGTCTTGTGTCCGTTTCAGGAGGTTGATAGCATCATGTTCGGTGGGGACAGACTTTAAAGCATCATCAACATAAAAATCACGCTCAATGAAATGGCGAACATCTGACCCGTATTTGGCTTCTCCCTTTTGCGCAGCCCTCCTCAAACCATATGTGGCTACAGCGGGCGAGGGGCTGTTTCCAAATACATGCACGCACATCCTGTAATCCACGAGCTCTTTCTGTGGATCATTGTCTTTGTGCCAGACAAACCTCAGTACATCTCTGCAGTCCTCGCGCACCAGGAAGCAATAGAACATCTGCTGGATATCTGCGGTTACTGCGACTGGATGTTTTCTGAACCTTACTAGCACACCTAATAGACTGTTGTTCAAATTAGGTCCTGATAACAGCACTGTGTTGAGCGACATACCTTCAAACTGTGCGCTGGAGTCAAATACCACTCGAATTTGTGACGGCTTTTGAGGATGGTACACTCCGAAATAGGGCAGATACCAACACTCTTTGCTCTCTTGTAATGGGGGTGCGAGCTCCGCGTGCCCATTGTCCAACATTTTCTGCATAAAGTCTATCAGGTGAGCTTTCATTTCTGGGTTTTTGTCTAGAGTTCGTTCAAGTGACTTGAGGCGACGGAGTGCGTAGCGGCGATTGTTAGGCAGCAATGCTCTGGGCTGGCGGAACGGCAGTGGAGCCACCCAGCTTTGTGACTCATCCTGGAAACACTCATTGTCCATGATATTCAGGAACTGCAGATCTTCCATGGAGGGTGCAAGCTTATTGTCGTCCTTGGTCTGGCAGAAAACATTGTTTCCTATAGTTCTGTTTTGTGTTCTGTCCTTTATGTTTGAACCACCAAGTACTAAGTGTCGATTTAAGAGACTGGTGTCTGGCTTGACAGTAAAGTGGCTTTCACACGGGGAAAAATGAGTTGGCCTTCCATCCGATAGAACATGAGTCTTAAACGTAGAGACTTGGGAAGGCTTATGAGTATTGCCTAAGCATACATCTCCTATTATCACCCAGCCTAAGTCCAGTCTCTGTGCGTATGGTGCATTGTGCGGACCATTGATCTGACTGCGCACTTTATGAACTCTCAAAATGTCTCTTCCAAGCAACAGCAAAATGTCTGCACCACTGTCCAAGGGTGGTATTTTGTGTGCTATGCCTTTGAGGTGACTGTGTGGATAAGCCGCGGAGGGAGTGGGAATTTCCTCTCTTTTGTTGGGAATCATGTTGCACTCGATTAACATGGGCAGCTGAATAGCGAGGGAGCTATCGATTGTCTCTATCATATACCCAGAGGCTCTTCTGCCAGAAGTGAGACCTATGCCACTGCATGTCTGGAGGGTGTATGGCTCTGCCTTACCATTAACCTCGAACATGTCAAAAAACTCAGAGCGTGCTAGTGAAACGTTACTCTGGTCATCTAGCATGACATACATTCTCTGGCGATTACTAGGATCGTTGGCAGGGTAAACATTAACCAGGCATATTTTTGAGCAAGATTTCCCAGAAAATCCTTCCCCACATACCTCAGTGCAACTTGAAACAACTGCAGTCTCTTGTAGTTCTTGTTTCTCCCCGCCGTGACTTGCTGGGGGCTGAAGAGCTTTGGGAAAGCGAGGAACATCTGAATGCAGAGCTGTTGGGTGCTTATCACTGTTACATTCAGAGCATTTGATTTCTGCTTGACAGTTGCGAGCTACATGTTTGTTAGAAGCGCAGCACTTGAAACAGACGTTGTGTTGCTTTAATATTGCCTTTCTTTCCTGAATTGGCTTTTCTCTGAAACTTCTGCACTGTTGTAAGGCGTGAGGTTTGTTGTGCACAGGACAACGTTTGTCCGGTCCTTCCTCAGATATGGCTGTAATGTTGGTTTTATGCACTGAAACTGACCTGCGGTTGTTGCTGTAACCATCTCCAAGCTTGTCCCTTTTAACTCCAGAGTTGCAGGTTGACAGCAGATTGAAGCTTGGATCGTTGCGTGCCTTTGCTTGTGTCTGTATGAACTGTAAGAAGAACGTGAATGGAGGGAAGGTCACCTTGTGCCGCTGCTTGTAGTGTGAGCCTTCCATCATCCACTTGTCTTGTATCCCATGCGGCAGCTTATCCACAATGGGAGCGACACCTCGCGCTGTATCGAGATAGGAGAGTCCATGCAAGTACTCTTCTTGTTTTGCTGCATTTATCTCCTGCAACAGATCACTAAGCTCTCTTAGTTTTTGATTGTCTCTGGGCCCTATTTTAGGAAATTGATCAAGTTTGGTGAAAAGAGCACTTTCAATGGCTTCTGGCGACCCATAGGTTTCTTCTAGCCTCTCCCAGATTAGCTCTAATGCCACAGCTGGGTTTGTTATGTTTACAGCTTTAATGCGATGTGCATGCTTGGTAGATTCTGGGCCAAGCGATTTCACGAGGAGGTCGATTTGTTCAGACGCCCTAAGCTCTAGAGTGTCAATGGCGTTTATGAAAGATGTCTTCCAAGATAAATAGTTCTCAGGCTTGTCATCAAACTTGGTGAGTTCAGAGGTTAACAACTGACTTCTCATTAAATATTTGGCAAGCTCATTAGAGTCCCTAGAGGAATTTGGATCTGGAGGGTAGTACTGAAAACGTCCAGCAGAGGGCGGTGTAAACCCTGGTGAGACATGGCTGAGGTGCTGCTGATAGTTACCAGAGTGTAACTGTTGTCCTTGCCTTTCAGGTGAGTAATGTCTTTGATCAGGGGGTCTGAGGGAGCCATGGTCCTTTGGTGCTGAGGGCAGTTCATCCGGTGACATGTCCGGTGGCTTAGGTCGATTTGCATACTCGCCTTTTTCTATTTTGACGTCCTTTGATTTGACTGAATCACTGCGTGCCTGATGCATATTGACATAGTCTGTAGTTCGCTCATGAGAACTCTGTGTCTCCTTTGGTAAGCTCAGGTGCTCATTACTCATGTCAAAATTTGCAACAGCAGACTCCAAGACAGCTGCTTCAGCGGCTGCGGCCTCAGCTTCACTTTCTTTTGCTAGAACATCAAGCTTTGCATCTAATTTGGCTCTTTCTATTTTAAATTCAACTTCCTTCTTTGCAAACTCAGCTCTTTTTTG
Organism: Pelmatolapia mariae; assembly: GCF_036321145.2. NCBI lineage: Eukaryota > Metazoa > Chordata > Actinopteri > Cichliformes > Cichlidae > Pelmatolapia > Pelmatolapia mariae. The sequence continues at coordinate 70,405,361 of NC_086236.1, forward strand.
GGCAGCTTCAGCTTTAGCACGGGCAGTAGCGGCGGCTAACATTACGCTAGCAGTGGAAGAGCGGCTAGATTTCTTTGACGTCGTGGATCTTACTTCATATCCTTCTTTCTCCATCTTTAAGCTGATTGAATGTGCATTTATGCTGACTTGGTGTCACTGCGTCTGTCGTGCTGGTCTGGATACAGCGTGTAACAATGCAGTCTTCATCGTCGTTGTAGTGTGTCCCTTTTCACTGTACTGGCCTCGTAGAACCACTTTCTACTATCCAGGAGTTAAACACCTCCACACAAAAGTCACTGACGCCAGAGTGGGTTTAGACTTCGCTTTATATGGCAGGTGTGAAACTGTAACAACAAAATACAGTGAATATGAGCGTCAAATTAAAATAATTACTTGAGGAGCTGCGTGACCAAGTGCTAATGCTAACACCAAACAACTGTCTACAACCATAAATTAGCACAGATAATACAGCATCTAAGTAACTACTATTAATCAACAGAAAGTGCCAAACAATAATGCATACTCACAGGGAATGCCTTTTTATCAGCCTTTCACAGCATAGATCACATTAATCAGTCGATTGTCTGAGTCTTTTACACTTCCCCTGTCCGCACACAGACCATGCCTTTCTCTTAAAGGGCCAGTGCACTAACCAAACAAAACATGTACAATTTTGACAATAGTCAGAACATTGATAATTATGCCACACAGGCCTGTCCGCAGTGTGATTTCATATTTTATATTCTCCTTGAAAATGCTTTAATTCCATAGGCTTTTTGGACTGTGCACAACTTGTGACTTACAATGAACAGCAAATATTGGTTTTGGCCATGCTTGCCAAGTTGAGGTCTTATCGCTCGCTGTTTTTTTCATTTCACTATCACACTGCTGATACCTTCTCCTGCCTTTAACCACTATCTGGACATTAAGGACAAGAAATGAGAGAAAAATACAGAATATAGACTCTCAATTGTAGAGGCAGAGAAAGAGGTTAAGAGCAGAAGAGACCCTTCAAAGATTTTGCTCTTCTTAACGCAGTAGGGAATGGATGGCGGGTTTTTTTGTAGGAGGGGAAGCAGTAGAGAGCAGTGGTGGTAAAAGCGAGATAGAGAGAGCAAAGGAGAGTAGATGGTAGTGGGGTAGATTCCCTGGCGAGAGCAGAGGCAGAAAAATGGGCTAAATGTACAGAGGACGCAAGCAGAGAAAACTTCCCCCTCCTGTGGGAGAGGGATGAGAGAAAGCAGAGCAGGGGGAGAGCAGGGAAAAATAAAAGAGGCGGCGGACAGAGGAGTTGCTGGCATTTCCATTTTGAGCTCGTATGAAGGCTAATGACTCAAGGCGGACTGCTGAGGCTGAGAGAGGGTGCTGCAGGTGGTCCTCACAGGATTGGAGCGCTCCTGAGGAGACTAAGGCCATTTTAATTGGACACTGAATAACGATATGACTACTTCACAGAGAGAATAGCAGGGTGGTGCCTTCAGTTCCAAAAGGCCAATTACAGTATATTCATGTTGCTTAGCTTTTATTAAGACTTTATGAGAGAGCACAGACTTGTAAGAGCTTATAATTCTGCTTGGGAAACACATGTTGCAGCACTACATGGTGGTTTCTTTGGAACAGAAAATAACTAAATAACGCTCCTAAAAACAAACTGTCTCCCTGCTGTGTTGTCGAATGTACACAATATCTGGTATATATATATATATATATATAGGTCAGCAGTCTGCTGTTGCAGGGCTAACAGAGCAACAGACAATCATTCACATTCATATCCACACCTAAGGGCAATTTAGACTCACCAACTAACCTAACCCATTAAATGCATTTCAGTGGACTGTGGGAGGAAGCCAGAGTACCCAGAGAAAACCCCCCACACACGGGAGAACATGCAAACTACACACAGAAAGGTCCTGGCCAGATGCTGGATTCAAGCCCAGGACCTTGTTGCTGTGAGGCAACATTACTGCAGTACTCCAGGTGTCCCAAAGAGGACAACATAACAAAGGACTTTACTTTGGAAAAAACAAGCAAACTAATTTTTAATATTATTCACGTTTTATTATCCATCTAATCACCCGCTGAGAGTTTACGCCTCTAATTAGGCCTTGCTTTTTCAACGAATGTGCCTCCATGATATAACAAGAGTCCTTCATGAATTTGCGCTGGAAATGTTGTCCTAACTTTCATTTAGACTTGCTAATGCAGACTCCTTAACTCTCATTCAGGAAAGAGGCAGAAACATGTGTAGAGGACACACAAACTTCCAAAAGTCCCAGTTGGCAAAATATAGTACATTGTTTGTGGTGTGATTTTTACTTTACAAGTTACAGATATGGAAGACTTGTGCAAGACTAAGTTCACAGTTATCACTCTGTAGTTATTATAAAAGACTAATCTAATGCAAATTCAACTTTAGAGTAGACAGTAGTAACTGAAGTATTGAAGGAGTGTGATCCATGACCGAAGAAGAATGTAGGGATAAAAATGAAGCTAAAACCAATTTTAAATTTCTGGGCTGAAAAACCCAAATAGTCAACTTCATTGTTGCTATGAAAATATTCATTACAGGTACATTACATGAAACAAAGCTGAGAATCACCAGGTGTGAACTAACTCTGTGTTAACGGGTACTAAGCCACGCTGATGTCATACCAGGAATATATTCCCCCCGTCCCCAGCGGCACAGCAGCATTTTCAATGACTTCTTTTCATTAGAAAGAAAATAAAAACACTCTGTCCTCTGCAATTCTATCCACCAGTATGAACACATCAGCCACTAATTGAGCTGTTAGTATTAGCAGAAACAAACAATTCTCTAATCATGATGATATGAGTCAATATCACCGAATGAGAGATGTGGCAGATAGGAGCAGCAGGATCAAAAATCAGTTGCAGTGGGTGGATAATATATGCTGGGTTATTTTCTCCCCCATGCAAATGTGGTTGAACCATTTCTCCCAGAGGCGGTGCGTGACGTGTGTGAGCGCACAGCCTCGGCACTCCAATCTTTCAGCTTATTAATTTCATATTTACTCATTTATTTTTAAATGTGGTGAGTGATGGAAATGCGGCAGGCTGCAGCTCAGAGGTGCTTACATGGCAGATGGGTTTATAAGGGGAAGTGAGCCAGTGTCAGAGGCAGGGATTCAATTCAAAGTTGACAGATTTATTTTTTCATTTTTTTACTTTTATTATTCCCAGAAAGTCACATTTATCCATGGAAAATAGAATAAGGATACATGTGTTGTGCTGTGCTCGGGACTCAATACAGAAGAAACATTTATCCAGTCTAGGATTTAGTGCCCTGCTCAAGAGCATACTGACAAAATCTTGGAGGTAGAGGAAAGTGTTTCTAATTTTGCACAAGCAAACAAAGCCTTACCTACATGTATCCTGGATAAACCATGAACAGAATACAACAGAGTTTAAATATGCGGTCAACCATCCGAAACAACAGACGGTGCACAAGAGAGGTGGAGAGCTGAGTATATGCAGGGTGGAGTTGGTGGAGATGAGTGTCCGCGGTGACTTGTTTAAGGAGGATAGCAGCAAGAGTGAAATGCAAGGTTTACAAGATGGTAAGCAAGAAGCTGAAAAGTGTTCAAACCAAAGAGTTTTAGAGACAATCATATTTCTCAAAGATAGTATTGAACTGAAGCGACCTGTTTAATTTGGTTTGTGCAAAACTGCCAAAAACTTCAGTGGGGAACATCGTGAGTCAATTCCCGTAATTGGTTAAAATGACTTCGCCTTTTAAAATAGCATGTTTACATGTTGGTATCAAATCTGAGTTTAGTCCCCATAGCTAATTTTTCCTTCATGAGAGCTATATGGGGATGAATCTTTTTCTTCTGATTTTTTCCCCCTAAAATTCATCTGTTTGGATATTGTTAAGGCCTAGAATTGGGAATGTGCCTGCTTTAACTGATGGAAGTGGGGGCAGGGGTAGCTCCGTAGATAAAGTGGTTCCCTGTGGAAGGAAGGTTGGGGGTTTGAATCTACTGAACGGCTACTCTGAGGTCCCCTGAGCAAGGTATCGTGCCTACACACTGCTCCCCGGGCGCTGCACTGGTGGCTGCCCACTGCTTCACTGGGTGAATGGGTTAAATACAGAGGAGTAATTTCCCTATGGGGACTAACACATACAGTCACACATTGGAAATGCTGACAGGCTGCTGTAGCTGATAGCTGCTTGCTAAACCTGATCTCTGCTAAGTCTGCGTCATCAAAGTGGGCCGTTTGTGCTGTTGGTACCTTTTGGTGGATTTTTGACAGAGTTATTTGATAGTACAACATGACTTCATGGCTGGGACTACTTAGCACTAATTAGCAAATGTACGGATCTGTAAGTTTCACCTATGCCATTTAAGCAACCTGCTAACTGCTCATTAGCATCAGCTGAAATGTTAGCACTCTGTTGTCTCGTCTAAAAATGGTCATTTATGGGTCCAAAACTAATTGCACATATTGAACGCAATGCTAAAAATAAAGTTTCAAAACATGTAGTCCAAAAACAAATGGGGGATGTCGCACTACAAATACATTTTACACACAGTCTATGATCATATTGGGTTGTAACAATGACTGTAGAAAACATTGTTTTCTACAGTCATTGGGTTGTAATCACAATGAGTAGAAAGTAGAATTTCTTTTTAGGTTACTTATCCAATTGAAAGCTGTAAATGTTTATATATGTGTTTAAAAAGATGCAAATTCACTACATAAAGTCTGCTATGTAATGGCATGACTTTGTATATCTTACACAGATGGTAAAATTGCTTTCTGGGACAATCAAATATGTGCCTTTAGGTGGTTTGTAATGTGAATACTGTGTTTTGTTGTTGGAGTCAAAACTGTTACTACAAAAGGTAAAAATGGATAAATAAATAAATAAATCTGTCTGTGTGTCCAGAGTTGTAAAAACCTGTCTTGGTATGCCACATGCTTTCAGACTCATGCCTCTGTCTCTAATCCTGGATTGCATTTTCCAACAAGCCGTCCAACCACATCATTATATTGGCTATTTGTGCTTATCATGGGCTTTTCTAAAATTACATAGGAGTGTTTCCACTGCAATAGTAAAAGGTCTGCCTGAGGTGGTAGGTGAGGTGAGGTAGTTATGGCACAAACACTGGGGTTTGACTCATATGTTGAACTATTTTTAATGTTTATTGGATGGCAATTTTTTCACTCTCTGTTTGGTTAAGGTTAGACACTGATAGTAGCTGATTAGGAAAATATGATGGTTTTACAGTGTTAAATACATGTTGGAAAGTTCACTTTTAAGGCACCACTGTATTTGATCCAATCTCAGGGTGATAACACCAGTACATAAACAACTGTGGTTGATGATGTCGAGAAGGTCATCAAGTAAATCAGAAGGTTGGTGTTTTGATTCCACCAGCTCTTCCAGTCAGCATGTCAAAGGGGTAATGATATTGAAACCCAAATTGCCACTGATGCCAGCATTTTGAAGGGTGAGCAAGACTAGAAAAATGCTGTAAAAACACCAGTCCCAGTAGGGCATCTGGGTCATATTCAGGGAAAGGACACATTAATCTTTTCTTGTCGTAGCCTCTTGCACTGATACGAGCAAATATTTAGTCTGAATGCACAATGAATGTTGCTGAGAAAAATTGGAAGGCATTACCATCCAATCGCCCAAACTACCTTAAGTAGATGCTAAGGAGGTCTATGATGCATACTTAAAAGGTAATTGAATGCATCTCAGTAAGTGGGATGCAGAGGTTGCTACTTCCAGGTTATTGACACTGTGATAATAGCATTTAAATAATCAAATTGAAATTTGCATATGTATTAACTTTTAAAAGATGCGACAGTGAGCGGCTCCAGCATTCCTGCATCCCCGTCCGTGGGGTGTTGCATGTTGTGATGATCTTGGCAAACTCTGAACATCACGGTTCGTGTTGCTTAGATCTCCTTCGGAGCCCTTTCCTGTTCGTCATCCAGGCTGTCATTTTTTGTGTGACTGGCAAACAGCTTCAGTCACATCTCTAACACATGGGCTGAACTCTTTTATGGGTCTGTGGATTTGCAGGACAGGAAAACACAGACAGATGCGATCAGATTTGTTGGTGTAAATATAAGTCTTTTAAGCCATATCTGGATCTTTTCCAGACATGGAACATGTGAAATGGGGGCTTCTGCCAGTTCCAAGTGATGAGTCAGTTAAATATGTGTGGCCAAGTGTGGAAGGTCAGCATCACAGGAACACTGTAAGTGGAACGGGTGTTTATTATTTACTCTGTTCCTCAGCTGAACTCTCTCGTTTACGCATATTGAAACTGTTTACATCTTCACTATGAACTCACTCACACACACACACACACACACACACACACACACACACACACACACACATGTCTGGTTTGCTATCCTCGTGGGGACATCCCATTGACATAATGCTTTCCCTAGCCCCTTACCCTAACCCTAACCATTAAAAATGAATGCCTAACCCTAACCCTTACCCTAAACCTAACCATAACCTAATTGTAACCCTGACAGTAAAACCGCATTTTGAGTGTGAAAATTGCTTTCAACCCCGAGGGGACCTGGATTTTGGTCCCCACGGTGCAGAAAGTCCCCACCAGGATAGTAAAAGTCAGATTTTGGTCCCCACCAGGATAGTACGAACCCGTACACACACACACACACACACACACACACACACATGTCTGGTTTGCTATCCTCGTGGGGACATCCCATTGACATAATGCTTTCCCTAGCCCCTTACCCTAACCCTAACCATTAAAAATGAATGCCTAACCCTGACCCTTACCCTAAACCTAACCATAACCTAATTGTAACCCTGACAGTAAAACCGCATTTTGAGTGTGAAAATTGCTTTCAACCCCGAGGGGACCTGGATTTTGGTCCCCACGGTGCAGAAAGTCCCCACCAGGATAGTAAAAGTCAGATTTTGGTCCCCACCAGGATAGTACGAACCCGTACACACATACACACACACACACACACACACACACACACACACACACACACACACACACATGCAGTATATCACAGTTAGTTCCAATTGTTTCTTCCTTATTACTTGTGTTAATTGCATTTTCTTTATAACTGATATTCTTTTTCATCTGTGAGTTTGTCATTCTGAGGCTTCAGTCCATTCCTACGCCTTACTCATTACATGCTATTGCTCGCTCAGGACCTCTTTCTCGATTTAATTTGAATGCCTATAGAATAATCTTTTTGATATGTATAGTGCACTATGAGAATAAATGACAAGCAATATGCAATACGTTTTAAGAGGTCAGCGAAGTGGTGTCAATATAATCACATGCCGCCCGACCAGAAGGCAGATGTTTGAGTTCTGTCTGGGAGAGCTATTTTTACATGTTCAGTTAACTTTGGCTTTTGACATATCTTCTTCTCTCACTCTTTTCTTGGCTTTAGGCTACAAAACTATTTGATTAGGTTCAGCAAAATATATTGTTTGTGATTAAAATATACCCATTCATAATGTTAAGAAAACTGCAGTTCAGACTTCTCCCATTGCTGCAAACCTCTCTGAAATGTTCATTCAGCAGTGAAGTGTCCCTTGACAGCAACTACACCAGCAGCACACATTTGCCTGCAGTCTCATCCTGTCTATCACAGACATTTAGGGACCTCATGAAGTATATCAGACGACAAGGCAAAATTTAACTAAAGGGAGACCCTGTGCATTAATCTCACACTTAAGGGTCCTCATCATGATGTGGGGAACAGAGAGTGTGAACAGTTTAACGTTTAAAAGTTTAACATTTTTCCATCATTTTGCACTGTAATGAGCAAATGGCCAAATCCACTGAACTTTGAGGACTGAGGTTTATAGCTCATTTTCAACTTTAGCCGCAGCAGCAGAAAAGAAATTCTATAAGGTTCATTAAGTAGCTTTTGTAAAGGTTTATGCTATAATCTAGCAGCTATTAAAATAATTATCCACAAACTACATATAAAATATGGACCTAGGCTCCATGACATTACCCACCGGTTTTCTGGACTTTACATATTGAAGCCTTAAATATAGCTCAAAGTGACGATATTTAGATGAGAGGATATAGTGCTACGTTAACGCTTGTAAGCAGTAATCACAATATAAATAAAATACAAAAATGTAATACAACAAAATTGAAGCACACACCTCACATTAGGTCATAATATTTGCCAGATGATTCATTCAAAATGCTCCAAAAAAGCATCAGTCCAGTGGAATAAATAAAATAAATAAATAAAAAATAGAAATAAAAATAAAACATTTCAAAACTTCACCTTTTTGAATTAAAATTTGCTTCAAACATGTTTATTTCTGCTGTAAAGTGAAACATTTTAACATGGGAGTCTATGGGGATTGAGTTACTTTTGGTGACACCCCCAAGTGGCCACTGCAGGAACTGCAGTTTGTGACACTTGTGTATGGACTTCATGTACCAGCCCTGGAGGCTGCCTCATGGATATGTTGGAAAACTTCCAACATCGTGAACTTTTAACTTCAGTCAGAATGTTTAATAAGTAAGAAATACACCATGGCTCGATGAATTTTATGGGCCTTTTCCACAGTTTTTAATTTTAAATGGCTTCAGTTTTTCCCTCATCTGCCTGTAATGCTCAGAGGATCACTGTAAAACTCTGATATTAATAAGTAGTCATACTCATACAGCACTAAGTTATTCTTAACCATGATCTGTCACGCACAGCAAATGGTGAGTAAATGATTATGCATCTTCCTGTTATCCAGAGGACACAGCCATCATTCCCCATCCATACATCCATACATACATTCACGCCTTTCCTTTGTCTCCTTCTCTGTGTTTAATGGCAGTCTCTATCTGACAGCTTTGTGCTTACACAATTTTCCAGAAAACCAATTTGTTGGTTGTCAGCCAGAAGCTCTTTTTTTTCTCATTATTTGTCACAAAGCGATTTGTTCCTGTTAGTTTAGGGCTCTTCTCTGTTGATATGTGCAAGAATTTTCTTCCAGGGTAAACAAAAAGGTGGAGTGAAGTAATTGGCTGCCAGTTTGCCATGTAAGGTTTACCAGATTCGTTGTCTGATCGACCACAGACTCCTTCAAAAAGGCCAGAATATTTGCAGTACAAAAACAACACCGACACTTGCATAGAGGAGTTATAAGGCGGCTAATTTACTCTCATCTACGCAAACAAAGCGATTCTCCTTGGCTAACATGATTTTAGGGCAGAGTAAACATCCTTACAACAGCAAGAGATTCAGAGAAACTCAGCACTGGGCATCATATTGCTTTGGGGACAGCATAATAAATAAAATCTGGTCTGATAAATAAATGTAGAGTCTCTGTATTTAAAGGCCTCTGGTTGAGATTATTAGCAGCTCACACAGTGATTAAAGCCAACTTAAGAAGTTGCCAGCGGCAGTGTTCACACTGCCTAATTGAAACCATTCCTTATTTACTCTTCTCAAATAAGGGGATCAGAGAGCAAGCAAAGTTGGTTTCATTTTCCACATATCTAGCACCTCATGAACCACGTGCACACGCAGTAGCATCCCTCCGGGGAAAGGACAGGGTGTTCATGTTGCACCAAAATGAAAAGGGAAGGAATAAAAAAGCAAAATCACAGATCACAGAAGGATTAATTCCATTTCTGAAGGCAGTCAGCAGTGGAGGAAAGCAGCGAGAGAGGAGGAGGGGAAAATACGTTTCGCCCATTTGCAATGGCGGCCTATTTCTTTGTGTTAATTCCTCCACGCCTTTTAACTTCTAAAGCTCCTGCATTGTGGCACAGTAGGACAGAGCGTGATTGAGAAATTTGGAGGAGTATTTTTAGCCGAAGCATTCTTTTTCCCTGGAGGAACAGCATGTGATTTTTTTTCTCCCCTTCCTCGTCTTTTTCCTCATCATCTTCTTCTTCTACTTTAGCCGTTCCACAATGAATCTCTGGATTTGTACCCAGAAGGAAGAGTTGCAGTTTGGACTGAATCAGCTCTGTATCTACATCACAGGAGCTGCTGTCTGATTGGCACGAGCACGGTTGTTCCACAAATCCCTTGTGCCTCTGTTGCAAACCTGATGATATAGCGTAGCCAGCTTAAAGCGCAACACATCGTTGTTGTTATAGCATGCAGTGTCACATGCGTGAGCTTTACATGACTTTGTCTGCAAAGTGCAAAGAGAGGGCAGTAATGGATCGCATGTAATTGGGATTATATTATAAAATTATTAAGAAAATACAATGATCCCAGAATACATTTGAGCATATAATTAGATTATAGCTACACAAATAAGATTGCATAATGATTTCATACTATTAGCTCACAAAATTGCATTGCATATATGTACCACAGTGCTGGTGTTATAAAAGTGTTTTGGGTTGGTGAAATAAATGCTGAATAAGCAGGCATTGCATTCTGTTGGTATTGAAAATGTTTTTTTTGTTTTTTAATATCCAAAAGTACAAAAAAAATACAGAAATCACATTAAACGTTTGAAGGGGTGATGTCATCCAGCAGCACCAGCTCTAATTGCTTTTATTATTGTGATAACAAAATATATTTTTTTATTTACATACATGCAGGAGGTATGTCATAATTCACTGCTTCACAAGCATTCACACAATAACAACACTGACTGTGTATGACAGTGTGAGTGTCACGAGTTTAAATGCGCGGTGACTGACTGACTGACCCTAATCTGGCTCCTCGTGTCCTTGTGTTGAACTGTGAGAATAAAAAAGAAAAAAAAAAATCCCCGCATCTTGAGCACAAGGAATTCAATACACAAAGAGAGGCTGGAGTATTGAATAGACTATTAGTGTTTGTAGATTTTTTTAGCCTTTGCTCCTTTGATGTTCAGGAACATCAGAGCAATTTCTACACATGAACTTTGGACAACAACGAGATAATCAGGTCAGGATATTTTCAATTGTTGTTGTGTCTTTCATGCAGCACGGAGCAGGAAGTCGTTCACTCAGAGGATATTCTCTGTGTAGTTTAGAGCGTGCTGGAGACAGGACGTGACGGTCACTCGCTGCAAGTAGGGAGCTGGCAGATTAAAGACTGGCTATGTCAGACTCAACTGTGATGGGCATGTTCTCACGTGCACATTTGTCTAGTGATGTCTTACAAAGCTCAGAGCCGCATGATTACAAAAAAACAGAATGTGCATTGTATAGTTTGGGGTTTTCTGATGTTTTCAGTGAAAGTGACAGCCAGTCTCGCCCCCAGCGTTCCTGTTGCAAAGACCAGATAACTTTAAAATGACAAAAAATAATAATAAAATTAAAAACAAAGTGTTAGCAAAAGGCTAATGAATAGGCAAGTTTAATCATTTGCTGATTTAGTAGTAATAATGCTAACTCCATGTGGCTTTTGAACCCTGATTTATCACTCTTCTCTACACCTTCTGTGCCTCCTCTGATAACTTTTCTTGTTGTTAAAGTTTCCACAGTTACTCTACCAACTGCCACTTCAGCTACATGGGCAAGTTACCTATAGCTACCGGGGAAAACAAAAGCGCTATCCTTTTCCTGTTTTGGTAGTGCAGTCAAGCCTTAATTTTCCTGAGAGATTTCGCACACGGTGGCAGACAGAACCGCATAATGAAAGCAAGGCTTGCAGGGAGCCAGTCTAAATGCTGATTATGCCATTATTTCATAGCCACTACACTGTGCAATCAAACTTTACTTGATAAGTTAAGCAAAAAAGCATGTTGATTACCTCTCTAAAGATGATTCATTCTTTTCATGGACTGTACTGGGATCATTTGAAAGGCTTGTTAGCATTGCTGACTCTACCTGAGACCAAACACAAAAAACCAACACTGCTGGCATCGTCAGTCAGGTGTTCCCACACTCGCCCTCGCTCTGACCTCCCATTGAACTTTAGCAGACTGACTTTTCCCATGGATCTGAACCTTTCGTTCTGTGTAGTTTCATTGACTCTAATTAGCCAAAGTGACATTTCCCATGTCTTGTGACAGCTTGTAAAGACAACCAGACCTCCTCATCCTCCTTTTCTCGTCTCTTCCCTCCGCGGTCTCTCATTCTGCACCCAGCTCTTTTTCTTGGCTCTCTCCCACTCGCCCCAGCTGTTTAGCCTGCAGTAAATGTTGCCACATACAGCGTACTGCTGTGATCCGAGCCATCATCCATCCAGGCCCAGGCCCCATCTTTACGTCTTTATGACTTTCTTGTTATGTGGTCACTGCTGCTGTGGCTCTTTCTCCATCATTCCTCTTCGTCATCCAGATATTAAGCTCTATTTTCTAATGCAATTACTTTCATTCCTGAACCTAAACCACTCTCTCTTCCCACACTCATTACCATACATCCAAATTGGCGATGTTGTCTGACAGAAGCTGTGTGTGGCTTGTTGTATTACAGCTGGTTGCTCCCTGAGTGAAACCATTGACAGCTGCTGTCTGCTGCAGGTTTTTGTCCCTCGAGTGTATGTCTGGGGTCCTTGCTGGAAGAAAATAATGCTGAGAAGGAGCTTTTAGCAGCAGCACTGGCCTTAACTTTCTTTTTTTAGAAGCTCAGTGATTGCTGCTCATTAATGTCGGGGCTCCATCCTCTCTTCTTGGACAGTTAAGTTGAGCTGAGAGCAACTCAGAGTGTCAGAACATAGAGGGCTGCTGTGATACAGAGCCATAGCAATCAGCTCTGACTGGAATTTGCTTAACTCACAGATTGAGGAGCTGGAGCAAAAAGCTAACTGCCAAGAAAATGGAAATGACTCTTAAATCAGTATCTGAACTCAATATCTGTTTTCTGGTATAATTGTCAATAGATTTGTAATTGTAGGCAGGTCTAACTGGACTAGAAACCTTCTACAGTGACGAAGAGCTCAAGTGAGAGAAAAAAGGGTGAATCAAAAGGATCTAACAGCCGTGACAAAGAATGGTAATTTCTGTCATTAGGTTGTGTGACAGAAATGGTTCAAACTCCAAGAACTGCAGTGAGAAATATTTCTCAGTACTTCCATTAGTATATTTTTTAACCCCTTTAAGCCTCAACTGTAAAATAATTGCCATAAAAATGCAATTTTTTTTCAACAATGGAAAGTTTATTGCAGCATCTGACAAATTTCTTTAAGAAATTAATTACATTTTAATTACTATGTTTGACTTTCAATTTGTTACAGATTTTTTAATTGTTCAAAAGTGTATTGTCAAATTTATTTAGATTTTTCAAGAGAAAAAAGTAGATGAAGTAGAAGTCCCAAAACCTCAAAAAACTGTATGTATTAAATATGATAGCCCAGATGTTAAGGGGTAAAATCCCTTGTGACCTTAGACATTTCTTTGTGCTCTACACACTGAGCTGCATGAAAGCTAGAATAAGTGTTACAAGTGTGCATGTCATAGTTGATATTGGAGTGAAGAAAATGGACCTAAATGAAGGCACAGGCAGAATGGGTGAGGTTAAAACATGCTGCCATACTTTGTATGCCGGGATCCAGAAAAATAAACAGGTGTGCAACAGTGAGTCAGCGATGGGTGAGTGTGACGAAAGAAAGAGCAAGAGCAGGTGATTCATAATGGAGGAAAGTCTGAGGACATTGAGTAGAAAGGTAGAGAAGAGCCAAATATGGAAAGGTTGAGAAAGGCCAAGAGACTAAATGGGGGAAAAGGAAAGCATCTGTCACTGTGACAGTCAGTGTCAAAATGTAGTTATTGCAAGCTAAAAGTCTTCTGTTAATGGCTTAAAATTAATTATTGCCTCAAAAATGTACATATACCTTGTGTTACGATCAGTCAATGAGGGAAATCTGATTTAGTGTAATTTAGATGGCTTCAAATTACATTTTGTGTAAATTCCTGTGTGAAAATGTGCACTAAAATGATTTGTGAACAAATAAGTAAATTTAATTTACTTCATACTGGAGGAAATTTAGTTCATCTTTGTCGTTTTTTCCAGGAGAAAAACCCACTCTTGCAACAGCAGTGATTGCTTTGGAGAGTCTGTAATTTGTTCAAAGTAAACAGAAGAACAGCTGAATTATGAACATAGGCAGTGGTGGCTGACAGGAAAACACAGAAAACTTAAATGAACACAAATCCAAATTTTCCTGGTTGCTTTGTTTGACAAACAAATGACACTTAACCTTCATGAGAACTTTTCTGCAGCTATCACTAAGCTGTAAGCTCTCACATTAAACCTGTTCCACATGCAAACATGTTTCTCTAACACATTTCTTCCCCACTTCTTTTCTCAGGTGGGACCTCCACTCTGCGCCTCTCATCAGTGCGAGAGCTGCCAGGTCAGCTGCAGGAGCTTTACCAGCAGGGTTTCATTCTGGCTGCTGTTCATCCATTCATCCACCCCTGTGGTCCAGAGTCTAACAGCCCACAGTACCAGCTCTACAGGGCCATACTGGTCCGATTAAATGACGGGTAAGAGAGTCATTTAAATGTGTAACTGACTGAGCTAAGAATATTGTTACATAGGAGAGAGTTCAAATATTAATTCCTACTCAATCTTAGCTAAGCTACTTCCTCTCCAGGCAAATTAGTAATTGTGAAGTTTATGAAAAGAAAAACCAACATACAGTTTTCTTCATGTGCAACAACGTCCCGAAAAGATGGCACACTGTCAGTAAAGTGTTTCTGTTAAAATTGCAAATAGAGATATTTGAATATTATTTGATATTTGAGGATATAAAAAAGTAAAAATACTTCAGTATTTTAATGTTTACTACTTTAAAGTTTTCTGAAGTAAAAAAAAATACTGAAAAAAAAGTTTTGGGGGGCGTTTTTTGGACAAGAATCGGCCTCACCATTAAACTGAGAGCCAAAAGGTTGTGACAACTGGAAAGAAAGGGCTCTTATTAAAAGTATTTTACCAAACAAAGACTGGGGTCTGGCCCTGAGGCAATCATCTTTCATGGGCCTTAGACATCTTAGCCACACTTGTGGGAATAAGACCTTTGTTTGCACAAAATGATGAAGCCATTATAGTCACTTAAGAAAGCCTGTTAAGATTACTAATGTACCTTAATTGGTGTCATTATGCAGAAAAACACTTAGTGGGAATCAGGTTTTGCTTCATCTTCTGCAAAAATGGTAGCTTGACTGGTTGGTGGCAGACATCAGGGTCTACATAATGGTTATGTTTACGGCTATTGTGTTATAGTTCAGAAATTACTTCTTTTTTTGGAATGCATAATAGTAAAAGATTTTCATCATTGTAATCTGAAAACACACTGTGGAGGCTCATATTCATTGTACAACCTTCCAGTGTTGCTATATTGACACCACAGCATCACAACATCTGTTTGCGGCTCTGCAAGCTGTCACATGGGATTTTTCAGCGCTCAAGCCAAAACTGGCTGCATGGCCCAAAGTCACCACTGCCCCCTACATCTGCCCTCCAGCCTCGTGCCTGAGCCCCGCCGTTTTTTTTCTGGGAACTGTGGGGGTGGGCGCACATTTCAGTTGAGGCAGGACGCCAGGGAGCTGGTCCAATGGTGGTTGAAGGACATAAAGGAGCAGTGAATGACAGCACGGGGTGATGGTTACTTTCAGACCGGTCCGATTTCTTCTTAATATCGCTTTTCCTGTAAATAGAAGAACACTGAGTTTTGACTGGATTTGATGGCCCCAAGGGTCATGAAATGTGATCAGTTTATTCAGGACCACAAACTGTGAAGTCAGTTAAAATAAAAACATGACAATCAAAAAGACAGAATCTATGAAGAGAATGTTTTTTTCCTTTTTCTGGCAGCAGTGACATGCAGACAGGTTGAAGCCCCAGTGGCTGCTGTGTCTGGCTCTGAAGCCCAGCTAAGAATTCAGGCCTGTTTACCAAAAACTGTCCACTGGCTGCAGGGCATGGATGTGTGTGAGTGTGTATGGGTTGACAGACAGCACTTGAACCTTTCGCCTGTTTTTTGGATTGTTTGTTGAGCCTCGTTGACTTGCTATCTTTACATTTGCGCCTCTACTAAAGTGGCTTGATGTAAATGTATGTGCATGACACTCGGGATAAAGATGGCTCTGATCTACCTGAGCTGCATCAAATTCAGAAAAATCAAATTCCTCACAGCTTAAAGGAAGAGTACATCCAAAATCAAATTATGCAGTTTACCTCCTGCAGTACTATTTATCTTGATTATTTGGATATGAGTTATCCAGGTTGTAGAAGTCTCTGCCTTTCCCAGGAATGCAATAGAGCTGCGCACATCTTGCAAGTATTGGGTTGGACCCCCTTTTGCCTTCAGACCTGCCTTATTTTTTTGTGGCATAGTTTCAATAAGGTGCTGGAAGGATTCCTCTGATATTTTGGTCCCAATTCACATGATAGCAACACACGGCTGCTGCATATCTGTTGGCTGCATCCATCAGCGTAACTTTGTGCTGAACATTGGGGGGGTCAAGATCTCTGTCTAAATAAATAAATAAATCTGGGTAAATTCCCAGATGATTAAACATGCAGCTATTTTGCTGGTAATACCTGAAATGAGTAAAGAAAATCAACAGCCTAGTTATGCAAGATAATTCATCATTTTATTGGGGGGGGTTATGTTGGTTGGGTCTGATTATTGGGGGGGAGGGGGGGGGGTCATAACCCCCCTAACCCCCCTGGAAATTACGCCCCTGGCTGCACCTCCAGGATGCAAATCTACTGTTCCATCACACCTCAAAGGTCCTACTGCATTGAGATCTGGTGACTGTGGAGGTCAAGTGAGTACAGTCAACCCATCATCAAGAAACCAATTTAATATGATCTGAGCCTTGTCTCCATTTTACCTTGTGTTGAAAGTGTGGACTTTAAACTACAGTATTACCAGTTTTGATTCCTAACAGTGCAGGTTTTATTGACAATGTGTTGCATAGAAGTCCTGCAACACACAAAATAGATTGCAGCCAACAAAATAACCATGTTTGCCATGTTTACATCTTACTGTGAATAACACACAAATTGGTGGATTCCAGATGGTGGATTCAAACACACGACCTTCTTCCTGTGAGGCAACAATGCTAACCACTGTGCAAATCAATCTGACAAACTGAAGAAATTGTTGTTAAAAAAAACTGTCATGCTCAAATCATTTATTATTTCCTGTTTGTTTTAAAGCAGTTACACTCTAAATCCCTCATAAACACTTCAGCTCATCCCTGCATGATGGTGCCACTAAAGAGCTCCATTCTGTCTCCTGTGGCTGCTTGTGAGTCACAGTTGTCATGCAGACCTGGATCTCACACAGATGGAGCAGAAAAGACAGTTGGAGGCATTTGAGATATAATCTAGTTGTCACATTGTTTTTAATTCCTGTGTCACACGAAACAATGTAAATATATAAAAAGCACCAAAGTTCAGAGAAAAAAATTTGCTAAATTTGGAGTGAACCATTCCTTTAAACCACATTCCTAAATACTGACAAACTGTTCTTGTAGATCTTTACTTGCTGAGCAAAAATGCAACACCACAGTCACTAATCTGTAGTGACATTTCAGTCATTTAGCTAACTCTTTCACCCACAGCGACAATGCAATAACTGCAGAAAACCAATACCCAATATTACAAGCAACCAAGAGTAAGGAGTGTAATAATAAGAGCTGCTGTGCCCCGACAGTTGTTCCACAACCACAGAGTGATCATGTAAGAAAAACTATAAAACTAAAGGGAGGCTTACTCTGACAGGAATTTATTGTTGATGTTCAAAGAAATAAATATTTGAAAACAGAAACAGGCATGCAACCAGGAAGGTGACAAAGTTTCAATAAAACAACATGAAATGAAACTTTGTTTATCCTTATGGAAAATAAAACAGAAATAAAATAAACAAGCAAACTAAGCATTACACAAAAACAGAACAAAAGATAAATAATGCAGCTCAAAAAAAGTCACAAATGAGAAGTAAACAAATTAGTTTGTGCAATTGTATGCTGATGATAATTTAAATTCATTGGAGGAGTGAGCCAGTCTTAAGATACCTCTTTCTTTTTCCTCATCCCTGCTAGTGTTTGCTGCAGATAGCAGGCTTGTTTTTCTCCCTTCAGCGAAAAACAAAACAAAACAAAAAAGAAAAACCCTCCACTGATTTTTCTTGTTGTACAGTATGAGAAACAGCCTCCACAGTGTGGGATAATTCATCACAGCAAGCATGACAACTTAATTTGGGTTTGTCAGACTTTCTGTTTTATCTTTATTTACAGTAATTTTGGCAGAGTTGAGCAGTGCAGGTCATTACGATATGCCCTGCTTACTGTCACTCACCTGACAGCCACTGGGAGACAGTGACGTCTCTGCCAGAAAAAGGGAAAAACATTTTTAAAAGACTTAGTTGCTATACGGTCATCTGAGGCATGCTTGCTCAGGAAATAAATGAATGGAGAGGAGAGGTCGAGAGAGCGTTTACAGTAGGATGCTCGTCAGAGCCTGTCAAACAAACTTGTTTCTATAACGATTACCAAAACAATGACATATTTTCTGATGTGTCACATCTGTGTTAAAGGTGCAGGTGAGAGAGTGAATGAATGAAATGCTTTAATTATTTGTTAACTCAAGTTCTAACTGAGGTGACACCTAAGAGAATGGAAAATTGGAGATTTCAACATGGAAATCTACAGGAATTGATTTTACTGACTAATTTATTGATTTTATTTTTGGAATGGATCCCAAGTGGCTGCTTCAGGAACTGCAGATTTTGGCACCTCCATTTGGCTTCATTTTTCTGCATCATTGTTTAGCACTGGTTAAAACCACAGTGATAACCATATATATTAGGCTTATACTGAAGTGCATTGCATATGACATTTGTATCTCATAATAAAGATCCTTCCTATCCTTCCTATCAAAAGGATTGCAAAATAGAACTGAGTCATTCATTTTAAACCTGATGATTAGAGATGCTTTATTTTCTGTTTATGCAGAAAATAAAGTTGACTTTTACTCTGCTAACACCAAATGCATGGATTATATTACAATTACACATTAAAGAAAATTAATGAAATGCCCCAATATGATGCTGTGTAACCTTCACAAGCCCAAAAAAAATCACAAGTTGAATTTTATTGAAATAAAGGTCAACACGGTAGCATCTGCAGATTTGTCAAAAATCATATTTTTTCAAATTAGTTTCAGTCCTTTTTTCCCCAGGACACCCATGCCCCACCTGCAGGGGTTTGGTGTAGTTAGAATGCATGGCACCTTATCTTCCCTCCCTTCTGTGTCCATTAGTAATCACCTCTGATGCTGTTGTATAGAACACTTCAGGCTCACGTTTGGCATGCACAGATATTTGTGCACATGGTCTCTGCTCCCCTTGGCTCTGGAAAACTGGACAGCAAAAATATTGACTCATTGAGTGAAAGGGCAGCAGCTGAATAGACTGCATTTCTTGTATTTTTTTCTTAAAGACATGCTTGCCTTGCTCCTGCGAAAAGGGACACCATAAGGGGGAAGAGGAATGAAAGCAAATAACAGCTGGATAGAAAGAAAAAGACAGAAGGAGGCTGAATGCTGTTTAAAAAAAAACAGGAGAGACAGAGATTGAGTGAAAAGGGCAGGGAAGTCTACCATCCTTTGATGGCCTCAGCCGAATGCAAGGCCCAGGCTTTATCTGCAGTGTCTGTCACCGTGGAGACAGCTGCTCACATCAGCACCAGCCCAAGGGAATCCAAAACTCCACCAGGGGATCAGGGAAGAGAAATCAGCAAAACCAGAAAGGAGAACATCTCCTCTGCTGTTCGCTTTCCCTGTCAGGCCCAGGGATCAAAAGAAGAAGAAGAAGAAGAACGTGGGGAGGGGTTGGGGGGATGTGGAGGGTTACAATGAAAACATGTCAGCAGGCAGCCATTCATCCATCGCTCCAAAATGAACAGCTTTTTGTGACTATACAGAAAACAAAGTGAAAGTCAAAATAGAGGAGCTGACTGGTGTACAGCAGCTATATTTATATTTGACATGCACAGTATGTCTGCAGACACAATCCCAGTTAAGTCTCTACAGTATTAACCTCAGTGTGAAAGGCTCAGTCAACAAGGCAATTCAAATGGACGGGGTGATGCTGTGGGAATTTAACAAAGAGGTTGTGTACATTCACCGTTATGTCATCTACACGTGTTCAGATGCAGTCACCTGACTGACATCTTGTTGGGGGGGTAAAACTTTAAAAACCCTATATTTTAATTTGTCACTGGTGGTGTTCAAGCCCATTACATCCTGCAGTGGGAAAGAAGAAGAAATGCATACAAAATGGATTGCACCGTTTGAAAATTTAAAATGTCAACTGTCAAATTTTCCAGTGTTCAATTTGGTCACGATGGAATAGGGTTACAGTTCAGCAGGCAATGTCTGATGGGATATATTCATCATTATTGGGTAATTGCAAAGAGCTCCTGTGTGCTTGCAGGGAAAGTGAGAGATGAAAGAGAGAGATGGGTTGAGAGGGAGGATAAGGATGGAGAGTGTGCAAGAGGGATGGAGAAGGAGGAAAATAAAGAGGTACGGTCTGAAAACCATTACGGGGGGATTCGCTCTGGTGAAATTATTCACGAACCTGTGAAAATGTGACATTAGAAGAGTTGTGCTGTATTATTAAAGCACCACAGTGGCAGAGTGCTAAACATGGGTTCAGATGCACCCTGACTGTGTCGTCATAGCAATAGATGAGTTGGGGTGGGAGAGGACTGACACGACTTTGTTTCTGATGCAAAAAGGCCAGAAGGAAATTCATATTTTGAGTCATTCGCTGACTTTGCCGTGGAATGCTTTTATGCACCCTTGACTTTCTTTCTGCCGTGTGAGTGAAAAGCTTTTTTTGCATACAGAGAGTGCAGTTTAACTATTCTCAAGCCGTTTCCTCAATTGGGTGATATTAAAGTAATGATTTAAAGCATTTTACTGAATGCACACATGCTTACTTAGTGTAAGTGAAAGTATGTTTTAGCTATATATTTCTATGAAATATACTACAGGAGGTGAGAGGTTATGATTTCAGCAATGGTATCAGTTTTTGTGGGCAAGTAAAAGAGGGGATAAGTCATTTGCTGAGAGGTTTTCAGGTTGCAGGAGGCAAGTTTGGCCCACAAGTTGAAGAATATCCATTCAACGCTGTAATCAGGTTTTAAAGCAGATAAGCAACAGGGTAACGAGAGTGACAACTCTCGTGGTTAGTATGTCCACCGCTTTGGTCAACAGTGAAGCCACAGCTTCCCCTTAACAAAAGAACTGAGTTGTTAAGTGTCCAGCTGTGGCTCATGAGGTAGAACTGGTCATATACTAACCAGTCGTTCAGTCAGCAGCTCCCTCAGTGCCACTGAGCAAGATATTGAACCCACAAATAATGTGTGAATAGGTCGATGTGGCTTGTGTGGTTTGCAGCAAAAAGCACTTTGAGCAGTCATTACATTAGAATTAGATTTAGAAGAGTGCTCTGTAAGAACCAGTCCATCTACCTTTATTGTAAAATGTATATTTTGGGTGTCAGCATCTGTGAGGAGGGCACAAGATTTTTGGTACTGGAACCTTTCTGGTTTGTCTTTGTAGTCACTCGATCGTATTTTACTAGGCTTTTGTTGGGAATAAAGAGTCCTTGTGCAGAGCAGAAAATATACAACATTTGCAAAAGTGAAACCTTGAAAACACCGATTAACACCTGGTGATGATTTATCATTTGCTTCATTTTAAATGCATCCATATTTAGTGCAGCTTGGGGCTGCTGTAGTTAGCAGTGTCATCTCACAGCGAGAAGGTCCTGGCTTTGGATCCACCAGCTGGCTGGGGCGTTTCTGGGTGAAGTTTGCACTCTCTCCCCATGTCTGGATACTCCAGCTTCCTCCCACAATCCAAAGACATGCATGTTAGGTGAAATGGCGAGCCCAAATTGTATCCTCTCCCTGTGATACCCCTGCAGCAGATTGGCGACCTGTCCTTGGTGTACCCTTCCTCTTGCCCTATGACATCTGAGATAGGCTCCTTCCCAAATGCATCTTTAAATTGGATAAGTGGAAGAAAATGGATGGGTGGATGGATGTGTCAGTATTTATAAACAATGACAAGTGAAAGGCCTCCTGCTACACTAAAAATTAGCCTGTTGTCCCAAGTGGTTAAGTCATCAGACGATGGCCAGTGGGCTCTCAGACTGGATGTTTCAATACCTAACTCTTTATTGAGCAACACTCAGGGGTAAATAGTCTGTTTTTGGTTTATGGGGAGACAGCTATGATCTCAGCTATTACCAAAGAAGTAAGCGGTTATTGCCAGGAATTACCAATCGCTAACCAAATATCTTCTTCTTCTTAATCGAGCTGTGAGTCGCCAAAAGTTCTCTTCAAAGCGTTGTTCTGAGAATAATATTTTGAATAATAGACAGCAACTAAACTTGTTTTGGACATTTTTTCAGTTTGGTGTCCACTGGAAAACAATAATGTATCAACACAATCACTTTTCATACTTCAGTGAACAAGTGTAATTGGAAACCACAGATTTACAGATGATGTTGCCACTACAATGCTAAAACAAATCCCAAAGCAAGCCATTAACAGGTAATATGCAATTAGTTTCCATGTGAACGTTCAGCTCCAGTGGGAGTGATTAGTCTAACAAAAGATGTTCTACGGAGAAACAAAGCATGTGACCCGTCTGTGGCAAGAGACGAGAGAGGATGGAGTGGAGCAGGTGTACTCACACAGGAGGGAGCTCCACATAGGTGGGCAGGCATTTGACACCCGTCTAACCACACGAGGCTTCAGGGGTTGACAGCCGGTGCTGCAAGCTGCATGAAAAGTCACCGTTTCACACAGTGAAGATGGACTGCAGGTGATGCAGCTGCTATTTTTAACCCAAGGCCTCCCTCCAGGACTGAGAGCTCAGTTTGAATTGTTTTTCCCTGCCCTTTCCTTTCTCTGCTTGCAAAAGTCTCCATGAACGTTTAGTATTAGTTTTCCAAGCCTCCTCCATAGAAAACATTTAATAGCACATAAGTAAAGGAAATGATTGCGCTTTAGAGTGATTTATTTATTTAAAAGTCTTTTAGAAGGACTGAATCACTTTTGTTTGAATGGCAAATGATCGGCCGTTGTTTTAATTTTTCTTCAACATCCAGTAAAGTGAAGGACACTTTGTTTCATCCTTTGAAGCTGTCTTTTAACTTCCGTCACATAACTGCACAATAAACCTCTGGGTGTTTTCTCAAGCATGTTTCATAAGGTCGAAAATGTGAAATCAGATTTTAAAAACTGAGACTGTAACAAAACAAATGCTTCCCTCTCTGCTGCACCGTGTAAACTCTACTAGCTGACAGCATCTCTGTCTCCATTTCTCTGTTTTGTTTCCTGAAGAAGTGCCTGAAGCCCAGCCGAGCTGGTTGGTTCAGATTTATGTCGCAACCAACAGGGGATACATGTACCTTTTCTGGCAGTGCCACCAGGCTTTTGCCGTTGTGCCTTTGATTGTTATGACGCTGCAAAAATAAAGAAGAAGAAGAAGAAGAAGCTCCCAGCTCGTCGTAATGAATGTTTCACAGAGTGTGTGAAATTTTTGCTTAACAAGTCAGCCGGCCCAGTTTCTGCTC
Organism: Pelmatolapia mariae; assembly: GCF_036321145.2. Lineage (NCBI taxonomy): Eukaryota > Metazoa > Chordata > Actinopteri > Cichliformes > Cichlidae > Pelmatolapia > Pelmatolapia mariae. The sequence continues at coordinate 70,428,875 of NC_086236.1, forward strand.
TGCTGTATGCTGCAGCAGCAGTATACACTGAGCGATGGGTGTCAGTGACAGTCGAGTATAAGTGCGTTCCCTGCTTGTTTTTTTTAATCGATCAAGTGAAATGACTCAGTAATCCCTCATACTCTGAGGTCTAATATGCAAATAGGCCTGGATTTAAAGTGAAAATGCAATACAATATTTTACTTTACATGCTCGATGTTTTTGACAAGGAAGAAAAAAATAGCTTGAAAATGAGAGTGAAATGAAAAATATATATATAAATGAGCTCTTGGGTTCCCTGTGACTATAAAAGTGTCTTTTATGCCTAAAAAATCTGACAGTTTGGACTTTAAAGGGGTGCTATTATGCTCATTTTCAGCTCCGTATTTTATTCTGGGGCTCTACTGGTGAAACCTTTCATGATTCACAGCTCAAAAATAAGTGCGTTTTTCATTTTTTACTGGCCATTTATGCAGCCTCTCAGTACATTTTCTGGCTGAAACAGTCTCAGCTTCTGTCCCTTTAAGCCTGTGTGCACTTAAAGTTTGCTTCTGCTATCTCAGACGAAGTTAGCAGTTCCCTGCTCAATCCTGAAATTCCCACCAACTTGTTTTGGAAATTTCAGAAAAATAGGGACATTCGCAATAATGTCAGCTTGGCATAAGGAAAAAAACTGTTTGACAAAGCTCTATAGATGTCATTTGTTCAGAGACTGCAGTTGCCATTTAATTTGTAATTTTCTTGTAAGTATGACCCCGAGACAAACTGGCGACCTGTGCAGAGTGTACCCTGACTCTCACCCTATAGCAACTGGGATAGGCTCCAGCCAGCCAAACATTACAGAAGTATTTTGACATTTTGTAAATGGGTTTATTTTCTTTTTTTGCTTAGGGTTAAATAAAACTATCTATGCCACTCATCTGTGAGCTGAAGAGCCAGGTGATGGCTAGTTCACCAGGGGAAAGTGCAGGGAGCATGACTCTGCCACTAAAATAATCCACCAACAAGCATATCTTAATACAAATTCACATTTATTAAATTACCTGAAGTGGTCTGGTAATTGTGGTCTGTTTGCATTGAAAATATATTCTGACGTATTTCTTAGCACATCTCACCAAAAACTACTCCTTTTGATACATCCAGTGGGGCCGTGGCAGGAAAATCACTGCGATAAAGCATAAGGATCACACAGCGACACACAAAGAGGATGAGACACGCACGCTCACTCAGAGCCTGAACTGAGAAGTTGCAAGGGCAGCCCCTAATACACACAGCAGCTTGCATGCATGCATCTTTTACCCTCCTGCACATCAGGTGTCCGTGTAAAGCCAGAGCTCATGCAGAGCAGACGTACAGCCCTTGCACGCAAACATGTACTGTATGTGCACACTGACTCAGCTGTACCCTGAGCAAGACTGTGTGTGGGGCTTCTTCGCCTTGTCAACAGGATGAGAAGCTGGGAGATAGAAGCTGGGGCATTAGTCTTCTTGGGGCTGGCTCTGGGATTTCCTGCAGAGGACAAAGTAGGAAAATACAATATCATATAAATAGATTCTCTGTGCTCAAAATACTGATATGGCCTCAAAGGGGAGGGCTGCAGGGAGGAGGGGGGGTGGGGGGGGGGCAGATGAGATTTGCATTGAAATTCCTGCCTACTGTGTGTGTTTTCTTTCATCCATGTGGATCTTTGCCTCACTTAAGTGTTATTGTATTTTTCTTTTACCTCCCACTGGGCAACAATAGCATTAACAAAGCTTCTTGATGCAGCATAATTTGTTGATAGAGGGTTCTTTGTATTTGATTCCTGGGTCTGTCAATAGCACCCTGTTTGTGACTGTAATTTTATAATTTTAAGCTGGCTGTGAATGTGGGTTTGCATCGGTGGCTTTATGTATTCTGAGCATTTGCTCAACAGGCCGGTTCACTGAAAGGCTGAAATTCATTGTCACCCCAACTGTGTTGCATGCAGGGTGGAAAGGAGCCAGCCAGTCAGCCCACCGTGCAAACTACAGCTGGAAGAGTGCCTGTCTGCTGAGCAGGTGCCCACCCCAGAGCTCATCCAGGGCTACGTCAAGAAGGTAGGTCTGTTTTACAAATGCCAAGCTGAATGTCTTGTTAGGTTGTGCCCAGCTGGAAAGAGGATAGCAAGAGATAGGGAGGGATGATTGCAGAGAAATTGCGGTGGCTTTTACTCCAAGCAGATGAATGTAGTTGGTGGTTTCTCTAGACTGCATTATTTCTGCTACCAAACCTTAAATTGCTTTATTCAGCATGTCACCTTGTCTGAAGACCCAGAGAACACAACACTTAAATGCCTACAGCTCTGCCAGCAAGCAATCATGTTGTAATCTTTTAATAACACCTTGTCACCGAATGTTTGGAGCAAAGTTGCCAGTGAAGAGGAGTGACAAAGTTTGATTTATTTATTTTTAACATAATTGCAACCTTACACCTTGATAAAACGCAGACAGTAGCAAGATGGAAATATTCCACAAATTAATAGCAACATTACAACTTTCATTCTGTTTCATTCTTTCATTCAGTCATATCTGCAGAGTTGAATTGTTATTGGTAAAATACAGTAGAGCCAAATGGATATAGGATACCGATGTTTGGTGATTTAAATGTGAGATAAATGGGCTGATATTTTGTTTTTGATAAGGGGAGTTTCACACAAACAGATTTCCCTGATGTTTGCTATGTGTTGCTCTTTTTTAGCAGCCAGTAGGTGCTCTTTCTATACTCTCAACATCATGTCCACATTCTGCAATCCTGTCTGTTTTTCTTTCGCGAAAAAATCATATTTCTGCTCTGATGTTCAACAATTTTTGCCATGAGTATGATGACAAATTATCTACAAAGAAAACTAGTTGTTCTGCAAATGGTGACTAAATAGTACAAGATCCACAGTCTTTGCAAAATATTATAGTTTAGGATTATTAACTAAAAGCTATGACACATAGAGAGGGCACCAGACCTACAGTAAGTAATTAAGTGTAGTATGAGCATTAGTCAGATTAAAGAATGGTAAAAAAAAATCTACCTAAACCCAAGATAATTATTTTATAAAGGAGGGATCTGATCAAAGGTTACCCGAGCATCTCCAGCCTCGACCCACATAATTAGATCCAATCCAAAATGAGATTAGCTTGACCCAAATACTGACAGACCACCAACAATTAGCAAATAATGAGCAGCAACAGAGTCATTTTACCTGCACCTCCATCTCACCTCAGAAGAACAGATTCTTCTCCTGCTTGCTAATTTTGTTTTACATTGTTTGGTATAAAATACAGAGTAGCTGGACCGATTCAGTGTTAAACAACTGATGTATTAAAGTAGTAACAGCATAATCGGCAGCTGTCTTAATTAGTTGGATAATTGCACCACATAACCATAATTGTAAGATTTGTTTGTTTGTTTTTTAGTTTTTTATGAATGTCAAAGTTTAAAATCATTGTTACATTGTTGTTAGAGTTGTATTAAGCTCACTTCCTATATAAAACAATTTTTCACCACTTCAAGCAAAAACACACTGTTAAGACCAACAAGGCGATGAAGGAGAAGACACATGCAGTAAATGTAAGCAAATAATTGAACAGCGCACCACCAAAATTACTTCAAATACATTTGTGCTTACATTTGACTTACGCTGTGTCACTGTAGCACTCTAAAGCTGCTGCTGCTGCCACCTTGTTTCAATAGTTTCACACTTCAAATTTGAAAGAGCGTCATTAATGGCAAGAGCTCAGTGGAAAATAAGGATGGAAAATACTCTTTATTTACTTACACTTAGAAAAGCTGCTGTCAGTAAGCATCAATGAAATGAAATTGTTATCAGAAATTTAATTGAAATATTCTGGTATAATTTTATGTGACAGCTGGCGTAAACACCTGCTGTCTCATAAATTATTTTCTTACAGTAATAAAGGAGCAAACCCAAATTATTAGAACCAGAGTTGTACATAAAAAGTTCTTTTTATTCATTTATTTATTTAGTGAACGTGATGTTTTTTTTAATGAGAACTTGGTATCAAACTGTGGTCTCATTCTTTGAATCTTAGTCAAAAATCCACTCTATTTACAGTTGTCTTTTGCTCTCCACTTATTCTCTGATTGGTTCTGTAGCTGCTAGCTTGTCCACGAGCTAGTTGCAAACAAGCTAGCACTTCAGTGGGTTTTGGTGTTTATGATTTGTGGTATTGATAATCCTCTGCTGGTCATCATGTTGAGATATGAAGCAGAATAAATGTTGCGATAACTTTAAAATACAGAATATTGCCCCTGTGTCTCAGTGAAGCTGCACATATCTATCTGTGATAAAAGCCGTGTTTCCCTCATGGTTCACGTCTAATGTTAATTAGCAAACCAAGCAGCTTGCATAGATGTATTTTCCATAGAGAAGATGAAAGCAGCAAACAGGAGCCAGAGATTTGAAATCACTGATTTAATAATGAATTGGCTGTGTATCATATGTCACTGTTGTGAATACATTGCTGCTGAAAGCCTGCTTGAAATGGCACTTCAGATGATATATACGACACGCCCTCCTCTTTTGCAGGCTGGCAATGCTGCGTCATCATGATTCAACTCTCCTGCCTAATCTATATATTACCAGCCCTGATGCCGGCCTTTTGAGCCCCGCTTCTGAACCTTTCTCTGCATTTTGCCCTTCGATTAGTCATGCAACTGCAGCCCTGTAGGACCTCATTACTGTTGGTTATCATTTTAATCTACTGAGCGGCTACACGCCTGCTGAAGTAGGAGCAGGAGGCCATGCTACAAATCTATTAAAAGGAGAGTGGACATGGATGAGTGGTAGAGAAGTGAGCAAAGAGGGCGGTTTTCTTGAGACACTCTCTTGGGTTCTATTGCTGCCTCCATTTTCCTTTCTTCATCTCCTTTTCTTAACTTTCATATTCAGTCCTTTTTCTTCCGTTCTGTCTCAGTCTCTGTCATTATCCCTTTAGCCTCTGTCATTTCTACCCTCGCTCTGTCTGCGCTCTCTATCTCTCTCTCCGGGGTTTTCATCTTGACCTTCAGACACCTCCTCCTGGTGCCACTTTAATAACTTACGGGGGAAATAGAAAATGTGGTCTCAAGTCAAAATTGAAATGGGTTTTTCACTACAGGCTGTTGATATTCTGGTGGCAGTATCAGGGAAGCTACTTCCTGAATATTTTTTCATCAAGTTTGTGCTCAGCATCATTTCTGCTAATGAAGAGAAATGATGTGATTTCGACCTCAAATCCTCATTTTCTTGACCTGAGGTGGCTCCATCTGGGCCAGAGTGACTTGTGTGTTCATTTAAATTGATAAGTTCAGAGGAATGCTGATTTTTAATTTTATTCTCCATTTACTCTTTTATCCCCAGCAGTATATGCAGGACATGACTCCTGAATTAGCAATTGTTCTCATTTTCAGAAATAGCATTAACCCTTGTTTGATGTGGCCAAACAAGCAGTCTTGTAGTTGCAGTAACTCTCGAACCACTTCTTTTTTTATCTAAAAAAATCAAACTACTCTCATTAGTAGACAGTGATATTCCAATAAGTTCAGTTTTCTTATGAAATGCCTTGAAACTGAGTAAAATAAAGACATTTACACACAGGCATTAAGGTTCGGTTTTTAGGTTTAAGCTGTCAAATTGCTTTCTCTGTGTTTAAGTAAACGTAAAGTCTAATTACAAAGTAACTATTCATAATTATGCTCAATAACTGTTAGAAGTTAAAGCTCATTTGTTTTCTAAACAAAGAAAAACTAACACTTGAAGACAGGACAGTGTGTGACAGAAACACATTTTCACCATTATTAACATATAAACATACAGTAACAGTCAAAAGTTGGGAGACATTTTAAGGGGTTTTCATCACACATTGTAGATCATTGCTGAAGATACATTACAAATAGGTTTGTGGAAGCTGCACAAAGAGAAGCCATTAATGACTTTGAACACTTTAGGCTCACCTGGAGTTTTTTCAAAAGTTTTAAAAGAGTTTCCAAACTTTCTCCACTCTTTAGTTCATCTCATGCCAGAACAGTTGAAGCTGCGCTGAAGTTGGGTAACTGTCGAGGTCAGAACATCTGATGAAGCAGCCCATCACTGTCCTTCTCGGTTAAGCATCTCTTACAGAGCCTTAAGGTGCATTTAGGTCTTCCTCAGTAGTGGCTCCTTTGAAGCAGTTCAGCCTTAAAGGCCTGATTCACACAGACTCCTCCCAGCAGCTGGTGCAGATGATGAGTTCCTCCTGCGTGAACTTATGAAGCATTGACTCTAATCTGAGGCATTGTTAATTGGCAATTTGTGATGTTGGTAACTCACTGGACTGACCTTCATGTCATAAAGTAATGATGCACTGTTGTTTCTCTACTCATCCAAGTTCTTTCCATAATTATTGGATTGCTGCTGTAGTTAACATAACTTCAATACAGCACAGCTGATGATCTCAAACACATTAAGAAAGCAAGAATGATGTTAGTTTATTTTTTTAAAAATCATTCCAAGTTATTATTAAGCTGCTTAAAACATTGAAAATAGTGTACAAAGCTGTTGCCATGTAAATAGCTGGATTTTCTTTGTGAATTCTTTTGTATTTACATTTTCTTGCCAGTGAACACTTTCATTTCTGCTGTGTAGGAAAAAAAAGAAACAGTTACTAGTACAATGAGTCAATATATGTGTGTGTGTGTATTTATATCTTTGTGGGGACCAAAAATTGGAAGTTTACTATACTTGTGGAGACCGGGCTTTTGGTCTCCACAAATATACAGTTTGAAGGCATTTTTGAGACTCAAAATGTGGTTTTAGTGTCCGGGTTAACAATGTGTTTCCCACGTTAGGAAAATAATGGTAATTCAGTATTCTGGTTGGTTGGCTGGTGTATCATTTGTTTGGCTCTAGGGAAACAATGTTAGACCTCCTAATGAACTGAGTAATTCTCTAGTAATAATGTGAAGTTGACTGTTTTTTTGTTTGTTTGTTTGGTTGTTTAAGTATTTCAAATGATGAGATGCAACCTGTGATCTTCTGACTTTGCATCTGTTTACATTGTCAGGGTTTTTTTTTATTGTGTCAGAATGTGCAGCACAGGACACCGAAGGCATTCAAACAAAAATGAAGCATTTATTTAAACTGTAAACAGAATGATAAACTAACAAAATACCCAAAACCCACAAGAGATCATAGAGCACTTGACATAGAGAAACATAAAAGCACAGCATTATAGGGGCAAGTCGATACACAGAGGACTTAATAGACAAGAGACAGGTGAGAGAAATAAGACACAGGTGCAGACAATCAAAACAATCAGGAGGAAATAAAATGTAAGACAAACAAAAGCGATGACACAAGGAAACACAAAAACTGAAACTAATGACGAGAACAATCACAATAGAGCAAGGAACCAAGGACTCACAGTATACTTGGAATAATAGTGAAACCAAACAGGAGCCAAAAGCTAAAAAAAAATCCCAGAGATCAAATCAGTATTTGTGGTATGTTGTCTTACTGTAGGGTCTTTACCTCACAATATAAATTGCCCTGAGGTGACTGCTGTTGTGATTTGGTGCTAACCCCAGCAACACTGTATACACCTTAAAAGAGGTGGTAGCATGGCTTTGTACAGATTAACATTTGTGTTCAAAGCACTTGTGTTGTTAGAAAAAGACAAAGCTTGTATATGCACACGAGGAGCCCATACAGAAATACAGAGCAGGTGGACTGCAACACAAAGGAGGGAAAAAGACAAATAATTGATATAAGGATGCAATACAAGCAAATGTTTGCAGTTTTGATTTTCTAGTGAATGGAAACTACTCTTTTTTCACACGTGATTATTTGAAAGACATATGACATTATTTGTGCATGCGTTGCTTTGGCTCTGCTGTTGTTGTGTGAACGCACTGTTTGTGACTCTCATTTTGTCATTTATCTTTGTGGTTATCTGCAGTCTTAACAAAAGTCCTGATGCTGGTGGTCTATTGTCAAGATGTCTCTTGAGAAAGAAATCTAATCTGAATGTTCTACATTGTCAAGCAAGGGGTTTAATGAAATGATGATGATAACAATAATAATGGCACCAAAAATAAATTCAATCATTACAGCCTGCTGTTTGAATCTACTGTTCTATCAACTGCACCAACATTATACAGTCAGAGCCATTCATTTCTCTCTTTGACTGCCTGCATTACCATTAAATGAGATACACCAGTTGCTCCCTTTTATCTCAGCAATTCCATTTCAACATATTGGTATGGGGAATATGATGTGGAAGCACCCAGAGAGCATTCAGCTGATATTAAACAATATGGCTGGAAACAATGTGACTGTTTTCCAATTTAATTTCATAGTGAATAACCTGCAATTTGATTTTTATTTTCTTCCCTCAATGTTACTCGAGATAGAGACGGGTGCCGCCTTGGCTTGGAGAGGGGGTTGGTTGGTGGACCGGGGCAGAAATGGAGAATGGCATCATTAACATTCCCTGACAGTTAACGTTTCAATCTCGCTCTGTAGCAGAACCCCAATATTGACATAAAAGGCCAGACAACAACAAGACAGAGAAAACAATAGAGCGCTGAATCTGGGATGTGGCCCAGGTCTGAGTACAGGGTTGTGGCTGTTCCAATCTAATCAAAACTGTGATTGGAGAAGCTGCCGGAAAGGAATGAAGAGAAGTGAAGGAAAAGGAAAAACAAAAATTTAACAGATGCAAACAACTCCATGAAGCCGTGGAAAGAAAAAAAACCTATCAATTCAAGTTATCTGATTTCAAACCAACTCCTGAAGTTTAGTTTCAGCTCTCTTAGGAAAGATTTGTTTGGGGGTCTCCTTGTTCTTAATCTGGATCCTGATCACTGGATACTGTTCAAGACATTTCAAGGGCTAAAACAACTATTTTTGCCACTAATTAGTCTGCAGATAACTTAATTGATCAACTGACTCATGTCGTAGCTTCCAAAATATCAATAAAATTACGAGTGGACATCTTCATCTTGCATGTTAAACATTAGAATAATTAGCCTGCTGACTTAGCCTCTGGCAGCAATGGTCATTTTTCAAGGTTTCATTTTGAGTCATAACTAAAAATAAGTCTGATAATATCCAATCTTCCTCAGAAGAGTTGTCTTAAGCTGATGATTATAAGATCTCATTTTGGCAGCTACTCTACATCACCAATAGTAGATAAACAGTTTCTGTGACGAGATGTAACCAAAAATTATGTCCTGTGATCACAAATACAGAGTTAACTTCAGATTTGGTACCACCAGGGTTCCAGAACCTCAAAAAGATAATGTTTTATTATGATTACATGTTGTTGCCTTAATAATACTGATATAAATCAGCATCTGAATTATTTTCTGTCAAATCACTGATTGTTTTTACTTGAATTTAACCAAAAATAAGGCACTGTAAATCATTTGTTGTCATCATTCTGGCTTTTAATATTTTTTCTTCATTGTCCTTGCTCCCAACAGCAGATACAGGATGCCGCTGACCAAGGGGTGATGTTTGTAGGATTTGTCCAGGAACCATATGGAGCCCCATGTACCAGGATCAGAGAACCCGACACCCCCTCTCTGTCTCTGCACTCCAGCCCCTGCTCTGTGCTTGACTCCCTGGGAAGCTGTAGCCCCTCAAACCCCTCAAGCCCCACCAATCATGCAGAACCCCAAGCTGGAGCTGATGTGGTGGAGAAGGAAGGGAATGACGAAGCCTCTGGCAAGGCTGGGGAAGAAGAACCAAGTGGGGAGAAGAATCAAAGTGAGAACACTGGGAATGAATCAGGGCCAGGGGTGGAGGAGGTCTCACCTGCAGCATCTCCTGTGTCAGAACAAAGTGAAGCACTGACAGAAGAGGATTCAGCATCTCATAATAATAACAAAGACAGCAGCACGGACACAAAGGAGAGGCCAAGATACCGGCTGCGGAGAGGTGACGGTAAGTGTTCTCCATGGTTACCGTCATGCGCTGAAGCTAAGAGGGAAAAGATGTGTTAAGGAAAAATCATGTAAATGAGGACTTCAGAGCTGTGAAAAATAAATGAATCTGGGGAAAGAGTGCAGAAATGTGATGATAAGACCTGAAACCTTTTTTTTATTTTTCCACAGAGATGCAAAGATAATCTGTTTTTTTCAAGTAGTGAGTTGGTTCTGACAAACTGGCAATATATATCACTACATGATGAGAACACTTTGGGAAAGCAGGGACACATGAGTACCACTTTATGGAAGTAGCATCATTGCACTCAATCATCAAGGAGAACACAAAAGACCTATTGATTAGAACCAGTTCTAAAGGTTCTCCTCCATCAGGTGGTCAACATGTTATCTTCAAGCCCGACAGCACTGACACAGCTCAGATTAACAGACTACAGAGGCGACTGGCTCACATAAATGTTACCGGCAAATCAGTAGCCCTATTTTAAACAAAATATATCTGTAATAACAACTTTATATCCAAAAATCACACATAAAGTTTCAAGAGTTTTCTTGAGTAATGAGGATACAACTATCTTTTCTAAAAAGAGGAGATGGGCATTTTTAAAAATGTAATACTCACAAAGTCCTGGCATATAAAACAAAAGGCTTCAGCATTGCTGCACATCATTTTAGTCAGTTGAATAAATAAACAGTTTTGTTATTTGTGTGAATAGACCCCTTTGACTAAATAGGACTAATTGGTCCACTGGGGGAACAATAATTAAAGGTCAAAATTTCAAAACTTCACAAAGCTTTCACACTTGACAAGACTCTTAAGTCCAAATGACACGAGACCCACCGCACAGCTATCCCTACAAATTACACAGAAAAGCCTAATGAGGGAATGATAATTAAGATAATTAAAGGTCAAAACTTCAAACTGTGAAAAGCCGTAGCTGCTACTATGTTGATGTAACACGGGCTAGTTCACTATGACTCATTTCATATTGCAAATGCTGGATGAATGATATTGGAGCATTTATCACTTCCCAGTAATTGGATAAAAACACATACTTTGCTGGTTCGTGTTTATTCCTGTTCACTTCTAATTTCCAGCCCTATATACTTGGGAATTTACTAGAGTAGCTGTGCATGATTAACGGTTCAAAATAATCTACATTATTGTTGTCCTCGATTCAAATTCTCTTGTTTTTTGTTTTAAGCATTTAACTAGACAAGTGATTAAGAGAACATTCTTATTGACAATTGAGGACACTCAAAATGCAAAGTCACTTGAGTAAATGGCTCATCCTCTCTCTGAAACAAGCCATTTAAGTTCCCTTACCCCGCTCTTTAAGCCAGCCTTCTTCTGGACAGCTGCTGCTTTCAAACACATTTGAGACTCAATCCCTGTGAGCCAAACAATCCTTTGGTTCACAGGGATTGCGTCTTTGATCTTGTTTAATATGAGCATCCACCACTGTAACAGTATATAAATGACAGAAAACACATGAGAGCATAGTAGGTCTCCTTTAATCAAACTACAATCGATAACCAGCTCTGCCACATTAGTTACGGGCTAAATCCTGCTGTCACTGGGACCGACTAAACCGAAGCTTCTTTTGTCACGTATTATGTCATACAGTTTCTAATCTTAGGCTATTATCTGCTTACACGTCTGTATGGCTTCATGTTTTGATTTTATCTGAAGCCATATCTTTTGGCTGTTTAACTGAAGAATAGCATTGTGTCGTACATCCCTCCTGAAACACTTGGCAACTGCAGAGCTGTCATTTCTTGTGGTTGCCTCAATGTTACACAACAGTGTGCTGCCTTGGGATATAATCCTCTCTATCTGTTACACAAAAAGGAGTCATCTTATTTACGAATTCACACTCATACTTAACTGATGAAGTGGAGTTCTGAAGTTCTGGGAGGTGTACATTTCATGACTCGATTGATGTCTTTCCAGAAAGTGAGCAAAGCACAGCTACACCTATGAGCTCCCTCTTTCCTGTATGTTGAAATCTGCACAGACATTTATAGTTTCGGCTTTATTTGAGCATTTCACATTAACAGATGGAGACACCCACCGCTATCACCCCCTACAGTCTCTCATCCTTCCACAGAACCTATTTGTGCACAATGTGCAAACAGTGCATTAGACACACGTCCCAGTGGGAGTGTTAATGCATATACTGCATTTCAGTATGCACAGTATGCAGCATGTTTAGGTTCAAAGCACCTAATAAGAGGTGTTGAATAATAAATGCACTCATTGATATGGAAGATTTTGCTTTTGTCTGCATGTATTTTTATCTATATGTGTTTGCAGTAACACACACTTGGCATCGCAGCAAACCACAGCCCACTGGTCCATCTGGGCCTCCCTGTAGTGCATTTTGCAGTGAGATAATCCCCCACTGCCTCGTCCTCTACCTCCCTCAGCTTCACAGCTCTCTCTATCCCCACCTCCATCGCCCTGAATCTCCGCGGCAACGCCAGCAGCGCCGGCGTAGCAGCCAGCCGGGGTGTTAGGGGAGCCTGCCAAGCTCCCTTGTCGCTCTTTACTAATGCCCAGCCTGCTGAGGAGGCCCAAGAGTCTCTGCTTCTGCTGGCTTGTCCACGCTAATCCTCAGATCTCGGGGTGAACGCTGTGCAAGTGTTGGCAGTCAAGATGGCAAACGTCTGTGGATTATGATTGAAAAAGGAGCACCCTCCCTCAGACCAAAGCTCTGGGTAGAAACTGAGCCTGTAAGTTTGAAGACTGAAATGGTTTAGTGGAAGAACAAATGGAAAGCGTATCATGATGGCAACAGCTGAATGACAACTGTGGCTTGTGAAAGTAACTTTTGAATTCAACAGTTGTTTTTTTTTTAATTATCGTTTCCTGCACTAATTAATCCTGGTCAATAAAGTATGATATGGTTATGTTTGGGCATTTGAAAGCACTTAATGCAATCTCCAAGTAGATGCAGGTCTGCTGGGGTCTGAGTGACATAAATTTAGATGTTATAGAGGGTGAACAAAAAGCTCAGTGCTAACATCTGTGTACTTTCCAGTTTCCCTCATCTATAAAAGCAAAACTCCCAGGGCACCAAATGTGCATTAGTCCTTCAAGCAGACGTCAAACTGATTAGAAATTGTAGCTGTCCATATTCACATCAACACTGGAGTATAATTGCAGCCTTATTTACATTGATGGGCAAAGAAGATGGCTTTGTTTACATACTTTAAAATTCAATGGTGACAAAACGTGAATGTTAAGTATTTATTGTTCTTCAGTATTTAAGGAAAATGACTTTTTACAACCTTAGCTCAAAGTCAATCTCTCGATGTCCTTCCCCACTGACTTTTCTGGTTGTAAAAAAGACAATACCTATAAATACAGTAAAACTGACAGTGATTGTGTTTTAGATAAAATAGGAGAGCAACACATGGATGCCATTTTTTTAACTGAAATTTACCCTGATCGGTGGAATCTGCTGTCAGCTGTTTAAATGCCTGAGATATCTTAAGTTAAATAAAACTACAAATGTGTACATGAAATTCTAATTCTGACACATACAAGTCTGAAATCTTCATAATGTGTACAGAAGGAGTCTTTCAGCTGCTCGGTTTTCATCACTGAGATCAGCATTATCTCTGCTCTGATGGGATCAGTGTCCAGCTTTTCAGATTTAATGATGACATGTGGAGTTGGAAAGCTGCGCTGCTAAGATCACGCCAGTGCCGCTGCCGCCGACCTCGTTATTTGAACAGTAGAGCTGCCATGAGATGAGCCTTTGAAGCAGCATGCTTTCAAACTCCCAACCACATTCATGCGCTTGTTTTCTTGTTAGCTGGCTCCGTCAGCTGCAACAAAAACAGTCGAGTTAGCTGCACAAACTTTATTCTGAAAGGCCTAGTTGTTGCCTGTTGATGTAATGCGTTCATGTGATTAGTTTCAAAGGACTTAGTCATGCTCTCTGTATCTGTGTGTTTCAGAGACAGTTTATTAGGGGATTAATTAAATTTTTACTGCCCAGCAGCAGAAAAAAGTGACACAGGAAGTATCTGAAACATTAAGAAAAATTATAGACTAGGTGCATTTATTTGCCCATAAGGTGACTTTTCTGGCTTTAAAGTCTTGTTCTCGGCCTGAATCCAAAAAGCAAATGATAGTCCTGCTATTGTTTTTTATTGTGTGTCATTTACAGGCCACTGAGCACAAGTGCTCGGTCCTGCTAGCTTCAGGAGGAACTTGGCAGGAGATGTGTTTTAGAGATTGATGTTGGTTAGAGTTTCTTAAAAGATTGCTTAACCTTGTGTTCTTCCTTCAGAAAGTAACTGCTCCCATGCAGTTTACACAAGGAGGATTACAAAGTGTGTGTGTGTGTGTGTGCGTGTAGTGTATCATTTTCCTTGTCGTGTAACTGGTATGTCAATGTAACTACCACAAAAGCAAGTAAATGATTATAGAATAGAATAGAATAGAATAATCCTTTAATTGTCCCACAAGGGGAAATTTGGGTGTAACAGCAGCAAGAAAGACACATATACAAACAAACAGTACACAAGACACATACAGATAAGAGGCAAACCCTGGTTATAGTGTGAATCGGTTGATAAAATAGTGCCAAGTTACAGCGCTGATGTAAACATCTATGTTTGTTGGGAGCAGTTCTGATTGTACAGTCTGACAGCTGCAGGGAGGAAGGACCTGCAGAAACGCTCCTTCATGCATCGAGGATGCAGCAGTCTGTCACTGAAGGAGCTCTGCAGTTCAGCAACATTTACATGCATGGGGTGGGAGACTCTGTCCATCAGAGATGTTATTTTGGCCAGAGTCCTTCTGTCTCCCACCACCATGCACTGGGTCCAGAGTGCATCCCAGAACAGAGCTGGCCTTCCTAATGGGTTTATCCAACCTTTTCCTCTCAGCTGCCAATAAACTGCTGCTCCAACATACAACACTGTAAAAAATGACAGATGCCACCACAGAGTCATAGGAGGTCTTTAAAAGTGCTCCCTGTACTCCAAATGACCTCAGCCGCCTCAGCAGGTAGACTCTGCTCTCACCCCTCCAGTCTAGCTTATTATTCAGGTGAACACCCAGGTACCTATACGAATCCACTATCTCAATGTCCACTCCCTGGATGTTCACCGGTGTCAGTGTGGTGGGTCTGCGTCTCCGGAAATCCACCAACAACTTTTCCAGTCAGAAATTATACATTTCTGACTGGCATTTAAAATAAAATTTGCCTAGTGGAATCTGGCTGGCCAAAAAATCAGCCATATTCACAATCTTTATGATACACTGTAGCAATATAACTAACTATAACTAAAAGTAAAAGCCTCATGCAACAGTGATGCTTTGAATGTTTTGTCATGGGTGTAACTGCCACGTGTCTCCACATAATTATTTCTGAAAAACTCAAGAATCCCAGATGAAAGCCTTGATTCCAGTTTGAGCTACTGTTATCCACCATGATGGACATCTGAAGTCAGTGTTCTTATGTTATATTCTGGTACATTATTCCCTGCTGTGTCCTACTAAATACTCAAGGCTCTTAATTCTGTGTGGTTTTTGTGTATTTCCACTGAATAGAGCACTGCTTAAAAAGACTCTTAGAGGCTCAGAAAATGAGGTCCCTACCGTTCTGCCTGAATTATGGTAGCCTTGAAGCCATAATTGTAGCATACTTAGACAGTAATAAACTATAATGCATTAAAAAAAAACAGTTATTACACAGAAAATGACTAATACTGTGAGACAGACAGAGGCCATATGGCATGTTTCTTGCTACTGGCTCTTATATTATGTCAAGCTGTTATAAATGACACATGTAACTACTTTCTACAACACTGCCATCAACAGAAATGAAGTAATCTGTGTTGAATATGGTTTTAATGTTAGTTATCTAATTATGCTGCGGTTACAAAAATTTAGAGCAGTAACCCAAAGCGATTTTAAATCACTAAGTTATATGACAGAATTTTTCATTGATTCAATTTTTCAAATCTTCATGGCCTGCCTGAAGCTCACAGAGATACAGAAAGAATTGATGGGTTAAACTACAGTGATGCACCATCTCAGGCTCGTGCACATAAACTGTAAAGCAGTTAATCCCACGCAGCCCTCCACAAAATCATTCACACTAAGAAATTGTGTTGTTTTGGCAAACCAGAGGTGTGCTGAATGGGAAGTCTCTTTGTGGTCACATGTTGTCCAAGATTTCTTTGCCATATTGTCCTCGTTGTAGCACGGGTAACATGAGGGGAGGGTGTGTGAGTGCACTGCTGCTGATTTGACTTTTCTCAGGAGTGACAAATGACAAGATTTAGAGAATTTGGTGGCCAGCTGTCAGATCAGTCAGAGGAGCCAGACAAGAAATGGTTATAAATTATTCATTCTTCCTGGGTGTCTGCCGGACGGATGGACAGACAGAAGAACCAAAGCAACTGAGCCATGACTCCCCCCTACCGCCATCATCCCACCCCAAGTGCGTGTGTGGCTGGGTGGGTGGCACTGCCGCACATTCTGCTCATCCATCTGGTTCACTTGGGGAATGACAGCGTGATATTTGCATTGGAAAGAAAGGGGAAAATGTTACCAGGCTAGATTTGAAATGCTTTCGGCCCGATTCGAACCCCCGCTCACATCTCATGTTCTGTGTTTTTTTTTCAAAGCTAAGCAGAGCAACTATTTCACTCACACACATCACAACAAATAAGGCTCTTTACACTTTGATTTAGTATGATATGAGCAAGGAGCAGTGACATACGTACTGTGGGCAAATTTCCAAGCCTGTTTCTCTCTCCAGAGGCCCACTGCATTATGCATATTTCTGCTTGATGTAAACAACAGCTAGCTGCAGCGCTTTTAATGCATTATTCAAGGTTATACTATGAATTAACTTGGTTACAATGAAACGCTCCCTTTTAAGTTCTGCATCAGCAGAGTTACATCACTTTTGGAAAACATTAAAAAGAAGAGGAGGATAAATTGTAGCTTTAAATTGCTTTTGATTCAACTCACGTTTGTTTTTGGAGAAGCAACATCCTTGGAAAAGATTTCCAGCGTATTTGTGAGTCCAGCTTGGGGCATCATAAATCTCTGCTTGTATTACTTTCTCATTTCTCGTCTATTTCGCACCTGTCAGGTGGAACCTTTGTTCCAGATATGGTAATGTTTACATTTTTTACCACAGTGTTTTGCATACAGATTTATTCTACACACCGGGTCGCAAGACAACCCAAATCTAATACAAAACAATGCAGAAAGAAACATGCACATTTTCCTGAAAAATACTATTTTCACACAAGTTATGTATCAGATTCTTAAAATCTTCTTGACCACCACAAAATTAATGTAACTTTAATTTTTACTTTTATGTGCATTCCAGTTTTGTTGTTGCTTACGGTCATAATCTTGGCTTGTTGAGACGAAAGTAGCACCAAAAAATGGCCTTAAAAATTAAATTGTTGACAATTCAGGGTGATGTTTATTGAAAAGTATTTTTGATTCAATGTGTTCGTATTAATACACTAAATTCCACATCAGTGCTGGCTCATTTTTTTGAGCTCAGCTTTTGTATTTTATCTCTTTAAAGACCAACGCAAACCCTCCCCTCTACTGTATTGTTTATTTAGTAATAGACAGCTTTATGTGGAGAAGTTTCATCTTTTCAGTGGCACATTTTTTTTCCCAGGAAATGAAAATAAACTTGCTGGAAAACATGAAAGCACACAAATTGTTATTTGCCGTTGATGGCTGGTGACCATGAACACTGGAGCCAGCTTTTCTTGGCCAAGAAGCTTGTTGACTGTCCACGCATTGGCGCAGTTTTCTTGATAGTTGTTCTCATAGGAAATAAATGTACTTCCAATTTATTTTAACTATATTTTTCTGAGTTTTGAAAAGTCTCAGGAAATAGAAATTTCCAAAGTAGTCATTAAAGATTGAGAAGAAATGCTTCATTTCTACATCCTTTTATAGCTGAATACAGCAGACAGTCCTTTGCTTTACAGCAACAAAACAGGGCTGTCTCTCAGGCAGCCATTTACGCAGATATTTCGTATAACTTCTGGCAGCTGAAGAGAAGGAAAGTCCTCCTACAGACAGTGCCAAACTACATTTTGGATTGCAGCCAATGTACAGCATTGATTCAGTAATAATACAGTAAATTCTGGGGCTTCCATAAAGGCTACATCTGTATTGTCATAAACCTTTGTGAGTTAAAACCAATAAAACTGTGACTGGTTTTGTTTTATGTCTTGCCTAAACAGGGGTCGATCTGCTGGCGCTGTACAACCACCCACCGGTCCGAGAGGGCCAGGTGAAGTACTACACTGTCAAGGTGCCTCTGCGAGTTCAAAATTGTGACGAAGGGGTCAAAGGGGTGGAGGCCAACTGGTTGGATCACATGACCCAGCACTTCAACAACGGAGCCTCGCTGGTCGATGGATATTTCCACCTGGGCAACATGAATGGTAAGCAGGCTTGACTCGCTGTTCCTGCAGCATATACAGGTTTTCTAAGAAAAATGATTTTTGGAGAAAATATTCAGTGTGGTTTTTTTTTTGTTCCACACACTGTGATTATGGGTAAACTCCACATACACACAAGCAGAATGATAGGTTTGAAATGTAAAAACACTTGAATAATGCATTCATATTCCCTTAAATATCAAAAGAGTCTTTATCGTTGCTTGGCTTCTTGGCTTCAGCAGAATAATTCTTCCACTAGCATGCTCAAAGCTATTACAGTTATTAAATATAAAAAAGTTTCCCAAATTACCCCTTTTCCTTTCACTGTATTGCCAGTAAAAATGTGAATGTCAGGCAGAAGCTCAGTTCACTTCAACCTCTATAAAATGAAAAGACTGTGACAGGTAATGATGCACCTTGCCCTGTATGGCATTAATTATGCATTAGCTAACATTTATTTTCTTCCAGAAAGCAATGAAATTATATTTGAATAACACTTGTAAATTGCTCTTGTACTTTTTCTCCTTCTGTGTCAAGAAGTGGTGCAATCCTGTAGGATGGAAACTTCACATAGACACAACTGCAGAAGAAATCACTATTGTGTTTGAAATTCTGACCCCAATTAAGGATTATTATTATTTTTTATAAACGTTTGATAAAAGATCACTGGCTATATTGATAATGAGTTCACAGACAATTCTGAAGTCTTTTTGCACAGCTTATTTTATGCCATTTTTCTGTCCTCTCGATGACACAAGCAACACAACTGTCTTTGCCAGTCTTATTATTCCAGTCACCTTCCACCAAGTTAGCTCAGTGTACTGCACAATGATATACTGTATTGTGAAAAAGTATATGAGTGAATGGTACGACAAAACAAAGAACTATTGACTTATGACGCAAACAGTTTGGATTATTAGAAAAAAAGTTGTGCTCTTAATCACATTAGAAATTATATCTTAAGCAACCAGTAAGATAACCAGTAGGGAAAACTGTGCATTCCCCAACCATTTGTCAAGTGGTTGCTGGAGGTTGCTGGCTGGTTGCTAGGTGAAATTGGTTGAAAAGAGGGTGTTGCTCTAAAAGCCCCCCATATGGTTGGTTTGCCCTAGGTTGCTTTGGTTGCTAGCAGACTGCTGCAGATGCTAGCAGTTGTTCTCCATAGCCCATAACTACTACTCAACAAGTAGTTGGCAAGAGTTTTAATAACACTAAACCATGAGTGTTGTTGCCATTGCACATTGCACTTTTTTTGATGAAAAATCTAGGTTGTTTTATCAGGCTTATATTATATTATTTTGGTGAGTGTATGTGATGTGTTGGTTGTCTGTTTGTGTGTTTGTATGGACATACTGCAAATCAATTTCCCGTTAGGGACAATAAAGTTACCATTGACCATTGACCATTGACCATTTTTGCAGAAAAATTGACTTGAATAATGAGTTAAATTAATTAATTCCCCCAGTGGAGAAAAATACTTTATGCAAATTTCAGTATCTCAAGCCATGGAACCTGTGCTAGTCGTATGACTTGAGTCCAGCAGTAGGTCAGTCTACTATATTTATTATATTTATTTTAAATTTTATGAAGATATTTATAGTCTCCAGAGTTTTTCACTTCTCTGGTGAAACATGCTAGCATGATCCGGACAGTTGAGATTATCTATAAAACACAGGGAAACGGTAGCTGGATGAAACACTAGCAAACACACTAGGATGTTGAGCCTGATGATACGTGTTTAACATTCTCATTGTAAGCATTTTAGCATGCTTACTAAATTATAATTTCTATAAAAAGATATCGACATAGGATTTCGTAGATCTGTTTTTAAGTGACCAGAGTTTTGGTAACAGATCCTTCGCCCAAAGACTAAATCAGAAAACTAGCCGAAATTATGCTTATTTTCCTCATTCTGTTATAATATTAGAAAAAATCTCAACGTTTAAACTCTGCATCACATTGTAGCACATATTGAACTCTTTGAAATACTTTTTCTACACATGAATGAAGATGAGATACATCACATGGCTAACATTAGCTGTTGGTCAGCACTGTGAAATGCTAGAGGCCTTGAAGTAAATTAAGACACTGCATCATTGCAGTTCCATCAGTGTGCTGTCTCTGACATAATCTTCATACATTGGGAAGATGTAAGTCACGAAGCTGTTTGGTATCCTCTTTTAAACTATTTCCTGTTTGGGTTTTCCTCTTCCATCAGACCCCAGCGGCTCTGTGCTTTACTCTGACACTGGAGAAAAAAGCCAGCCAGAGTAAATAAGAGTCATAATTCATTAATCTGGGAAAGTGAACGCCTCAGCAACTCTGAAACACAGATAATTAACCTGATAACAAATTAGTGCCTCCTTGCATATTTTATGTCCTGAGAATGGAGTAATGAAGTGTATTATTATGATTCAGTTTTTTCTGCCTGTTAGGGTCCTCTAACATATTTTGCATTTTTCTCATGCTGCTAAGATATGCATCTCTTGAACAGTGAATTTACTCGTTAGGATAGAAAGCATATCAGCTGCGCACTCTACCTTCACTGCCTCACAGCTTATGCTCAACCACTTTGGAAAACAGACAACTTTATAGAGGTGAATGCTGTACTTTTTGGATTTTGGTCTCTTGAGAGCAGCTGGCAGTATGACATCAAAGCAGCACCCCGTTTGTTGTTAGCAGCTAATTACATCAAACAGCCGTGCAGCTTAGGGCTTTAGAATTGGTATCCATTCCTGCCGTCTCCATATTTAGCAACTTCTTTGAAAAGAGTTTCTGAATTCAGAACGAGACAGTCTACATGTTGCAGGGGACCATCTCAACCTCATTAACAACGTGTAAATGTTTGACAGCAATACAATAAAGGAGACGGACTGACAGATTTGTGGTTGGATGGGAGGATATAGTGACAGTGACAGCCTCATTTACAGCCTCGAGACACAGAGCGGCTAGGTTGTCATGTGTGTCTAATGAGTATAATTATTCTATTTTTTTAAGACTGACCTTTTGCCCTGTTTTTTTTTTTTTTTTTCACTTTAATTTTGTTGTGCCGCTTTGAATTCTACATCTTTTATTACTTTAATAATGCTGTGCTGGCTTAGTTTGTATTAGCTTCATTATAAAATGTCTCACTGAATCAGGAAACGACATCCAGGGTTGAAATATGGAATCAAGTTTTTTATTTCATTTTATTCTTTTTACTTAACCTTTATTTGTACAGTTGATCTCTCTTGTAAATGAGACACTGAGTCTCATTAAGAGCTGTTCCCACATGGGTCTCTAATGGTCATTTGAGGCTGCATCTATTGCAAGGCATCCCCAATAGACTCACATGTTAATATACTCACCTTTACAGCAGAAATGAAGAGCTAGGTGCACAAAGTCAGGTTTTGGTTGCTGCACAGGTGGTGGAGGAGGCCATGCATAATTAAAGCTGCAACCCTCTTGGTCAGGTCTCTCTTGAAAAAGCGATTTTCAGTCTCAATGAGACTTCTACCTGGATATATAAATTATATATATGGAGGTAGATCATTTGAGTGACATGTGAATGTTTTCATGACTTGTTCAGGGTTCATTTATTCTGAAATATACTCAAAGCAGTTGATGAGTTTTTCTTGTACACGCATTTTATTTTAAGTCAGTATTTTTTTTAACTCAAAATTCACATCACATATCAGAGTAACCAAGCTAAGCAGAGGTAGTAGTAGCTGATAACTCCCTAGCTCTGCTTTAGGCTTAAAAAATGTCCAGTGGCAGTTTCAAGCTAGTTGTGGGCATATTGTATATAGAGTTTATAGTTAGAATCCTGATGATTTGTTTATGCCCTGTGTTTTCCTTGATGTTGAAGTCTTATTTTTATTGTAATGTCTCACCTGGATCGATGGATGTTTTTACTTTCTATCTAGCACTATTAAGGCAACATATAAGCTAGACTTGTGACATTTTTTAACTTCACTTGGTAATGTTATAAATACTGAAAACTACTCAGCTGTAGTTTGTTCAAGGGATGTTCACACAGAACTGAAGCTAGCAGTGCTGTAGCTGCCAGAGACCTTAAAATATCAGGGAAACGTCATGCAGCAGTGACACAAGTGACCGTTAGTGACATTAAGTGGGCAGGCACTGGGTTAAACTCACCTAAACTTTAAGGCGTGCGATTGAAAGGACCAATGTAAATGAAGAATATTGCTAAATACATAGCGAGTTATCCATGCAGTCAGAACCTGACATATCTAGTAACCAGCTGTCGGCTGCAAAGTGATGTGCACATGTGCAATGGGTCTCACTTGTTGACGGGGCTTTAGAATAGTGACACTGAGCACGTTACCATACTGATGTTAGCATGCAGTTGTGCCAACTGCATGAAGAGCAGCTAGCATGGATATAGTTCTTACAGTATTTTCAAGTTAGCTTTCAGAGACGTTGTAGTGAAAGCTTATAGCCTTTATCTGTTTCAACCAAGTAGGGTTCATAATATGTTATAGTAAATTTGTGGTTTTAGCATGAAGTTAAACGCTAACCTACTGTTATTCAGGAAGTGATCCTGTAATTCATCTACATATTAATATAAATCATTTGTTAATCAAAGCTGCTGCCAGTTGTGTTTGCATTTGAAGTTATTTCATTGATTCAATTAAGAAAACAGAGTAATCCCACAGCTATCATTCTGGAAAGTTTCTTCACAAGATGCCTTGTTTTCATCCTCTCTACCTGTTTGTTATTATTCATAACATGAATTGATTTGCAGCCAACAGAAATATGACCTGCTAATGACAAAGTTTTCCCCCCAGGATTTTTTCAGCAGCTGTGTGATTATGCATGTCCATTAACATTTGACACAGAACCCTTATTTATAAGCACTGCCAGAAGAAAGGCTTTAAACAGCCACGGGTTCATTATACTTAGGTTATTTTTGTTCCCCTTGTGATGTGTATATTAATTTACAGGGAGCTTTTGACCTCTGCGTTACGCATGTGGGGAGAGCAAGTCCCTAATAATTCACATACAGTGTGCAGTTATATTTTGTGAGGTCCTTATGCCACCACAATATAAACATACATCATTCACATTGGATATTCCCAAATTAATTCCAAAGTCTGTTTGTGTTAGACACATAAGTACTTTCTTTCAGAAAATCTATGTGAATATAAAACTCAGACAGCTCCTTACAAAATAACCTGAAGAAGATGAGATTGGGATTGTTACAAAGTTACAAAGTCAAGCTTCGGCAACTGAAGAGCATCTGCCGTGCTTACAGGCAAATAGCCTGAAGGCAGGAAGAGCGTGACATTTTTTACCCTGGGGGAAAAATGCTCAGAGCATCAGCTTAAAATCCCACAAATGTGCCTGATTGGAAACTTCAGAGCAGTGGTAATGCTGTGTAATCCACAGCAGATTATAAATGACAAGTTGACATTTTTGAAAGTACAACATGAATTTCATTCTGATATTTTTTCAGTAAAACACAGCTGTGCTTGGAGTAATGACCCATACCAAGAAAACCATGCATAACAAGTATTTATCATCAGCTCCCAAAAGAGCAAAACTAAATTATGGTGAAAGAAGGAGTTATGGACAGTGAGACTGGCCAGGAGTCAATATTATTCAAAGGTTTCCAGAGTGTTTACCAGATTATATATTAAATAATTGTTTAGAAAGCCTGGCACAGATAAAACCATCTGTCAAACGCCGGTGGAAAACCAGTAATCAGGTCAGATTACTGGTCAGTAACCAGTAATCATAGAAATTCCCAGTATTTCTCATTTTTGTCTGTCACTGTGTTCCAGTTCTATAATTCTATTAGTACACTTTAACTACTTTGTATTGACAGCATGCATATACACCAAGTAATGCCAAGACACATTAAAAATCACTGTCTGAAAAAACCCAACCCTCATCTTTTTGACCATTGTCACCCATACATGGGTGAGGAAATATCACTGGCTTTTGATTGGCTCTTTGGGTACTTTGAGGTACTTTTAGTATATTTCATGTAGTCAGTGTGAACACGTGTATGCACTAAAAATATAAAGTGTGAAAGCAAGTGAAATGGGGCAAGATACATGTCTTAATAACAAAAGAGTCCTTGTGGATTATTTTAAAGCAAGGAGATCCATAGCTTAAATTCCAGTAGTTACTGGGATGTGAAACCACAAGTACAGAGTAGGAAATCAAATTTGCTTAAAAAATTAAAAAGGTTTGAAATTACTGTTCCTAGTATATGCTCTAAGTCAACTGACATTCATCCAAGCAGAGCTCATGAATTTGGTATCAATACAGTAAGCCAGCAAAATTACAGAATTGTCCTGTATATTTATCTATGATTTTATCATCTATCGCTGTTATAATGTTTGTGATCTTTTTAAATTGCTGACACTTTCATATTTTGGTAGAAGTAGCTCATGATTATTTTGTGATACACTAGTTTGATTGTGTGGTTCTATGGTTGGATAACTAATGATTTAATACATTTTCAAACCACAGAATATTGATAAAATATCTTAGTACATAGCATTAATAAGGCTTTCATATCTCTGAATTGTTTACCTATATGTATAGTTCCAATTTACTGATCTTCATGCATTCACCATTCTCATATTTAGACAAGTTTAACAATTAATCGGTACCATTAATATGGTTTCTCTGTTTTGTAGTTCAAAGACCTTCTGCTTTTTGCATGGAGCAATAAACTCGTGTATACTTATAAAAGTACAGGTTTGAAGTTTAGCAAGTTAAGCAATCTGTTTCACCGATTGTTGAGCTAGACTTTATAAATTGCCAGCCTTTGTTTTTAGCAAATAAATCGCTGTTCATGTTTCTTCAGGCCTTGTGTTCTAAGTGCTATGTTACCTTGACAGTCAGGTCGGTCCAAAGGGATGCACACTTAGACAAAAAAACACACTGTGTCCCCATGCTACTTCTAAAGAAGGGTTTCCATGGTGAAGCTGGATAAGAAAGCATTAAGTGGCATTGTTTGCATACGCATGTGTATGTGTGTGCATCAATGAATCGCTCAGCTGGTGAAAGTGCCGGCCGGTGTGGCAGCAGTGTTTGTGGAGACCTCGCCTGATCACAAGGTCGGATATATTATAGTTGTATTGAATTTACAGATTCTAAGCTGCGTACAGCTCCAATCTTATGACATGCATTAAAGATTTATTCACACTGGGGAGCTTGCTGCAAACAGAAACACACATAAGCCTATATCCGCACAAACGCATGCATAAACACAGCATACAAATTTGCACTACCTCCCAGCTGGAACCAAGGTGGGGGGGCCTGAGTTTGTTTACTAAAGAAATGACAGTAATGGTGTTGACGAGGAGTTTGCTTTTGTTACTTGTATAGCTTAAGCTATCTCTAGAGCCACAATGAGGATTTGTCACCCGGTTGTGAGACATTGAGCTATTCATATGCATGACAGTCAACCTTTACTGCTTTCTAAATTTGGGCAAAGCCAACGGAGGCAGAAAAAAGGGAGAGAGACAGAGAAAGTGAGAGGCAGTGAAGATGAAATTCCAATAAGTTTCTTTTTTTAATCAAACTGTGAAAGAAACTCAGAAAAGAAAAAGAATTGGTGTTTGTGGGTGTGTTGGCACAGGATGCATGCATGTATTTCGATACAGTTTCATTTAACTGTATGTAGGTTTTGACAGAAAATCTCAGAGTTCCAGCAAAGAAACAGATTCGCACGTTTGGGAGCACTTCAGTGTCTTTGGGCATGGGACCAAATACAAATGCACTCAGATGGCTCATGCTTCACACAAGGATTCACTGTCACACAGACTGGTTTGATTGAAGAGTAGATTTTTAAAGGAGTTGCATTAACCTTGTTCATCATGACCTGCAAGTGTCTAAAATGACTTGATTGAATTATCCTTTTGTATGTGTCAATATCTCAGCGGGCACACGGCTAACAAATAGTCTGACTATAGTAGTGAGGAAGCACAAATGTTGCTAATGTTTACAATGGTTTCTGTGAGAAATGCTGTCTCCCACATCAGCTTTAGTCACAAAAATGTAGTTGCATAATTGCCTGTTTTCACGCATGTAATTCCCAAAAGGATGGAGAATCAATCCATTCCACAGCTGTCAGAAAAGAAAAATGGCCACTTTCAGAATTTCTCTTTAGCTGGGTCCAAAAGTGCATTTACAGAGTCTCTGAATAACTCCCATTTGGCTTTATTAGCATAGCAAAAGATGGAAATGAAGGGATGATATTACCGATCACAAATTCATATTTCATATGAAATACATATTATTGTATAAATAAAGTTGTTCTATTCTTACCCATATGTAGTTGTGACCCATGTATCTGACACTCTCTGGCATTCCAGTCACCAAGCTGCCCACCCTCTGTTCCCTCCTCACCAGCTGAAGTCTGCCTGGTAACCCAAAGGTGCAGACCTGCCAGCTGTCATGTATCTGGCTCTATGGGGAAGAGCCACATCCAATCCGCACGCATTAGACACTGAAATCCCTTTCTCCAGTTGTCCCTCGCTGTGAATGTCCACTCGTCCTGTTTGAAATATAGATAAGCTGTCAGCGGTTTGTCTCCAACTCTCTGAGGCGGCACCTGGCACGCATGTTTAAATCATGTCAGCAGACATGACCTGGGGCATGGTCACTTTCCAGCTCGCCAGCAGTAAAGTGGGCTCACTCACATTCACTGGTCTGTCTAATAGCGCTGAGAAAGGTTAAATATTCACAATATGAATTTTTAATGTAATAATAGCAACTAGATTAAATGTATTAATAAATACATTTGGATTTAGAGATACAATGCAGCTGTTTGTAAACAGGCTGGTTCCACTATACACACAAGCACTACTGTTCTACTCCTAAGTGCTTTTCTATCTAACATTCACACGAACACATCAGAGGCTTGGAGTTCAGCATCTGGGCATGCTGGAGTGGAGCAGTCAGGGATTGAACAACCAGCCTAATTAGTAGACGACCTGCGCTACCTCCTGAGCTACAGCCACCATTGTAAACTACAAACATGTCCACCAATATGTCTTAGACAACTCCTACAGCTCAATTAACATCTCAGCTATTGATTCACTTGTTCGACCTGTTCCAAATAGTTGCCTTGTTGCCAACAGATCATAAATTATGCAACATTTTTAGTTGTTTACAGTTTATAATTGAGTCAGCTAAGAAACACCACATCTTAGCACTAGCTATATGTAGGAGCTAAAAAACAAAAGGCAGTCAAAGCTACAGAGGCTCTCAGAACCACATCATTGGTTTGTGCCTCTGAAATTTCACTGTACACTAACTGATCAGAAGCAGCAAGCAAACAGATAAAATGTCATCAACACCCTGATGTAAAATGTTTTCCATTTTTTATGGTTTTCCACCTGAAAAATGGACACAAGTTACATTGTTCTGCTACCACAGTGAAAACTGTCTTTATATTACTAATATGTTTATCTACTAATTTAACCAACTATGTCTTGATAGACTGATACAAAAATACACAAATATATATTAATTTTCTTCTTTTTAAAGTGTATCCATCATCAGTTGAAAAATGAAGACATTAGGATACGTTGGCGTGGACAAACATGTGGATTTGTCCAAAGGGGACATAGAGGTGGAGTCAACTATGGCTCCGCTCCACTCAGAGTCCCAGTGAACCACAACGGTTAAAACGGCTTGCACATGAAACAAAAGAATGCCTTCTGCCAAAAAGAAATAAAATCTGATGTCTAACAGATGTGATAGACTACAAAACTCAGGCCTATTTCTAGTCTTCTGCTTAGTTTGTATATTGAATTGTTAGGAAACAAATGACAAATGGAACGTAGGATTAGAACCTTTTTTTAATATAACAAACAAAACCTTTAATGAGTCTGTTAATTTCAGGTTATGACCTTATACGTCTCACCCTGTTGTTTTCTAGATAGTAACTCATTTTTGTGTTTGCAGCAGTGATGCACATGAGTTTATTGGAAAAACATCCAGAGTGCTTTCTATTCCACTGTTTGCTTGATTTAAGCACCGTGTGTCTGAAATCAATCCACAAAAGCAGGTTTGTGTACATGTCGATGAATATTAGGAACAAGCAGCTTCCGAAGTGACTTGATGCAGGCAAGGACCTCGCATCTACATACAAACACCTGCACGGCAAACACTAAACACTCAGCACTTTAAGTTTCAGTCTGTGTGTGTCAGCACTGTCTACACCCACTAGGTGCCTGCTGTTGATCCTCTCCTGTATCATTTGGATGCTGGTATCGGCTGGTGCGTTTCACTCGCTGTCACCTTGCCACTCCAGCTATCTGACTCTCCCCTGCCATTTGCTTCTTTGTCTTTTAGCCCCGACACTGTCACTCCCTGTTTTTAGTGCAGCTGTATTTGCATGTCTCGCCCCACGACCTTGAGTATGTGAGTCACAAGGGGATGGAGAACAATTTTACTGAGGCCGCACGGTGGTTTTTTGCAAGTGTAAACAACTTATTCTCAGTCGGCCCGCTGGCTGCTCAGCTCAGCTCTCAGTCAATAGGCACAAGATAATGTTTATTCGTGCACGCAACTAGCACATTCCCCTGACGGACTCAACGCCCCCAGCAACCAGCTCCTTCTCTTCCACTTCCCTGGTTCTCGCTCTCTTTCTCTCCTCTGCCAAGAGTCTGTTTGCATTATCACCAGAGACAGGCTGCTCCCTGTAGAGCAACGAGACAGAAACCCTGTCGATCTCACCTGAGTGATCCCTGTTGCATTTGCAGAGAACCGACATCAGTCCGTTGTGTGTTACACCTTCCAGAAAGGTTTCTTTGCAGTAATATGCCAAGCAGGACAGGCCAAAGAATTAAATAAAGTGCAGGAATGGGGAAAGAAGGGGGATGATGGAGGGAACAGAGGAAGAGCAAAGGCAAAGTGGCAGGAGGGGGTTAACACTGACCACGTCTGCATTTGAAAGATGTCTTCAATTGGGCATGCATGGGTCCAGAATGGGTTTTGAGGGTGGTGGAAATAAAAGAGAATGTCATTCTCCACTCTATCTCTCCCTCTGTCTTGCTTACTTCCTTCTTCTTTTTCTATCTCCCTGTCCCCGCCTTTCTCCACAGGCTCTCCAGCCACCTCTCATCCCCCTATTATTAGGGCCCAGTAATGAAATGTGGAGTGTCTCGTATTGGTGCCTGGGCCCCAGCAAACTGTATTAGTGTGTAAATGGTGTGAGAGTAATGAGAAAGCTCTCAGGCCTGCTGGGAAGACTGGACCACGAGGCTCGTGTTTTGTCTCTGTGTGTGTGTATGTGCGCCAGGATGTAATGTGCATGTGCATCAACTGAATAACAAGAGACGTTGGGTGGAGAGGGGTCCTGGCTCATGGGGGCCAGAATGGTGTTTCTTTCTCAGATGCCAATCCTGCAATTGTTAGCCTCCAACAGAAGAGAAGCTTGGAAAATCTATTTGGTCAGGAGCACACAATCTGAAAAGTGGCCTAAAGCATCAATGTCAGTGTCTCTATGTGATTCATTCAGTTTAAGTCTTTTTAAGGTGAATAATGCAGGCTTAGCAAAAGGATTTATGCTTTGTGCCTTAACGCCCGGCTTCATTAAATTGGTTGCTACATTTTGCCATCGCTAAAATCTGTCCACCTTTCTTAAAGCAGTGTTTCTCAGTCCTCTGGACACCAAGTACATCTAGTTTTTAATCCTATTTTAGCTATAATTAGCCTCTGTTTAACCGTCAAGCATTAAGACCAGCAGGCTCTGAATCCTGAAAACCACTGATGTAGCTCGTAATGTTTCATCTTCTTTTTTAACATCCCAGAAGGGGAATACCTGCTCCTTTCTTCAGCACTGTCTCCTTGCATAATGCATAAGTGCCTAATGCTCATACAAATGGCTAGCACCACTGGCTATGTAATAAAGGGTTGTGTGTGAATGTGTCTGGCTGATATCATTCCATTTCCGCTGGCCTGGAGGCCCTGACGGAGAAGAGACAAGACAGACACGCTCCATCCAGTAAATACTCTTTTCATGGCTTTACTTTTTTCCCCCTTCTCTTTAGATTTGCTGCCTAAGTCAGTGGAAAGTGTCTTCATCTTCCAGGAGGCGAGCGAAGGTGAGCCGAACGTGGCCACCCCGGCGTACGATGCCATCGTTGTGGAGCAGTGGACCGTCATCGATGTGAGTGGAGGGATTTTTGCTTTGTCCTAGTCACAGGTTATGTTCTGTCTGTCACTAGTAGAGGGGAATTTATGCTCTTGTACATTTCATACATGTGACTGTTTTGGAATTGCAGATTTTGATATTTTAAAGGATGTACAGTCACACTTTGAAAGCCAGAGTCCAGTCTGTGTCCCCCTCTCTAATAGTATAGTACTGTAGCACTGGAATCAGTTATCACTTAGATATCGTGGCCCTTCAGCCAACCGTTTCCCTACAACCCAAAGGCAAATCGGACAAATCTCAATTTATGGGACATGTGTCGCGGTCGCTCCCCTTATCAGGAGCAAACAAGCCTTTATCTATGTGATGATTAGTGTCTCTCCTCAACAAGTTCCGAGCTGGAAATTGATTTCTGTCTGGAGTTGAAGGATTTGTGGCCATTTCGTTGCCTTTCATCTGTATGTATGTGTGTGTCTGCATGTATACATGCTTGCGCATGCAGCTGAGTGTGGACGAGCTCGGTTTTGTGTGTCTGTGTTTTCAGATGCTATCTCTGTAATTGAATTTAGACTTTTTGCAGCCTGTAGCTGTCCAAGTGTGAAAGGAGACTTTTGTCCCCCAAATGTGGCTCTCTGATTGACCAGCCCAGCACCGATGGCCATATGTGCCACTAAAAAGACTCCTGCAGTCATCTGGCAGGAGCAGTACAGCCTCCCCTCGTCTGGGTGAATGGTAATACTGTTACAGCTTAATGGATTTCAAGACTTTCTCAGACACATTAACCGAGAATGATGCCAAACTAACGCCCAGTTTTCCAGGAGATCCAATCAGCTCCTCCACTGGGACTTTATCAAAAACCGTTTCACCCCACCGATCTGCACCATGCCAAATCAGATTGACAACACACTCTGTCAGGGCGATCAGGGCTGCACATCATCCCCATTATTTGTGATAACTGCCGAAAATTGATATGCAAAGTATCCTCACAGCTCATTATTGTTTCGGTGCCAGGATAATTAAAATGAAAAAAAAAAGGCTGAATGTTGATTGAAGGTGTTTTTCTTCTTCTTTATATACGTCAATTTCTTTTCCCCTCAGAGCTTAACATACTTATTTATCCAAAATACTGACAGGTTGTTGGATTTATGAAGCTCAGAGAAAAAGAGTGATAAAACAAATCACTTCAGTGAGGGCATGTGACCATTTATATTGTCATTAAGTAGGAGTGTATCATCTCAGGAATGTCAGTGCTCATCAGCGAAGAGATAAAAATGTCTTTAGTTTCACTTATGAACGAGCTGAATCTACTTTGAAGAGTTGGATGTGAAAAGTGCTGAGCTTTTAATGCTATATCTAAACCAAAGTGCAAAATAGTGCTATAGTAGAGCCATTTTTCTACATCATTAAAAGTAGAAAAACGAGTCTACTATATTAAATGTAATAATAACAAAAATCATACAATTTTAAAAATAATTGGGGAACATATTTTCAACATTTTCTCATTCAAAAGCATCAAATACTGCCACTGTCAGATGTTACAGAGATACCCACAAGGTTTTCTTTGGCATTGTGGCTCGCTCACCGGGCAGCAGCGCTGGACATCGAGTGTGAAAAAGTGCTCATTAAGAGGATGGAAAGGCAGTGGCAGAGTAAGTTAGATTTTTGTGAGCCAGGGTGATTGATAAAATGTTAATTTCGGCATCCAGAAATTATTAAAAAAATATAAAAAGTAATAATAAAAATGAAATATTCAGTCATTTGTTACACACCCAGTTTTGCCCTCCCTGAAAGCTCAAGCTCACTGTTTAGTTCAGCTGGAGCCAAGATGCTACAAAGAGCGCATTTGGCCAACAGGATCTTTAAAGGAGAAGCAAAAGTCATAAAAGGTTTCAGTAGGTGGACTTGCTAAAGGATCATTAACAGATGCCTGCAGATGACTTTGTCTCCGAGGGTTTCTCACCCAGCCGTGTGTGACGGAGGTGATAGTTGGTTATCAGCTTTGACTCTTCAGTGCTCACCCCGTGGCTACTGTACAGGCCTCCCATGACGCTGCCGCCTGTCCCTCTTGGTTCCCCCATCCATATGCAGTTGCAGGCATCCCGCAGTGGAGACGTCAAACTGACAGGGATCAAAAAAGCCACAATAGGGAATTAGGCCATCTATTCAAAAACTATGGGGCCTAACTGCCTATTGGAACTTACCTCTTTTTTTTTTGTTATTTGTTTTTGATTAGAGTTTTTTTATTTTGTTAAAATAGCCAATTGAACAATGACACTAAGAGGCTACCAATTAAATGACAAAAAAACGTTTGTCTTATAAGGACATTCATTTAGTTTAATTGAGTTGTAATAAGAAATTATTTGACAAAAACAGCTGTGAGAGACAAACAAATATTCATAGGGCAAAAAATTCTGACTTCAAAGCAAATTAAAGGAAAGAGAAGAAAACAACCAAGAACAATAAATGTCAAACTGACAAACTAAGATGTAAGTGCTATGGGAACAGTTTCTGTTAAATGACAGCAGAGCAGTGCCTTGAGGGAAACGGCACAAAAAACAACAAAATGCATCCAGTGACAATCAAGAGAAATAAATTGAAAGCATGCGTAAAGTGGGTGAAGCATGTAGATGTGCATAAAAATGCCATCAGTGCTAAAAAGCTCCTGCAGACATTTCTTTTAGCAAACAGATTTTGGTCAGGCGTCTGATACATACTTGTTTCAATATGAGCAAAGAAAAAGACAAATATGAAACATATGGATTGTGGTGAAGTGTCTGAAAATGAATAACTCATCAAGAGTCTCTGGTATGAAACTCCAATTAGGACCAGTTTCTCATCTCTCATGTCCTATGGGAAAATCAATACAGACACTGCCTCGAAACTAATGTAGTGAAAGCCCTCCTTTCTCTCACTGAGCTTCACAGGAGCAATAACCAAAGAAAACATGTTCGCCTGCACACTTCAGTCAAGGTTGGTCTTAATATGTTTGCTTGCCATGAGCCACTGCGGGAGAATTTATTTATCAAGAGGAACAAAGTGCATTAGCAGGACAGTGTTGTGCTTCAGTCTTTCTGTATATAGATAAAGCAGGCAAAGAGAACCAGAGTCACAAAAACACCTGTGTGTGTGTGTGTGTGTGTGTGTGTGTGTGTGTGTGTGTGTGTGTGTGTGTGTGTGTGTGTGTGTGTGTGTGTGTGTGTGTGTTTTATTAAAAGATGAAGTGATATTCAGCTTAGTGGACCTGATGTGTATGAGGAGTGTGATGTTGCTGAAAACCTTTCATACCTCTTAAAATGTTTTTTTAAATAGCCCCATTATCCACTTCAGCTTAGCTGGACACAGTGGTAGGTCTATTATGATGCATGCATGTTGTGCAACAAGTGATATTTTAAATTCTCAACATGGTACAAAGATTTTATGGATAGCTCTAAGACGCTAAGGGGGAAATATTTGTTAGATAGTACATGCAAAAATGTTCTATCTAGCCCAAAGTTTAAGCCTTTACAAAATATCGTATTTATATTAAATATGGAAACAGAAATGGGACATGTGATGCAGCTGCATTTTTTCCTTATGTCCTCCTTACCATTTTTTAAATTCAGGTCCAGCAGTTTGCAGTTATGTGATTATTTCCCAATGCACAGTCACATGACCCAAATGTGCAGGTTTTTTGTGGTTCTACAAAAGCACAGAAAATTATTTACACCTCTTTAAAAGGAAAACTATGACTTGAAAGATCTGAAATCAATATGAAGCCACAATAACTGACATTCGTCTTGAAAGGGTCATTCTTAAAGGGTCAATTTACCCAGATCCCAAAAGAACACATTGACCTTTTTCACTGGTATCCAATCATGCACATAATGTTGGTTTTATATGCTTTGCTAGTATGTGGTCCAGTTCAATGAAGGTGAAGGAATTTGAACAGTACAATTTCTCCTAGGGTCCAACTATCAACATAGAAAATTGAAATTACACTTCATGGTCACATACAGTACACTGGAGCTATAAGAGAAAATTTGTTTTTGCTGCTGACCCTTTGAAATACCTCTTAGCAGAGCAATAACATTGGCACGGATGTTTGTTACTCTAATTAGGTGCAGCAGAGATGCAGAATGGCTCTGCTACTCCACCTATAATCACAGCAAAATAAATAAATAAACCTTTCGAAGGAATTATTACTTCTGTGCAGGGGTTTTCAGCGTTTCATACATAACTTAGAAAAATGATAAGAGGCTCTCTGGTTACCATGAGAAACTGCCTTCTTTATGGATATTATTAGTACTGCAAGAAGATAAAACACAACTGTGTTCAATGGCTTTGCTAAATAATTTGAAGCTGAAAGAGCTCTTTTTTCACAGAAATAGTTGCATATAAAACTGTAACTAAATGTATTTTCATTTCTGTTCCTACAGTTATTTATTGGTAATTATTTGATCTTTTCAAGTGCCAAGAATTAATATCTATGCCCAGTTAGTAATTTCTACATGTTTGGACATTTCTTCTATTTTGATGTGAAAAACAGGAAAAGGTCTCTGTGTTCAGTAAACCTGTAAAATCAAAGTGAATGAAAAATAAGTTTTATTCTCTGTCTTTCTTTTCCATGGACCACAGAGTGCTGCAGATATTAGCACTGCTCTGTTTCCTTCAGGTAATTTGGTTCTGTCTCGCAGTCCAAACACATGCTTGTTAGGTTAATTGGTGACTCTAGGTTGGCTGTAGGTCCAGATGTGAGGTGGATAAAGCTTTTAGTTGTCCTTAAGACCAGACTATGCTGTACAAGCACTGTATCAAAAGATGATTGTTTACCATTATATTAAGGTATAATGTAACATCTCTGACCAGATATTCAAAACTAGTCTTTGTAAGGCACAAATTAGAGTACAAATGAGCAACCCTTGGCAAGTGCAAATGGCAGTGCCATAGAGTGACAGGCTGTACCACCAACAGTATGGTAAGACGCTTTATTTTTGTTTGGTTGATTGTCCATTAATTACACGGTTGGCGGTTTGATTCCCCACCCCCTCCTGCCTGATTGTCCTTGGGCAAACCGATGAACCTTGAGCCACTTCCCACTGCAGGTCAGCACCTTGAATAGCTCCCAGTGGGACGACACATTTTGAAACTCTTTGTCAAACTTATCTAAGGTTTAAAAGCACTATATTTGTGCAGCGTTTTTACCATCTTATGTGTGTCTGACTTAAGATTTTAAAAGGATCAAAAGACAGATTTTTAAAAGATGGGTTTTGTTTTATTTTTTCTAAGAAAATAAAGCAATCTCGAGCACATACCATCTGTAAACAGTTTTTATTATTCCTTTTGAAAACTATGGATATCGTGGTACAACTGCCACTGAGTAAAATGTTCTCTTCGCCACTTCAAACACTGATATCGCCTGCTTGCTCTCGCCTTGATCCCAACAACTCCTAACCCAGAAGACAAACCAGAAAATCTGCAGGGGGACTTTAGAGAAAGTGTCTACTCCTGCAGAAAAACATTAAAAGTTAATATCAGTGAAGTTCAAATTCTAGGAATGGCAGTCCAAAGTCAAAGGAAGCGAAAAGGAGCTTAAGAGCGCCAACATTGTTGTCACTCATTCCAAGAATTCACTTGCATCCCTGGCTTTGAAGAGCAGCACTTCACAGACTCCAGAAACTAAATGATGTCTAAAATGGGATTAGGGCCCCACATCACAGCATCAGTATGGCAGTAAGGAATCTTTGAAGAAATGGTTTTAAGACATCTCAGAAACACACACACAAACACACACCTATTGTGTCTGTGCTCAGTCACTCCTATCGTCTGGCAATCAGGTGCACACAAAATCCATCTCCACCGAGTTCAATAGTTTACGTTTCACATTTTATTTGTTCCGCTCATGGTCATGGACTTTATTTAGATGGCCCTAGAAACAAAGGATACAGATTTTAATTATAAAATTACATATTAAACATCTGATTTGGTTTATGTTCTGCGAGAGCTGTGGCCTGTGGCCTGGATGTGTACACGTACTTCAGGGAGGCGATCGTTAATGTGAATCACCTCTCCATGATATCTCTATTTCCTCAGACTGAGGTGAGAGAAGAGCTGACCTACATAGAAGGAGAGTAATTTGCACTGTTCCTGCAAGTGAGAGGTCGCACCCGCTCCGTCAGGCAATGTGTCGATGACGCTGATAGCTGCAGGACAGAGGGAGAGGTTTGGGCTTATAGGGTGCAGTTTCTATAAGGTATACAAACAGTAACATGTACCATGTAACAAAATGATAGCATTACTAAATGTACCAAGTACTATTTCAGCATCTTTGTATTTTTACTTCACTGTTTGTATTGCCTGGAGACTAACCAATGATCTCCTTGCTTCCATGAAACACCTCTCTCCCTTTAAATTTCCCGGATGGTTTCCTTCAAATACATTTCGTATCTCTGTAAGCCCCCAAAATGAAGGACTCAGTTGTAGTTTTCTTTTTCTTTTTTACTTACCAATTAATGGTCTCTGTCACATTGAAGGGCTATGGAAAACTTAAATCTAGCAATTAGTTTCATCGATGCACGATGAAACTAAAATCAAGCACATTTTGTTCAGGTCAGCTTAGCCACAATCCCAGCAGATTTACTGATCTCAGTGACAGCCCACATCAGCTGAAGGCTCACTTTATACCCTTCTACACACCCAGTCATACACTTCTCTGTAGTCAAGTCAAGTCAAGACACATTTATTTGTACAGCGCTATCTAGATAATCCAGTGTACCTTCCAGAGAGATGAAGTGGAAAACAAAGAGACATTTAAAACATCTATGCATGTTACGATATGTCACTGTCACATGTCACATGCACTGCAAGAGCTTCTTCCCCCAAGCAGTCAGCGCCCTCAACTCACTACAACCAAAGGACTGATATACACATACACCTCTACAAACACGTTACAGTACTCACCAAAAGACTCAAAAATAACAAAAACTTCCACAAATCCACTATAAACTGGACCTGGGAACAATACGCTTATTTGCACACTCAGTCACATAGTTACTGAACATACATCTAAATTATACTATATTTGCACATTTTGCATCTTACACATGTCTTCGTCCTGTCTCGTGTACAATATCCTGACAATAACTTGAACCTGGTATTTAATACTTACTGCACAATCCACTTTGTATTGTCTCTGTCCTGTCTTTGTTTATTGTACAGTTAGTATTATATAGTTATTATTATAGTATTGTATAGTTAGTAATTAGTACATTTCTATCCCTTAATTTTACCAAAATTTAGCATGTTATTTATTTGTAATTCCTAGTTTTATATCTCTTGGAGATATATCTTTTATATACTATCTTTTATATACCCATGGGGGGCTTGCAGTGAAACAGCACACTGGTTCGGTATGTAGTATACTGTGTATACTCTTGTATTGACAATAAAGCTCTTGAATCTTGAATTTTGAAAATAAACCATGCACAATCATGATAGAAAGACAACAACAATAATTAAAAGTTTAAAAAAAACGAGACTAGAGTTGCTTCTCATGCTCACAGATGGCTAGTTATATATATCTGGTGCGCTAATGTCTGCTGTAGCCCAGGTTGTTTCTGCTGCAACCTTAAAAAAAGCAATGTCAAAGTGGTGATTAAACTGTGGGAGAACCCCGTCCTCTATGTTATGTCCCAGGGACAGCTGTTATACTCTGCCTTGTAATGACTAAATCTTCAGACCATATGTGAACACGGGGAACCATCCACTAGACATGAAAACAAATCGAGGATTAAGTTGCAGAGGAAGTTGGTTCATTGATAAGCAACTTCAAATAATACATTTTAAACCCAGATTTAAATTAAATAACAGTTTAGCTTTCAGGTGTTTGTTCCACATGTTAGAGCCATAAAAACTAAAAGGCACTTCACCTTGTTTTGGTCTAATTCTGGGAATATATAGAAATGTAATTAGGTGCAAGTCCATTTAGTGCAGAAGTATTTTAAAATCTGTCTTTTGAGAGACAGGACATCGATCCAGAGATTTGGGAAATGGAGCAACGTGCTCGATCTTTTAGAAGCTTGTTGAAATTCTAGCTGCAGCATTCTGAATGAGCTGTAAACAAGTGTTTCTGTGTCAGCTTTAGACACACTATTTAAGCCTGTTGAGAGTCGCAGTGCATGTGCAAGCCACTTTGCAACACATGTCAACCCCAGCTACTACATTTTAGTGTAGTTTTGATCCATGTCATATCTGTTTCTACTGATGCCTGCTGACTGTACTGTACTGTTCTTTACTGTGGGTCTATTTCGGTACGGCGGGTAGATGTGCTCCTGTGTGAAGGGAGGTCCCAGAGCAGAAAATGCTGCCAAATAATGCAGATAGAAATCTGTTGCCTGTACTGTTCCTAACTTAAGTACAACTTCATAAAAAGTGGCTCCACATCAACCAGCCATAGCAGCGAAAGCTTCTCAGGTGATTAGATATTCCGGCCATTTTCTGCTGTACAAATTTGGTTCAGTTAGTTATTTATTTCTTTTGGGGAACCATGCACAAAAGCAATATCTTCTAGGAGAAGAGATGCCCTGTTTCAGATTTACCAATTAGCTCAATAACCTGTATTCAGTTCAGTTTTATTTATACAGCACCAAATCACAGCAACAGTCGCCTCAATGTGCACAACAGCACTCCCTCATTTAATCTTCCCAACTGTGATATGTGATATCATAAATAATAATTAGTTAAATATCAAATAAATTTTGAATACTTTCTACGCAAGCGTAGAGCTGCCACCCAGGCAAAAGAAAAATAGAGCTATATCACATTATAACATGAAAAGTTTATTGTTCTAACAAAATACTTTTCATTTTTGTACAACATAATATCACGTTATTACAATATACATAATTATCATGTTCGTACAATATAATATTTATATTGTAAGAACGTGAAAGGTTTTTTGTTATAACGTGATAATTATGCGTATTGTAATAATAATGATATTATGTTGTACAAACATGAAAAGTATATTTTTAGAACAATAAACTTTTCATGTTATAATGTGATATAGCTCTATTTATCTTTTGCCTGGGTGGCAGCTCTACGCTTCCGTAACTTTCAGTAAATTTCACTGATAACAAATAATTTCACTTTCACATTTTTAATTGTGGGATTTTCCTTGTAATAACAGATTTGTCTCTCACCTCTGCTAATGTACTGTACCATGAAGGGGTGATGAGAATAGAAAAAAGCATTATAGGAAAATAGGTGTCAAGTTCAAAGTATCTGAAGTATCTGAAATTAATCCCTTCTGATGTGTTTGTACGTGTCTGAGTTAAGTAAACCTTCACTGTTTGTTCCTTTCCTCTCCCGTTGTCTAACTGTTTAACTGAACAGAAAAGCAGCGATGCAAAGAGAAAAACAGCCTTCCCTATCACAGTTGTTCTCTTGACCTCTCTTTTTTTATAACATAAAATAATTGAATCTGCTTCTTTTAAAGCTGATGGCTTTTCTGATCTTAGACTAATTTTTAATTGTCGGCTCCAACCATCAAATGGCCATATTTTCTGTGTCTTCTAAAGTGCATAATAAAAGCCCTTACTGACATATGATGAACACTAACATCTCCACCAGCTGATCCTTTGTTTGCCCAACCACCTCATCATGTGTTATCAGGTTACATGGCCTAGCCTTGACTCAAAAGTAGGCTAATGCCTTGTAAAAGCCAAAGATTGAATGCACTCTGTAAGCTTTATTATTGTTGCAGTAATCCAGTTTTAAGCTCAGGAAAGGTTCCCCGAGGGACAAGGGAGGAAAGGAAGAAATAAAATTATAAAAGTAAATGCACATAAATGATAACAGTAGAGTAATGGCAAATAAAATCAATTAGGTAATATTAAAAATATCTTGTTTACCAATGACAGATAGTATTGTTAAAGACTGTGTGGCACAGTCACAAGTAAATGGATCTACTGATAATATTCTTTCATAAATGTATGTTTAGAAGGTCAAAACTGAGGTTTTAACCTCAGGAAAAATTAAAAGTTGAACATTAGTATAAAAGTGAACGTGAAACATGATTTTCTGTCAGTTAAAACTGCAACTTATACCACACCAATAACCTCATTAGGTTGCCTTTGTAGGTCTTGAAAATGGGTCATTATCTCTCAGCCATCAATGTTGCCCCAGCTGGCGCACCAATGCCCCAAAACACCCTGTTTGTAAAGGTGAAATACATCTAACAAAACAGCATTATGTGGTGCCTGAAAACACACCGGACATGTGACGTGCCTTAATAATTGCACTTTGTGTAGGCTCAAACATAACAAAGTGGACACAATGTGCTTGTTTTATTAGCACCAATGGGTCTGTCTGTAGACGTACACTTTCTAATGTCACAATGCGTTTTTATGATTTGAATTTTTTGAAGTCTTTAAGGACCTCTTGCCTCTACTGGAGAAGCATGGTTGCATGGTAGCTTTTCCATTAGCAAGCTGACAAATTGGACATGAAAAGGAACTAAGACCAGCACTCAATACGCTGCTATTCAGTGTTTTAACACTGAAGACAATACCTTTAAAAATCAGCTAAAATATTGAATATTTTACTTTTGCGATGAAGGCTGCTGACACTCAGAAAAGGTTGTTGCAGGGCTTTAAAAAGTGGATGCTGAATCTTCTGTTGCTGTGACAACACACCGGGTTGAACGAACCTATCAGGAGCTGCAGAATCTGAATGTCTTTTTATTAAATGCTATTTGCTTCATTATTACTGGACTGAGTCTGCAAGCCTGTTGACCTCGATAGCCTTCAAATATAGTCAGAGACGGTGAAAAACAGAATTATGGGCTGTTATGTCTATGTTGTTCAGAGTCAAGGTTTTAAAGAAAAAACAGCCGAGCTGTGTTTTCGTACCACTGATTCACAGAGTGCACGTTAAACATCGAGCTGATGTGAACCCTCGTCTGCTGCAGGCCTGAAAAAAAACTTTGTCTAAAGGTCTATGTTCACAAAAACTGGGTAGTATATCCCCATGCCTTGTCTGAGAGTGGTAGAGGGGAGGTTAAACAGCAAGAAACCAGCTTTTGAAGGCTGAGAAAGAGAAGGACAGAGTCCTTCATTCCTGCTAAGATATCCTGTAATAGGGTAGCTGGGCTAAGGCGTAAATGTTTTTACAAAAAAATGGATTTAATTTTAACTAGCTTTGACCATGGCGGTTAAAATACTTCTCTGTCCTCTGACTGTGTGGCCCTCCTTTATAGTCACACTCAGATAACATCGAAGGCAAAGATGGCGGTGTGATTGCTTTGTTTTTTAGCCTCACAGGTTGGTGCTGGAGTGCTGATGCAGCGAGGTGGCCCTGCATAATAAGTCAGGGAGAGCAAGAGCCACACTCCAGGGACTGTGATTAACTTTCACCCACTCCAAAGAACAGCAAGCCATTACAGAAAAATTATTTCTCAATTTACTTTCTGGGCAGGCTTTGAAAGAGAGCCTGTTTCTGGGAGTGGTTCCAACATAAACCACCGAAAAATGTAGATGCACCGCTCCCTGTAGGAACTTAGAAAGTAATGCTTGTGTAAATAATGTCTGGAGCTGTGTCTTGTATCCGAACGATTAGCTCTTTATAACCTACAGCTTGATGTGTGGCTGCTTTAGGTCTGTTTGTGCATGTTGCTTCACTCTGATCAATAAGAATCTCTGGAAGAAAAATGCAGAGTTGCATAATGGGATGGGTTTAAGTGTTTTTGCTTGAAGTCTGTCTCATAGAAAACAATGAGGACTGCGTGCTGATCAGTCTTTTTGTCAGTGATGCGCTCATTCTTCTGTATGATTACCATGAAATCCAGTAGCAGTCAGCAGAGGGTAGTAGTAATATAGATATCTAGATGTGGAATTATAATTAATCAGCTGAAGTTATATACAGAGATTGTATTAGTCGAGGTAGTGGTAGAGGCATTAAAAGTATCAAAGTAATAAACTATCGAAACACTTGAGCTGAGTATTTTTAGTTATACACAGTGTGCATTAAAACAACAAATGCTGGCCATAAAAGCTAGTCAAATAATAGCATTTCAGCTGTAGCAGCTGTATTAATACTGATAGTAGTTCATGTAATAGTGGTTGTTCACATTTAGGGGATGTGGCACAGCAGAATTGGTTATCTAGTAATCTCAAAGTTGGTAGTTTGATACCTGGCTGTCCTTGAGAAAGACACTGAATCCCAAATTGCTCCTGTTGTATCCACTGGTGTATTAGTGTGAGCGTGTGAAAGTTAGAAAGTGCTGCATGAATGTCTAAACGGGTGAACGTGGCTTATACGAAAAAGCACTTTGAGTGTTTAGAATAGCGAAGCAGCAGGTAAGTGCCAGTCCATTTATCATTCTCATGGTTGTTTCTTTTATTCATATTTGTGTGCGATTATCACACAATAAGTTGGTGTTTCATGGTGTGTTAGCATTGTGATCCCTTAAAAGCTGACCTGTTACTTGAAACCAAACATCTAAAGCCTGTACCTTTGGCTCAAGGGGATTACTTTTACTTACTCTGACCTCATTATTTAATAACCTGGCTATGTTTAATGTGAGTATCCACATTAAACATTGGAAAGAAAATTCGAAAGCTCAGTAGGCCACATTTAAGAGTTATTTCCCAAAATATGAATGCTACAAAACAAAATCAAATTCTTACAGATAAATATGCCTTGACGATAATGTCTTCTGCACAGCGGTCACTTTTTACTGTGTATACATGTGTGTTACATCATTATATAATGTAAATGTTATACCATTGTATTCCACCGCTCAGAGAAATAGACCCAAAAGCAGAACACAAAACAGGCAGGATAAAAATAAAGTCAAGTATGCCAGGTAAAAGTCTCTTACAGGGTGAAAAGCAAGCTGGAAGCCAAGAAAAAAGAGGCAATATGAGCAAAAACAGTAAAAAAAAAAAAAAAAAAACAGATGAGGAAAAAAATTGCCATGCTGAGGGAAAGTGCATAAATACAGTCTAACAAAGGAGGGAAATGTTGCCGGTATATATGCAGGGACTAATGAGGGAAGGCATGCAGGTGAACAGAAAGGTGGGAAAGTGTGGAAGGTAGGAGTGTCAGGTCTGAAATGACATGTGAGTCAATTCATGATAACAGGCAAATAGACATAAATGAACAACATAACAGCAAATCAGGACAATCACACATGAAGTAGACAACTGATAAGAGCAGAAGAACTAATATTATGAGTCCTCTCATTCACTACAACTAAGTGTGACTGTTGCGATTACTTACATCACAGTTATTTTGTGAATACAAAAAAAATGCAATCATATCTACACTGCCTAAAAACCCATTATATAACATAAATATTCATTATACAACATAAATGTCTTAAACATGCATCATTTAAAGGCCATCAGGGGGGAAATCCTCTGGTTTAAAAAAACTGATTATATAGAGGTCTGTGAAGTAAACAACCTTACGGCTCCCTTGTCTGTCTACCTCAGTTTCTCAATAAGCTCTACTCCTCACTTTGGGACTTCATATTACGGTGGCCATTTCCATCTTTTATATACAGTTTATGGCTGTAATCTCTGTTTTTTTTAAAGTCTTTCAACTCTCTCATGCCATACAACAAAAAATACTAAATAAGGACGGTAAAAGTTTAGTTCCAAGACTACGTTTTTAATATTTATGTTACATGCAGACGTCTGTGAGAATT
This sequence comes from Pelmatolapia mariae, assembly GCF_036321145.2. NCBI lineage: Eukaryota > Metazoa > Chordata > Actinopteri > Cichliformes > Cichlidae > Pelmatolapia > Pelmatolapia mariae. Next base: position 70,473,058 of record NC_086236.1, read on the forward strand.
CAAATAAGAAATTACAGAAATTACTCAGAAATTACAGTTTTGTGTGTGGCCTCTAGATTGCCAACTCGATCTATTATCATAAAAAATAATTCATCACCAGACAAACACTATCACCGGCAACATTGCAGTGGACAACTATATACAATCCCTGCTACAAAGCAGGGGTAATTAAAATAGACTGCCTTCAGAAAATGGCATGATTATCATAGCTCATTGATTTGTTTTTGTACTATTACCAAACAAAGGAAGAGTTTTTAAAAAACAGCTGGTCTGCCTCTGGTTTGGATTTCACTGTGAAGCCTATATTCATGAATTTGAGGCAGCTCGTTCAGTGAAAAAGGGACACTCGTCTGGCATCTCAGTTGACGGAGGCTGAAGAAAATTTTTGCTGGTGCAGCTTTAAATAGAGAAGAGCCTCATCTTTCTCATTACCATGACGTCTAATGCAGCATGTGTAGGTGTGAAATATTCTCAGGTCTCTTGTACAGATGATCGCTGCACTATGAATAGACCCTGTGAAGTTCTGTGGTGCAGTTTATTCATGTTCGCTGCCTTCTTGACTCATATCAGACCTCACACTGCACCACTGAGCTTAACAGTCTGGAAATGATGAACTGTAACGGCTTGAATGCTCTTTTGTTTTATTTTTGCCTTTCAAGTGATCTTAATTATACATAGCCCCTAATTTCTAGGAGTCCTGGTGAAGATGGGGTCTTTCTTTGAGGTGTTTAAATAAGTAGTAAATCTGTTGGTGTGTGTGTGTGTGTTTTGCATGTGTGTGTGTGTGTGCGCGTGCAAATGCATTTGTTGTTGAAGGTGTAAAAAATCTGTCTGACACGCGTTGCGGTTTTTCATTTTTAGAAGACGTCTAACATGGCACGATGGCAAACCACACACACTTCCTCTCACAAAAGCGTGTGTCCATGATTTTTTGCGTGTGTGTAGGTGCGTGTGTTTTCAACGTACCGTTGAGAACGTTAACGTTGAATAATGTGCCCCCCCCCCCACCCCCACCCCGAGCCTAAATAAGCTCCTGTGTTTGATTTAGATCCATCACTCAGACAACATGGATATGGTTCATTTAATTGTATTTTAATAGCTCAAATGGTATTAAAATGTTTTCACAAAGTGAGCAGTGTCACATGAGTAGTGTGTTTGCTCAAGGACTTACAGTGCTGACAAATACCTGTTGGGAATAGAGATGGTTGCAATGTTGAGTCATGGCAGCCAGGGAGTTTCTGTAGCACTTGATTTATGTCTCAGTTTTTATTCTTTCCTGTGTCCGCTGCTGTTGAAAACCACCTTTCAGACATACATGGTATGAAAGCCATCATATCTGAGAGGGAGGCAGTTTTTCTAAATGAGACTTGAGTTCTAAGCAAAGCTGACAGCTCTTGATTGCATTTCATAGCTTGATGCTTCACAGCTGTAATCACAGTTGCACTCTGGAATATAATATGCTCGCCTATGTGGCGTTTAAGGGATAAAAGATCAGGATTATGTGCATTTTTAGGGCTGTTTGAGTTGATTGTAAGTTGTAATGGGCATCTTGTTTTCTCCACAGGGTTTGCAGGTGAAGGCTGATTATGTTCCTCTGCTTCAGTCTCTGGCCACATATGGATGGAGGCTTACTTGTGTGCTACCAACTCCTGTAATCAAGACTAACAGGTAATCCCATTCGTCTGTCTATTAAAGGGGGATCAAGTAATCTGTGACATCTAATGACCTCTGTTGGCAACCAGGAGGAACTGCAGCAATGGCAACTATAATGATGAATATTGCTTTAAGTCCATTTACAAGTGTGAACTAGAGCTGCAGGATTTCAGTGTGTTCCAAGAGGTTAATACTTACAACTATATGTATGTATATATTAAAATCTAAAATCTGTTTCGAGAGTTCTACACATTAGAAAATAAACACTGAATCCCATTTCCCTAATGTAACCTTGTACAACCTAAAAATGGTTTATTTTACCCCATATGTGTGCATAAATCCCATGACACAAGACTCCAATCTGGCCCGCTGGACAGCTTTAGAAAATGAAAAGGAGGAGACTGATTTGACTGTTTTATAACTTTTCCCACTAATAAAGTTTAATATCCCTGTCATAGGGATACATCTAGCAACAGGTTGTCTCCATTAAACGACACACTCATTAAAAGAGTGCAGGCTTATGTTGAAGGTGTATATAAAACAAGTAAAAGTTACAGTAAAAGTCCATTTTAATTATTTATTTATGGGAAAGGACTGAAATTTCTGGAAATTTATATCTCAGTATGACAATTCAAAATATAAATCATACAGAAAGGCTCATTTCGAATGGTTTCTTGCATTTATCTATTTGAATACTATTGAATTATTATTCATTATTAAGAATCAAGCAGCATTTTGCTGCATTGAGGTGAAGCTGATCATACCTTTTGCAGGAATAACTATATTAATTTCAGTAGGTAGCAAAGTAGTAACATAATATCTCACGTGTAACAAAAGAAACATCAAATGGAAATCTGGGTCTTGTGTAAAAAGCTTATCGTACAAGTTAAAATTCACATCTAAAGTTATAAACTTGTAGTTATATGCTACATTCCTGTGAAAGCTGGCACATGGTGTGAAATATAATATGCGCAAGCTATTGTACAAAGAAATATGACAGTTCTGGCAGAAATTGACCTAAATCTCTGCTAATGTAGGCTGAGCTTTGAGCAGCGCAGCAGCTGCAGCTCTGACTGTTGATGGAAAATCTCTTCACAGAAATGTAACGGTTCCTCATCTAAGCCTGTGCTGACTCATCACTCATCGCTGCTGTATGAGTGTACATCCGCTTATGGTCAAAGGCCTCGCATGCTCTCAGTCACACTGAAGGGTTCTCTTCAAAACAGAGTTTGTTCCACAACACGCAGAGGATGATATGTGCAGTTTTTGCCATCCAATTCCTGAATGTTTTAGTCGTTTATATTTTTAACATTATTGTAACACAGTTTTTAGTTTTTGTGCAACAGACGTTACATGTAAAGATGATTCAGTTCACACATAACATTGTGAAGACATGAAGCCTATATAACTCAGCATTTCCTGTAAATTATCTACCTGTTCCAATCATTTGATTACATTTTATTTAACAGCCTATTTAACAAGCTACCAATAATAGGCATTGTTTGTGTGTTAACCTCTGATGTGAAAGACAAGAATTCCTTATTTTCCTTATTTATATCTCCCACTGTGGTTTGTAGCTCTAGAGAAAGCATATGACAGGGTGCCCCAAGAGAGGAACTTTGTAACAGTAGCAGAAAAGTATGTGAGGACAGTGCACGACATACATGAGGACAGGGACTCAGAGCCATCAGGAATCTTCTCTGAGTTCCTTCTTGTTTGCAGTGGTGATGGACAGGCTGACAGATGAGGTCAGGCAGGAGTCTCTGTGGACTCTGATGTTCACAAGCAACTTTGTGATCAATAGTGAGAGTAGGGAACAGGTGGAAGAGAGCCTGGAGAGGTGGAGGTATGCTCTGGATAGAAGTCAGTAGAAGTAAGACGGATATGTGTGCGAATGAGAGAGACAGGTGTAACAGTGAAGATGCAAGGAACAGATGTAGTGATGGTAGACGAGTTTAAATGTCTGGGTCAACAATCCGAAGCAATGAAGTGAAGAAGAGAGGGCAAGGTGGAGTGAATAGGTGTGAGCAGGGCAGCAGCAAGTGGGACACGGTTGGGGCACAATCCTTCTTGAGGCCTGCTATAATATATGGTTTAGAGATAATGGCACTTACAAGAAGACAGGAGGCAGAGCTGAAAATTTTAACATTTTCATTGTGAGAGACCAGAATGGACAGGATTAGCAATGAAAAGATCAGAGAGACAGCTCAGGTTGAGTGATTTGAAGACAAAGTTAGAGAGGTGAGGCACTTAAAGGTTCAGACATGTACAGAGGAGGGATAGTGGATATATTAGACTAATCTGCCAGGCTGGTAAGAAAAGAGGAGGACTGTAGCTCAGGTGGCAGAGCAGGTCAGCCACTAATCAGAAGGTCGGTGGTTCGATTCCAGGCTGCATCCTGGCTGCATGCCAAATATCCTTGGGCAAGATACTAACCCCATGTTTGCCTACTGGTGGTGGTCAGAGGGCCCGGTGGCGCCTGTGTCTGGCAGCCTCGCCTCTGTCAGTGCGCCCCAGGGCAGCTGTGGCTACAATGTAGCTTGCCATCACCAGTGTGTGAATGTGTGAATGGGTGAATGACTGAATGTAGTGTAAAGCGCTTTGGGGTCCTATGGACTAGAAAAGCGCTATACAAATGCAGGCCATTTACCATTTACCATTTACCACAGAGAAGATTCATGGATGTAGTGAAAAAGGACATGCAGAGGGTTGGTGTGACAGAAAATGATCCTAGGTGTAGAGTGAGATGAAGGCAGATGAGCCACTCTGGTGAACCATAAAGAAACCAGCCGAAAAAACCCAACCAAAGGAATACAAGGTGCACGAGTCCCCTGATATTACAAAAGTGTGTATGAGTTAGTCCCATGTGATCACAACTGATATTTCTTATTTTTACATTCACTTTGTGTGATGAACAGCTCAGCAGTGTCCCTACGCTTTGTCATTTTTGATATACAAAAAGCTTGAAATGCTTGCAGATCACATGCAACATGTGCCAGAAATATCTTGATATAGTACATGCAGCCCCAAAATGCCATGTAACACTAACCTCAGCACAATGTCTCTGTGGTGCTACAATAAAACACATCTGCTAAAGTAATCTTTTTGAATCATGAGCCATGTCCAGATGCAGGGACAGGACACAACGTGTCACATAGTGTCAGGTAGGGATCTCACTGCATTTAGATGCTTCCCATCCCAGCTGATGAATTTTCATTCAAGTAAGGGCTCCATCTTGGGTAAAAAGTTTTAGTCCAGATTCTCTCTTTCTGTCATGCCCCTCAGCACCAAAAAAGAAGTGGAAGAAATACGAAAAAGACTCCAGATCACGCCATCTTGATTTGTCAAACTTAGACTGCTGGCATCTCATTTATGCACCCATTTAAATTTAGAAAGCAATTTAATGCAGAGCAAGAGCCGCAGATAACTTACAGAAGAATCACTTAAGAATAATCTCTCTGCACCCAGTATGAGGTTCAGTATGGGCTTGAGGAATGACGTCAGCTGACAGTAATTCTTTTAATGTGTATACAGACACAAAGCATCGTTTTAAGATCAGCTTTGAATAATGTGAAGCTGTCCTTTCGTAATATAGGGTACTTTGATGTATGCAGTAATTCTATGAGTGCAGTTACCGATTGTTTGCTCTGCCCCCACCTCAGCTGGTCATGTTTGCTGTTGTTACACTGCATCGCTGATTAATTACCTCTATTTTTTCATCCTTTGTTTTTTTCCTACGGCCCCCTCTCTCCTCTCTTTCAAAATGCCACAACACAACAGCACAACATGGCTAATTAATCAGAGTCGGCCTAGATACAGTACAAGACAGCACTCATTTCTCTCCCTGCCTGAAAAACATTTTGCGCTCCAAAATAATGGTTGATGATCTATTTCAGATTAGCAGTAGTCATTACACTTGTTTTTGTGCTGTCGACTCCTACATTTTTAAACGCAAAATTTGCAAATGCATGCTTTGCATAGTGTGAGGGTTTCCAGGCCGCACTTCATCTGGAGGGTTCAGATAAGTGTCACTGATCTCAGCAGCGTCTGAAATTAATGCTAACTGGTGCTCAGCGGCTTCTCCACACAACATTAATTCATGTAGTTGTCTCAGTGCATGCGTTCATGTTCTCCACATTCAATTAATGTAGATGGTAATTACATTTTAAAGCCATTAACTACAGTGACTGCAAATTTCTCTACATTAACTGGGGGGACAACAACAAGGGAGACAAAGAAGGTTCTGACAAACTTGTTCGTTAGTGCAGGTATCCAAACTTATTAAAAGCTTAATATAGGGAATAGTGTGTGTGTTTTACACAGTGTGTTAGTTTTGTGGAACAAAAATTTGCACCACTGGTGTTTGATTGCATGTGTCAGGGTTTTTTTGTTCTTTTTTTATTTCAAGAGGCAATTTCCAGCTGAGTTCTGTAGCGGGCTTTTCCCCCTTACAGATGAAGCCACCAGCAGGTACATTTACACATAAAAAAAGGCGCAGGCTATTGCTGTTCTGTATAGCTTCAGGTTATAATGGTGCAGCTGACACTGACAGCCAAAAGTAGGTTCAGTAAAGGCCTGTGATTTTCTAAGCCATCCACTCCTTTCTAACTTAATGGGCTGGGGCTTTTTGCTGGAAACTCCAGCTAGTTTTCAGCTTTGATTCACCAGTAAGCCATTCAGCATTCTTGACAGCTTAGAAAATAGCTTATGTATAAATGGTGGAAGGAAAGCGGTAATGGAAAAAAAAAGAGGTTGTGGTAGGCTTTGGATGGTTTAGATAGTAAGCCTTCTGCTAAAGGAGTCTCAAGTCTATTTGATGTTGGGAAGGGGAAGATTTGTAGCAGGCTCCTAAGGTTCTGCAGTGATCATAAACCTGCCATCTTTCTTCAAGTGCAAAGTTGAGCAGGCGGCTTAAGTTTAGAAAGCATCCGACTTTTATGTGCATGTGTTATTGAACCTGTGGCAGATACTATCACAGGACATATCTCCTTTTAAGCCATATCCAATCATAGCAAGAGAAAATGGATTGAATAACACAGAAACAAACAATAAAACTGTCACAAAACAGGCTGTCACATGAGATAAGAGTTAGAACTGAGCGGGCAGCTATTTATTGAGAGCACAATGGGCTGAGAAAAGGGCTGCACATGACAAAATATGAGCAGACTGGAGAGTGAATGTGTGAGACAGGAAGCCCACTCAGAAACAAATCTGCATTTCCTGCCACAATTAATCTGTCAGTACTGTGCGAGTACTTCTGCAGATTATCCTTCTCAGAACACAGGAGTGAGACATGTGCATGGAAATAAGGATTATGTCGGGGGAATACAGAAATAGAGAAGAAATGCGTGTTTAGAGCAGCAGAACATGTTCATAAGTTGCAAAAAGGCAGGCTGTCTGCTTACATGTGATCTGCTTTTCTGCATCTTTCAAAGGCAAAGTGGAGAAATGACACTTACAGATGACAGCAGGGAAGAGGTTGGGCTACAAATGTGTGCCTATATCCTTAAAATGTCAGATAAGAGTGTGAAGCATGAGCAGTGGCCGGCAGTTATTTGACTATCTTGATGAATGGTCAAAAAGAGTGCGTGTTATCTCAGCATTTTACTCCAATCAGTTGTGCATATTTATCTTGGATTAAGAAAGCACTTTTTCAAGCACTCAGAAAGAAGAAAAATATTGAAATAAGAAAAATCTGTCTGTGCATTGCAGAATTTCTAAATGTTTAAACGTTGATAAGTAAAATGGTTTTTAAAAAATCATGTCTTGTTGAATATCCAACAATTTCAGCTGATGGTCTGTTCTCTTTCCCTTTCTCTTTTTGACCCTGTGTCCTTTAGTGATGGAAGTCTGTCCACCAAACAGATTGTTTTCCTGCAGAGGCCCGTTTTAGGCCGAAAGAGGAGGGAATCAAAGGTACGTGACCTCACATTCCTCTTTGTATCTCTTGGATATCGTGGGATCTCCCACTAGTCATTCTGTCACCTGCTCTTCATATATCCAAGGTCAACATCACCTTTTGCTACCTCCAATTCCACAATTTTTGTTTTAGCTGGCCAACACACAGCACTGGATAAATGTGAACCAGCACCTCTTTGTTTTAGATATAAGGTGCTCTCTAGCAACAGACAAGTGTGTTGTTTTGGGGAATGAGGCTTATAATTCTTTCTTGGCTAGCCTAAATAACAGTGATAACCTTTAAAGCTAACCTTTGTCTGCAGTGGAATGAATCTATGCTGATGCTTTCTGTGACCCGAATTTAAACTGGCATCACAGCAGCAAATTTAACAGACGCAAAGAGTCAGGGAATTGCTATCGTTAACAAGATTTCTTTTTCTTTTTCTGTGCAGTTTATCACTATCCCTGCAGTGTGTGTGAACCCTTCAGAAGTTGTTCAAGTAATTGAGGACATATTGCATTCAATTTTTGCCTGTTTGTTTGGTCAGTCCGAAGGCCTCAAGGCCACCAATAATTCCCCTCACAATAGCCTCAATTTCCTTCTCTGCATCAGTGAGACTCGTCTGAATTAGCTAGTTATCCCAGCGCTATATTAGATCTACAGTGATCCATTCTTAATTAAGTCTGCCTACACTGCTTTGTGGCCAAAAGCATATTTGCAGAGTTACAATGCATTCCACTAACATACTAATGTAAATGTTTCAGAAATTAATCTTCAAGCCCCGAAGCAAGTCCAACAAGAACTGCGTCAAAGATAGTGCAAAAAATAAGAAGAAAAAGAAAACAAAAGTTGAGAAGGAAACAGAAGATCCCAAGCCTCTTGATGACAGAGAGAAGGTCGAGAAGGAAGAAGATAAGAGTAGGGATGAAAAGGCGAACACAGCAGAGGGAGAGACAGCAAGAGAAAGTGAGACAATGACAGAGAGAGAGGCAAGGTGTGAGGAGGATAGAAAAAATGATGATGGTATTGAAATCAGTATGGAGACTGTCACAAAGAAAGATGGAGGAGCATCGACAAGAGACAAAGAAGCGGAAAATGGCACTGAAGAAGAAGCACTGGATGGAGAAGGATCAAAAGTGAACGGAGAGCCTTCTGAAAACAGAGAGTTCAAGGAAGTGATGAAAACCGTTGCAACTCTAGAGAGCAAGACCAAAGAAAAGGAGGACGAGGCCAGAGCGGAAGTTGAAGTTGTGATAGAAAATGGGGTAGAGACAGATGAGGAGAAAGATGAAGGTGGAGATAAGGCAGTCAAATGCAAAACGGAAGAATCAGTACACACGGAGATCATTGCCAAGGATATTGTGGTTGATCCACAGGCCACGTGTCAAAGCCCAGAGGAGACTCAAGAGTAGCCCCAGTTGTTAAAGTTAAGGTTCATTCCCCACCCTACCTCTCAAAGTCCCCATTCCTAAGAACTGGTTCCCAGTGTTGTCCCTAATCCAAATTTATGGGGCTTTGGTCCCCATCGCTGCAGCATTCTCCAAACCTCCCATTGCTCATTGATGATACCCCCCACATCCTAACTCAGTGTAGCTTGGAAAGAACTTCATTTAAAACCACACATACTGAATGTATATACTATCTAAAACAGGAAATGCTGATGCGGGGTAGTCAGGGTGGCGTCGCTGGATGAGGACGACCAGAGCACTGAGGAGGATGCCAAAATCAGAGCATGTGCAGAATGAAGCTAACACTTAAAGGCCTGGTCACCCAGCATTTAAAATGTTTTCTAATATGGATTCATTTTGATTACTGGATTTATTGTTTGCGAGGAGTGTTGCTGTTGACCAAATTGTTAAGAGTAAGATCAAACACTGTCTTGGACTCACTGCTAAAGGCGTTCCCCAAAGAAGCTTATTGGTAGCTATTCGTCTAAATTTACATGAATTTAGCCTCATCTATCAGACTGTAACCTGCTCCTGATAAATTGAATGGTTTGTTGACAGTTTTAGTGAAGCAGTTTATGATGCAAATGCACCTTTTGAATAAACTAAATGAACTTGTTTCTTATTGACAGCCAACCTAAGTTATATTTAGAATGGCTGCTAGCTTAAGAGCTTTTTTTACGCTCTCAGTGATGGTTTAAAATGCTGACAGCAAAACAACAGGGAGCAGACAGCCCAGACGATCTTATATTAAAGATGAAAGACGAAATGAAAGAAGCTGATTTAGTTAATGTGACTTAACTAATGCATTTAGCCAACAATCTAGCAGCTTCTCAACAAGAACTGCTGCTACTGCATGTTGCTAATCTTCTAAAATCAGGTATTCAAAAATGAATAGATTCCCTTTTTTATGTTACTTCCTGGTGTTCCCAGGCCTTTGACGAGGCCAGGGGCTTTGCATTATTATTCTTGTTGCAGTCCACTTGCAACTTTTCAAATAGGGTTAAATAGCTAGCCTAACTGATGTTGTTTTACACAAACACAAATACATATAAAAATAAGTCCTAACAGAGAGAAAAGAGAGCATGGTGAGCTTTTCCTGTCTTACAGCGATAAAGTTACCTGTTTGACCAGCTCTTACCGCTTTATGAAGCTGTGAAAACAGAAAAAAAAGAGGTAGGGTCTTGGCTGCCTCTTTAACCCATCTGACTATGTAAAGGGCAGGTAGGCTTAAAAAAACATCCTGAATCAACCTAAACCCTGCTCTTGTGTGAGTTCGGATGTGAAGGGATGAGAAAGCTCATAGAGGTGATGGGAAAGGCATTTGTTGCGACTGGCAATCCAAAGTAGGCTGAACAGATAATTGTTTACGCTGAGCTCTAAGCCATCAAGTGCTTCAAACAGAGCCGATAATCACTCTTTGGTGTGCTCACCTTGCATACAGAATGTTCCATATTCAAAGCCAAGCTAGATAAGGATGTGAAATTCAGCTGAATGTTTGCACCTCGAAGGCAGAACTCATATTCAGAGTTAGCTTTTACGTACAGGAGATCTATTCCTGCGCAAAGTTGCATTTTTAATTACATTCCAGTCAGTCGCTGAAAATGAAAGTAGTTGTCAGTGTGGAAACGAGGTTAAGCTGTGTGGTCAGAACATGTCGTAGCCTCGTTGTTTATTGAGACCAGAATTGAGAGGTAGAAATTGAAATAAAGAAGAAGGCTGCAGTAAAAGAGAAAGACCACAGAGCATAAGAGAGTCAAATAAAAGAAATGAATAGGCTCATTTAAAGTAACAGCCATTTGTGTCCCACATTCCCTGTTGAGATTTCCTTCATTATTTTACCTCCAGCTCTTTAAGCACCTCTTACCAGACATCATTTCTGACAATAACCAAGTCCTAATGTGCTGTTTCATGGCATCGTGTAGCTTTCCATTTTAAAAGGTGGAACAGGAGGGGAGGGAAGTGGCAACATTCACGGTGCGGAGCTCTCATTAGCTCACTAATGGATTTTGTCAGTGGGGTATCTGTCAGTAATCATGCATTTATAATGGGGGGTCACTTATTGGGAGGAGGTATTGACAGCAAAACACCTCAATGTGAAGCAAATACCCTTCATATTAACAGTGATGTCATGGGGAATCATTTGCACTGAGGACGAAGAGTTTGTGTTAAAAAAAAAAGTGTTGCATTTTGCAAAGAACTTACACACATCTCATCACAAAGATGTCAGAAAGCCTATTTATTAAAGCGTTAGCATTTGATTTATAAAGAACTTAAAGTACCTTCTGTCTGGCTTTATACATAGTATAATTTGTCACAATTTGGATATTTTGTTTTATGAGAATAAATGATAGCTTGGTCAAGAAAAATGGATCCTTCCTGGAGAAGAAACTCTTCAATTACACACAAGTAAGATCGATTATGCTGAATAAGTGCTCTCCTTTCGGGAGATTAATCCACCCGCCGCTGAGATTTTTCAATGTAAAATGGCAGATGTTTTTGTGTAGAGTAGAATATAAAACTGTGACCAGTTTAGCCTTATCACTATACTGTAAATGGCCCACAGTCTGCTATTAGAAATGTCTTTTAGAGGCACCATGGTGATTTAAGTGTTTGTTATAGTCAAACGGGAACGTTTTGCTACAGTCAGTGTTGGTATTTTGAAGATGTTGTTACATGTTTTATTGCTGGGATTCAGAACGACAGGATAAAGATGTGTGTGTCTATATGAAGGTATTATATTTTGGATCATTCTTAACATGTTTTGAACATGTGTTTTTTTATTGTGAATGTTATGTTTTTGGACATTTTTATTGTGGGCTTTGTGTTGCCTCTGCTAAAGCTTGCAAAAATGTATCGCTGACTGACGCTTCCAGCTACCTCCCGAGGGCCGTTGTGGGTTTTGAACTGAGGGGTCGCTGCATGCGTGACCCCCCTGAAGCATATGCTCCTTGTCCTCTCGCCCTTCACTATGACGGAGACCAGAACTGTGAGCGTGAGGTCATCGCTAATGGCAGACGAGGTCAAGGGTCATGTTTGAGCCAGAATGGATTTTCCACAGCTGTACACAGGAGTTTGCACGAGCACATGACAAATAACCACTCCGATATTGAATGAAGATATGAAGTCATATTATAGTATTCTCTGTGGTATTTTCTTTCCTTCTCCTTAAACGTCATCGACTCAGCTGCTTTTGACTGTTTGAACTTTAATAAACATAATAATAAGCAAGAAATATTTAATGCCACCTCTTGTATCAGAGAAGCTGACGAGCAAATAGGACTCAGCTGTCACTTTCACGGTTTTAGTCGGAATACGATAAATATAAATTATGAAAGGCAATACCAAAAGGTATCTTTTGATAGCAGACAAGATCTTTATGAATATTGGAGAAATTCCCCTGTTAAATCCTGGTCAGCTTATTTCCTCAGATTGAATCAATTTTTTCTTTCTCCCCAGCGTCACGCTAAACATTTTAACTGTCATCCATCTGTTTTATGAATATGAATTTATTTCAGCGCTCCTTTCTTTCGCCTTTTTTGCATGTCTGCACATTTTTAATCTAAAAACTGTGACATATATTCCCCTTTGGCATCCTGTGAAAACACATAGATCAGATCCGTCTTTATCTATGGGAACAGAGTTTGGAAAATGAAAACAATGAGATGATCTCAGCTGACACGAGTGCTTTGTGACTCCCGCTGCATTCCTGTTGTTCATCCACAAATATGGATGATCATAACCTTGACAAAAAGTTACAGCCGGCCCTGTATCCGTCCATCCAGTGTGGGGCCGTGGCCTTAGGGGGCTCCATCTCCCCCTGATAAGGGCTGATTGGTTGCTGTGCAGTCTAACCTCTGACATGAGTACACTCCAGAGACTCTGGGTAATTGTGATTTTTGTGGTCTACAAAAACAAAACGAAAAAAAAAACAGAGACAGGGAGAGAAAAGTGAGATAGGATCTGACACTTCATCAGTTAAATGATGTTGAACCGTGTTAACTTAGCCGTCTGTGAAAAGAAGGAGATCTAACGTTAGTATTAAATATACGTCCGCAGCCCTCTCCCCTTTCTTGTAAGGAAAGGTAACATACTGTCTTATATCAGCATAATTGTCTCTGAGCCTCAATAGTGGCGCTGGTGCAATCATTCTTGGTAATGCTGTAAAAAGAAAAAAAAACGTAATGGTTCATTTCCTGTGTGCTACTATGGTGTGAAATGGGCAGAGTAGAAAAGGCAGAACATGATTTAATAGGATGCCGTCATTTATTTGTTTTGTTTTTCTGTGTTGTCACTTTAGCTTGCTCACAGCCTCTGCAAAATGTATTCTTAGATTTTTGTCTCTGATGTGAGTTTTTTTATCACCTCAGCTGCCATCTTGAATGTTGAGTATCTTTGATCATGTGCCGTTGTCTTTTGCATTGCTATCGAGGAAGAAAAAAAGTATTCTTTATCTTTGCTATCCTGAGTGTGTCAACATTCCTATTGTTCATGACATCTGTACAATTTGTATATTATAAAATGATTTATATTTAATGTGTACACGTGTCCGTGCTTCTTTTATGTGAAAGTTTTAAAGGAGCCTTGCTTAGTGAGACAGCTGCAAATAAAAAGTAGCTAAGGGGCAAACATGCTAAAGCATTTTCATATATTATACTTTATTTCTAAGTATGACTTATATATTCATTGAAATAAAATAGTGAAGTGCAAAAAAAACAAAACAGCACCCACTGAGTATTCTACTAATAACCAGCTGTGATATGGCCAACGCACAGTTATTTCAGGTAACAAAATCAAACCATAACCTCAAGTTCAATGGTAACCAGTACAGACAAAAAAGACAAGAAGATTGTTTGATGAACCACCTGGTTAAAAAGGAGATAAAATGCTTAAATACTCTGGTGTTTTTGCCCGAACATTAGATTTAAAATGCCCTCTTCTCCAAAACTTTCACTTCTTCTATGTTTGTACAGCATTTCGTATCATTATGGCTTTGTTATGACTCCTCCTGTAGGCCGACAGTCAGAACTCTTTCATTAAAATTTCATGAAGATTCAGGTTGCAGATACAGTAAAACATAAGTACACTTACCTCCATCTGGCCTCCTGTAACAAGTAGATCTATTTGTCACCACACTGCTGAAACTGCCCTGAACCTCAGATGTGAGCTTGGGGAAAGACCTACAGAGAGCCATTACACACTTCCTATTAATCCCATTGTATAGACATCGGCTGCAATTAGCCAGAACTCAGCAGGGGGACACTCATGACAAAGTGCAAAATGGAAAGTCATGAACAGAGTTAAATAGCTAAAATAATATTTACACCAATTTCCAAACAAAAGGTTTGAAAGCTTGTTTTTCATACTTTTTTTTTTTTTTTACCATCCAGGAGTCAAGATTTTGGGTTATTATCTCAACATTTAATTCAAACATCTGAGAAAATAATTTGAAATTTCAAGTGATTAAATTAAAACATTTAAATAATCAAAAATTCTGGCTAAATTCAGTAGCAGAAGGTTCCGTTCAAAAAGAACCCTTTTTGTTTCAACATCATATACATTATATAGTATAGTAGCATTGATATGTAAATTGATATAAAATTAATGGGGTTTTTGTAATTAAAAAAAAAGAAAAAAAGACAAAAAGACTAGGTTTTTTGCTAAAGCATGCTAATGCATGCACAGCTGTGTGTAAGAAGCAGGAAGGTGTGGTGGTCAACAGTGACTGCTGTCAGTTGGTTAGAAAATCAAAATGGCAGATGGTGCAATGTAGCTCACTGTATAAACTGTCTTGAGCAACTTTCCTAAATAAAAAAAAAAAAAACTCCCCAGAAAATGCTCAGTTTTGGGCAACAGCTCATGCAAGAAATTCTTGCAAGCAGGTCCTCCTTTGACTTTAGAAGTCCAGGGAGTGGGAGCTTTCCTGTTTCAGTTCCTGGTGATTTGCTCATCGATGGGAGGAAAGCAAAAGTGAATCCTTCCATTCATCAACCACTCAACCACTTGTTCAATTCAGGGTTGCAGCTGGCGCTTGTCCCAACTGTCACAGGCCAAAGTAGCAGAGTACACCCTGATTCGGGTTGCCAGTCTGTCACAGGGCTAACACAGAGAGAAAGAGTCATCCACACTCATATTCACACCTTTGGGTCTTTTTAGAATAACCAGTTAAATTAAGAAGCATGTCTTTGGACTGCAGGAAGGCACAGGAAAATGTTACACAGTTTTTCCTGTGAGGCAACTCTCCTAACCACTGCACACTGTGACTAAATTCTTCAACTTCTATTAGAGATTCTTTGAGTGCCACGTCTATCTCTTATAATGTCTCCTATACCAATTTAGTTATTCAATGTAACAACGTAAGTTTCCTCTTCTGTAAAACTCAGGCTACAATTCTGAGAAAAAATGTGTCTGACCACAAAATATTTCTGCAGAATGTTAGAAATGGAAGTTTAATATTTCAAATTACACCTCAAACACGAGGATATTCATACATAGCACAAGTCACACTCTGGCATATAGACATAACATCTTGTAAATGGCTTTCAAAGGGTACTAGCAGCAGAAAAGAATTTGAGCCTTCCAGCCATCTACGCACACCCTGCAGAATCATGAAACACAATGGCTGTCCTTCACAAAGTGCTCTGTGTCAGAACCCAGAAAAGAAGTTATTCAGAACGCAGAGTTCCCGCTCTGCACAAGGACAGTCCATCCTTGGAGGACTACACAAAGACGTGAAATGACAACTTCAGGCCACTGAACGCAGAGAAAATGTTGAAAGAAGCATAATGCAGCAGAGAATTATAGCCTCATATTAAGATTTTCTCTCTGTGAAAGGATCATTTTTAAAGTTCTGCTCCATCTGGTTATTACCTTCATTACTGCGTGAACCTTAGAATAGATCAACATGATAGTTATTACACACTAACACCACAAAAATACCACTTTTGTTCTCTTGTTCTTATATCAAAACAACCCAATTCAGGCTGAAAACTGTCCCTTATGCATCACAGTATCACATAAAATCTCTGACCGACACGCATTATAATAACCCTATGGTGCTTCTGAGCTGAACTATATTTACAGTTGATTCAACACAGCCGGTGTGATCTATAAGTCATGAGCTGAGAGCCCAGGGGAGAGTAAGGTCATTACGAGGAAGGCTTTGCCTTCAACCAAAACACCATATCCATTCTCCTCACTGCAGGAGGCATTAATGGCTCTTGAGGCAGATTGGGGACCCACTGGAGAGCCACTAAAATGGCAAGAAACACAGTGATCCTGTGGTTTGTATATTAAACTTGTGACCTCAGGGTGCTACATCCACAAGGTTCCACTCCAGGGCCCACAGGTAATGACATAAAACAGTTTGCTGAGGGAAGCACGTTTTTGAATAATGAGGTTTCTCTGTGGCTTCAAAAAATGTTGTTTTCATGCATATGCTGGGGGATGCTGTAACAGTGTTCAGGCAGGGGTTGACGCTGTTCCAACGCAGACTGCAGGTCTCTGTGCCCAAAGGGTCTCTGGAGTGGAGCCTACAGAGCTGCAGTGTTTTCAGCTATGGAGTGATACATCTAGAACTCACAGCACTCAGTGAATAAAATCAGAGTACAATGTTTATGTTGCCAGCATCTTGCCATAAAACTCACTGTTACAGGTGAGATGTTGGTTAAAGTCCCTTTCAGTGCAGCACTGCCATCTAGTGACTAACTGAGGCCTAATGCAAAGAGAAATTATTTTCAAAATAGACTGAACTCCTAATGGTTTTGTTAGTGTTGGTGCTCAGTTTTCAGGCCCCTCTTCTGTGGAACCAGTTTCCAGTTTGGATTCAGGAGACAGACACTATCTCTACTTTCAAGATTAGGCTTAAAACTTTCCTTTTTGCTAAAGCATATAGTTAGGGCTGGACCAGGTGACCCTGAATCCTCCCTTAGTTATGCTGCAATAGGTGTAGGCTGCCGGGGATTCCCATGATGCATTGAGTTTTTCCTTTCCAGCCACCCACTATGTGTTAATAGACCTCTCTGCATTGAATCATATCTGTTATTAATTTCTGTCTCTCTCCCACAGCATGTCTTTCATCCTGTTTTCCTTCTTTCACCCCAACCGGTCGCAGCAGATGGCCCCGCCCCTCCCTGAGCCTGGTTTTGCCGGAGGTTTCTTCCTGTTAAAAGGGAGTTTTTCCTTCCCACTGTCGCCAAAGTGCTTGCCCATAGGGGGTCATATGATATGATTGTTGGGGTTTTCTCTGTATTTATTATTGTGCTATCTACTGTACAATATAAAGCGCCTTGAGGCGACTTTTGTTGTGAATTGGCGCTATATAAATAAAATTGAATTGAATTGAATTGAAATGATTAGTCAGTTAATATTTATTTGATTGAAAAAATCCACTGTCTGACGTCTATTCTGTAATTAGTAGACTTAAATCCAATTCACCTAAATCCAATGTTCATCAAAGAGAGAAAAAAAAAGTCTAAGAGTGTTGGCAGCACTGCTGTAATACACAGAACAATGACTTTACATTTTTTCAGTTTGTGGAAAAATGGCAATGGTCATCTTTTCATAATATGAAATTATTACAAAGAAAGAATCTTTCGGTTTTACAGAAACATGTCCAGACTTTAACTTTAAATATGTCTAAAGGGGCACTTTAACGGTCTCATATATATAACCAAAGCCATTTTCACACACTGCAACCCTGGACCTTTTGGGGGGGAGGGGTTAGAGAAGCAGAGATTACCCAGCAGAGGTGCATGTCAAAATGTGAACACCTGATTGAGTGAGAATGGACATTCTTGTCTTTAACCTGCCAGCTCCCTGCTACAAAGTCTGTGTGGTGTCCAGTTGAAGCCATGTGAGAAATAGAGCCTTCGTGCTGCCTTCTGCAGACTCTATCCATGCAGCACGCTTATATGAAAAATACTCAGTATTTCCACTACATGTGAGAGAGGACAACTGTGGACAATATTCTCACCGAATTAAAGGCGGTTTCTTTTTTCCTTTTAAAGTTGCATAACTTTATTTGAGTATTTAATTTTGTAACAATAACAATGAAGGTCGACTCTTTCAACCCAAACTGAAATCTTTCCTCAAACCTACCTGTGATGTTTTGCCCAAGCAGCAACATCCGCAGCCATAAAAGCCGATGTGTGATTGGCAACAACTGCAGGTCCTCCAGGAGGCATTTGAGATTCAATCCCCAGAGACTCCTATGTTAAAATGTTCAACTTTACTGCTTTAAAAACATTTTTACACACACACAAAAAAATAAAAAATAAAAAACACTTTGAGCCTCTATGGATCATTTACTCCTTCAGAATAACTCTGAGGAGAGTAAATGGTTTTTAGAACTACTTCAAGCCAGTACACAGAACATCTCCACTGTGTTAGTGCTTTTTGAAGCATTTTTATTGGATTATCTGATTTACATTATAACTCAATGTTTCACAGACCATCTAAGAAGTTTATGCTTTATTTTTGCTGAGTAAAATTCTAGTCAGTGGCCAATATGTGTGTCTGTGTAGCTGATAACTTATCCCTTTTATAGTAGCTTCTTGCTACAAAAGACCAAAATGCTAACTTCGCAAGATCATATTCAGGGTCTATCTTTTATACCGTCTTTAGTTTTATATTCAGTGTGATGACTCAGTGATTGCTCAGGCTGGAGCACCTATTGTAAATGTAGAAGCAGCTTTTAAGCTTTATCCAAACAGTGACTTAGGAAATAATCAGTAGGGTAATTTAAAAGTTTTGTGGGTTTTGGATTATTGCACTCATTTCCCTAAAAATCCACCTTGTGTTGCTGGTGCCCTTAGAATATTCATATCTCTAGTCTACTCCATTAACTCTATCACTTTATTATTTTTTAACTGAGTTTGGCTGCATATAGCCGAGTTTATAATGACTTTCACAAGAAAGATGTTATAGACAGAAAATACGTTTTTTGCACCTTAGGCCATCTGTGCTCATATATATCATTTCCCTTTACTTTTTAGACATTTAAGGGAAAATAGAAATGATGGATGAGATGTATTTTAACTTTAAACACAACTATATGCCATGTGACCCCTCCTCCTGTCGAAGTCAGCAACTCTGTTTTTCTGAGGATACCAACAAGTGCACTTGAGCATCAGACTCCAGTAAGTACACTTTGAACTTAGATATGAGGTCAGCACCACTGTATTAATTATCACAACCAAGAGGCCCTATGTAGATGAAGCCTGTGAGAGGCTGTAATCGCTTTTCCTTGACTTGCAAAATGTTCTGAAAACCATTACCTCGGAGTTTGATAACGTCCTCCACTTCCCTCCCCAACCCTCCGTACGCACTCTGTGTTAGCAGATTAACTCCTCACCGATTAATTAGCAAAATTACCTCTGTGTGTGCCAATCGGTGTCTTATCAACCTTTGTCAGGCCTTAAACTGTAAATTAATTAATACCCCCTCTCTTGTCATTTCCTAATTACCTTAGTTCCAGTAGGAATTCTAGGAAATGGCTATGTCAGCGGCTCATGCTTGTTATGACTTTACTGTGAACTCATTGGTTCACTTGACAGGATATGAAAACATGCCGCTCTCATGCTGATGAGGGGATGACATGGTGGATCTTCAAATGAGGGCTTGATCTGAGGCAGAGCTCCTTAATCGTTTTGTTTTTGATGTTGAAGGTGACACTCGGCTATGTTTTTGACAAATGAAAAAAACATAAGACATTGCAGGTCCTGGAAAAACATCACAGGGAACGTCACATTTCAGATGAGCTTTTTTATTATTCGTCTTCTTTGAGTTTTAGACGTTGGACTGAGTTTCTCAGCTGGCAGTCACTGTGGAAAAAAAATATGAATCATACATTTATAAAGCAACAGCAACATTTTGTATACACGACCAGTTATGTGACATTTAAATATGTCACTTCTAGCTTCATTACTTTGCTCTAAATCTCTGACAACTTTTGTAGCAATAACTCATTTGAGTATTCAGTTGTGAAGGACTTTGTACATACGGAGAAATTTAAAGTTTCGTTATGAGCAAGTACTTGGAGACAATGGAGAGAAAAATCTACCTTTTAACAGGAAGATTCCTCCAACAGAACCAGCCATGTGCCATGACCAGCTGGTTTAAGCCAAACAAAAAGGCTAAACTCTAATCACCGTCGATAAAACCAGCTGAAATTTCAGCCAACCTCTACTGAATAATTCACCTCTATTATCTTTCAGAACATATGGTACAAAGAATGGCTAAAATCAGGTAGATTTCAGCGCGTAACAGTGGCAAGTTAGCAATGTAAACAAGAAAATGTTCTGAAGCATTCCTGTGTGTTATATTTTTTTCTCACTAATACTGACTTGTGAAATATATCAGAATGTTTCCAAACATGTGAACATCTGGCGGTAAAGTTCCTCAAGTAGTCAAACCTCCATCTCCATCATACAGAAACATCTGGAGAAAATTTCATACAATCATCAAAAGCTCTTAAGCTAATTAGAAATCCTGAGGCAGAGTCACTCAGCTGGCTGTGATTTTAAAAACACTCAAAATACCACATGTGTAGTGTTCTGGGATACAGACATGTTCTCTGTTTGTTGTTGCATATATGTGCAAAGGCATCATGTAAAAATAGCTTTTTTTTGCAGCTTTTTGCAATTTAGTTGCTCCAGATTTCATTGAGCTGATATTATGTCTGTAGGTTAGAGTCAATGTTACCATTTTACCATTTTGGTTTGGTAACATGTCTGAAATAAAATTGTTCTCTCTTCCACAGATCATCTCAAATATAGCCCTTCACACACACATTCATGTAAATCTTCACAATGTGTGCTTCACCAAATATTTGTAGTCTAACAATTTAACCTTCATCTTACCTGCTGAGATGCACAGCAGTGGAAACGCACATCATTCAGAGTGGAGTCGTCCAGGCCATACTGGTATTCTTCCATCTTGGTCTCGATGCCACAGATCCCTCCATCGGGGCATTCCTCACTCCAGTGGCCATACTCTCCCCATCCTGTGCCGGGTCCCTCCAGCGTTGGGTTACTGCTGCAGCGGAACTTGATGTTGTTGACGGACGTGTCATCACCAAACAGACCCTGATGGGGTTCCACACGAATCTGGAAAGAGGTTAGCACTCCGCTCGGGCAATACTGAGGCTCGGACCAGTCACCGAAGCTGGGCAGAAACAGATTAAATAAGGGAAAATGAAGGGGAGGAAAATAAGCTTGACATTTAAACATCCAAAACATATTTATTATTGTGGCAGAAGCAATGCTTTCATTTCCTCTCTGAACATAGTACAAAACTATTAGCCTCCAGCATCCTGCTGCTTCCAAAGTACCTGTTGAAAGGAAGCACCTTGAACCATAAAAATTACAAAATATTACACAGACCATTAGAAAGTGTGGATAGCTCCAACCTCAACATTTTGATTATACCTCCTGAAATAAAACAAATGAGGCCACTTTCCAATAAGACACATAAAGTATTTATTAGCCGTACCTACCTAATAATGGTAATAAATCTGTTGTGAGACAGGTTAAATGAGCTCTTCACAACAGAGAGAATCCAAACTGCTAATGTAGGTGGCACAAACAATCAATGCCATCAGAAATATGACCACAGGGATTTATGCTTGATCTACTGTGGTTTTCTACATACTACTATGGAATACTTAAATATCATTTTATGCTTGTTTTTGCTGATCGCACAATTGTATCCATGTATGCCTAATTCAGGAACTTCAGGGAAAAAACTAAATGCAGAAGGCACAAATTGTAAATGGACAAGGAAATGAAAGGAATGAGTGGCATACACTCATGACAAACTAAAAAGACGAAGAAAGACAACAAAACATAAAATATAACAGGGACCAGAACATAAAAATACATGAAAAACATGTCAGCCTATTTAGATAAAACCGAAGGCTGTCTGTATTGTTTCACCCATAAATCTGTCTGTCTGGCTCAGATTATGAAAATACTCTGTACTGTCACACTTCTCCCTGAATACTGAACAGCAGTAAACCCTTGTCTACCACAGTGCATCACACCTTTTCACATCTACTGCTCATTATTATCTGTATGAAAAGTTTGGAAAGACTCGCCTACACTTAAGAGAAAAGAGCCCTTTCTTGTTATTTATTAATGGAAATCCGCTTCTGTATTTCATCTCTCATTTCAGTTTGGTTCAATGCCTCTATCTCACCCTAGCATCCTCCACTGCTACTTCAACTAGTTTCTTGTGGTGGCGTATGCTCTCTCTGTGCATCCATCTTCTCTGAGGCCTTCATCTTTTCCTCCTGCCCGGCAGCTCCAAATTCATCACGTTTTGCCCAATATATCCACTATCCCTCTTCATCACGAGTCCAAACCATCTCAGCATCACCTTTCTAACTCTGTCTCCAAACTGCTTGATCTGAGCTGTCCTGCTGATGTTCTCGCTTATAATCTTGTCCATCCTGACCTCTCCGAGTAGAAATCTTAACATCTTCAACTCTGCCACTTCTGTTAGTGCCACCATCTCCAAACCATAGATGACAGCAGGTCTCACTATGTGTTAAACTCTGTATCTACTCCTTGTAGCTTCACTGTTACACCTGTTCTCTCTCTCATTCACACACATGTATTATTTCTTGCTTCTACTGACTTTGATTCTTCTCTCTTCCACCTGCTCCCTATTCTCGCTAAAGACTACAATGTCATGTTTATTATTATTGTTATGATTATTGCTATTATTTCATAAGTTAGTCACATTTTGTGTTTAATATGTTTGTGGAGGGTTTTGTTTTTCTGTGATGCTTCAAAAATAACCAGAATGAGATTATTCATAAAATAATCTAAAAATGTTGTTCTTTTTAATACATTACAATACAAATTTATTTCATTTCACTGTATTTTTCTTTTGTAAAATCTTCAAATATATTCTACCTTTGTAATTTAATTTGTGTCTATTTATTTTGCACATTTAATCTTTATTGTGTATTGTATTGCGTCTTTCTTTATTTTGGGGTATCTTTATTATTTGAGACCTGATTTGAAATATGTAGCACTTTTTCGCAAGAAAATTTAGGTTAATATATAAATAAACTTGTATACCAGGTACACAATGGTATTTCTTTTAAAAATTGCTTTTACGTATGTTACACCTAACCTAGACTAAAACACTTTCAAATTTCATAATCTGGCAACCCAAATTGTAGTTCATGGCTTATAACTGAGATTTAATGCACAAATAAACAGTTCAGGCAAATATTAAAACTGGATGGAGATTAGTGTACTTCATGACTGCTTACTAGCCAGTGTGGGACTCAATAGTGTACAGGAAGTTGCGGTTTCCATCTTTTGCGCAGACAAGGCGGATCCCATTCAGAGCAGTGTCATCACTCCCGTACTGGTTAGACTCCACCTGAGAAAACAGAGGACAGTTCCCAGAAGCAGAAACGATTTTCATCAGTCCAGTTTGTTATCTGCTTCTCGGTAAAGCAGCTGATACATTGAGGATAAAAGTTCACGTCAGGTTCCACAACACTTTTAGGTTCCACTTTCATCTTTGGAGAGTATCTGAAGCAGTGAGAGAAATCCAGTATCTACACTGCATGCTGTTTAATGCACAAAAAAGATTTCTGCTTTCACCTTCTTTACTAGAATCATGTGATGAAGAAATCATCAGCCCAGTATGGAGAGGATGAACAATTAAATTTATGGTAAATATGATCTGGGAACCAAAACTTGATTTTTAATTACAAATTTCAAGTTTATTTATTTCAAATTCTAAAAACAGTTCTCCTCTTATCCTCAGAATAAGATCATTTTTTTCATTTCTTCTGACAATAAAGGCTCATCAAAAGTCAATCAAGCAAACATATGAATTAACCAGTAAAAGGAACAGCAAAGAAAGATGAGCAATAATCCAGAAAACAAACATCTAAAATAAATAAAGTATCATAAAATTGAAGCATGGAAGTAAAATCAATTCCTCAATTCCTGTTAAAAATGATGAGACAAAAACCAAAAACACTGTGTAAACAACAGCATGTACCGAAAGTATAATAATGGCTACGATATCTTGATCTTCATGAGAAAAATAATTCTGAGGTTTTTTTCAGGGTTTTTTTGGGTGGGGTGTTTTTGGTTTTGTGTAGTTTTATTTAATATTCAGTATTACTGGGTTGGAAAAATAAGTGAAATGTGAAATTGCTGGAACTGTAAAACCATCAGATAAGGCATTCGTTTGTCATATCAGCAGCAATAGATGCATTTTTAATCAAAGTAAAGTTTATAGCATTTTTGAGAGACGTTGTTTTACCCTGACACTGAATCCAACAGCAAAGAAACTCTCTGGGCACATCTCTGGCCAGGTCCAGGTTCCAAACCTCTCTCCGTTGCTCACAGTAAGCAGAGATTTATACTCCCTGCTGTTGAAAGCCACTCCAGCTCGCTGCAAGAAGTTCTTCTGCTCCTCACAGAACCCAGTGGACAGCACAGCCAGCACGGCCACAACGGCGAGCAGACTTGTCATATTGACAGCAGTGAGTCAGTGTTTCACTCTGAAAGGCCAACTAACAAGTGAAAGGGGCCTCAGGCTCAAAGCTCTTATAGCTTCCCTGTTGATTCTGAAATACACCACTTGTAGCAGGATGAATCATTTACAGAGGAACATTACTGAGTGATGTGGGAATAAACAGCTGGTGTTGGAACAAGAAAAGATTTCGATTTTAGTGACGTTTGGAGAGATGAAGGCTCTGTTTTACGGCTTTCAGACCACTCATCTTTTACTTCACAGAATGCATGGAACAGAAACTCTATAAGGACATATTTCTAAATAATCAAACCTTTGCACTTATAAATTCTTAAAGTTGATCTTGCAAGGATTAGAACTGTTAAATACTATTCCCAACAAATATAGACTGCAGAGTTTGTCTGCTACAACTAAGCAGAAACAGTGTCTATTAGTAATGTTGACATACGCTGCCGTTCATTTTGTACAAGGCTGACACAACACCATCAAATCCATTAAAATAATAACCAGGTTTCCATAATTAGACACTTTCTTAGAGCTGTTGCTGATGCATTTCAGTTTGGAAAGGGCTTTTAAACATCCCCAAACTACAAATTTCACAAATTTAACTGGGCTAGGGTGTGCCAGGAGAAAGTCATTTCTTTTCAGAAAGAACATTAAAGGATAACTGGAGTTAGTGAGTGAACCTACAGGCAACTCTTTAGGGAAAAATCTGCAGTGTACAGATGACTCAGAGATAGAGCTGTTTGGCTTCAGTAACAGTAGGCACATTTTCAGAACAACCTCAGATCAGCTGTGAGCCATGGTGGGAGAAGTGTTGTGGCTTGGGGTTGCTTTGTTGCCTCAGGGCACCGGCTGTTTATAAAAGATGGACCTAACCACCATGACATCATTCACTGGTTTGTGTACTACTGTTGAAAACCATGAATTGAGCATTTTGTCCATCACTTTTTTTTTTCATTAAAGGTTGAGCTGACTGAAAAACTGAGGTCAGCACACACATATACAGTAGTGGTTTATTAGTCTGAAAGTAGTGGTGCTCATTTAAAAGAAAAATCATCCTGTATTAATTAATATAGCATGACATAATCCATGTTTTCACATAGATTTCTATACAATCTGGCTTCATTTTGAAAACAGAGCAGTCACTCCCTGTTGACCCTGGAAATAATGCAAGTTTATGGCATCTTGTCTGGTTTCATTCCCAGAAACTACATCAGTCATGTTATAACCGTTCCTTGAAATGCAGGGCTGTGTAAATTACATAAAGAAAAGCTCTACTGGAGTAAATTTATTTACAAAGTAACAATAAGCAAAAACACTTAAAGAAATGTAAATGAAAACAGAAGCACATATACTTTGGGATCTCCAAGCCAATAACAATGAACATAACCACTCCCACTCTTTCTAGAAACCATAGTCTCTTTGGTTAACCACAAAACAGGAGAAAAGGTTGTTAAAGATAAAATGACAACTGCATTATAGGCAGATATAAACAAACACAAAAGAAAAGGGGCTGGGGTTTTACAAGTTTGCCACACAAGTCACTTTCCAGAAGCTCATTTCAAGCTATGCTCAACAAAATCCAAACCTAACCACCACCCAGCACGGAGCCCAGCAGCCAAAAGGCAAAGCCCACCCACAAAGCTGGATCTAGATATTGACTAAAGAACAGAACGATGTTTGCTTGTGCATTCAGACCTGGAACACACGAAGAGAGACACAGAGAGGGCCAGCAGCTCTGTTCCAACAAAAGGACAAAAGATCAGAGAATGTAACACATTTTACATCCAGTCATTGATTCAATTCAAGTAAAAAGAGCATGAAGATAATCTGAGCGCACCCTGAAAGTTGAACACGGAGTGGAACATTAAGCCCCATCCATATTTAATATACACAGACTACTGATTGGGGTCCTCCAAGAATAAATTAAGAATAAACCTTATTTCTTTTCAGAACATCATTAATATCATCCAAGGGAGAAAAAGAATAGTATTATTATTTTAAAAAATTATAATTAATATGCAAATTAGAAATTACCGTTTTACCAAAACTGCAATTACCTAAAAGCTTATTTTCCATCCTCTGACTCTGACATCATTTATTTTTCAGAAATCTCAAGTAAACATGATTTGTGTTGGATTTATAAGATGAAACCAATCGATGCAATTCTGACCTCAACATGAAATACTTGAAATAAACACACAGTAAACATCGTGAAGCCCAGACATCTCTCGGGTGTGTCCTGGTCTCCCCCGGGGCCTCCTCCCAGTAGGTCATGCACCTCAGCTGGCTCCTTTCAATGAGGAGGTGACTCGGCTCTACTCTGAGACATTCACGAATGACCGAGCTCCCCACCTTATCTCTGAGACTGAGCCCAGACAACCTTCAGAGGAAACTCATTTTTGCTGTTTGTTTCCGCAGTCTCATTCTTCAGTCACTGCCCACAGCCCATGACCACAGGTGAGGGTAGGAACATAGATCAGGCTTTAAATCAATAGTTTTGCTTTCACACTCAGCTCTCTCTTCACCGCACCAGACTCGTACTACATCTGTGCCAATCTGTCTGTCAATCTCCCACTCCACTCTCCCTTCACTCATGAACAGGATCCCAAGACTTAAACTCCTCTACTCTGGGAAGCAACTCAGGAACTGCCTAGATTTGAATGGAAACTCCATTCTTTTCTGGCCTACAACCACGGCCTAAGACTTGGAGGTGCTGATTCTTATCTCAGATGATTCACACTCAGTTGCACACCACCCAGTATGCAGGAGGAAGCTGAGAGAACCACATTATCTACAAAAAGCAGAGATGAAATCTTGAGCCCACACAATCTGATACCCTCCAACCCTTGGCTGTGCCTCACAATATTGTCTATAAAAATTACACGACCAGGAATGAGCATCATTTGCAAACCAAAGTCTCTCTATGGTTGTACAGGGACAAGAAACAACTAAAATATGACAAAAAATATACCTCTGGGTTCTACATATTTTTTTAACCCTCATCCCAGTCAGGGGAATGAGGGCTGGGGGTTGAACAGCACGCTGACCTTTAATATACAGTATAAACAAAGAATGGTGCAAAAAGAAGAAATGGAGTGTGATGGAATGAGCTAGTAGACGTGAGGATCTGAATCAATTTAAATCTTGTGATCAATTTGGAAAATGTAACACATGCAAAACCTTAAAACATCTCACAGCTAAAATAATTTTACATGGAAGAGTGATCATTGCAAACCTAAGGTGACTGGGGTACGGTTATGCATAACGCCTACAAGAGGGCATTTCTGCTAAAGGGAGAAATACAAGGCTCTGATGCCAAGGCTTTAGAAGAATACTATATGTATTGATGTTTTTATAGAATAAATCATGGAAAACCTTGTTTTCTTTGGGATTATGTGGGATTCTGTATCCCATCTTTATCCTTAGGTGCTGTTTAAAAAACAATCAATTTCACTTGTCTACATATTTCAAGGGGGAAAAATCTAACAATTCAACAGCTTCACATGACTGTAAGAGATCACGAGGAATATTTTAAATCGTTTGTTTGTCTTGTCTGGATGTGCTCAGACATCCAACCTTATCGCTGTTTTCAGATAAAACCCAACAGACCCATTTTTCTTGAATTAAGGACAACGGCCTTATCTTATGAAACGACTGTCAGTGATAAAGTTTTAATGCATTCATACATTCATACATTTATCCTCGCACACTGATGCTCATATTTTTACACCAAATATCTTAAAGTCCCTTCATGCACAGACAATTGGTAGCTGATTTTCAGTGGAGCAGGATAAGAAAAGACAGAGATGGATCCTAATTTGAATTTGAAGAACGTTTAGTCAACTACACTCTTGTATATACCTGTGCATATATATAATCATACTACACCTGTTCATACACATAGAGCTGTTGTTACTAATAGAAAAGGTCATATCCACAGATTGGTGTTAATTACACAGCCTGGAGAGGAGTTTTGCTCCAATTATGTGTACGTTGTGTGATTTTGAAAGCTGAATATAATGTTATTTCACTCAACAGCATTAGACTTTAAATTAGTCGAGCTAATTCATTTTGGGGCCTAATTACATATCAAGAAGTAATAGAGCAACATTAACATGCATTTGGAGTAGCTTTTCTGGCCAGTGTTCACTTTTCTTTAGACGTTCTTGGTCTTTAATAACTTCTCACAGAAATACTGAGTTCTTTCAAGAAGCCAAGCATGACTTCAAGCATAAAAAAGGATGCATGATTTCAGTAGTTACAATTTACAGCTAGTTATTACATTATTTCACATATGAATTTATGATCATTTTTGTTGATCTTTTTTTTAAAACTTTGTCTGTGTGCCATTTGGTGCTCTGAAGGTTTTCTTTGTTTTTCATTAAATAACTGCCTGTTGTGTCCATACTGTCATATACTGTGTGGATGAAACTGTCATAGTCCTGATTTTTTGTTGAGTTCTGGTTGCAGTTATATTTTTGGGGTTTTGTTGTGTTTCTAGTTTTTATGATTACTGTTGATCTTGATGTCTGAGTCTTATTTGTCTTTAGTTGTCTTGTGGGTCTTGTGTCTTGTTTGTTTTGGTTTCACTTCCTGCTGTTGGTTCCTTTCCCTTCTTTGTAATTGTTTGGCCTGTCCTCATTAGTTTGATTGTTCCCTACTGTGTGGGTTTATTTCTGCTTCATGTGCTTCAATGTGTTTTCGACTCTTCTCTCTTTGGGTTGCCATTTTTGTTTCACCCTGATATTTATTTACTAAGTCCTTCATTCATTCATTCCCTCATTTAGTTTTCATGTCTTGTGTTTGTGTCTTGTCTTGTGTTCTCTCACCTTCACCCCGACACCCCCCTCTTCATAAAGCTGAAGGTGAACTGCAGTCTGGTGATAATTCTCTGTACTAACATACTGTGTAATATTCAATTGTTTAAAATCTATTTATGGTTAAAATGGAACAGAGAAGCTTTCCAACAGCATCACTGTTAGAGGAACAGCTAAATAACAACAATACATTATTGCTATTGTTATTATTTTGTGATTAACTGTGACTTGATTATTTGGTACCAAGTTAAAACTTTTTAGATATGTAGGAGGGAATCAATTTCCAGCTGTAGCTGAGCTTACCAGTACATATATTATCAGACACTACCGCTATATATTTAAAATTAGACTGCTGTCAAAGTTTGACTTTGAAATGTTCTTGTTTTTTAATGATATCAACTTTATTTAATACACAAGTGTGAAGACAGAAATCTTATGCTAAGGGGAAAAGTGTGACAGGTCTGACACTTTATTCTTATAAAATGATTATAACACAAAGCCAACTCTGGTTCTGGCTATTATTCAATCTGGTTCATTTTTTCGAAGGATAATGTGTCAGTCGAGTCCTTGACAAAAATGATCAAAGAGGAGCTCTGCCATGTCACAAGGTGAATTACGCAGAAAAAGAAACCGCAGAAACAGCATGTCACCTTCCCACAGTGCCATTTATCTTCACTGTGTAGGTCAGGCAACTCAACTGCATATTTGTTATATATATAATACTGCACTGCTCACTTTTCATGTACATCAAACAGAGGTCTAAGGCACTACTACATAGTTACATAGGTAGTTACATAGTTACTATGTAACTACAATGCTTCCTTAGCCATTTATCTCAGAGAAGTTTATAAAACTTAAACTATGCACTGTTATCTGAGACACAAAGTTACCAGAATGTATTACATAACTGGTTACACTGAGCTGTCAGGACTCCATGACTGCTTGTAGCATTTGGAGAGTTTCACATTTCATTTTTGCTTCCACTTGATGTTTGGTTAAATTTCAGAAAAACGGGTTTTCCTTCAAAGTAAGAGCTTTACAGCAATAAACCACTGTTAGGATTTGGGTCGGGTTACATAAAGTCAACAAATGCAGCAAGAATGTGTCCTGAAATGTCCATTTATGACAAGCTGCATAATGCAACACCAAATTCAAAGGACAATCTTTTTGTATCTCTCTGATCTTAGCATTTATAACGAAACTGCAGTATTTCATGAGATTGGCAGCTGCAGTAAAGCAGATCCAAAACAAACTGCCTTCTTTATGTATTTAGTACTGCACCTAGGGCAAAATGACCCAGTGAAATCTCAGTGTAGTCACAGAATGAGCATGTGATTTTCTGATTCAGTGCCTTTTCAGACAGAAATATTATATTATTAAGATCAGCAAGCATTACTTACACAGAGATGCAGAAATACTACAAAGATATTCAAGACAACTACATCTTAGGTTGAGTACATAATAAATGTGTGGGAAAACAAATTTAAAAAAGAAACCACGTAGACATGCACAATCCATGCTGGAAGCAGTGAAAGGTTGGCAGGTATACAACAACAGCTGCTGACATAGAATTTCAATTTCAGACCACATAGACAAAATGGCTGGAAGAAGGTGGAGCTGGTGTAGGGAAGGAATTAGGGGCAAGAGAGCAGGTAGGTGTGGAAGCATGGCAACACAACAGGGACCACTCCTGGAGAAAATGTGAACTGCAGCTCTTTTGAGAAGCTCATGACTGCCATGTTAAGATCAGCACTGAGTTACTATAATTATGAATTCCCCATGGATGGCATTCATGTCAGCGGAGGTCTAATGACTCTTTTAAATGTGCAATTTGAAACCTAATCATCCTGAAATGCCAGCCAAGTCCACTATTCAGTGTAAAGTACTGTAATCTCAATCGATATGCTGCCAATTTTAGTCTTTTTAATCATACAATCATAAGAGCTTCTTGAATAGTCAGATAAAAATTAATGCAATAAAGCTATATCCATGATGTGAACGCACCAGCAGACTCAACACAGAGAGCAGATCACAGAAGCTGTCCGGTCTCCTGTAATTATGGTCCTGAGTTTAATTGCCTACACTTAACTCAGTTTTGTGAATACTGTTATTCATTTTCAATGAATCTATTATCACTGAATTTTCAATTAAAGCACACTTGAGTAAAAAAAAAAAAGACACATGTAAGTCTACTTATATTTGGGAATTTAATCTCTCTGAATAAAGTTCTTTCTCAGTCAGTCTTTTTCACTCTGGAAAGTATTCGCCTGTCTTAGGTGGCAGCTCCAGGTATGATTAAAGCCTTGAGTCCAGTTGGCCGAGAAACAAATGAGAGCAGACAGCTCATAGATGAGGACCCCCACCTCTCAGCCAGCTCACTTCACCTTTTGAGGAGAAAATCCAAAAGAGCTGTAATCAAGCCAACTTGGTCAGATGGACCTCAACATTTTGGAGGCACTGGGGTATAAAAAGGATTAGAGCAAAAATTGGCTAAATTAGCTGCTGGATAGCATGTGTCAAGGCAGAGTGAGTGAGGACAGAGAATTATGGGTTAAATGATTTTCTTCGAGCAATTTAATGAAAAAAATAGACGGAACGGAAGGACTACTTCCTTTTTTAATAAAGAAATCATACAGATGAAGAGGCACCGGCAGGCATGTAGAGCCTTGTGTTCTGTGTCCAGGATGTATTTATTTAAAATATATATTTGGCAGTTTTTTTTCAATGGTTGTCAAGCATGATCATTCACTGAAGAGGCCACCTACAAGACCTAAGACTAAAACAGATGTAGGGCAGGTTGTGGTTTATTTCTACTTGTCAGAGGTGAAGCTGAAAATTTTTAGAGCAGGTTCATCTCATCAACCATAAAACGATGAGTCAGTGTCACTGATGCATTGCAAAAGGAGGTTTAATGCATTTCTAAATTCTCCCAGATGCCTCTCATCCGTAGAGCTCAGGGTTGTTCATTTAGGCTTTCATTACTGTTTTGCAGCTGTTACTGACTAAATTTGGGGATTTCTTTTTTCTTTTTCTTTTTTTGAGGTAGAAATCAGTTGAAACAAGGGCTTAATTTTTAGGAGGAAAGAAAATGCTGAAACACCTACATCTATATAGTGTGTTTCCTTTGATACTGGAATGAGTCTCCACTACTTTCCTGACCCGGTTCTCATAATGAGCTACAGTCTGAGTCTCATATATACTTTTTATGTTGTGTTTTTGTTTGTTTTTTTCCACAAAGAAGACAGTGTCTGTGATGTTGTCACCATTCTTATAGTCATATATCACCTGGTACACACAGCCACCTGTAACAGTGAGAAAATCGCTTAGTACAGACAACTGAGACACTATGATCCATCATGTTTTATTGCACATCTGCTAAACAAATGCAAGCCCTTGTTCTGCTGCCAAGAGGAAGCATTTGGCAAAACAAATAAAACATTTTTCTTTTTTTAACCCACACTTTCATTGTCATGTTGGTGAATGTTAAACTAAGGCTAACTGATATCTTGTGTCGATGCATGTCACGGGAAATGAACACAACAAAACAGACATCTGCCAATAAGACAAAAGGAATAGTGGTAGGTTAGGTGTTTAAAGGAAGCCACTCGTTACTTCATCAAGCATACTCATAGGTACTAAGAGAATGTATGTAGTAGTAAACCAGAATTAATTATTAAAGGGTTTATTAGGCTTTTCTGATGTGCTGTTAAATTAGTGGATGCTGGGTTAAGAAGTTTCAAATAATGAGGTCAGTGCAAGTACTGCTTAACATACTTGATTTTGGACTGTTGATTCTACTCTTGGAGATGTATAATGTAAACAAGAGCCAAAATATCATGTCATAAGCCCCAGCCACCTCCTGTTCAAACCCTCTGTGTGTGAATGTCAGCCAATCAGAAGAAAGCTGGCTTAGTTAAAAATGGAATAAAAAGAGCTTGTTTCACAGAGAGGATGAACCGAGGAGCTGGACCAAGGCCCAAAATACGACACCACTCTGGAAACAAAGTGAAATTACAAACAAAAGAAAAATTATGAAAAAATATAAAACTGTGGATACCATGCTAATAAATTGTGTGATCTCTAAAAGTCATGATGACATATGTCAGAAATATTGCAAGCAAAAATGCATATTACATCAATAAATCAAAAGAATGGTTTATAATTTCAAAAGTAAAACATAAATATAAGTTATGACTGCTTGTGATTCTTTTCATCTCCAGTATTATGTTGGAATTCTTTGTTTCTTTACATTGTTCTCAGTTTTTCTTTGTGGCTTTGTCTGCTTTCCCTTCTGTGTGGTTGCTCTGCCATCATTAGGCTCACCTGTGGTCAGTTAACCAGCCAGTCACCTCAACCTACAGTGGCTTGCAAAAGTATTCGGCCCTCTTGAACTTTTCCACATGAATCAATTTTATTGGAATTCCACGTGAAAGACCAATACAAAGTGGTGTACACGTGAGAAGTGGAATGGAAATCATACATGATTCCAAAGATTTTTTTTACAAATAAATAACTGAAAAGTGGGGTGTGTGTAGTTATTCAGCCCCCTGAGTCAATACTTTGTAGAACCACCTTTTGCTGCAATTACAGCTGCCAGTCTTTTAGGGTATGTCTCTACCAGCTTTGCACATCTACAGACTGAAATCCTTGCCCATTCTTCTTTGCAAAACAGCTCCAGCTCAGTCAGATTAGATGGACAGCGTTTGTGAACAGCAGTTTTCAGATCTTGCCAGATTCTCGATTGGATTTAGATCTGGACTTTGACTGGGCCATTCTAACACATGGATATGTTTTGTTTTAAACCATTCCATTGTTGCCCTGGCTTTATGTTTAGGCTCGTTGTCCTGCTGGAAGGTGAACCTCCGCCCCAGTCTCAAGTCTTTTGCAGACTCCAAGAGGTTTTCTTCCAAGATTGCCCTGTATTTGGCTCCATCCATCTTCCCATCAACTCTGACCAGCTTCCCTGTCCCTGCTGAAGAGAAGCACCCCCAGAGCATGATGCTGCCACCACCATATTTGACAGTGGGGATGGTGTGTTCAGAGTGATGTGCAGTGTTAGTTTTCCGCCACACATAGCGTTTTGCATTTTGGCCAAAAAGTTCCATTTTGGTCTCATCTGACCAGAGCACCTTCTTCCACATGTTTGCTGTGTCCCCCACATGGCTTGTGGCAAACTGCAAACGGGACTTCTTATGGTTTTCTGTTAGCAATGGCTTTCTTCTTGCCACTCTTCCATAAAGGCCAACTTTGTGCAGTGCACGACTAATAGTTGTCCTATGGACAGATTCCCCCACCTGAGCTGTAGATCTCTGCAGCTCGTCCAGAGTCACCATGGGCCTCTTGGCTGCATTTCTGATCAGCGCTCTCCTTGTTCGGCCTGTGAGTTTAGGTGGACGGCCTTGTCTTGGTAGGTTTACAGTTGTGCCATACTCCTTCCATTTCTGAATGATCGCTTGAACAGTGCTCCGTGGGATGTTCAAGGCTTGGGAAATCTTTTTGTAGCCTAACCCTGCTTTAAATTTCTCAATAACTTTATCCCTGACCTGTCTGGTGTGTTCTTTGGACTTCATGGTGTTGTTGCTCCCAATATTCTCTTAGACAACCTCTGAGGCCGTCACAGAGCAGCTGTATTTGTACTGACATTAGATTACACACAGGTGCACTCTATTTAGTCATTAGCACTCATCAGGCAATGTCTATGGGCAACTGACTGCACTCAGACCAAGGGGGGCTGAATAATTACGCACACCCCACTTTGCAGTTATTTATTTGTAAAAAATGTTTGGAATCATGTATGATTTTCGTTCCACTTCTCACGTGTACACCACTTTGTATTAGTCTTTCACGTGGAATTCCAATAAAATTGATTCATGTTTGTGGCTGTAATGTGACAAAATGTGGGAAAGTTCAAGGGGACCGAATACTTTTGCAAGCCACTGTACATGCCTCCTGTCTTTCATTTGCCAACTTGTCCTCTTTTTTTCCCCAAACCTTTCAGGGATTTTCTCTTGTTTTCCTTCAGTTTGCAATTGATTTGCTTGTGCATGCATTTTGAGACTTTTGTTGGATTTTGCCTTTTGCCCGCCCCTGGTGAGCCTTGCTTTGCTTCCTGTGTACGACCTTGGCATTGATAAAGAATATAGATCAACTCCCTCTGCCTTTTGTGTGTCCTACATTTGGGTCATCTTCCCCGTGGTTTGTCACAATTGTGAGAAAATCACTTTTGCAGTTCAGCATTTCTATTCCATTTTAAAATATGGCTGTAATTTCATCAAACTATCTAATACTCTAACCAGGAATACATGAAAAACAACACCACCTCATCACTCCTGCAAAATCCTATAGATACAATCACATTCCTAAACCCTCTTGTGCTCTAGAACTAAACTCCATCCTGTTCTCGCAAAATAAATAAACCAGCGGATATGCAAGGGCCATGCTGCAGTAAACAAGTGCTTTGGTTTTGCACAGCTGTGTTTTTGTTGTCATGCCTAAAAATACTTAATAGCCGCACTTACATGTAAATGAGCAAACAGAAAAGTCGTCAGTCTACTTTGATTCTTTCCCATGTAACATAATTGCCATGATTGCGGTACTCGGCACTGCTACTTCCAGACACCAATCTGCTGTTCAGCATTTGTTCTGTCTGCTCCATCAGTGGAGTCCAATTGAAATATTGATCTTGTTTTACAAAGCCCAAGGTATGAAAGACTTTCGCCCTTTGAATATATATGTTCTGTTAATGCAAAATCAAAGCTGCTGAATTTAGATTTTTGGGGGGGTTTACACACAGAAATTCATTCCTCAGAAGCTGCACACACTCCCATATTAAAATGTGGCAGCTATCTCATCCATCACTGTGAAAATAATTAGATTCAGGCCTGAGCCAAATAAATCCAACAGAGACAGAGGCAGTTTGGAGCATTGCCATTCTGCGCCGGTGTTAAAACACAAGCAAGCAGACACGACAAACATTATTTACTGATCATTTGTGTCAGGCGGTGACTGCAGGAGCAGAGATCTGCCCAAAAGCTTGTGATAATTGATGGTGACTACGTGAATGTGCCAGTGATCACAGACTGTTGTGATGAAGGGTTAATACACACACGAGACTCTGTAATACAATTGTCCTCTTTCATTTCAATGTGTTTTGCTTGCAGTGCAGCATAAAGGAATAACATTTTCCACTTCCCTTCATGTGTGCCATGAGTTCATGACAAACGCAATAACTTTAAATGCATTACAGCACAATATGCCAAAGCACGCATTTGCTTATATTTTATTAGAAAAATAAACACATTGTGCCGCAAAGTGGAAGAACACACGTTAAAGTGTCTGCATCATTGGCGCTTTCAGTCTGAAACTGTAATTAAAGTAACAACAAGAAGTTTGATATTACTATCATAGTTCTATATTGAAAGCAGATGCACAAAGACTTTGAAAGTGTGAGCCAGATTCCTCCTAATAGTGACAACATTCATCTCTAAAACTGATTTATTATAAACAACTGACAGTCTAATATTTCACAGTTCATTTATTCAGAACTACTGCTTTGTAATTAGCAGTGATATTGGAGGGTCACTGGTCACTTCATTAGTTACAGTTTGGTAGTACCAACAAGGTGCTGGAAACAGATTGTTGAGTATCAGAGATTTTGGCCCACATTGACATGATAGAGTCACACAGTTGCTGTAGATTTGCCGGTGCACATACATGACAGTGATCTCCCCTGGCCAGTTAACGTCATTTCAGCATCTGACTAGGATGCCTCCTGGACGTCTCCTGGGTGAGGTTTGAGTATCTGTGCTTGTACTGCTCTCTGTGCTATAAGTTAAAATTAAGAAGATCAATTAATGCCAGGATTTTATACTTCTTTGAAAACACAGAATATATAAATATTTTAAGAGCAATGTCAATAGGCAAAAGAGTTGACACATAGATTTTTAAGCATAATGATTTTCGTTTAATCTGTGTTCACACCAAAAGAAGGATGCAAGATAATTCTCAAGTGCAGGTCTGCACAATAAACAGTGGGATTCACTTTAACTTGCACTCATAATATAAGTACGATTACAGGAAGATTACCTGCAGCTTGGGGATTTTTGCTCATACCTGCTTTTCTATCAAACATCAGAATGCTCCTTAATGACTCCTTTCAATAACAACACTGCACTCTTTTGCTCCCTTCATACTGCTACAGTTTAATTTGGTAGTAAACAGATTTTTTGAATTAATAGTGGCCCATTTCCAACAATTGTCTAGACATTAGAATCATTGTTAACCCACAACAATATGATAACACAGAATATGCCATTATTATAAAGGTGGAACACCTTTACTTTTGATGCCTTTAGTACATTTTCCTGTTGCTTCATTCAACATTTTTTGTTTTAATTTTTTTTTTGCCAAAGAAGAACAAAATCTCTATTTAAAAGTTAAATTATTTGATCAGTCACTTCAAGGTGCTTTGTACTGTAAGGTCAAAACCCTACAATAACACAGAGAAACACCCAACAATTAAGTGACCCCCTTTGAGCAAGCACTTGGCGACAATGGGAAGGAAAAAACTTCCCATGAAGAAACCTCCGGATAACCAGGCTCGGGGTGGGGAGGCCATCTGCCGTGACTGTTTGGGGGGTTAGGGGAGGCAGACAGGAAGACTAGACAAGCACTATGAAAGAGAGACAGAGATTAATAATAACTAATTATTAAAGATTAAATTCAAACTGATCTATAAACACACAGAGAGTGAAAAAAGATGAGTGAAGATGCCAAATGAAGTCTTTTCTCTCCTCACATATGAGTCTTTGCCAGTCTGGGGTCACACATCCATTGCCCTGCAATGTTTCAGGACACACAACTTCCTACAGGTGATAGGATCAACATAACATAATTGATCATTGGACTCCAACCGAGGACCTCCTTGCTGTGAGGTGACAGTGCTAACCACCACACTACGTTGCTGCATGCAGTTATACAATATTACACAATAATATTACATATTTTTGTGTGCAGTCGAGCTGTTTAAAGCAGCTTTTGTGAGCAATACAGTGTCTGTGCATGAGCTAAATATGGGCTGAGAATTCAAATAATGTGGAGCATTACTTATTAACACCAGCCAAGCTGCTCCAAAAATTGTTAGCAGCCATGCTTTTTGGCTCCATTAGACACTGGCAGGTAACCAACCATGATGCTTTCTGTTGTTCAGATGTAGCTTGGCTGGGAAAATATTCAAATGGATAAAAATAGTAACATTTTAGAACAAGAGGCATTCAAAAAGTCTCTTGAACACTAGTTATAATACTGATGCAAATGCCCCTGCTGGTAAATTTTAACTGACCACAGGATGTATTCACTTTTTACAGCATACTCCATTTCAGCAAAAACATGACTGTGTTGTTTTTGCATCTTCTTCTTCTTCTTTTTTTAAAGGTTTCTGATATAAAAAGTTGCTCCAGGACCATTATGGGTGGCAGTTAATCAGCATCACTGGCAAGACATTAAACACCTTGTGGTATTTTTGAGCTTCAAAATAACCAACAGAGCAGGTTTCACCTTTTCAAGGTCGTCCCTCCCTAATATCAAACTGGGTACCAGTGGATTCGGAGATGACCGTCTTAACATGAACCAGTTGTTGGTTTTCACTGAGATTTTAATATGAATAACTGCTGCCACCTGCTGGAGCAATTTCCTTGTTATTAATGCTGAGCTAAATGTCAGAATATATTAGTAGAAAGGGGGGAAAAGGCAAACCGCTATCCAACTTTATAGTTCATAGCCCACATGGGGCCATTAATCTTGTCATGCTGTCACACAAATATGCTCTTAACCTGTTCATCACCCAAACCAATGCTCTCAAAACATGAAGCCACACTGCTGCTCACTGATTGTCGCATCGCTTAACAAAATAAAATAAAATATTTATTATGAATAAAATTAATATTTATATTATTAATAAAAATTAATAAAATATAAAAAATAATAAAAAATAAAGCTTTCCCAAAGCTTTTTGGTTTGTCTGATCAACTTTATCCATATGCAGTTATTGCAGCTGCGTAGCTAACAAGCTTCAAAGAAAAACTCCCACATCTCACATTTGTTCTACAGAAGTTATTTTTAATAAACACCTGTCAAATGAAAGGTTTGCTTCTGAGAGGCAGCATTTGAATCCTCTTCAGAAAACAACCAAGACAATTAACTGGAATGAGAGATAACATGTTATTTTCTTAAAAATAAAAAAAAAGCAAAAAGGGTAACTGGAAGGAGAAAAAAGGAGACTAAACAGCAGAAATACATTAGTTTGTGCAACAGCAAATACAGCTGAATTATATACAAGCATATCTTTACTGAACATTCATCAACAGCTTCAACTATGCATGTACAATGAGGGCTCTCCTATCGGTTTACAGGAAACGTGTTGTTTTCAGCTTCAGTTTAATCAGTCGTCACTATTTGTTCCAGTCAGCGCTTAGCAGCCAGTGTTTTCAAGTGCTACAGAGGTCTGCAAGAAATGGTAATGCAATACTTTAGATGCTCAGGAAATTAATATGGAAATTAGAAACTGTAACATGATAACATTCAGCAGCTTGCTTTCAGCTCAGAAATAGACGGACACTCGAGTTACTGTTTGATGTAATGAAGAATGAAAACAAGTAAGTTGTAAGAAATGAGTTCAGCTAGAGACGTGTTTATAAGACTTGTCGGTCTTAAAATAGCTGGTGGCTTTTTAGGAGAACAGTGCAGCCACAAAACTCTGTACAAACTGAATGAATATCTATCTTAGCTGCTAAACTTTGTATTTATAGTACATTAAACTGTTACTCTATACTGTACTAAAACAGACTGCAGCATAAATGTTATTGTTAAACTGAGAACTTATGTAAACATAACAGAGAAATCTAAATCTCAAACTTTAAATTCTGACCTGAATATGGAAGATCCCATAGGCATGCTTTGAAACGCAGCTCAGAGGCTGCCAGATCTGTGAACAGTATTGGATTTCTCCAAATATTGTAACCGTTATGAACAATCATTAAGGCTGAGTCTAGGGGTTCATCTAAAATTATGTTAGAAAAGCAAGGCTTGAGACCAAAAGGTTGCTGGTTTCAATTCCAGTAACATCTGAGGAAATGTGGGTGGGAGGAGAAAAAAAATAAAATATGACACTCTTCCATTCTTTCACCAAAAAGGAGACAGTGTAAGGCCAGCCAAACCGATTTTTCAGTCAGGCCTGTCTTTCCACATCAATTTTTTAAATTATTACTCCACCTCCCTCTTCAGGGATCCCCATAAAAATCTTCTTTATAAAAGAAACATAAATTTGTACAAGTATTTACAAAGGGAAGGAAGGAGAGAACAAGGCATTTAGTGTTTGGGTTCTACAACAATCCACAAAGACATTGTTCCACATCCCTCAGTCCAACATTCAAAACATTACAGGATTACAGGAGTCCATTTGGAGTGTTTTTGTTGTAGTGTTCAATCTCAGCCAACTATCGCTTCAGGGCGTGATGTGTCCTGGGCCAGCCCAAGTCCCTGAGATATTAGCGTTTGACTTCTTAGTTTTTTGCTAACAATCTCAACTCGAGTCTGAATCACTGCTGTCTGAGGAAGAGGATGAGGAGGAGGAAGAGGATGAGTCT
Source organism: Pelmatolapia mariae (assembly GCF_036321145.2). NCBI lineage: Eukaryota > Metazoa > Chordata > Actinopteri > Cichliformes > Cichlidae > Pelmatolapia > Pelmatolapia mariae. The sequence continues at coordinate 70,514,030 of NC_086236.1, forward strand.
GAGCTGGAGCTGCTTCCGCTGAGGCGTGATGGCTGGGCGTGAGTCTCCACTGCACTCGGCTTTTCCACTGAGGAGAAAATAGCAAAGAGAACAATGTTTAATGGATGCACCTGTGTGAAAACGAAGAAAGCACTGAAGTGTTTCTCTTAGCTTCGTTGCCAAAACAGCCCATACGTGCAAAACCTCACACATTTCATCTGGTTTTTACAGACAATTCTGCTTCTACAGTCTAGTGATGGAGAGTGCGAACCACTGGAACCAAAGTTTCCTAAAACAAAAGAATAGCTTATTTATAGCCAGATGTGATATAATGGCCAGGGGATAACATGTAAACAGAAGTTAAAGCTGTAACTCAAATACACACAGGGTGGAAAGATGGATAAACTCCAGGGGCCTGATGCATAAAACTCTAGATTCACAACTTAATCTGTGTAAACACAGAAATAGTATCTTCTTTCCATCTAACGCCAGCTGTACATATTGTCCTCTTTTGCAAATCAAAAGAGGGAAAACCTTAAGATGTACAGCCTTAAATATAGTTTAAACATCACCATAATAGGCTTGAATCGCTCTAGAAAGTGTGTGCACACGGTTTAAAATGTATGTTTTAGCTCAACGCTTTCTAAATTCCTGCTTGTGGGGGTACAGTCGCACACATGTCTAATACTATGCATCCCGCTTCAGCACACAATCATGGTGTTTAAATACTTTGCCATTTTTCTCCCTCATTCTGATCTACGCTCCCAGTTTAATCCCTCCCTGCTACTAATGCATTTGCAGGCTGATGAATGTTCTTACTCTTTATACAATCTTTAAGCAGCAGGAGAGAAGAAGATACTTTAATGAAATTCAATTTTCAATTCAATTGTATTTATATAGCGCCAAATCACAACAACAGTTGCCTGTTATTTTAAGGTTAAGACCCTAAAATAATACAAAGAAAACCCCTACAAGTGTTCCTCAAATAAAAGCCCATTATGGTATGCAGATAAGCGAAACAAAAGCCCTGTCCACACTTTAAATAAACAAACTGGTTTTCTAATGATCAGCAAAAGTCTCAGACACACACACACACACACACACACACACACACACACACACACACACACACACACACACACACACACACCGTTGCATATTATTATGATGGCTTACTGTAGATTTACACAACCAAAACACATTTACATCTCAGAGGGATTTTTAAGGTAGTTTTTTTACTAAGTATAACATTATATGAACAGACTGTCTGTCCCGACTACACAAACTAGAACACAAGTCAAATCCAACCGTTCTGTCTCTCCCAATTTAGAATCACTATTTAACCTGACATGCATGTCTGGAGTACTTGAGGGAAGTCGCACAGGGAGCAAAGGCCAACTCTACACTTGAAACGCTGTGCCATCTTCGCTGAATTATTGAAGTGCACAGTATTTGAGTAACTTAGAGAAACTGTAAGTTGCTCCTGAAAACCAGACATGTTTGCACAGAAATGTGATGATGTGAGAGCTTACCTTTAGGTTTCGTGGGTTTCTTGACTGAATTGAGTTGTCCGCTGACATCTTGCAGCCTCCTCTCTAGCTCCCTCCTCTTCTCCAAGGTCAGCTCCTCTTTAGACTTGCCAATGCTGCCTTTCTTTGCTGCTGCAATATAAGATGATAAAAAGGTTGTTACAAAGCTGGGGACCATACAGAAATACAGTGGCAAGTATACTGTGTCACACCATTAATAAGTCAGTACTGAGTAGTGTTAAGTTAAATACAGAGATTAAATTTCTTGCTTTCTTTACTAATTTTAAGTAGCAGCTTAGTAGTGCTCTGGTAATAAGTCAGTGCTACGCTGAGCTCTGCAGTCATATCTACATGCTGTAGTTGTGCCCAGTCACCAGGGGGCAGCGTCAAATATTTGGAGAAACCATCAACTTTAGCTACTTCTATTCACTTTGTTGGTGCTTTAGCTTAGCATCTGCTGCAGAGAGAAGTTATAACATACAAAGAAATGATTTGTAGTGAAATTAAGACTGCAAGTCTTAAGTCTGTCTCCATAGACTCTGGCCTTTCCCCGTCAAGTTTTCATTCTGTGTAGCCAAAGAGCTAATCAAATACACATCAATGCAGAACTTGATGTCAAGAGGAAACCTAGCCTCTCTGTCACTGACAGACATGAAGGAGGGCGCTAGATAGACAGATTTGAGTGCAACACCAAGGTGATGTGGTTAAACTGGTTAAACAAAACCACATGCCTGTCAGATAGGCGTAATCCTCTGCTGCAGTTTTATTTCTCTTGTCAGTCCAGTCAGGGAAATATTACACACTATTGTCATGAAAACCAGATATTTGTGTGCAGCAAAACTGTTATTTTTCCTACATTAAAACTAGTGTACCACCGTTTCCAAGTCCAAACTTACATGGCACTGATTAAGGTTTTTTTATTTTTATTTTTTATTTTTTTTAAATATACATTATTTTTTCTACATATCTACTTCTGTATCGTTTGTGGTTAAGCACCAACCACTATGAACGTTCCTGTTAGCTCTTTACAGATGTTGGATGCTGTTTATCATGGAGCACTGAGGTTCATCACAGGATGTAAAACTCTTACCAACCATTGTACTTCATACTCTTTGGATAACTGGCATTCACTGTCCACCCACAGACTGTTGCATTAGTACATTTCCAGTCATAAATCAGTAATTTGTTTACTACAAGTGTATCTAACTTACTATGTGTCACCTGTAACTAAAGAGTAACTAAAGCCTCCGCTCACAAGCTTTTATTACATTCACTGTTCCTTCAGTACGCACAGAAGTTGGGAAAAAGGCATTTTCTTACAATGATCCTTATACTTGGAACAAATTACAACACGATCTGAAGCTGTGCAACTTAACTGAACTAAGGGGTTTTAAATAAATTCCAAGGATAATGGAGAAACTATCACTGGATGGCTGTTCCTGTTCTTATGTTTTATTGCTACTGTTTTGTTTTTTTTTTAAGTTGTATTTTACCAGTTAATTGGTTATATCAAGTGTAATGACTATAGTGTGTAATGACTTTAATGTGCTGTAGTGTTGTACGGGTATTTAAAACAGGTCACTCTTGAAAATGAGACCCCATGTCTTAATGAGATTTATCTGTATAAATAAAGATGGAGAGAAAAAAACCCCAAAAACCCAAAACTACTAGGTTCTTGTTTTTGATGTCGAATAAATGTAATACTAATTGCAAACTTGTTTAGTTACAGCAGTACAATACATACTAGGTTTAGAAATGCAGAGGCAGAAAGTATCCACTCAGTCTTGTAAAGCCTCTTTCCAAGAATTTAATTATATCAACTGTGAGAGCAACTATACTGTTAACTTTCAGGAATCAAAAGCATTTGTGCCATTTAACCTCAACACTGCATCATGTTGTTTGACTTTGGGAACTGAAGGGGCATTTGGACCCAGACGTGGCTATCAGCCCTTAACAAGAATATATAATTGCCCTCCGTGTGTGGCTGCATGAGTCAAAACTACTGATTCTTTCTTCATCATCAACTTTACTCTCCAAGTTTAACAGTCTATTTTTTCCTACATGCTAAGATGTACTTAGCCATTACAGACTTTAACATATGCCACATGTTAGGTACTGATAGTATGTTCTGACACTCATTAACTTGTCAATTACAAAAACATCCAAGATATTGCTAAACAGGAATATGCTGGCGTTGTCTTGGTGGTCATTTTATCTACCTTGTTCAGCATACGGCTTACGGGGCTTCTTCCTCAGACATGTCATCACGTAGCGCTCGAGCTCTTTCAGTGTGGATGGTTTGAGTGTTTCAAAGTCAATCTCAATCTCCTCAGGGTTGGTGTCCCTCAGTGAGGGCTCCCTGGACTGTATGATGTGGACCACACGACCCAGCTTCTCGCCTGGTAACTTGTTGATGTCGAGGCTTAGCTGGCGCTTCTCATCGTATGACATGGGCACAATCTCTTCCTCTTCCTCCGAGTCATAGTGTGGTAACATAGAAGTGGCAAGTGGAGGGTAGAAAGGCTTCTTTGAAGTCCTGAAATAACAGAAGAGCACAGCTATCAGCTGTTTTGCATTCAAAACATTTAACTGGTTGAACAGTACAATTATTTGTTTCACTAAACCCCAAAAAGGAAGGATGATGAAGATGAGATCAAGTTAAAAAACAAACAAACAAACAAAAAACAAACAAAAAAAAAAACTGGTGTGGTGGTTCACTATTTATACTAACTTGCTGTTCTTGTTACTCTTCTTCCCCTGGCTTTTCTTGGGCTGGGAGCCACCTGCTTTGGCAGATTTGCTCTTCAACTTGCTGGGCATCTTCCATTCCTCAGAGCCTGCTCTGCTTCGGACTCCTCGATTTCGCTTCTCCAGCTTTTTCTTCTTCTTCTTCTCCTTTTTGTCCTTTTTCTCCTTTTTCTTCTTGGGCTTGACGATGGGGCCTTGGGAGAGAGCAGCTAGCTGCTCATGCACGGCTCGGAGCTGAGAAAAATATACAAATTAAAGACGTTTTTGTTTCCACGTTTAGTTTGAAGCAACAAAGACCCTCCAATACCTCAATAGTAGCTACTCAATATCTTACTTGTGTGCACACCTGGTCCTGTAATTCAGCCAAGCGATGTGCTCGCTCCTCCTCGCTGTCTGAGCTTGGGCTGCTCTCACTCTCCTCACTCTCACTGCTAGGCTCACTCTCAGAGGTGGAGGAAGATGAGGAGGATGAGGAGGAGGAAGATGATGAAGAGGATGTTTGATGCCCACTCATGGACATGGCTGTGTGCTCCATGTGTGGTTCATCTGGCATCTTGGCGAAACGGAACTCAAAGACATCCTGAGGAATTGGGGGGGAAAAAAAAAAAAAAAAAAGTTAAATGGTAAGAAAGGAGGAAAGGGAGTAATAAAGTAGCAAATATAACTGAAAAAGCCTGCGTGAGGGCACCTGGTCCGTGTAACTACTGCTCACCTGTAGTTTCCGTGCCATCCCCACAACATCGTGATCAGGTGGATTGTACTTGTAGCAGTTGGAGAACATCAGTCTTACATCACTGGCAAACTGTTGAGCATCTCTGTACTCACGACAGTCCATCTTCCTCTGATTGTAAAAAACAGGAAATGGACATTTTTATTAGATTTTAATAGAAGATTTTTTTCTTATTTTCCCCACTGCATTTTACATTCACACTTAAAATCCTTACCCATTCTTCCTTCTGTGTTTTATCATTTTCAACATGGTATGTTTAGTAAAAAGAAATATTACTATTATAGTACTGCGAGCACACTTTCACGCATTCAAAGTCACCTTGATGGTGCTGAGGTCCATAGGACACTTGATGATATCGTGATAGTCATGAAGTCCGAGTGCAGCTGCATCCACAGGTGTGTAGAAAGGCCATGCATACGCAGCATGTTTCTTTGATAACATGTCCTTCAGCAGCCCACTGCAGTACCTCAGCTGCGGGCTGAGTTTTCCCTTTCTTGAGGGCTGAGGTTGAACAGAATCGGGCAAGTCCTTCTTGGGGGGTTTGATGGGGCGTCCGCTGCCAACTCTGCGTCCAGTGCCAGCCATCATTGGCTGGAGCAGGACAGGACCTCCAGGACTCCTGACGAGCCCAATCCCAGGTGGGGTCTCCAAGCTTATGCTTCCCATTGAGGAGACCGTGTGCATGGACGTGTCATGGATTTGACCCCCGTGTCCCCCTTTCCCCAAGCCCACCATGTGCGGCGTTCCTGACATGCCCACAGTAGTGAAGCCCATGGTAGAGGGTGTGGTGGTATCTGCTTTGCGTTTTACACCTTTCTTCTGTAGAAAGAAAAAGTTGGAAATTGTTGTGATCACTTTATTATGGCTTTGTTACACGGCTTATAATCCTCACAACTGAAATACTAAATCATTAAAAAAAGATGGTTTATTTTTACATTTAGTGCTGTTAAAAAGGAACTTAAGTGTTTCAACATCGATTGTGCATGCTAAATTCTAGATATGCAAATTATTCTAATCAGCATTCTGTCTTACATACCTTGGTTGTGGGCTGTGTAGGAGGCAAACCCATAATGTTAGCTGGTGGCAGGCTTTTAGTTAGCACAGTCTGGGGAGAGTTGGCCAGCATGGAATCCCCTGTGTCTGAGGATGAGGGGGAGTAGGCCGACTGGGACACTGCTGGCACCTGCTGAGCCCTTGATGCTGGTAGATAAGGGATATTAAATTTAAGAGTTGCAATTCAGCTACACAACAACACCACTTCAATCATAAATGTTGCTTTCATAATACCTTCCTGCAAATAAATAAATACATCTTAACATCTGTAATTGCTAAAATATGGCTCAAACAAATTAAATCAGCAGTAAATTGGAATAAAGACAATATGAAACTCTAGAAGCCTGTATCATGATTTTCACACTTACAGGTAGAAATGGGAATTTTGGATAAGAATTTAGTGATTCTGGTTCCATTATCAATATAACTTATTGATTCCTTATCAATTTTTTGATCAATTCTGGGTTCTCACAAGCTTGGCTCTGAAAGTTACCACCATCACTAAGCAGCATAAAGACATTACATTTGTGCAAATTAATTGTACGTTGTGTGGTCAAATGTTTGCACTTGTTGGATGTATTTTGCCTCTTTGTTGTGACCAGTGTTGGGTCATTACTCAAAAAAAGTAATGTATTACACATATTACACGGAACACTTTTATTAAAAGTAATGACTAAGTTACCTAAATTACTCACAGAGAAAATAATTTATTATGCTACTCATAACATTACTTTCATCCTACTCTGTAAAATGACCCTAAACGCACCATCTCATAATGACCCTTTAACAATATAAACCTGAGGCTACAGTCACTCACACCAGCATATTTGCAGTAAACTGCCCAGCTATTCTCCACCTCCGACAACTGAAATCAGATAATTGTAGCGCAAGTAGAAGAACCGATAACCGGGATCGATAGGCAAGCAGACTAACGATTCTGAAGAATTCGACTACCAGGAACCAGTTCTTGGTAGAACCGGTTCTCGATTTCCATCCCAACTTACCAGAAGATTTACGACCTCTTCCCCTGCTGTTTTTGTTCCGAGGAGCTGGAGGAGGAAGTTCAACTTCCTCTTCGGGCATCTGGGCCACCTTCTGAAGAAAAATCTTCTCTAGGGATTGGGCCATCAGCACAATGTCATCTGTTGGCTAACCAAATTAAAAAAAAAGAAAAAAAAAAGCAACACATGAGCACAAATAAAATATAAGAAGTACTATTTTTTGCATTAATGTCATTTCAGTTTAACAATAAAAGGTTTTGTAATTTTTTTGTATATTTATTAACAGACTGACAGGAACATTCATACAATTTTAAAAACATCCCTTTTGATTGTTATGTGTAAATAGATCAAACAGATAATTACAGATTCTTGAAAAGAATTTCCTAAGATTAGTGCTTACATTTCATAAAGAATAATATAAATTAAACCACTGTTTTCCCACATAAAGATGTTAACAATCACCATAGAAATCCCAGGCTAAGACACTCCATATGGTCATCTACGAGACAACTTAATGCAAAATGTAAGTTTGTATAAGCACTGAAATAATCTGTTACACACAAGACATTGCTTAATTTACATATCTAAGTTGAGTTGAGTCTGCTTTGCAAAATTATTTACATGTAGCACATTTCTGCAGTCATTAGGCCTTTTGTCTTTCACTTTAAAAATTTCCCTTGCTTCCCTTAAGTTATGCTGAGGAGCACATGTAGTACATGTTCTCTTGCTATAAAGGATAGCAGAGAAATCACAGGGCATTTTGTGTAAAGTTAAGGGAAATGGTGAAGGGTTAAAATAAAAAATAAAAAATAGCCTCTAAAGTTTCTGTGCCTCTGCTTGGATCATTAACAAAAATACACACAACTTTGGTCAAGTCATTTTAAAAAACACCAAATCTTGCTAGATTTCCCCACTGGTTTGCTAGAAATCGTTAAACACTGTACTTTAACACTTGTTTTTTCACTCTGAGCTGACAAAACACAGTTCTACGCCTGCTCAGTGTAAGATCAGTGTGTTACTAAATGCAATCCAAAGGGAATGCTAGCTTGTGAGAAAGGAACAAATATCAATTAAAATGGAACAAATAGCATGGATAAAAATGTGTTTTTTTTACCTTTTGACCTACCTTGTTGTAGATGTAGCAGTTGGTGAACATTGTGTTGAAGTCCTGTATGCACTCACTTGCACTACGGTAGAAGTTATTTTCCAAGCGTTTCTTAATGGTCCCCATGTCCATGGGTTGTTTGATAATTTTATGGTAATCCTTGGAAAAAAAGGAAATTTTTTTTATTTAATTAGTAACTTTTTAATTTATGGCTCTACAGAAATACCAATCCTACTTGTTTACTTGTTAAAGTGTGGACACCTTTTCCATAATGGTCCCAAGATGTTAAAAATATGTTTTAAAAAAAAACCCAAAAAACCTGAAATACAATCATCTATTAACAAACCAGAAAGGATCATTTATAATAGCCAAAAAATAATACAGAATATTGGATATTTATCTCAGCATCTGGAAGTAGACACATTCAAACTCCGAGTGGTTTATCAAAGCACTTGGATTCAACCCACCGGCAGGTTAAGCTTGTAGGCATCCACGGGCTCCTGAAAAGGCCAGGCAAAGTGGTGCCTCCAAAGAGACTTCATCAGGGTCTTCTGGAGGTACTGCAGCTGGTTTGTCATGCGGCCTGGTCGGGTGGGATCCTTCACTGGGGGCTGTGGAGGGGCAGGGGGACCCTGGGGCATTGTGTGGGGTAGGGAGGGGCTCTCAAAGTCCTCGTACAGCAGGGAGGGCTTACGAATGCGTTTGCCCGAGCTTGTGTGTTGGTCCATCATACCACCAGACAACCCAACCAGAGAGCTGGAGTGAGGAAGATGTAAAAGCACAGGAGAAGAATTAATGACAATGATTTAAAAAAAAAAAAAGAGACCCTGCATTCACATTACTAGGAAAAGAAGGAAAGAAATGCTACCTTAATACCTCATGTGGAAAAAGCTGGCTGGCTGTAAATAAACTTTTAAGGTGGGAGAGGATAAAGAAAAAAAAAAAAAAAAAAAAAAAGACACCCCCCCAATGGTTATCTAGGAAACCGGGATTTCATCAATAGGTTGCAACTTTTAGCACTGTCATGGGAGCCATGACTGCATGGCTCATCTCATCTCCAGCCAACACTGTCCTATAAGAATGCTGCTGATAAGGCAATAAAGTCAATGTCATGTAATATGCAATTCAGCAAGAAACATACAGGCAGTCTGGATAATCTTCAGAAGTTTGGCAGTCATTATCCAAACTCTTCTGAGTTCAGTTTCTTTGAACACTATGTTTTGACCGTTTCACTGTTGCACTTTATCAAGTTGTGACAGAGAATCTACTAAAAAGTATAAGAGTTGTACTTAGCTAGATAAATCTTATAAACAATAACCTCAAAGTCAAACAACAGTGACACACTAGATAAGTACTTATAAACATGATTATCTTTTCCAGATAAAATGTTTCCTCTGGTTTTCCCCACACACAAAGGAATAAATTGGAGGATACGCCAATCAATGCCTTACACAAGCACTGTGGTCTCCCCTGGAGATGCACCATAATAAACAGGGCAGAGAACAAATTCCCCCATGGGCCTTAAGAGAGTTAATTAAAAAGAAAGCAATCTTTTGGAGATATCAGCATCTCTGCAAGTTATGATCTCTAGTTTGGCTGTAGTCCAACAACACCATGTTCCACAAAGAGCACTTTTCAATGCACCGTGAGATGACAGAGGTCGCCTAGTTCATGTAGTTAAAGGACACAGAAAGTCGGTCCTTTCTCACCTCCATCTGAGCACCACAGCTTAATACACACATGCCCTACTGACACACAAACAATGGCTAAGCCTATGAGCCGGTTTTCTACATCAAACAGAATACAAGCAGCACAAATAACTACTAAACAGCATTAAGGGTGCCGAAAAAAAGGAATTTGCAGAGTAGTAAACATAAGAACCTTTTTATTTCCAGGCAAATGTTTTTAAGCTCTACTTACTTTAGTGGTTTGAAGCATTTAACAATTAAATGAAAAAAAAATCATCCAAATATACATCCAATAACACACAGAGAGAACAAAAACATTCAGAATATCTGTTTTACTGAAAGCATTTTAAAACTTAACGTGCTTTTCTCCAAATTAGCTCTGAACACAAGATTATGTAAAAGAAAATATAACTAAAGTCGCAAAATTTGTGCAAAAACGCAAACACCGTTTAATTATCAACTTGGCTCCATGTGACTATTATGGCTTTAGTGTTTGAACCTGCATTTAACCAGCTTCTGTTTTTACTAAACAGAAAAAATTAGCGTAGGCTAAACAACCCGTCTTTATTATTTAGTCAAACTGATCAAAGACTCTCAGTCCACCAGCTGCTGATCGCGTGGTTGGACGCCCCGCCCTCGCTGTTTGTAAACACTACTTCACAACGACAGAAGCCAATATCTGACGGGCATAAGGGGTCCAAAAAGACACAAACGCCACATTTATCAAACAGCACTGCTCTGAAAAGAATTTTTAAAAATTTGATAAAACCCTCGGGCCATCAGGCAATTTCAGCCATTTTGCCACAGTCTCAGGGCGTTTGTTCACCAGCACAGAAGCTGCGAGCTGGAAGCTAAGCTTGCGAGCTAGCGGCGACAGACTGCAACAGCGCTTTATAAATATAACAATACACCTGGGACTGCCAAGTTGCAGTTAAGCAGAGGTTGTGTGTGTGTGTGGGGGGGGGGGGGGGGGGGACAGTGGACGGGTTATTTATAACTAGTTTTCTTATGTGATATTGTTTTACATTAGCGACAGCAGGTTGCATGAGCAATGAATGACACGACAGACAGACAGCCAGCCGGCGGGGAGCACCCGGCTGACCTAGCCGATGGAGATGCAGCTGTCATTTGCCTGCTAATTAGAAGCTAAACGCTAAAGAAAACGGAAATAGAGGCTCCACAAAACCAGTGTGCAAATATTAAGACTCAGAGGACTTCAGGAATATGTGCAGAGTTGATAGTCTCCTGTGTAAGCTAGCGTAATCGGGCTGTATCATAAGACTGGCTGACGAGGTAGCGCTGTTTTGCTACTCTGAGGCTAACGGTAACGTCACCGTAGCAACAATGTGGTTTTTATTATATAATTTCCATCCTCACGCGGACTACAAAGCCCAGCAAATGTCCTCAGTTTGACCCGAAACACTGCGGACATTACCTGTCGTGAGGTGGGTTGACGGCGGCTTCCATTGGGATGAGGGCGGAGTGTTGTTACGATCCAATTTTTCGCCGCTGTTGACGCTGCACTTCCACTAAACGCTCCGCAATGAAATGGCGACTAAGCGCTTCCGCTTGACCCTATATAAACCCCTCTCGTGGCAGTGCCGCGTCGTTCCTGTCACGTGGACGATGATTCTGCGCTATAATTGGCTGTAAGCAGGTGTCAGTCAAACAGCACAGTCCGTACATCTTGTACTCTGAAAATATTGCATGTTTCAGATTTTTTATACAGTAATGAGCTATCTGGCGTCGCACTGCGTTAATAATTGCTGTAATTTTCAGGCTAACGCCTCTCTGTCTATAAGGATTAGTATGTTTTGTCCTCAAGAGAGTTTGGATTGTCATGCAGGTGATCTCCGTTTTATTAAACCCACTGCGGAATACCTGGGTAGCAACTGTATTTTTTTGTGTGTGTGTGTGAGATGTTTCCATTTAAAGCGGCACATTCATGAAATAAACCCCCCTAGCTGCTTTGTGATTGATGCCCTCAAATAAATGGATATCTTTTTTTCCAACTCCGTGACTAACCGCTTTAAAGAAGCTATGTTTAACAGTATCCTGCAGTCTAGATAGATAGAAAGACAGATACATGTGCAGTTTCCAAAAAAATAAAAATAAAATAAGAGGAGGCTGGGATTGTTGACAAGCAGTGGCAACAGGTTTCATTCGTCACTGCTGCACCATAGAGCACATTCTCCAACAGACTGATTCAATTCCGCTACCAGAAGGACAGATACAATAAATCTTTTATGCCTCGTGCAGTATCTCCACAATGCAACACATCTGTATAGCGATGAATCATCTGTGCTTCAACAGTTTATTTCTACCCTGTACTGTGCACACGACTTTCATTACAATATACACTGATTGTGAAGTTTTTACGTAAACGTAAAAGTATGCATTAGTAAGCATTTTAAATTAAGTTTAATTTTTGCTGTGTTAAATAGATATTTAATATATATTTTAAATTGAGATATTTTTCTTTAACATATTGTTATTATTACGTAATATTACTTACATATTTGGGTTCATATTTGTTTTGCCATGTTGCATGCCGTTATATTGGCCTATAAGCCAAAACAATGGCATTTATATTCTATAATATTTAAGCTATTTTGCAATTTTTGTTGTCTTTAGCTAAATTTTCAAAACCTTTGGAGTAAAAAGGATAGACTGTTTACCTTTCCCTAACCTGAAGAGTTTTAACATATGCAGGCGCGGGTTATGTTATTTGTAACTGGGTAGACTTGGTCTGCAGTAGGGAGTCAACCATTAAAATCCGCATAGCATCATTACAAAGCTATGATTTGTTCATCTGACTAATAGTTGGTGAAACAAAGCTGTTTTTAAACCTTATTGCTCTGCACTCTGAGGCCAGAAACCTCCATCCAGCAGAAAGAAAGTAAACGTCGTCACGCAAAGGGTGCAAAACAAACCAGCTATCAGCTGTAAATGTCTTGTACACAGGGATGCTGAGTTCAGCTGTGAATCACCGATCACCGTTTAACAATTTGATCACTTCGGTATTTATTAAAACAACATGAAAATAGCATTGTTTCATCAGCTGCATTTTGACGTCCTACAATCGCAGCCTTTTATATAAAATCAGTCCAAATTTACCTACAAGTTAACCTTACTGTGTCTAGCTGCTTGAAGTTCTGTTCAGTTTAATGATATGGTGGAAACCTACACTTTATTGCAGGGGTATTATAGATCCTGTATTTGTTAATGTTACACAGTGTAGTATGCTGCGATGGCTAAAACACAAAACAAGGGTAGATATTTGATGGAAATTCTAATTTGGACTGACTTTGCACTGTTGAAGTGAAATGTGGCATGATGCATTCCTTCACAGTCACACACACAGGCTGTATACCCCTGGATTTATTGTATTTTTTCATAATGAACTGTTCATAGGAGGCTGGTGATAAACAAAAGTATCAAATTAACCGGATCTGTTGTTGGACTTGAAGTTTTTATCTTAAAATGGCCAGCTGATTTTCACCCCTGTTGCCTTATAGAAGAAGACCACCCTCATATATTCTCCTATTAAAAACAAAGACAGTCCTGCTGATCAAAACACAAGTTGCTGTTCAGGTTCACCACAGTGAGATAAAAATCTAAAAGGAAAAAAAACCCAATAACTACAGTACTGTGCAAAAGTCTCAGGTCACAACTCATTCCTTCTTTGCTTCCAAGGAGTCAGACATTCTTTAAATTTTTCTAAAGTGGCCTTAAGCAATAGTTCTTCAGGCTTTCTGGTGGAGTTTCAAAGTTTTCTTTGGACACTGGCTGCTTTTTCAGTCCAGACCTAGTACCTGATCATTTTCAGAGGAATATTTTCTTGTTTCTTTGTAAAGCCACTTAGTACTGATCATGGAATCATTAGCATAAAAGATGTACCTAAGGCATGAGCCAGTGTTTTAGCTACACATAACAAACAACTTAGTTTGGCCATGCAACAGGCTGGCAACCTGTCCAGCATGTACCCCACCTGTCATCCTATGGAAGCCGAGGACATCTGACTTCTTAAATTCAAATAAAGACTGTGAATGTCACACCATAAGTATTCATCTTAATGTGGCATGGCTGATCAGCAGACAGGCGTAAGTTGAATAAATAAAAGTTTGCCTGGTCTCCAAGTAACTAAAAAAGTGCAAAAAGTGTTAAATCATCCCCAAGTCTATTCCACTTGATGAAATTGCCTCTCATGTAGGTCAAACCAAAAAAGAAAAACTAGAAATTCCCCGTTACAGAGAAGTTCCGTTTGATTTACCATCCTCGTCCATTAACAGCGCCTCAGATTAGAGCCCACATCAAAGCCTCCAAAAGTTCAAATAGCAGACACATTTCATCAGCTGTTGGAGGGAGACTGAGTGAATCAGGCCTTGAAGGTGGAGCCAGTACTGAAGGAGACCAGTATGAAGAAGAGAACTGCTTTAGCCTGAAAAAACATGACTTGACAACTGACCAATGTGAATCCAGACTTCAGCCTCATGAGTTTAACTGTGCTATTTTTGGTACCAGACACATTATCTTTGTAAAATAAAGGAAAGGAAAAGAGATTGGATTTCCATGTGTGGCCCTCACTGTGAGGCACAGGGGACATTAAGTCCACAGTCACGACTTAAATCCAGTTGAGTTAATTTGGGAATAGTTGAAAAGCAGCCAACAAGTTGTGCTCGGCTTATGAGGGAACTTCTACAAGAGTGTTAAGAATGCTGTATACAGGAAGAGTATGTAAAGCTGTTAACAAAGCAAGAGGTGGCAACTTTGAGGAATTTAAAATGCAAAACCTACTTTTGCTTTATTTACACTTACTACTGAATCCACATGTTATTTAACAATAATAATTTATTGTGATGTATTACCATACAACAAAAGCGGAAAGCATAAGCACTCAGAACCTTCCGCAACAACTTTTCTCTATTACAAAGAAAACACCTTTATGAGAAAATGTTTTTTTTTTACATCAATAAATCACACGCACCACAGAACAGCTCTGTTTAAAAGATTTACTAATGAAAAGTTGAATATTAAAAACAATGGAGCAAGTCATGATTTGTGTAAATATTTTTCTGTGGAAGCAAACAAGTTTGAACATTGAGTCGTAAAGAATCACCCATAAAGGGAAAAGTACAGAAAAATAAAACAAACACACATAAAACCCATCCAGAACATTTAGAAACACAGTTTTAAATAGTGCAATATAAAGTAAAGTGAATCTAGCTGCTTGATCTCTACATCTACAGTGTATGAAGCAAAGTGTATGAAGCAAAAGAGTGGGTGACCATGAGCTCTCTCAATCACACCCAAAGGCATATAAAAGCTCACCAGAGGGATGTGGGTTTGGGTGATGTGACAATAATAAAGAAACATTAATCTACCCACTACCACTGATTTTGCTAAACTGCTTATGGTACTGTGCATTTTCTTTTAAAACTGTATGTCTGGATGTATCACAGCATTGTAGGGAAAGCTGCAAATCAATCATGGCTTGAAGGCTTATAATACAGATTTTTTTTTTGAAAATTTGATGGGGTTTTTTTTTAACCAAAACTAGACATTATTGTTTATAGTTGCTTTACTCATTTAGATTTCTTGATTGAAAATGCATTATTTTATTATGACGGAGGATTGTTATCTGGACCGGTCTGCTGGTTGCATCTTTGGGACAGGATGCAACTCTCAGGAACTGCTGAGTAGGTAGATAACAGCTTCAAGGACTTTAAGGTGCAACAGTCTTACTGGGTAAACTCCAGCAAACCTTTGTAATACAAGGGGTGGTCTCACAGTAAAATCAATCTTTACAATATAAATGTAGCCTGAGTTTTGCCTTTTTTAGGCCTGGTTTAGACTTCTGCGGGGAATCTTTGTAGAGCCCACACGTAACCTGCGTAAGTGGCCGACGTCATTGCCGGCATTTATGCCTTTGCTGGTGCATTATGTGTTAATTACTGTGTGGTCAAGTCCTGATGTTTCATATGTGGTGCCAACTGATTGAAAAAAAAAAGTAATTTGGGGACTTTTTTCCCTTCTGGGTCGCTGCTATTTGTAGTGGTCAGTTTTTTTTCGCAGGCAGACATATTTGTCCTTCTAGTTTTTCACTTCTTTGTACTCTTTCTCTCATGCCCATTCTGACAGTTTCAGCACTCCAGGAGTTGTGAATCCTTACATTGATGCTATGATTATTATTCCTTATACTGAAGTGATCACTGTTATTCTTTCACTCGTAACTTTAAAAACTGCTGCGAAAAACTAGCACTCAAAATATACAGGAGGAATCGATGATGCTGAACAAGCCAATCACAGTAACTCTGGGTTGCATCCACCCAATGTGTAGTTACATTTCACTGGAGGTGCATGTCGGGTTAGGTCGCAGGGTTAGCAGGGGTTTGTGGCTACATCGCAGATTAAGGTGTAGGTTTCCCGCTGAAGCATAAATCAGATCTAAGTCTTAAAACCAGCAAATCTGTTCCTGGAGTGCTGCTCACACTTCTCACTGCATCTCAATTCAATTCTTCCTCATTTCGGAAACAGCTCTTATTTTGCTTTTCCACTAGGCTAGCATAAAGGCCTTTGTTATTCATCAGCTCCTCGTGGTTGCCCTCTTCCTTCACCATCCCTCTATCGATGACAATTATGTGACTGGCCTTCTCAACAACACTCATCTTGTTGGATATCAACAGCACAGAGCAGTCTTTTGCTTGATCCATCAACGCCTGGTGGACCTGTAGAGCACAATCATTATGGTTTTAAAGGAAAAACAGCTTTAAGAAATATGCAAAATCACTAAAGATGAAGAATTTCCTACTTGATATTCGTTCTCTGTATCCAAATCACTTGTGGCATTGTCCAGAATCAGGACTTTAGGACGTCTGATTAAAGCTCGAGCGATAGCAATACGCTGCTTTTGGCCTCCAGACACCTGGCCACCCTTCTCCCCGGCATCTATGAAACAGAAGGACGTACCAACAAAATTTTGCTTATGTAGAGCCTTAGAAAATATGAAATGTTGTGGTGCTGTTGGTTCATTTAAATTATATGACTCTGTATATCCCTGTTAAACGCTGAGATTCTGGGTCAAACCTGTGTCATATTTATTTGGCAGTTCCATGATGAATTTGTGGGCGCTGGCCAGATTTGCAGCCCTATACATTTCCTCATCAGAGACATGCTCATAGCCATATTTGATGTTCTCTCGAACAGAGCGAGCAAACAGCACACATTCCTGGCTCACCACAGCAATCTATGAGCAAACAGAACGAAGACAGGATATTAGTGACTGTGTAATATTCACAGCAGACTCTAAGCAGGGCCTTCAAAGAAAACAGCAGCAGAATAAAGCTAAGAAAAAGCACAAATAAGTATCCTTATAACAAGATAAGACAGATGACAAAGGAGTGAATTTAAACAGGAATTTGGAGGAAAAACATTTAGTAAACGGTGAAAATGCTTCCCTGTCATCATTAGCTAAAGCTCAGGGGCTAATTTCATTCCATTTCCATTTTATACAGAATTCACAGGATGTATTTAGTATCTTTAACTTCAGTTTAGCAGTTAAATTTGTAGCATGAGGACTTGATAAACCCCTAGGCGTGAATAGCCACAGAGGTTGATGTTGATGTCTTTGTTCCCAGCTGAAGTTTACTGTTAGCTAAAACTAAACTAAAACTAGGTGTAGAAAATACTTAGCTGAAAAAAAAATACACTTATGAAAAAAGGAAAGAACTGAAATAATATTAGACACTTGAAAAAAAAAAGAGGAAAATATACAGGAAATGTATTTTGTTTTAGCCTTTGGTCAAACTTGTCCTAACAGTGAGTCTGATGAGGGTTTGATGCATACGGTTACTGGGACGGTTGGTGTCCCTGTGACTGCGAGTCAGTGACTTTCAAAATAACAAAAACCTAGCAATGAAACTGGTCAATTTTAATTGTAACTATATTTATATTAAAAAAGAAAAAATAAACAGAAATCCACTCTGGGAACTAAGGGCCAGATTTACTAAACTGGGCAAAATAGCGTGCGAACACAGTCCCCAAATAGTAAAACAGTATTCATAGGAGTAGTTACTTTTTCTGAGCGATGTACAAAAGTTGCGTTGTTTTCTAAATTTGGATGCAGTCAGTTCATTTAAATATCAAGCACAAAAAAAGAGATAACTTTACATGCTTGATTAAAAATTTCTTCTCCCTATGTTTTGCACCTTCAGTAGGGGACTCCCAGAAAGACATACAGAACAGGGTCAGTCACAAACATCTCTCAGTTCTTACCTCTTACTCGCAATCGCTTTGTAAATACCAACAGTACTTTATTTTAAACCAATTGGCACAACGTAAATCTGGCTTTAAATGAGACTAAACTAAATTGAAAAAAATAACATGAAGAGAAATACTAGTTAGAAAATACAAAACAATAATACCTCTGCATTTATTTCTTCTAAAAAAGATATAGTAAAATTTGATCCCAGTAAAAAACATAAAAAATAATAATATACAGAAAAATATGGCCCTGAAAACTATCCTCAGTGGGTCCCAACAGGCTAAAAGTGTTTACTGTTGTTTTTCCACAGTGATCAGGTCTTTTAAAGCTAAAATATGATGTTATTGACCTTTCATCTTTTTAAAGAAGAAATGTTTAGGCATTAAATCGATCTTCTGAAAATACTGCATGCAGAACTTGCATCACACTTAATAATTTTAGAGCAACAGCTTAACAGCTTATAATTTAGCTTTATAAGCTATTTTTCCCCCAGTGGCCAAAAAAACCCACTTAATGCAGCTTTAAAGGTGCACTCTGGAATTTTCTTGTAAACAAACCAAAGAAATGTTTGCGTTGAGTGTTTCCCATGGCACCGTTAAGCATAAAGCACGTAGCTTGCCATCACCAGTGTGTGAATGTGTGTGTGAATGGGTGAATGACTGGATATGTAAAGCGCTTTGGGGTCCTTAGGGACTAGAAAAGCGCTATATAAATACAGGCCATTTACCATTTACCATAAAGATTATAAATACAAACACAAATGGAATTAAATATCTGATATTCACAAACCTTGTCATGTAGGTACTGGTCTTTGTAGCTTTTCAGTGGTTTGCCATCCAGCAGGATCTCCCCTTCTATAGGCTGGTAAAACCTCTCCAGCAGCTTCACGCAGGTGGACTTCCCTGATCTATTAAGACCCACGAGGGCAGTGATTTGGCCTGGCTTTGCCTCCAGAGATATATTCTGGTGAAAGAGGTATATTTTAAGGAATGCTTTAACTTGAAGTATAATACATGCACAGGGCAAATTAGTACATACCTTAAGGACAAGATTTTCTTCATTTAATTTTCCATTATATGAAAATGTAACGTTTCTGAATTGAATGTGTCCCTGAAGATTTTCAGGGGCCAAAGTACCATCTGGGGGTACTTGAGGTTTTCTATCCAAATATTCAAAGATCTTCTCAGAGGCTCCAATTGCTTTCTTCACTTGTGGGTAATATCGCATGACAGCCTGAAAGAGAAGTAGTCATGAATAAGAGGAAAAAACGAGCATCCATTTATGCTTCTTCTTGGCCGATGGCTCACCTCAACAGCAGAGGCAAACTGCAGCTCATAAAGGACAAACGACACAAGATCTCCACTGCTGACGGCCCCCCTGGTCACAAGTGTGCCCCCGTAGTACAGAATGCATACCTTCAAAGCTAGGGTAGTCATCTGGAGAAACAAGAACAACAGCTTACAGAGTGATCAACTGTAAAATGAGTTACATTAAGTATTAATGAGTAATTGACCATAATGCTGAAGTCTGCATTTACAGTGTACCACCTTGGTGTACCCTCTTTTAGATTTATTGAAAACTGCTTTGTGTGATTTAAAGTTAAAATGAGCCCTTTATGCACTTCACTTTGAAACAAGAGAATATAATAAGCAACAAAGATTGCAGCTGGACAAATGTTTGGTATCTGCTACACTCCTTACCTGCTTATTGTGTGATATAATGATGGGTTTGGCCTCTTAATAACAAGGCCTATATATATTCATAGGTGTGAGAAATGCACTGCTTAAGTGATAAACATCCTCTGTCAACAAAGACTTGTACCAATAGTGATGTAGGCTGTTTTCTCATTCCAGACACCACCAAAGTGTCTGGAATGAGGCAGGTTAAAGGTCAGATCTGATTGCATTTATGTTTTCACATGCACCGAAAAGCACAACAGATCCTCTTTGAAATTTATGATCATATTTCACCTTGTGTATTTATCTCAGTTACAATTTCTAGCTATAAAAACAACAAATATAAGGTGTTTAAATGTCTTGTTAGCTACCTTTAGACTCTCCCACTGTCACATATTCACACAAGTCAGGCTAAACAAAAACTGCAAGTACTCTGTAGCATAGATCAGTGTTCAACTCACACTGTTAGCCCAGGTAGAAGCCGCATAGGCAGCTGCCTCCTTTTTATTAAGGGCGTAAGTGTCCTCCAGGCGCAGTCTGTACTTCTCTGTCTCACCATCCTCATTGGCAAAACTCCTCACTGTCTTCATGTTTGAGAAGGTCTCTGTGGCCACCTGGTTAGCCTTTGCCAGTGACTCTTGAACTTGCACAGCAATAGTCTGAAATATAATGAAAAATTAAACTACACAGTTTGATTCAGTAAAACAAGACATATTTTATTGATTTGTCACTAATGTAACTGATCAGAGGAGATCTGATCAACAAGTAATTAAAGCTACATTTTTCACATCACCTGGTGGAAGCGTCCGGTGAGCTTGGGTATGACCCAGATGATAGGCAGCCCCATGCATGTGAGCAGCGTCATTTTCCATGACTGGCTCACCATGTAGAACAAGAGGAAGCCGAAACGAGCCGTGTACCACATCAGAAGACTCAGCTCCTCGCTCAGAGCTTCACTCACGCTGTTGGTATCAGTGGTAATCCGTGACACCAGTTCACCTAACAGTACAGCATGAGTCTTCTTAAAGGGATCACATTTTAAGTGTATATATACTTCTTTTTTCTGGATTATTTGTAACGAGTTCACAAAACTTTTTAAGAGGAAACTGAGATTGGCCTTTAGGGTTTTAGTTATTAATTAATGAAACATTAATCTTGTATACAGTTTGTACATAATTTACCTGTTGAAGTGGCATCAAAGAAAGCGATCTCCTGTTTCAGCACGGCCTGGAAGACGACTCCCTGCACCGAGGTGTGTATGCGGCTCATGGTGATATTGTACGTGAGGTCACATATAAACTCGAGCACAGCACTGAGACATAAAGCAGAGGAAGAGTTACACTAAAAGTACATAAAATATTATTACAGCCATATCTTTAAGCTTTTGTTAAGCTTCTGTTGTACACATATCCTCAGAAGTGACTGAAACTACACTACATGGGTTGGAGCAGGAGCTCGGGTGTAAAAAGCATCCCAGGTTAATGCTGACCATCCTCACAACACTCTTTCAGTTCATTTCTGAGTATTAAAAAAAAAAATCCCTGAAATTTTTAGCAAACAGATCACATGTTTTTTATTTATTCTAATTAAATCGTTCTGCATTAGTAAACGGAGAGAACCTTTAAAAACCAACTTTAATAACCAAAGAAGACAAAGGTTGTATTACCTGGCAATGGTCATTAGTGTCATGATTGTAATGGCCTCTGTGAAGGCGTCAGGTGCTTCTTCATTCATGATCCAGTCAGCCATGCGTCCAGTGTACTGAGGAATAGCCATCTCACCTGAAAGCAGGTGTTAACATTATCACCATACTGATCTTTGGCAAAGCCCAACTGCCAGGTTAACTTTTACATTCAGCAGCGTCAGTGGACTGTGATTACATTTCCTTATTTGCCTACAATTACAGTTTCATGTTGCTGGCATTATTACAGATATGCAGCTAGTGCTGCAGAAAACAAGACCTTTCTTCCTATACTTAAATTAACAGCATGAGGACAATGACACGAACACAATGATAACTACAGGATATAATTTCAAAACACTGTAGTGGCAAGAAGGACATGCACGCTTTAATTTAAACGAAAAGAGGCATATTACGCTTTAGGCTCCAGATTTGTATTCTTGGACTCTACTAAAGGAGCTCCACACATGATTCAAAGTTCAAAATAATCCTTATTTATCTTATACTGGGCCTTAATGCAACCCTCTAGGTTATTCACTGTCTGGAACGGGCACATTTATCACCCTTCCCCCTCTCTTTAAAAAACTATCTGAAACCGAGTCTGAAGCATGACATTCTGCACACAGGGTTTACTTTCACGTATGCTAACCTCATTATTTGCCACTCTGATGATGTTTAATATGAGAATACACAATTGTAATACTATAAATACGATGGAATGAAAGAAAAAGCGCAACAGACCCCACTTCAAAGGTGTTATTTCACATACCATAAGACGAGAGAAAGACAAGTATCAGCACAGCAACAAAGCGCCAGAAAAAGGGCTGCATGTATCCCATCAGTCTCTTCAGAGAGGCCCCAGTCTCCTCTTTTGGCTTCTGAGATGGTGTCCTCTTAATAAAAGATGAAATGTACTGGCCCCAGGAGATCAAAAGAGATGACACATACCGACTCCAGTAGAGCCAGGCCACTAGTGTCACGATATAACCCTGTAACACCTGCAGGACAAAGGACAGGTTTAATATAACCATTATACATGTGTTTAGTTAGCTTAGATGAAATAAATTGGTTTTGATTTCAGATCTTGTTCCAGGCTGAGTATCTTTTATGCATTATTTTTATTTTTCTGCTCAAAAAAAGTTCAATTACACTGGAAACTGTTCAATTATCTGAGAGATCTACTACTAGAAATCTAATAAACACATATAGAGCAAAACTAGATTCACTTTTCATTATATTAATGTGTAAATGCGTGTTTTGTCTGCTGATCAGACTTAAGACATGAAAGCAACAATCTATGTATCCCATCCATGCTGGCAGCAATCACAAAGTTGTTAAGTGGCTTCTGTCATGAAACAAAAGAAGAAGAACTGAAGACCTCCAGGGTGGCAGTAACAGTGGTAAAGGAGGTGGCCACAAACAGCAGTAACACAATTTAAAAAGATTCCAAGTAAAAATAGCATAAAAAATATAGATTATAGATACATTAACACATACTTGTATTCATACTTCTTATTTCAGCTATATGCTCCTGATATTTTCATTATTTAATATATCTGATTGTTGTTACTGATACTGCCGTTTTAACTGGCACTTTTACAACTTTCTGCTGCTGGAGAAGTTACTGATATAGAACAATAAACTTCAACTCTTAACATAAGATTTGTGTGATGCATTTTACACTTCAAAGTAGCTGGTAAGAATCCTGCAGTTCACAGATAGTTATTGCACGTAAAGAAAAGCACATTTCTTCTTGAGATATGTCCCCTCAAAGTGCATTAGGTAATGAATTCATATTTTCCTTCTTGCTGCTCACCAAGGTTGCACATATTGTAGCATGGTAGGCAACAAAACACATACACACCCTCTCCCAGGAGTGCCACCCCCACAGTTCCTCCATGGTGGACTGCCCCAGGACCCAGAGAAGAGTAGCGTACACTGGGAAGTGGAAGCAAAGGACCCCTAAGCTCTGGATCCCCTCGAAGCTTTTAGTCCATGGTAGGCTTCCAGGGTAGGTGGAGGCCAGGAAGGCAAGGAGGGAGGCTCTGGTCAGGGCTCCTCCCCATAGGGTGATGAACGGATGAGAGAGTAGGAGAGGCGAGAGTTGGGCCAGGCGGATGGTGTGCACCACACACACATCCAGGCACACGCAAAGCACCGGGAAAAAGTAGCTCATCTTCTGCATTAGGCACACACTCTGCAAAAACAAATGACAGAGACAGCTGAGTATTAATATCAGCACAATATGCAAACATGCAAAAACATAAAATAAGGATGATCTATGTGTCACCAGTGGGCAAACTTTGACAAAATGTATTGTATTTTTAAAGCAACTTTTTCAGCTTATATTCATATATTAACGTTATAACGCACAATGCACTAGTCTTTGTACACTCGAGTATTTCCTTTTTCGCCTGGAAGAGGGACATTACGTCTATATGTGTTGGGTGGATGGGACTGACGGATCAAACATGATCAAACATCAAACACCAGGCCTACATTTTGAATGCCCTTTAAGGACAATGGTCCCTATTTACTTTCACTTTGCTGCCGATTGCATTTACTTTCATTTTCTGCTGCCCTGATGATTTCTTTGAAATGGCTCCGTGAATAAACCAAACATCACACACAAACACAAACAGTTATTGCAAATGTTCACACCTACTATCATAAACAGCATTGATAGCGTATACTACATGAGTTTACAGGGGATAGCAACTGTTATAATTACCCTTAAATCCAGCCTACTTACTCGGTTTCCTTGACACGACCAATTTGCTTCGACGAACGTCCCAAACCTTTGAAAAACTCGAATATAACCTCAGACCAAGTAAATAACGTTAATTTAATATCTACAAACCGGCAGCCTGTTCAGTCACGAACCGACAACCACTGACTGGCAAAACTGAAACCGAAACTAACTATTTATAGAGCTTTTGGAATGGAAAGCCCCACATACGTCCTCCTACCGAAGACCAACGACAAACAAAACTTACCTTTATTTACACCGTGACGTTTTTATTTCAACATTATTATTCAGAAACTTGTTTTTGAAGAATAACTTCAGTCTGTGGAGTGCCTGCTGCCACCAACACTGCAAAGTTGATAGGATGTGCCTGATATGAAAATCAGTCCAACAGCGACCCCGTGTGGCGAGGAGGTACAATTGCATGAGCTTTTTACTCTAGCGTTTTAAATGAACAACAACAGCTAGAATCACAGTAATTACATAAATCGCTTGGATATATATTTTTATACGTTCATATATTCATTCATTCATGCATTCTGGTCCCAGAAGCAATAGTAGACTAAATAGCTATGTATATTGTTTTTGTGATGTAGTTTTGATATATATTGTTTAATTATCTTTATTGGTTTACATTGAGTGTAAACCCATCCAATAATAGCCACATGAACCTCCTCTGAGGTCTTCCTCTTTTCATCCTGCCTTGCGGCTCCATATTTGTCCAACATATCCACAGAAGCAGTTGCCTGATTTGCCTGGCTGACAGTCACATGTTGTCTCTTGCCTGGTCTTGGACACTGAAACCACCAACAGAAACTTTGAACTCCCTGACAGCTTCCTTCCTTTCCCTTCTTTCCGGTTTGATGGCTGGAAAAAGCAAAGCTAAAAGTGTTCCTACTATTTTAGGAACCCTCTTTGTAAACCCCTGTAAATCACCTGTAAGTCCTTTATTGCATTAAAAAAAACCTGAGTTTAAAATGTAGAATTCTAAACTAATTCAAACTGGATTCCACCAATACAATATCCCTTTTTGTGTTTTTACTGTATTCTAGTTTCTATGTTGGGAAATATTTTCGAAATTTCTACTGCAGCAGTATAAAACATACTTTTGGGATAATGATTTCTTTAAAATGTATGCAGCATGTTTATACTGTAGTTCACTGAGGTTAACTTTGGAGGAAATGAAGCGTTTTTAGTACCTAGTAATCATAACTGTTAATTAAATCCACAGTAATCTGTTCAAAAGTAGAATGCTTTACTAAATGAAAAAAATCAAGCAAAGTCCATCCATTCATTTTCTTCTGCTTATCCAATTCAGGGTTGTGAACATGCAAACTCCATGCAGGAAAGCTCCAGCCTTGTGATGGATTTGAACAAAGGGCTTTCTTGCTGTGAGGTGCAAACCACAGTTGGTAAATAAAATAGGCTACTATGGTAAATAGATTTAGTTTCACCACTCAAAATATTGAGCTGAGAGCAGCCATTGAATAATTCTAATTTGAATCCTTATGTTGACCCATTAGACCTATTATTATGGAGAATGATGCTCTTACACTGTCTTTTTTCATAGCAGTTTTCAGTATATAAAAGCATATTTACATGTTGTCAGCTATCACTCGTTTTAAATTCAGTGCACAATCAAGACATCGTGAGCACTGAAAACAGGAACATTATACATATCTGCCAGTGGGTTGATTAAAGCGTTTTAATTTAAAAATCACCACATTTAAAAAAGAAAAAGTAATAATCATTTAAGTAGTAAGGCACATTGTTGTTATTGTTCTTCTAGTGCAAACTAAAGCAGTTAATCTATTTGTAACCACAGAATTGAATTATATAAATTATTCTTGCAGTCAGACTTGCAGATGGCCTGCATCAGAATACTGTCAGAAGACCTTATGGGATTTGCAACAATAATATTCATTTTTGTTTCCCTTTGGCTGAAATTAAGGCGTAACTTTACACATATGTGATTCATACATTTGTGAAACTGAGCTCCCATCTCTGTTATAAACTGTCACACCAAAGTCACTTGTATGTACCCTGGAAAGCCTGGATGCGCATGCTCAGACATGGCAGCTGCCTGTGAGAAGCCCCTCAGAGCATACAGTTATGAACATTTAGCCAAATAAAAGTCGAGTTAACTGATTTGACTGCTGCGGAGTTTCGCTGCTAGAGCCACGATGGAGTAAACAGTTGGCAGCGGGGACATTTGTGAGCTGGTCTGGATGGAAGCGACGGGTTTACGAGACGTTTTCAAATGTATAACGCTGTGTAAGCAAACACGAACGCCAGAAATGTGTCGTTTTAAAGGTTTCAGCCTGCATGAAGGGTTAAGAGCTTAGCCAGATATACCGCGTTAGGAACAGCTTCTCGATCTGCAGTTTTTCCGTGACTCTCAGGCCCAGCAACGCCTACTTCTACGTAAGCTAAAACATCTGGATTTGGCCACATGGGTTTGTTGTGCACAGTAAACAGCTGCACTGACGGGGTTTCAGGCTGCTTTTAGTGATGACTTAAGAGGGGAAAGAAAGATAGCTGGAGAAAATGCGATTTTAAAATCAATCGTAAAATACAATAACAATTCTTTTCTTTTTCATGTTTTAGCTATTGCAGCAATGGAGGATATTGGTCTTCTTCCCAAACCCACCCCCGAAACCCCAGTCCACAGACCCACAGTCCCTGAGACTTTTGGGCAGCATCACATCCCACCAGGTGGGTATATGAGCTCATGCAATGTTTAATGAAATGTGAAAAATATCCGGTATTCACCCGTCCTAACAAGCAGAGGCAGACTTAAACAATTCACAAAATGTAACATAATCCCAGGCCACTCTGGTCACTGCTAAAGACTTTAATGATATTATTGGAATGTTTAAAGCAACTTCAAATAAGAAATATAGTGTTAATAGTATATTTTTGTTTAGCAAGGATGTTACATTTCAAATGTGAGTGCTGGGAAGTGAAAAGGGTTTGTTATCTTTAGTACACAGTTTGTGTTACCAACATGATATCAATGTTTCATATTCAAATATTCCCGTGGGGCACGAGTGACTATTTACCAGTCACAGAACACACAAATATACAAGGTAAGGCACAAAAAATGTGTTTGCATGTTTTACACTTTTAAATGATTATTTTTTATTCATAAGGGTCAATGTCAGTGTCTATTTGATTATGGTTGATTAGTAGCTTCTGAGTATCTGGGGTTTCACTTCTTTGTTTCTCATTTTTGTTAATATTCTTTTTTTTAGGGTTATTTCTGTATAGTCTTGTGTTTTTAACGTTTATTGATTCATCCCTCCAGCTACCTGTTCCTTGTCTTTGTAGCCCTTGTGTTTACAATGTAGATGTATAGATGTCCTATTTTCTATAACTTGTCTTGTGGATTCTGGACTGTTTATCACCTGGGAAATCAACATTAAAGCTCATTTTGAGTTCAGTTCCTGCCTTCTGAGTTTGAGTCTATAAATGACTCAATAATCCACAGAGCCATTGATACAAGCAAACACGGAGTATATTTAAAAACAGAACAAAACAAAGCTTCATACAAACAGACATATTTACTGAACATGAATGTGGGCTACAACAATGTAAAAATAGGCTGTTGATGTGTGCACAATTACATGTGGAGACTATGGGGAGAGTTACTGCTGACAGAATTCTGGACAGTCAACTCATTGCTGCTTGTTACAGTGTATGCTTCTCTACACAGACCACCTGCATGTCGGTGATGCAAGCAGGAAATCTGACATGGACAAAGATGGAGTGGGTAAAAAACAGTCCCACTCAATGACAATATCTGAGCAGCAGATGATCTCCCAATTTCCTGTACATCACCAAGCACCTGTGAGTGCTGACACTAGTAAGTCAAATCACTGTCAAATCACTTTTTTTATTGTCACATCACATGTGCAGGTACACTGGTACAGTACATGTGAGTGAAATTCTTGTGTGCGAGCTTCACAAGCAACAGAGTTGTGCAAAATACAATAATGTAAAACAAGCAAAATATAAAAATGGCTAATCTAAAAAGTAATAAATATATGTACAATATGTACAGATAAGAGTTAATGTACATCCACCTTTACTTGGATGTACAAGTGTGCATGCAAGTATTTGCCTGTGCTGCTGTTTGTGTGTCTATTGTTGCATCTCTAGTTTTAATGATTACCATCTATGTAAATTACATGGATGTTTAGGCTGGTAGTAATAAATAAAAATGTCCTTGTGTGATAGTGATACATGATGCCTGGTATTTGTGAATTGACCTGTAACAAAAAATAAACTAAATTCAAACTTGCGCATCCAGTTCTTGTTTTTTAAAGTCATAAAGATGTATTCAGTACAATCATTTGCCTCTGGAAAAACAATGGTTCAAAGAAATTATTAAAATTTATGGATTAAATAGAAGTATATTATGGATTGGTAATGTATGGTGGGGGGACAACTGGTATATATACGGACATAAAAAAAATAAAAATAATTTTTGTTACAAATATTTCTGTCACACAAGGACATATTTATTTATTAATAAAGTTATTATTTATTAAAAGTTAATTTTGTGAACATTCAATTGATATTTTTATTATTTTTTTAATTTTCAGTAACACCGGTGCAGCATAAAGAAACAAACAAACAGACACACACAAGAGAAAAAAAAAAGGCCACATATATGGGAAGAGTTCCAGAAAGGGGGGGGGGGGGGGAATAAAAGAATAGGGTAAATATGACATATATGAGTATGTCATGGGTCCAAAAAGGACCGGATCTGGAAGTACCCAGGTGTACCCCAGATTTAGACAACTGCACTTGAGTACAGTTTTTCAGCAACGCTGAGCTGCCAGACTCTTCCGAGGATCCTTATTTGCAACTTTACTGGACTAATTATTTATTATAATAATATTTTTATAATTATTCTTGTTATTATTATTATTATTATTATTATTATCCATTTATCCATTATTATTTAATATATATACTTTTTATACTTATATAGTTAAATTAATTTGGGTCAACAGAAAAGTCAGCTGCACCAGCGCCACCGGGCCTAGAGGCCCCCCAGAAATCCGTGTATCACTCGTACTTCCAGAACCTTACAAAAAGTCAGATCTTATGGGTTTAACATATTCGGTCCATTTTGACCATTGCTCATAGAACTTCACTTTGAATCCTCAAAGTGAATGATAGTTTTTCCACGATGTAGATTTCGTTGACTATATTGATCCAGCCTCCTGTGACGGTGGTTCAACCTTTAACCATTTCCTTGTAATGGCTTTTTTGCTAGCAATCAATAGAATTGCCAACAGTCTCATATCAGACTTCTTCCAATTTTGCGTGTTTACATCTCCCAAATATATACACTGAAATGAACAGGGCATTTTAGATCCATAAACATAATTTATATGATTACACATACAGGACCAAAATGACCTTAGTACATTACATTCCCAGAAGATATGATAATGGTTAGCCCCAGAGGTCCCACAAAGCCTCCAACATGAGTCGCCACCTCCTCGGTACCTTTTTTGAATTGGTGTAATAAAACATCTCACTAAGTTTCTCCATCCAAACTCTCGCCATGTATTGGAGACTGTTGTGGTCCACTGCAGTTGGCACATTTTTACCCAATTTTCACTAGGGATGAGTACATTGCCCTCTATCTCCCTCTCTTAATGTATTCAGAATTGGTCTCTTTGCCGTGAACATTCAATTGAAATGCTTCAGTGCTATCAGAATAATAATAAGACCAATAAATATCCCCAATATTTCTGAGAAAAGATTTTGAGGGTTTAAACTTGAATGATTGTAATTTGGAGATAAGATATTTTATAGATTTTATACTGTTACTAAATGTCCTTATATATGTTCAAGTGCATTTTGTTATTTTTCTGCAGACATTTAAAAAAAAGCTGTAAAATGCTCATATTTAAACACTGCTGAAATATTTTTTTGGAAGTCTGAAAAATCCCAGACCTCCAGTGCTAGCAATGAAAAATAACAACAAAGATGTTTTTCTGTTTTTTGATCTGTTTCTACAGCACATCTTAATACGGTTGCCCAAAATGGAAACACCAATTTGGATAAAGCAGGCGCTGTCAGAAAAATAACCAAAGCCAAAGTTGCAGATCCATTAAAGTGGAAGCAAAACAGGCAGAAACAGCTGAGGATGGAGGGAAAATCATATGTAAGCAAATGCAAGAAAGATGGTGAGATTGTAACCAAACACCCAAGAGCCATAGGACCAAGATGCACCTCGGATGCATGCAAAAAAGCGACAAATCGGCTATGTAGTGAAATTACTGAAGAAACAAGGAAGAAGGTGTTCAATGAATTTTGGCAGCACATGAACTGGGCTCAGAGAAAGCTCTATGTAGCAGGACAAGTCGACCGTGACCCTGTAGAAAGATCTCGGGCTGCGGGGTTGCCTTCAAGGAGATCGGTGTCACTTCGTTATCATTTGATGGTGGATGGCAAACGGACACAAGTATGTAAGAACATGTTCCTGTCCACACTTGGGATTGGAGAATGGTCTGTGCTCAACTGGGCAACAGAAAAGACTGAATCAAACAAAAGCAAGTCAGAAAAAAAGCCAGTTGTGACTGCCCGTCCTGTAGACAGCAACACTGCATTAGTTACTCAAGGTGAGTTTTTTTTTCTTTGACTGTTTATCAGTTACTTTATAAACTCGTAGACCTGATTTACGCAAGTTTTGGCAGAAGCAATGAGGTATATCTCAATAATGATACGTGCATGTTAATAAGGTTCCCATGTTTTTACAGAACACATGAATGCAACTGACAAAGACAAAAACAGGCCACCAGAAAAAGAGGGGGCAATCCGAAAGAAATCCAGAGTTGCTAAACCACTAACATGGAAACAAAATTGTCAGAAGCAACTCAGGATGGAGGGAAAACCATACACCAGCAAGAGAAAGAAAGATGGCGCCACTATTACTAAAGCTCAAAGGTCAATGGGGCCAAGATGCACATCCAGTGCCTGCAAAAGGGCATCGAACCGTTTTTGTGCTGACTTTAGTGACGAAACACGGAGTGGGCTGTTCACTGCTTTCTGGCAGTGTATGAACTGGACTCAGAGGAAGGTCTACGTGGCTGGGCTTGTGGACTGTGATCCGGTGGAAAGAACCCGTGCACCGTGGACTCAGTCTAGAAGATCAGTCTCAATGAGATATCATTTGATAGCAAATGGCGATAAAAAACAAGTTTGCAAAAAAATGTTCCTCTCCACTTTGGGGATTGGAGAGTGGTCAGTGCTTAACTGGGCCCAGAATGCCTCCCAGCTAGACGATTCGGAGGAGAACAGTAAGAAGCGAATGCAGAGGAAATCCCGTAAAGCTTCAGAGCATATAGTCCTGAAGGAGTTTCTAGAGAGTTTACCAAAAGTGTCATCTTCCTGTGGTGGAACGTCCATCTCTAAGCTCTGTCTGGAGCCAGTCTTCTCAAACATGTCCGAGGTCTACAGGTACTACTACAGCCACTGCGTAGATCAGAAGACAGCGCCGCTTTCACGCCAGGTTTTCTGTGCTGTGTTTAAAAGAATGAATTTAAGATTGTGTGACTCCAAAAAGGACCAGTGTTGTTCTTTTGGTGGAACTGGAAACTTGTTTAACGAGCTTTGGGAGGAATACTGCATGGAAAGAAGAGCTCCAGCGCAACAACCTGAGAGAGTCGGTGACCCGTAGACCAATGTTGGTGTTTGTTGCCATGTTAATACCAACTTTGTATTATACACCGTTTGTTTGAGACTTGATGGTGGATCCTTCTTTTATATTTGCACTTCTTGAAGCAGTGTAGTTGTCTCGATGTAGCTGAAACAATTTAAGCACTACGTTCATTTTGAAGCCTCCGAGTGGTTCGTGTTATTTGGAGCATCATTTTGTTAGAGCACAACAAAACTGCTATTCTGTCGTTTCGATATGCATGATGTAAAAGGTCAACGTCAACTCAAGTGTCAAAGTTGATATTTTCCCTTGTGAATTAAATGTGAACAGCTACCAGAAGCACTTTACAGAATTCTTTCAAAGGCAGAGCAGTCACAGTCAAGCTGTTAGGACTCCGCAGATGTGTGTATGTGTGAAGTCATCAAATTCAAACCAATCTGTCTCGTCACGCCCTGCTGCTTTTTACACAATATGAAGTAACGGCTCTCCCAGCAGCTCCCTGAGTCACAGTAAGAATTACAAACACACGCATACACACAAATACGTGCACACATGGTTATCGCCCTTCCTTTTCTTCTCCACACAGTGGCAGGAAGTTGTCCAGATATCCGCAGGGCCCTCTGAAAAAAGAGCGAGTGAACAAAGTGGGCTGGGTGGTGGAGTTGGAAGGTGTTGGTGGCAGCGGTGATGGGGATTTGGTGACTTCACTCACAGTTAACTATTCATTGTGAGCAACCGGGCTGCAGCTACGAAAGAGCTACAGCGTCTTTTCAGTACGTGAAATAGAGAGTCTCATCTGAGCTTTGGCACATCAGAAGCAGTTTGTAGTGGAATAATACCACACAGCTGGACTGGAGGACGGCTTTTTGAGAAGAAGGGGCCAGCACCTGGTGACCGGGACAGCCTGAAGATGATAGCTCTGAGGACGTTTGTTCTTCTGGCACTGAGCTTGACATGTCAAGGTGAGTTACCCCCCCTCCCCATTCAAAGAGATTGCTTTTTCTTTGAACCTACATGAAACACACCACCTGCTCAGTGAGTGACCAAACTGAACCCTGTGGCTATATGTCATGATCAGAAAGTTCATTCTGAAAGAAGAGTGGTTTAAAATGCATTCAGTTACAAACATATTTCTATTTCTTTCAATCTGTAAAATATTTATAAGTTTACATGGTTTACAAACACACTTGTGTCAAAATGTAGTTCATAGTTATTTCTTCAGTTTTGTTAAAGACAAAATGAAAAGTGTTTTTTTTTAATGTCAGCAGTATATATACATATTTTTTTAATCTTCCCTGGCCCAGTTTTGTAAAATTACTCGTATCCAAAAGACTCCCTTTGCTGGCCGAGTGAACATGTCTAATTACAGCTCTATTGTCTATGCTTTTTTTTTCTACCATGACTTTATGGTCCCGCACACACCTGCCAAACCCATTGTCCAACTCCATCACATTCTTCATTGCCAGAGTAACAACCTTCGACCTTTATCAAGTTCCCGACCCACTCCATTTCCTGTTTCTATTCGTTTCTCCTGGAAACTTCCTGTTTGTGTCAGGCTCATTTCCTGTTCCCTTTAACAGTACGAATCAGGAGCCACCTTTTATGGCTTGACCTGCATTGTTATGAAAAGCTGCTAATGGGTCTGAAACAATGAGTGGATTGAATTTGTGTGTGAGCTGGTCTGCAGATAAAAACAGAGAAAACTGCTTGTACAGTAATTTTATTTTCTGCAGCTGTGCATAATGTCTGGTTAGATAAGCTGAAATTTAGGACCTCGGATCTATTTTACTGTCCCAGAAAATAGTAAACTGGAGAGCTGTGGAAGTTTATTTACCTGTGACATATCTCACTGCTGATAAAAGTCACCTGCAGTTTAAAATACCCATGTGTGCTTCATTCGTGGACAAAATATAAATTAAAAAGTAGATCTACAAATACTACATCTGCAAATACTCTTTAATTTAGTGAGGAATACTATATTCATGCTGTGTGGTGTAGTGCAGTTTTTTGTTGTTGTTGTTTTTTTGTTTTTTTCTAAAGTTTAATATGCATCTGTCTCCACAGCTGCATCTGGTGATCCATGGGGCCACTGCCCGGTGAACCGAAAATGTAAGGAAAAGTTCGCAGATGGGTCGTGTAACAGAGAGTGTACGGACCCCGAGTGTCTTAGAGACGGCTTTGACTGCCTGAAGGACAGGGTTCCCTGCAAGTAAAATACTTTTGTTCTTCTTTTCATTACAGCCCTCTGACTTTCAGAGCCCTTACAAATATTTTTAACTTAGTGATAAATTCAAAACAGATATAACTTTGACATATATATAAATATAATTTTTTTCAAAATGTTTGGGTGTAGGAACAGATAGATTAACCATATATCATGAAACAAAAAGGTAATAAGATAGTGACGCACTAAACAGTCATAACAGCTTATTTATGCACTGTATTCTAATGCTTCTTATAAATATTTGATCAACTAAGATGTAGTTTGTGGCTCTGCTTTTTAAACTGAGGTAATATCACCAGTTCTTCTTCATCTTTTCCTCATTTTATTGTGGTAATACGTTACCTTTTATTTTTATGTTAAAGAAAACCTTATGGAAAAGAAACTGGGCCAAGAAATACAAACAATCAATGTAATCTAAGAGTAAAACCTGTTGATTATTACTTTTATAATCATTTATGGAGGTTTAGTGTTCAGTCTTTAAAAAAAATGAAGCTATAAAAAAACACTAATATAAACTACAATACTAAAGAGATGCAGGCAACACAAAAGTATCTATAAAAGTAGAATAAATGAAAACATTAAGTAACCTTAATACAAGTAGTCTGTTATCTGTTCAGTAACTGTTCAGTATACCTTGAGTTGAGATTATTTCTTAGATCACCTATTCTTTTTTGTTTTGTTTTTTTTCTCCGCTTCTCATCATGACTCTCAGCCCGGGCCACATTCACTACTGCCGTGATCATTTTGCCAACTCCCTCTGTGATCAGGGATGTGATAGCGCGCCCTGTGGGTGGGACAGCAGCGAATGCTTCAAACACCAGAGCCCCGTGTGGGCTAAAGGCACCCTGATCCTACACACTCGAATCCCACATCAACGTGGCGCCTCCTTCAACAGCTCCGTGCTCTGGGCACTCAGCGTCCTCCTCCTGTCACCGCTCAAGCTGAGAGACTCCGTGCCCCTCGCCACCACCAGGAATTTGTTTGACTTTAATGCTCAGGAGCTTGCCAACATGCTGGCGCAGGCGTCACCAGCAGACTCAGATGGGTGGGTACTGAGACAAATGTTTCTGGCATTGTGATTAGGAGTTTCAAAAACAGTGCATGTTCTTTGTTTAACCTTTATGTAACAAGAGGCATTTTGGCCTGGCAACATAAAAAATTTAAGACAAAGCAACACAATAATAAGTCTAAAAATATGCAAATCAGCACCACCACAAGGAGTAAGTGGCCCTGTCAAGTCCTGTTCTAATTAAAATGTTGATATTTGGCACCAGAGTATCGATAACTGTATTACAAAAGAAAGCAATATTATATTTTTCTTACTCTTACCCTTGGCATAGATATCACTCTGTTTAAATTTGTCTTGTAGACCATCCAAGAGCCTGAAGCTGAAGAAACTGAGGCTATTTTTCCTCTTGTGATTTCACATAACCTTATTTGTGTAAAATAAGATTACACAGCAAAAGTAAAATTATTTAGAAATATATGTGTAAAAATACAAAAATATACAAATGAGCTTAGAGTTTAGAGTAGAATTAATGAATTATCCATTTGATTTCAGTTAGAGATTAGGCTATGTGTTAGAGATGTAGAAATCTGTAACTTTAAATTTGTTTCTATTCAAAAAAATCAAGTGTTAGATTTTAGCTACATAGGGCAAAATAGCATATCCCATTCCCCAAATAGCTGTGGTTAGTCTTTTAGGTGATTTACAGTTATACTGTTTTCTAAACACAGGCACAGTCAATTCATTTCAGTATCAAGTGCAAAAAATAAGACATGCTTGTTTTCTGCTTTAAATATTGGAGTAGTTAGTAAATTCGTTCACATGCTTGGTTTAAATATTCTCCTCCCTAAATTTTAACTCCTAAAAATATATATACAACAGAGTAAGTCTGTGTTCCCACTTCTTAGATGCAATCTTGTCACTACACTCTCTTTGTAAATGCCCAGTTTTTGGGGCATAGTGTGTTAGTAAATCTGGCCCTTAATCTGTATAGTTAAGACTTGTACATATTTAAGGCAAATAAAGTAACTGGGAAAGAAGATTCACAGAAATGTGAAATTCCATATTCTCCATAAAAGTTTTGGATCATTGCGCATTAACACAATTAAGACCAAAAAAAGTGGGCCAAACATAAAACCTTGGGGAACTCCATTAATTACAATAAGCCAGTCATAATTGAGCTTTGTAGCTTTATTTGTTTTGAAATTATCTTTGTGTTTTGTTTTCTTTCTTTAATTTATTTTGTTGAAAGAGTATAACTTTTTGCAAAGGTAATTTTACCCATGCGAAAATACATATAAAACAATTCTCAAAGATGACATACATGTTTTTTCCAATCATTTCTTACTCTCTTTTTCCTAGCTCCCTCCTTTTCCTCCAAGTGGACAACAGGCCATGCTCCCGTTCACCCTCTACCTGTTTCCCTTATGCAACCGAGGCCGCAAATTTCCTGCGTGCTGTAAAGGAACTAAAACCTACCTCTTTCCCCAACCTCTCAGAGCTGGATGCTGTCATCAGCATTAGAGGTGTCCGAGAGGAAATAGGAAGCAGAGAGGAGGAAAAGGAAGTTGAAGGTAGGCTCACATGTCCTGTCTCCCACACACGCACATTTCCAGCTTTGAATTTCATCCAAACAAAACACTATAAAACACCTTTGTGTTTCCAGTGTGTACATTTTGTGCAGATTTTCAGATTTGTTGATGTGTTTCATATTTCAGATATAAATAGATACAAGCAAAAAGATAAAAATGAATCTTTTTCAAGTGTTTTTTTTTGTCTTCATGTCTTCTTTTATTGTTTGAATTTTTTCATTTAAAGAGCCGACTCCTGCATGGCTTTGGGCCGTAGTTGCCATAGCTATTGGGCTTCTGCTGCTGCTGCCTCTCGTTATAATCCTGGTGGTGAGGAGGGTGAGGCAGCAGCGGGCAAAGAGGAACGGTACTGACAGGGTGCAGCACCGGTCTAAAGTCACCGACAGTGAGAGCAAAGCCAAGGCCTGGATACAGCATGCTACACACCAAGAACAACGGGTCAGAACCAGCAGAGAGAAGGATAAGATCAGCTTGAAGAAAAAGAAAAAGGCCAAGGAAGCAGAAAAAAAGAGAAGGAGGGAACCGCTAGGGGAGGATGCCATGCGAATGCGGTGAGTGGAGCTCATTTGAGAGGATGTTTGTCTGCCAATCTCCGGAATGATGTCATTGCATTCAATAACAAGAGAGTGCTCATCCTGTATAATTATTACAAAGGCTGAATGTCAATTCACTTTCACCCTGGTACATTTTCTCATCTAATCCTGCCCTGAAACACAATTCCCAGTTTCTTAAAGGCAGGTAACCAGTGGTTGGTGAAGAGTAAAACTAGACCATGTTGTTCTTACAGGAATTGCTGTAGGAATTGCAGCAAGCAGAATTTTTAATAAAAGAGCTACTAAAGGAGTCAGGAGTTTTGAAAAGAGCTGCCAGTTAAGTTTCGGTAACTGTTTACAAGATTTCATTTAAAAAAATGTCTGTGTCTGATATGTAAATAACAAGTGTTTAAGATGTTTTTTCTAAATATAGAAAAGAATTCATATAATCAGACAACTGCTTTTTTAATTTTATTATTTATGATATTTTGATTTTCACAATCCCCTTTGTGAATTAGCAATTTTTTTTCCCTGTACAACAGATAAAAAAATCCGATTTAGATGCTTACCAAGTTTTGGTTCAAAATAGCAGGCAAAAAAAGAAATACTTTGTTAGGTGAGGTACGGAAATATCTGATAAACAGTAAAACATACATAAAGTTAAAAAACATCATAGGCACACACACACGCAGACACACCAGTCATTTATGCATTTATGCATGCACAAATGACAAAGTTTTACAAAGAACTTTGTTCCTTGCAGAAAACAAGTTTTGTCCATGACTGCAGTGATTTTACCTTCATTACATAATAGTGATGAACATCAACGCTTAAATGATTCCCATCTATGACTAATCATTTTAAGTAATTCAGCTGTGAACATGTATCATCTGCATAACAGTGGGCTTTAGATACATATATATTAAAATATTATCATTCTATATTAGCTAGTTTGAGGATTTCTGGTTTTTAGTCAAGTTAAACATTGTATTTGATGTAGAAAATTATAGAGGGCATTTTTAAATATGTTTTAACTTATATATTTTCTACTTAAGTCTTGATTAACCTCAAAATATAATCAAAAACTTAGGTGAAACAGCATATAATCAATAACTGTACCCATAGTTAAGATATAGTACTGGGCTTATGGTGAAAACAGGAACAGTTAATATTTCTGGACCCCAGACATCCCAGTGATATCCACTTCATTTCTGCATGAATACCTTTGTTTCATATCAGCCGATCTTTACATAATATATTATTGTTCTTAATTGTGCTGAAAAATAAGAAAGTAAAGCAAAGGACATGAAAACACAATGTGCCCACATGAAAACCACTGCAGTTTTCAGTGTGAAATATCAAAAACTGTGCTTTGGTTTTCAGGCCTCTTAAGAGGGACCAGGATATAGGAAGTGACACAGACTTTACCCAGAGTTCAATGGAGGACCTCAGTGTGAGATGCTCCAGACGTCAAGACGATGCCTCCATCTGTGACCACAGGACCCAGGAGCAGAAACACTACCGTGCTGGAGCCTCTCAGCCCCGCAGAGCTATACAGTGTAAGGAAACATCAGTATTTTGTCTGAGTTGCTTGACTATCTGGCTTAGTAATCTCTATATACTACAAATTCTATTGCTGTAAAGAATATGGCAGATATTGTAATCGAATCTGTCATTATTCAACTGTAGTCACAAAATGCTGGTTTCTGATTGACCTCAGCAGCAGAAAAGATCACAGTTATGATTCAAAGAGCAGATATGTGTTTCCAGCTTCTCCATAATGTTTTTCATTTGATATTTTTGCATTTGATTGCTTTTGTAGTTGCTCAAAGTAAAATATTAAAGTAAACTTGGGAGCTTTATGCTATTTTTATCCAGATGATTATTAAAAATAATAATTAGTTGCACCTATAGGCTGAACATTTCACCACAGATGTCACACATACAAAGTTGAAATCCAAACTATATTCACTGTCAGACCCAGAATCACTCTATTTAGTATCTTCGGTATCTCACAGCTAAACTCACAGACTATTGTTGTAAAGTGAATAAAGTGATTAATAAAGTAAAGTAAAGTAATAAAGTTTATAGTAAAGCAGGATTCATACAAACACACTTTGCAGCACAAAATTGCATTTTGAGACATAAAATGTTCCATGACAACTATACATTTCCTGTTTTTATAATGTCCTTAACCCTGAAATGTTGCTCGCTTTCCCTCAGCTCCACCTAGAGGTTGGGAGAGGAATGCCATGCCTCCTCCTCTGCTCAGTCCTCCTCAGCAGGTCTGTTTCATTATGTCAATGTTTTGAGGAGCCATTATATGCCAGGAATTTAAACTGTTTTTGCCCCTGTGACTGTAGAGAGATTCTGATGGTGTATTTAGTTTCATGTTTTACTTAAGAAGATTTTTTATGTTTTGACTTTAGAACAAGATTTTAGAAAAGAAGGTTTAAACTTTTCTTTAAAATAAATTAAAAAAGGGCATTATGACAGAGTTTGTATTGATTATGTGTCTCATCATTGTGGTTTGGTTGTGTTGGCAGTCTGCAGAGTGGTGCGGCCCAGATGGGTCTGTGGTTCTGATCCGAGCAGTGCGTAGTGGGCTGGACAGAGTGGTCTTGGAGCTTCTGCGAGCAGGAGTGCCAGTCAACAATACAGATCATACTGGTAATGCTTCCTGGTCCCAGTTACTATCATGAAAACATGGCTCAACACCAAACCTAATAAACCTAAAATAGAATTTCAATCTAAATGTTTATTTCTTTAATATTTTGGTTTAAGAAAAGGTTGTAACAATGAACAAAATCCAAGCCATTCCAGCACACACACACAATATGGTCAAAATGACAAATATTAAAGCTAATGCTTCTAAAATTCTTTAACTATATGTTTAGAAACAAAAACAATGGAAAGATTAAAAGGTACCCGGTAGACAACGGTTCCTCAAAAGGTCTCTCTTTGAAATTTAATGGCGTTACAGCCGATACCTTTTGTGATGTCTCTCCAAACCAGAACTGTTGACTATCTGTTGATTCTCGTCATGGGATCACCAAAGTCTGTATATTTCAAATAACTCTTCAGAGTTGGACCACCAACTTACATTGTTTAGAGCAGTGGTTCTTACATTTCTGCCATGCCTCACTTTAGAGGCCAAAGTTCAATCCCCGCACCCCATATTGATTTTTACTTAAATAAACGTGCACATCGTCGGCACAGTGGCATCAGCAAACTTTTGTTTGTTCAGTAAACAACACAAACAATTCTTCACATTAGTTTCACTTCATCGTTTTTACCTGGTTGTCTATGCCCCCACGCAGTGGCCCCACACCTCACAGTGTGCAGTACAGGGTAATGCCACTAACATTAAGAAAAAGAACGTGTCTAAATGCAATATATGTTTAGACAAGAGTGAATTGAAGTTTAAATTTAGTTTATATAGCACCAGTTCAAAACAATACTTGTCTCAAAGTATTTTATTCTAAGAGAGAGACCCTCAATGATCATACAGTCAGAACTCCTGTTTAACAGGAAGAGACCTCTGGCAGAACCTTCCTCAGAGATATAGTCAAACATATGTTATCTTTAGGCACTTGGCAAAGTAAAAGTTCTGATATCTGTTACAAAAATAAACCTAGTACCTAAAACTACCGTTTAACAGGATTAAGCCAATGACAGAAGCAGGGCCAATCTCCCCTGACATAGCTGGGGTGCAACAGCACACAAATAACATACAATGCAAATCTTAAACACCTGCCCAGTGGTGAGCCAGCAGTTACAGACCAAAATCTCTGACCCAGAGATAGATGGAAGAAAGGTACAGAGAGATACACAAGACATGCAGTAGTGGTGTATCAATGCACAGTGGCTGAAAGAGAGGAATGTGGAGAAGAGCTGCTAGTGCAGTATGAGCAGTCTGAGCCTGTAGCAGAATAACTAAGAGAGAGGATGTCTGCCTCCTGAACCCAAACATGTACGGCTCATGAGTAAGTCATTTTTTTTCTGACACCTGTACACGGAGGGGTTGAGTAACTTGTAACTTACCCCATCTCTCTCACGTCCTCTTTTTGTGTCCCTCCTGTCCTGTCCTCTGCTGTCTGTGACCTCCATCACTTCCTCTCTCTCCTTCTCCAGCTCCCCTGCTGCCCTCCTCTGACTCAGAACAAAGTTAATGTGCTCTAGTACTTAAACTCAAGTCGATGGACATATTAGCTTTGGTGTTCATGCTTCCTTTTTTTACTTTTACTTTCCTTTGGGGCTCTGTGTCTCTATCTATCTCCTCCTGCAGCTCTTATTCTTCCACCTTTATATCCCGTCATCTCTTTTCCAGTTTGGCTGAGGCAGGTCATCCCCTGCCTTCATCCTCCCTCTTCTCATCCTCTGGGCTCGTTGTGTAATAGTTGTTCACTGGCTGACTTACTCCCTCCCTTCTTCCCCTGTCAACCTCCCCCTCCACTCACACTGTCTCTCTCAGGGAGATCAGCCCTGCACTGGGCATGCTCAGTAAACCACCTCTCACTAGCAAGGACCCTCATTCGCTATGGTGCTGCTGTGGACCTACAAGACAATAAGGTAAGCTCTGATGGATTTTCTCTAGTGTTAAGTGAAGACTTTTGATTGTGACATTTATTTAGTATCACTGTTGTTTATAGTTTTGAATTGCAAACAGAAGTAACATTTATGTTTGAATTTCTGAAGCATTAAGTGTTCATAAATATAAGTAATGTGTGGCATTCCTGATTATTTCTTTGCTAGGGCGAAACAGCACTCTTCCTCTCTGCCCTCCATGGCTGCTATGACACTGCCAGACTTCTTCTTCTTCATGGTGCCAATCTTGAGCTGCACGACCGGAGGGGACGCCGGCCAATTGACGTGGCCAGAGAGGGAATGCGTCACCAAGTGCTGGAACTCCTGTTGGCTCATGAGATCCAGAGACGACCCATCCCTGTGGACACGGGAAGCGACATGATGTGGGAGGAGCGCACTCTGATGTACTCACCGTGGGTGGGCTCACAAGGTCTGCCTGGAAGAAGTGCCTCCTTCTCTGGTATCATAGGGCATCGGGATATGACCCCACCAGTACAAAAGTAAGATTTTGGAATTATAAGGCTGATCAAAGTATAGAATTTTTTACCAGCCTTATAGCTAAATCAACAGGTTTAGCTAGATAGATAGATGGATAGATACTCTATAGGCTCTAAAGGGGAAATTGTTGTGT
Organism: Pelmatolapia mariae; assembly: GCF_036321145.2. Classification (NCBI taxonomy): domain Eukaryota; kingdom Metazoa; phylum Chordata; class Actinopteri; order Cichliformes; family Cichlidae; genus Pelmatolapia; species Pelmatolapia mariae. The sequence continues at coordinate 70,556,483 of NC_086236.1, forward strand.
TATGGCAACAGGGTAATGTATTCGAGTCAGTTTTATTCATATAGCACCAAACCATAACAGCAGTCGCCTCAGGGCGCTTTATACTCCAAGGTAGAGTCCCTATAATAATACAAAACACCAACAATCAAACGACCCCATTTGAGCAATCACTTGACAGCAGTGGGAATAAAACCTACATTTTAACAAATATTCCCACATGTGCATAGTAAGGGCCTGGTAATGTGAGATAATATGTCATAAAATAAAATAGATAATGATTTTAACACATAAAAAACAAAGAAAATAAAAACAAATGTGAATATCTCGTATAGTTATAGCTGAACTTCTTTGGGGATTCATTCGATGATACACTGAAGTCACAAAATTAAAGTTTTTAGTTGATTTTTCATCCAAGATATTGTTAACATAGACTGTACATAAAATATGGCCACTGTGCGTCAGTGTGAATGTTTTGGCTGTCGCCATCTTTGTTTTCTTGGAGTAAGAAATGACAACATGGGTGAAATGCTAAGTTATCAGCTAACACCTGCTAACTTGGTTTAGCCAGGTGCATCCGTGGCTGCATGTGTATGTATAAGTTCTTTGCACCAACAGAGACACCTAGAAATTAGCACTGAGTAAAATAGAGATAATATATTGCTGTTTCAGTCACCAAAACTGGCACATTAATATTAAAATTAATATTTTATTAATGTAAAAGCTTCAAATTTAACGAGTGGGACATTATTTTATGTAATTTATGAATTTGCAGAAGAAAAAATGAAGATGTAGACATTCATTTGGACATAAGCTTGTGTTAACCAAGACCTTATTTCAGGCTTTTACACCAAAAACGTGAAGTCTTTGATGTCCATACCCAGAACTGCAAAAATACCAGTTTTTTCCAGTTTTAAGGATTCATTCCTGTAGACCTCTATTAGTTTTTTTTTGTTTGTTTGTTTTTATGCTGTCTAAAGTTATGATGACCTTCTTGTCTTGCCAGTGATTGGTCCATGGGCCGAGTGCAGTACCCTCCTCCTCAGAACTGGCGACCCCAGCTCAACCAGTCAGCAACGGCTCTCGTTCCTCCACGGGTCATGGGCCGCTCCCCTCGGCCAATCAGCACCTTACAAGAGGTAACATCAGAAGACGAGGACCGTGACAGGCATCAGGAAGTCCCCAGAGCTGCCACGCCTCACTTCCTGTCCCCTCAGCCTGCCCCTCGGCAGCGTTCCTTTTCCTGCACCCAGCACGCACTGCAGCGCCGCTCTAGCGCCCACCAGCCAGAACCCAATTACCTTATAGTGTCAGACAGAGCACCCAATGAGCCCGTAGAGAGAGTAGTTGTTTCCCCTCCCACCGATGCTGCCACCCCACCAGAACACCAGCCAGCTGCAAACGGAGACAGTGCTATTAGAGTAGAGCAAGCAGCACTGGGTTCAATAAACTCGGAGCAGAAGTCCAGAAGTGAGAGGTTAAACAACATGACTGACTCCACACAAACAGCCCTGTAGGAAAGGAAAGGAAATTCAGCTTCCTTTAGAGACACCCAGTTTTAGTTTGTCATTCCGTGCAAAGCCCTAAGCTGGACTTTAATTGTTTGTATCCAGTGTTTCTTTGCCCATTGCTTCTTAAGTGGATTGGTGTCAGACTAATACACAACAGCATAGAGAGATATTCCTTCCCTTATTACCTCTTTTTTAATTATTTTTTTTAAATCAGCCTCATGTAAATAATTGTTTTCTTGTTTTGTTAAGATTGAGGGATACTGTTGTAAATGTTCTCTTATATGGCATGTTCAGATTTTGTAAATAATAAAATTGAACGTCTAAGATGAATTCTACTCAAATATGCAACAGCTGGTATTCATTGAAGAAATATTCAAGGGAAAATAAATGAATAACACATGCGTAGCTGCACAGAGATGTCAAGGATGCATGCAATAAAGTGACTTTTTGTTGACATGTTGTGGATTTTTTTTCTCGTTAATTTACATCCACAGTCCGCGCATTCTTAAATTATCATAAGTTCTTTATCTATCATATTTTTTCAACTCACGATCATCAAGCAGTAATGATAAAACCAGTCTTTGTAGAAGCAAGTCCTGCAACTGTGCAGCAGCACTCAAACAACTCTTGGTACTTGCACGGGGACTTATTTCTGCAGTCCCAAAAGCAGAATCTGACTGTTATTAAAAACGTGCGTCATCAAAGGCGATTCAGTTTTTATGGTATTTTACAATTATAGTGATTCTGGGAGCTGGTGGGGGTGGCGATGGAGGTTTTAAAATCTTATTTTGGAACAAAGTCGGCAAACATTTTAAGCAGTTTTAATATAATTTTTATTGCTGACTCTGTGCACGCAGTTTCATTTAATTAAATTAATTTTAGATTTCAGTTTTTGAGTGAAGATGAGATGTGCGAGGTTTTCACTGTTGCACTCAGGCAGTGATGCGTAAAACACTGGCCTCTTTCTGGTGACGTCCAAGGCCAGCAGCTACTGCTCCGAGGAAATGTCCTGCAGATATTCTGGTCTCATTATTTTTAAGTTAAATAATTATCAGATGAATGGTTCTCAGTACAGATTTCATTTATTTATTAATTATTGTTGTTATACGCGAAATTCTCCGTTTCCGTTGTTTGGCTACAATTGGAATTGTTTTGATTTCTACTGAGAAAAAGACAAAAATCGTCATTATAAAGAAACAGACATGAGACACAATCTTACAATGAGAAAATCAGGCAAAATTGTGGCAGATGAACATGTGATAAACTTTTTAATTTTTAAATCAAAACTTCGAATTTACGAATCTAAACTGGTTTTCTCCCGATAACCACTGAAATTAAGCTAAATGTCCGGATGTGTTCACAACAAAGTTTCTGCCCATAAAACGACCACAGGTAGGAACTAAAAAGAAATTCTGACAATGACATAATGATATGCCAATAAATCAGCTTAGGGCTGCAAATGGTGAAAATAATATAATGGAATTATTCCTAATCATATACACACACAGTAAAATACACAGTGCCCGAAAAGTCTGTTGTTTATTATTATTATTATTATTATTATTATTATTATCTTAAACATGGAATCTAAGAGTTTTTTTATTTATTGGCACAAACTGTCAAAAACACATCTGCCTACGCCAACCTGGTTTTGAAAAGGTTTATGAATTTGACATGATCTTTAATCAGCATGTTTCACTCACATATGAATCTGTAATTAAAGAAAGAAAACCTTTCAGAAATGATCATAAAGTGTTGGCATAATGAAACTTTTCATTCTTGACTTTTTTCTACTTTTAGAATTAAATCAGAACAAAAACTATTTTTCTGCTTTGTCATTTAGATGCTGTGTATCGCTCTCAGTTTGTTTTCCTCTTTCTTTCTTTTTTTTTTTAATATAAATGTCTTTCTTCAGATGAAGGAGCGTATTTGTGGGAAGACTGAATTAGAGTTGCGCTGACAGCTAAGTGTTAACATCCCGAAAAATAGCACAAGGTGTGCACGTCATTTACACTTCTGCATTTGGGTTCCCAGGCGCATTTGCCAACTGCAGAGGTGTAAATGACTTGCATGATAAAAGAATTGTGGCGAAGGAAGGTCTGTAAACAGGTGGAATTAAATGTAATCAGTGAGCGTTAAAGCACCTTTACGCACACCACAAAATGTGGTATTATTTCTGCACTAAGTTACATGACAGTCACAACATAAATTTGTATATTTAGTTAAATTTATTTAAGTTTATTGTTTTATTGCTGTGAAAGAAAATTATTGGATTTATTTAAACTTCTTTGTGTATTTCTTTGTGTTATCAGAGCTCAGATATATCTGGTCACCCCGAAAAGCTGTCTACCGGAAGCAGGTAGATCATCTACTACTAGCAAATATACTCAAACACCGTATTACTAATGCCAGTGTACATAAAAAATATTTTTTACTTTGGATGTATTTAGTACTAATGCGTTTTATTTGCAACTGATTACATATTAATGGTGAGACAGAGGTGCGTAAAGCAAGTGTTCCAGTGTTTTCCAAACCATGTGACAATAAATGCTTTTAATTAGGTGGATACACATTTGTCGTGGCACACAGCACTAAGCAGACAAATGTTGGAAAAGTGTGACAGTGGGAAACTGCTTCTTGCAGCTCTTTCTGGCCGTGGGAATGTGGAGCAGCAGGCTCAGTCTTCACTTTATTACCTGTTAAAACTGATACTTCATTTACAAAGTGTGCTTGGAGGAAAGGTGACTCTTGGATTCCCACGCACAGCACACGTTAGACCTTGTCACAAGATCCCCAGATTGGTTAAATGATCACAAAAATGAGAACCTAACTTAACCATTTAAAGAGTCCCGCGTAAAAATATGGAATTTAGCGTCACGGTTTCTTTTGAAGATCCCTTTGCAGACCTCTCATAACAATTCAGAAATCCAGACTGAAAAGTTGTATTAACATTAAATCCCTTTTAGATTATCTAACAACAGATAAAAGCTGAAGTTGATTGAGTTTGGCTGGATATGTAATGGATATTCACACTTTTATCGCCATCGTTTAGCGTGGGATACCTCACCAAACTCTCTCTCATGGGAATCGAACTGTAGAATAGTTTCTCACTTTATTACCTGTTAGAAGTGATACATCCTAAAGAAGAGTCTTTGGGAGAGGAGGCGGAAAACAGGCCCCCGCGGGCAGACCTTTCTAAAATTACATATTTACATTAAACACACAAACAGGCTACTGTTACCTTTTGATATCAGTCCCCTTTTTCACACGTTTTCAAGGATACACCTAAAAAAAAATTTACGCACTCCCTCAAATTCAGAATACACTTTCCTGACTCTTAGTCGGCGAAACATGTTGTGCACAAAGTTGTTGTTATACAGTCATGACTAAAAGACAAATATCTACAGTAATGAATATAGAAATGTTAATGAAAAAAATATAGGAACAACATGGGACTTTCCCTTGCTGCAGATTTTTGCTCACTGCTAAAAACTTCGACACTTGAAAGATGTCTCGGCTTTGTCTCCATAACCATTTTACCCCAGAGCCTGTTTTATAAGGACACATCTCATTTCTCTGTCCACGATAATGGCCTAAAAGGTCAGAGTGATTTACCTGAGCTTCACGCTGTGTGGGCGGCTCTTTGTCACATATGCAAGTAAAGTCTCAGAGGGGCTGATAACACATTTCAAAGGCTCGTGCCTCTCCCATTTGTATGGGCAGCTGCACGCGCCAGAGGATTAGGGAAAACTCCAAGCGACGCGCCATTAAGTCTGCATGTATCTCCTAAATTCCTATTACAAATGTGTTAAAAGTGAAACGTTTAAAGGAAATTCGATGCCTTAATTAATAATTAAATATATGCATACATGTTTATATTTGTTACATCTTATATCAGCGACCAGTTGTGGAGGGTTGAACTTAAAAGTCACTTTTATTGATGTATTCCTGTAGTAGGTTTTAGTGAGCTTCTGAAAAACCTTTATCAATTAAATCTAATCAGGCCTGTTTGTCATTACTAATAATCTATCTTACTTACGTGAACAATAATAAAGATCTACTGAATAGTCGTTGTATTTTGGCACGTGTCTGTTGCCTCATGTTGCCACACTCTGAAGGCGAATATCAAAGCCACCCTGAGGTGATTCACAAACCTTACATAACCTTTATCGGTGGTCAGGAATAATTATTTGCATGATACTGTGCGACAAAAGGTCTATTTTCAAAGTGACAGTGAGTCAGTGATAAACGGGCTGGCATTTATGTGTTGCTGTTTTAGTGACTAAATGTTTGTATCTGTAGATTTAAGGGAACAGGAATTAAAACTGACGAATCAACTTTGACTACATGAAGACCGTGATGTTTTTTTTAGTTGTTCCCTGGCCATTTAACTGCATTAATTTAAAGATCTGTTCATATCTTGGAAGAATTATTTCTGTCTGTATCTTATTTGCATGAATGTCGGTGGGAATTCTAAGGAGCTTGGAAAGAAAAGCGTCTGGACTGTAAAAAGTGGAAAATACGCGTGCGAACGTGGGAAGTGTCGCCTCTCATTTTCAGAGTTGTGTCAATTTTAACAGGTAGCTGTAAATGCAGCGCTAATTCCTCCTTTCCCACGAGAAATATCTCGATCATTTCGATGCTGCTTTCTCTGTACAAATTAAAGAATTTTCTGAATTAAGTATATTGGTTCGTCGAAAAATCTGAAAATATTTCTCCTCCTATAAGTGATTGTTTTTTATTCAACTTAAAATAGTTCTGAAATGAAAACTGGTCATAGGATCACACCGTCGCTCCTAAAAAGCAAGCTATCCTTGTTTAAGGCACGTGTCAGCTTTGCATGCGCAAATAGCCCCCCCCCCCCAAAGAAAAAAGCAAAATGAGTTACCAGCTTTTTCAAATGAAGCACAAGAGCAGGAAAAAGCAGAACAGCATCTGGAGTAAAATTATGTTTTTGATTTAAGTTAAATTTTCAAACGTTTTTACGCAAGACTTTTATGTACTTTTTTAACTTTACGCACGCGACTGCGCATAAGATTCATTTTCTTGTTTTATACTCTTGACATCAGATCGAGATTAGACAAGTTCAAAAATAAAAACAAATCTAGGATTTTTTCATTTGCAGTGTTACCAAACGGTGAGACCAAGGGACCTGGAGGAGGGGTAGGAAAGTAGGAGGAGTCTGAGAGGCTGTCAGGACCACAGTAAAAATAAGTGGCAGGAAACTAGAGCCTCATTTCCAGATCAGTAAAAGACTGCGAAGGAAGCTGTTACCAGTAGACCAGAGCAGAACATGGGACCATCAGTTGCTAGGAAGCTGTTACATGAAGCGGAGGAAGCAACAAATAACAGAAAGGTAAAGGAAGTCCAGACACTTGTCAAGTGACGTGATTTCATTTCATATAGAGATTCTCTGTTATTATCACAATAACAATCAGATTCATTGAGGATTAAAGCATCAGCTTTATCAAAATTTCAGTAATTTGGAGATATGAAAAAGTTTGCATCATTTAGTGAGCTGAATTCCCTCTAATTATTTAGTCATTTCCATTTGCTCCTTTTTTTCTTTTTCTTTTTTGCTTTTCTTTGGTATTTTTTTTCTTTTTACGCGGTATATAATTAAACAAAATCAGTAAACCACTTTTAGACTTTGGTTTTCTTTTTTTTTTTTTGCAATAGTTAATAAAATCTCAGGTGGAGAAACGTCGAAGGGAGAGAATGAACCGCAGTTTGGAGTGTCTGAGGACCATGTTGCTGCAGGAGCCACAAGAAGTAAGAGAAGTTTTTAGTTCTCTATGAATTTTATAGAAATAAATCGATGTGGTTCATATTTGTGGTGTTTATTAATTTATTTTATGAAACATGAAGGTTAACTTGCTGCTCTCATGCAGGGCTCCACTCAGCACCGAGTGGAGAAAGCTGAGATACTGGAGCACACAGTCCTCTTCCTCCAGAACACTGCCAAAGGAGACAAGACTACAGGTGGACGTGGGGACCAGAAACGCTCCTTTCAGGACGGTTTCTCCACTTGCCTGCAGACAGCTGCGGGGTTTCTGGGCCCCGAGGGGAAAGGGTCGGAGCTCGGATCAGCGCTGGATGCAGCTTTTGCCGCTCGTTTGACCCATTCACACTCACAGCCCGAAGGTCTCCAAAGCAGAAACTTTTTGCCACACGCAAAGTTTATTCTGCGGATGCTGAGGCAGAAGTCCAAGCTCAGACTGCCGGCACGTGCCTCAGGGGAGAAACGTTTGATCCGACCTTACCCACTCCCACTCCAACAAAGGTTTCCCAGAGTCCCCAAACAGCCTCAGAAACAAAGAGAGTCTGAGATCAGAGCGGAGAGAGGAGCGACCAAACAGAGCTCAGCCCAGAGCTCCCCGTCCAGCCACACTTTGTGGAGACCTTGGCCCTGATCACCAGGCAGTGACTTCAGAACTATCAATGACTATAAACTATTTAGCAAAAACGCACAACTTCTTTTTAAAAACTGTAGTCTTATGAAGACGCATAACTGCAGGTCCTGTAAATATTGTAAATACCCGAGTATGACTTGATCTGTATGTGTAATAGGGTTGATTCACTGTTTTAAATACTTTTCAATGAGCTCAGTCAGCCATGTAAGTGGCTCAGGGGAACGGGGACTCTCTCAGGCTGCGACACAGGTGAGCTGGATCAGCCGAGCGGTCCAGCTGGGATTGCTGCGCTGAAGAGCGAGTGAAGAGGTGAGTTTCACGAAGCCGAGGAGATTTTGTCCTCTTTGATGCACTACTAAAAGCTGCTACTATGTGCCGTCATGATTAAAGAGCATGCTGCGGTAGTGGATAATGACTGAGTGTCCATCCATCACATTTCCAGGTGTGGAAGCTCAGGGTTTGAGGATGGGAGACCCACGCAGACCTTCATATTCACCTCTCTGCTGGAACGAGCGACATCTGTGTCTCTGTGTACAACATCACTTGTATTCAATCTGAAGATATTTCTGGTCGGTTTTTGCACAATAATTTATTCTGGATTTCTCCCTATGGCGAGCTGTACTCTTCAAAGTTAAAACAAATAAAATAAATCTTTAAAAACATGTCATATGATTGTTTCAAGATTAAAGGAAACCCGGAGGCCTTTTACTCTTTCAGCTCTTTTTAGTCCGAGGCAGAGGTGTGAAGCTCGACCTCCTGCAGAGTTACATCCTCCAGGTGTGAAGTCTGGTCATGAAATGAAAGAGCTCAGCAGCAGCTCTCACTTCAAAGACATCACAGATAGCCATTGTCGCACTTTATTTACTGGCACTGAAAGACTTTTGGATTAAGATTAGTTAATATAGTTCAGATAATTTAAGACAACTCAATAATAATAATAATATGAATAATAATATTAATAACTACATCCACTTTTTTCTGCATCATCCAGTTTCATTTCTCACAGAGTTGCCTTTAAATGTATTTAGAATGGCAGGATCCATTAAAGTCAAGATCATTCCACATAATTAACACACAGCTCACATCTGCGTTTGTTTCCTTTGTATTCAGCGTCTATCCTGTCACCAGCATCGCCCCCAGCTGCCCAGAGGTCATTTGTTTTCCACACGTGTGTGGTGTCAGGTCCCAGGGAGCAAAACGTGTCTTAACCCCTATTGTAAGAATCAGTGGCATTTTTTTCCCCCTATCATCACCGTTAGTTTGAAACTATATTGTAGGCTTTATGTGACACTAGCATTGATAAAGTGACACAGTCTCAATGCTGGTCATCATTGGTCACCCTTTTGCTGCTAAAGTATTTATACCTATATTTATATCTACATTCTATATCCATACTCCATACTTGTACTCAGGTTGGTACTCTATTCATTGTATTATTTTATTACTTGTTATTCTGTTTTGTAAAAAAAACAAAAACAAACAAAAAAAAAAACTATTTATTTAATACTTTTTAAATTCTGTTTTTTTAAATTCTGTTTCTTTGTTATTCTGTTTCTTTTCACTCCGGGACTGTGTGTACATAATTTCGTTCCACCTCATGTAAACATGTGATGCGAATGAGAAATAAAGCTCCTTGAATCCTTATAGCTACACATTTTATATGAAGTGCAATTTATGGACCCTGAATGCCTCATCACTTGCAGCTCATTATAGGCAACTTCCCCCGACAAAACCTTTTCTCCATTAATTTCATTCTTCTGAAGAAAATAACTGTAGTAACTTCTTGACAGAGTTTTACTGCTTTATGGCTCAGTCAGCACCATTATACTTGTATATTATATCTAATATTCATATATAATGTACATGTATATATAACACCAAATAACAGAACCTGTTATACTGTGGTTCTGTTATTTGACTCATGTGCATCTGATAAGGATTCTTCCTGAATGTCTGTGAAGACATTCCCCCCACTACCTGCATCCAAACAAGTGACAATAAATAAATAAAAGAATGGATGGATGGACCACATCCTGTGCAATCAAAAGGCAAAACATTTTATTAGATAAACAGTGAGTTTTTAAAAGAAACTTTGGATCATGATGTCTGATGGCATATATACCAGGTCTTGGTTTTTACATTTCTTGAAAAAATCTGTGGTCACTTCCACAGACTGCTAAGTGTAAGTCTACGCAAGAGATCGAACAGGCCTGACTGGTTTGTGTTCTCCAGTTTGTTATCTGGGATGCGAGAAAGTTCAGTAACGATGTTGCCGTGCCTCAGAAACAACTTAAATTCATTGAGCTTCTTCCTCCTAAAGCCTCTCTCCATCTGATGCTGCCGTTGGTCCCTGATGAAGTCAAGTCAAACAAACAAAGGGGTATGACTTGACCATAACTTAACTGGCGGATAACTGATGACAAGCTGCACATCCAGTTCAATCACAAGCTTATTAACACAATTTTAAAACTGTAAATCATTTACTTGCATCCTATCAAATTAAGATTTGCAGCATGAAGTCAGAGTAAACTGATGTTACTTACTTATTCACTGCAGGCAGCTTATTCACAGTGTTTGTCTAGGAGGAAGAAAATGATAAATTACAGGATGCTTTTATAAGTATTTTATAAATATTTAGAATACAAAAGGATCACATCCAACGTTTCTTTTTTAGATTTGGGAAGTATTTTCCTAATTCATCTCTATGGGTTTGAAGTTGAGATTTGCCAGGCTGAAACATTTTAAAGGATTGGTATTAGAGCAGAACAGTTTCAGATCATTTTACTGCACAGGGCCTGCAACACTGTGTTTGAATGCAAACAAATGTTTGAGCAGGCTGCTGGGAAAATTCACACTAGTCCAATACCAAAATCACTTTCAAATTGCCAAGCATTCAGAAAGCTGCTTTTCAAATTAATAATTAAAATAGTAAAAATCACTGCTGCAGGTTGTAAGAATTAAACTTGCAGGTTTTCTGTTATCTTTCTCGCCTCTGTCAGTGCGCCCCAGGGCAGCTGTGGCTGCAATGTAGCTTGCCACTGCCAGTGTGTGAATGGGTGAATGACTGAATGTAGTGTAAAGCGCTTTGGGGTCCTTAGGGACTGAGTAAAGCGCTATACAAAAATGCAGGCCAAATGCAGGCAGGCCATCTTTACAGTCTGTGTTAAATCATTTATGCATCACAAATTAAGAATAAAACCTAATGAAAAAATATTTTGATGTGGTTCTGTTGGCTTCATCGGGTGATGGCCTCCAGCTCGCACTGGAACGGTTCGCAGCCGAGTGTGAAGCAGCGGGAATGAGGATCAGTACCTCCAAATCTGAGGCCATGGTTCTCAGCCCGAAAAGGGTGGAGTGCCCACTCCGGGTCGGGGATGAGTTCCTGCCCCAAGTGGAGGAGTTCAAGTATCTCGGGGTCTTGTTCATGAGTGATGGGAGCCGGAGATCGACAGACGGATTGGTGCTGCGGCCGCTGCACTGGTCCATCGTGGTGAAGAGAGAGCTGAGCGTAAAAGCGAAGCTCTCAATTTACTGGTCGATCTACGTCCCTACCCTCACCTATGGCCACGAGCTGTGGGTAGTGACCGAAAGAACGAGATTGCGGATACGAGCGGTGGAAATGAGCTTCACCCAAAGGGTGGCTGGCCTCTCCCTTAGAGATAGGGTGAGAAGTTCAGTCATCCGGGAGGGGCTCAAAGTAGAGCCGCTGCTCCTCCACATCGAAATCAGGCCAGCCGAGAGATATAATCTCTCCAGCGTGTCCTGGGAACGCCTTGGTGTTCCCCCGGATAAGCTAGAGGAGGTGGCTGGGAAGAGGGAGGTCTGGGCTTCTCTGCTTAGGCTGCTGCCCCATGACCCGGCCCCGGATAAAGCGGAAGAAGATGGATGGATGGATGGAAAAAATATTTGTCTCAAGGTTGTCTGCACAAATATTTTTTACAACAAATATTCACATCGCATGCTGATATTGCATGTCAATATATGAATCAGACTCTGTATCAACATATATTCACTATCAAAGGACTCGAATCCAGATTAGAGCCACAAAAACTTTATCCGAATATTTCCTGGCTTTAAGTGTTGTGACGGTCAACAATTATTGTTTCACCGAGTAACAATAGTTCTGCTTCATCCACAGTAAGTGTGGATGAAGCAGAACGAGTATTACTGGGTATAAAGAGTGGAAAGTTTTGTTCAATTATTACCCTCTGTAGCCTTTGATGCCAACCCCAAACCAGTGTTTTTTTGGCTCAGCTGAGTTCACCTGCCCCCCGTCATGGTTCTTGAATCTGTGTTCTCCCTCAGTCTCTGTTAAGTCATCATCTCATTCAAAGTCCTTCACCCTCCCCCTGTTTGTTTTTTTCTTCTAGGATATTGGTATTAGTCTATTTTCCCGGTTTCCATTCTTGATTAAAAGTTCAGTTCAGTTTTAAACTTGTCTTACAGTCTTAGTTGTGTTTGCAGTTAGGTCCTGAGTAATTTTAGTGCAAAAATGTGAAAATCATTTACTGAGAAGAGAGCAGAGTTAATATTTGTGAACTTACCAACAGTAGTGACACCAGTTATTCCCCTCGAGGATCTTGGACCTGTACAGAAAATATTAAAATGACTTCATACTTGTTATAAGTCACTGGTATTAGAAAATCTAACCGTTTTGTCCCCCAAATGTCTGAAATGTAATCTTTTTTTCAAATTTGTCCTCAACTTTCTCCCCCTTCTGCCCTTGCAACATTTCTACCTTTGAATCACTTACTGCCTGAAAGTCTACATTTATCACTTCATATCACTTCTAACATGAACCGTTTATAAGTGAAACTGCACAACATGCATTCTTCTAGATGCAAAACATTAATAACAAGAACACAACACTGAATACTTTTCTACTTGATAGATTAGCAAAAGCTGTTTGGATCTCACCTTCCCCATAACCAGACTTTGGATGATCGTCTGAAATAAAATACAAAGCAAATAAAAATCTAAACAGTAAATGTTATTTTACAGTCACCATAAAGATTTTATACAAAATGCTACGTGCTATCTGAAGTATTATATTTAATAGTTAAATTTGATATATTCCAATCTCTTTGAAATAATAATCAACAAGTGAGCAAAATTGAAATGGCTCCAGCCAAATAAAAAGGACCCTGAAAGCTTTGGTGAGTGGGTTGGGATGACTTAAAAAAAAAAAACTTATCAAAGCTATGATCTCCATCTTTAAGTAAAAATATATTAAAAACATATTCTTTGACAATATCATGTTTTCTGACAATAGTATATTAAAAATAACAGTATCTAACCCTTTGAGTGTGCATTAGGAAATACAAATTTGATTTGTTTCATTTCAATTACTGACCTTTTTGGAGTTTACAGGTCCAGACAGGTTCATACACCGGTTCATATTTTTTTGACAAAGCATACTGAAGTTTTAGATTGAAGCATCCTTTGGGATTTTCAATGTACACTTCATAGAAGTTTGGGTCCTGGCCATCATATCTGAGGGTTATTTTCTAGTTAAAAATATAACAGAGAAGGGAGAGGAGTTAGTCCAGTTCCATCAGAAGCAAAAACAAAAGAAATTTCAGGATTAAAAATAAAAGACTGGAAAGAGTCAACTGAATATGCAGCTGCTCTGTGACTTAACCTGGAAATATATCAGCAAATCTGATGACAAAGCTTGTGGTGAAAGTCACCAATTTTTCAGTGCTTCTGGTCCACACAGTGGATTCTCAGGCCAGTATTTCAATTATGTCCACATGTTCTTTATTGAGGAACAGAGACGTTTAACAAGGTAAATAAAAAGCTAAACCATCTTTGGGTGACAGCCGTTGGTTTCCAGATTGCATTCCAGCAAATGCAAAACCTGCTCTAAGTAACCGATTGAAAGAACTATTAGTGGACTACAAATGGAAACCAGAAATCTTACTGACTCTTGCTCACAGGTTAGTGTATTCAAATGCATTTATCTATTCATAGAGTAGTAGTATAGTACTAATTATTGGTATTGTAAGCCAATACTGTTTAAACCATTTAAACATTAACAACGTAGGATTGGTCTGAATCAGCCAATAGTGTCATTCTAGTCCACATGTAATGCTATACTAACAGAGTTGCAAAGCTAAAGAAAAAAAAAAAGGAGGCATGGACGCCGCAGAGCAGTCAACTTTTTGTTATCTCCAGCAATGAAATGTGACAATATCTTATTGCAGATTCCTCTGTGATTCCCAGCCATACTGGTCACACTATTTACAACCCGTCGTAAAAATGCGCCGATCCTAAAGCACCATAGTTGCTGACAGAGTGTAAAAAGCGTACCTTTGGTTGAATTTCTGCTGAGTCTGTGTCGGCTATGAGGGAGAAACCATGATGCATTTTGAGGTACTCATCTGGGCGTGGCTTGGTAATTTTTTCATATCCATAACACAATTCTTGCTTGTCCACTTTCTGTGACAAAAAAAAAAAAATTCAACTCAGGATTATCCAATCACAACACCAGGTGCCTCCAGGTGCTTTCTATTGTGAGGTAAAGACCCTACAAATATACGTCAAGTCCAAAAGTCCTTCAGGATTGCCTCAGCATTTTCATCTGTTGTCTTTAAAAACAGTTTAAAAACAATGTATTGAGTTTACTCTAAATTAGTGTAAATACATTTGAAGAAAAAGTGCTGTCGCCGAGAATAAAGATATTATTCAAAGCAGAATTAAAATAATCTTTATAACACTCTACTTTTGTATCCTGTTTGTTTTCAGAACTCTAGGATTATATTTCATATATAATTTATATTCATCTTTTCATTATCAATTTTATAATATTATTATCTGCTTTGGCTATAAATCAGTGAGATTATATTTGACCTAAGTCGGTATAATGTGACATTATCTGACAGACAGATCTCTTGATTCTTACATGAAGATGAACCGTTTTCTGTTGTCACTGCAACTGCATTCACATACATCATTAATCCATGGGTTACCAAAACAAGTGTTTACAGCCAGCTTATAAAAACAAAACTGAAATATTTTTCACAAATGTATACATAATATCTTAAAGTAAAATGACCTCCTTCTCATAATATTCACTTTTATCCCTTAAATTTTTTAAAATTATCTTAAAATAACTTTTCTTATGAAACACTATTCTCCAAATTTGAACATCTAACTTCTAATAAAACAGACCTTATAAGTAAGTTTCATAGTTTGTGAAGTCCCTGAACCACAATCGCAATTTTCCTAGAGTAGACCAGAGGAGTCTTCCCTTTCTAGTAATTAGAAAGAATGCATATTCCGCATTGGCTCCACTTTTCAGCCCTGCAAGTTAAAGGCATCATTCAACTACAGCATATGTCTAATACTCTATTGGGGTCAGTCTGAGTCTGTTATTTTTTCTGTGACGAATACAGATTCAGTTACCCGTTGTAGAGCAGGATCATTTGGAATCACATAGACGTGGAGTTTGAGGAATGGGGTGTTGGGTTTGTAGTATAGCAGCACGTTACAGCTGATTTTAACAGGGGGGCCCATCTTCATCACGACTGCTTTCGGAAAGTAAGTTAACTCGTTTAACTTGACATGTGATGCTGTGACCTCACGCACTTCTTCTACAAAATCTCCGCAGTCATCTAGATGCAGGACTGCAAACTTGTCGGGGATGTCATCTGCACAAAAATACACAGAAAACACAAACAGAAAGAAAGTTTGGATGAGAAATGCAAAAGGTTTTTAATATATTAGTAACTTCTTCATGTCCTCTTACCTATACAAACCCAGTGTGGCAGGTGCATTTCACTTAACTGCCCAGCAGTGACTGCAACATCAATTACAGGACCTGCAGGCATGTACTGTCTGCTTTCCACTCTTTCCATGTGTCCTCCCCAAGAGCAAAAGTGGTACTGAAAGCTGATCTTTTCCTTACAAACCCAGCGCAAGCCAGAGACACTGCATTCAAAGTCTCCTGCTTCAGACTGAAGGCTAAAGTGAAACAATAAAAAGGAACACAGCGTCATTTTTAACACTTTATTTTATGTCAAATGCAGAATTAATATTTTGCAAAACTGGGTCTTCTTCTGGCAAAAAAATCTGAATCACTGTTGATTTCCTGTAATTCACCTGTAAGTTGGAGCCTTGTCTGCATCTGTAGTGTTCACCCCAGGCTCAAGTTTAGTCCAGTTGCTGGAATGCTCCTGCAGAAGACAATCAATTAAATAAGTGCAGATTTTACATTGTGTAACACCACATATATGAACAAATACATATTTAAAAAATTAATGAAAGAAACGTGAGCGAATGTATGAAAGTACCATCATAGTTGCACAACCCTCGATCTCAGAGCTTCTGGAAGCTTCTTGTCTTGAAACACAGAGAATTTAAGTGGACAAACTACAAAGTACAATGCAAATGAAGCTATTTAGGTCAGGATGCTTCGTGAGAGTTAATAAAACACACTCAAACATCAGTCTCTATTTTATTCCTTAGCTGTCCTCTCCTATCAAGTAAGCCAAGTGATAAAACTTAAATCTGGGTCTCCTGAAGTGTCATTTCCACACAGAGGAAACCTGTTTGCATCAAAAATTCCATGATTTTTGCACACTGACTAATCAGCCTCTCATTTCTCTAATTTGCACCTCATCTTTTGCTATACTGAACAATGTCTCAATTGCTGAAATAGATCTGGAAAAGAGAGGAGCCTTTGACAGAAGCACCATAATCACGAATGCAGAGGTCTATTAAAAAAAAAAAGTATAAAAGGGGAATAGGTTGAATATACAAACCACTGCAGGGGGAAGAATCTACAAACAAATTTTTTGGATTCATACTTTGCTTCAGTTATTTAAGATGTTTAACTTGATGATCAAACTGTCTTACGTCCACTATGTGTGAGATTAAGGGGTCAAAGGGTAGAGTTTTTCACATGTTGTGAATTTAATTAAAGGTTATTCAAACTATTAAAAAGGCTATGGACAGAGTTACACTGTAATGAAATCACGATAAGCAATCATGAGGCGACAGCAGACACCCTGCATCCCCTATCGAACGATTTTAAAATTGTTTAGATTAATTTCAAACCACCTCATATTTCAGCAGCCTGCTACTAAATAACTTTTAAGAATATTAAAATGTTAAAACGCCTTTAAATTTTTCATTTTTAGAACAAAAACCTGCTACAGAAAGATTGAATGATAGCTCAGACAAACTATGGCGTTACATTCAGTTGACGCTAAACGCGGAAATAAAGCCCACTCGCTTTCTCTCCCGTTGTTTTACGACTTGCTTATTTAAATTCGAAGCTCTGAAACGGGGGAAAGGGTTAGGAAACAGCAGCTGGCTCTTTCAATAACACGCTCAAACCAGTGAAGTCTAAAAGTTAGTTATTGCCTAGGCTTTAAAATAGCGTCCCCACACGAACCGTTTCTCCAGCCTCTTCACTCCTAACATGAACGCTCACTTCACTGCGCACAGTCACAATGCAGTTTGTGTAACAACGGTGCATATGTCTTATATGCTAATACTTCAACTTACATGGAAAAAGGTTTGTGTGTTTTTAACATTAACACCAACTACAAGACAAAAAATACCTTTTCCTGTATCCTACACAAGCCCCGCCTCCTGACCGAGTTTCACCAATAGGATCTGCGGGATCTTTTCCTGGTTTGTGACAAGCTGTAGCAACATCCGGTTGTGAGAAGCGCAATTTCTTCACAAAGTATATAAGGGAGGAAAAGAAAATCACTTTAAAATTTTAAATCCGTCCAATGACTATCTTCACAAGAAATTCAGTATAGATACGAACACCTGCACTTTCTGCAGTACTGATACTGAAACTACAGAGCATCTTTTTTAGTCAAGTTCCAGATGCTTTTGGGATGATTTTCAGTACTGGTTAACCTCTAAAAATTTTGACTGCCCTTCTCTAACCTTTCGAGTAATTAGATTTGGCCAACAAAAAAGAAAATAAAAAAAATAGACTTTGGGATTAACAACTTATTTATAGTTGCAAATTTTTTCATTCACAAATGTCGCTTCTTGAAAATTACTCCGTGTTTTGCTGGCTTTAAAAATGAAGTCCTGCTGTGGAAGGCTTCATTAGATAAGTGTAACTTAGCTCACACCTTACTTGAATTTTTAATGCAGCTTTTCAATTGATGTAGCTAGATTGTTTGTGCGTACTTTTGTTTTTTGTTTTTACTTTTATATGATAGGTCACCTTACTGTACTTGTATGCTGTTTTATGGTATCTCTGACCTATACTGTTCTTTAAATGTTCTTTGTTCGACGACTGCTTTGTTCTTAACTACTTATACCTGTATATAACTTTTGTAAAATAAGCGCTGTAATTGTTATTTTGTTTGACAAAAAAAGTATATAAAGGAGGAGACAGCGATTTTTATCAATCCTGCACCACACAAAAAATAATTTAACCCCACAGAAATTAAAGAGTAATACCTGCAGAATCACAAAGTAGAAAAAATTGGTGCTTTCAGGCTTTTATTCTTAATAGAATCGCAGTTTTGTGTTCTTAACAGAAATAGTCCACTATTTCACATTTAAAATATATGTTTTCGTCAAATTTGGATTAATTTATTTGTATTCATTTATTTTGACTGTATTTATTTATTTACGACGAATTCTGTGTGAAGAAGCAATGTTTCACGGCGTAGTAAATGTAATTTTAGTCAAATCTGCCTGCTTTTCTCACGGTTGCGGAAGGATCTGCTTATATATCAAAGTTGAGCTTAAAGTCTTTAAAGATTTCGATATTTTTAAAGCAAATGTTACCGCGTTTTCCAAACACCGTCACAATAAATAAACGAAGTCTAGTAAACCTGCGTTTGTCCCTCTAAACACGCGTGCATCGTGCAGACAAATGTTGCTTAAGTGGGAGCGTGTGCTTCAGCTCTTCTCTCTGGTCGTGCGGCCGTGGAGCAGCAGGCTCAATCTTCGCTTTATTACTTGTTAAACCTGATACCTCACTTAACAAATGTACTCGGAGTGGAAGTGACTATCTGGTTCCCACGCGAAACACACGTGAGAGGTAGTCACACGGGTCCAAAACAAGCTGTAATTTTGTTGTGATCATGTAACCAAACATGGCGATGTGAGGAGTCGCGCGTAAAACCATGGATTTTACGCATATCAAAGTTTCTTTTGAAAATCATTGTACAAGAAATCAAAGATCGCATTTTAATAATTCAGACTAAAATGTGAAATAAAATGAAATCCCGTGTAGATTATCTAAAACAGAACAAAAGCTCAAGCTGCTTGTGGCTGGATGTGGAGCATATGCGCACTTTCACACTTTCATTGCTGATTTAGTGTGGGATCCCCTTACCGAACTCTTTTCCGTCAAAATGGAGCGGTGAAAACGGTATTTAACACTTTATGTATTTACACACTTTTATTCATTTACACACAAATAAACACAAACGTGTCTACAGACCATGAACTTCTTATGAAAAGTCAACTGTTTACTCTTACTGTGAAACATGCTCAGAATAAAGTTATTTGCATATATAGGAAGATCAGCACAGACTGGCTTTTTTTCCCCCCTTTAGGGGTTTCTAAAACCTCCGTCAGAGATGGCCATAACAGAGATGGCTATCACATCGGTAGTTAACTTCTTCTGCGTCAGGCTTTGTGCTCGCTCACATGAAAAGGAGCCTTTAATCCGTCATGTCATTCTTTTTCTGCAGAAATAATCCTTATGAATGGCAGCAACCAGGACAGGCTGCAGAAAATCATAAATGTTGGGATTTACCTCAAAGGACAGTAAAAAAGATGTTTTTACACCTCCAATTTATTACTTTATCGCTCAGTTTTGTCACAGATCTTTGTTAAATTTGTCTCACAGGAGCTGATGACGCCTCTCATATGCACGTGTCTTTCAAACTTGTAACGGGAGCCGCACGCGCCAGAACATTAATAAAGGGTTTAATTAAATAAATCGAATAAAGGGTTACGGTCTCCTTACTTTACACGGATAAATATGAAAGAATTCGGGCATCAACGCGACAACTGGTTTACGGCCACAGAGGTGACGTCAAAGTTACTGTTCTAGGGAAGTCACGAGGTACGAGGTAAGTGTTAAACAGTGGTAACAGTCTAGTTAGCTTAGCAACAGCATTTAGTGGTTTGTTTGTGTTTGTTTTTTCAAATGAAAGCTGCTTGGATCTCGGGTACAAAACAGAAATGTGGGTGTTTTGTTAAAATTCCACTGAACATGTGTTGTCATATATATATATATATATATATATATATATATATATATATATATATATATATATATATATATATATATGTATATATATGTATACTTCCAAAGGGAATTCCAAATGAAGCCCAACTGTGAGAAGTAAAACAAATTTAATGGAAAATATGCATATGCATGTATTCAGCAGTGTGGAAGAGATGGGCAGTACTGACACACTTCAGTTTTCGTAATGTTGTTTTTAGCCTTTACAAGTAAATTATTCCTCTGTGGGAATACATTTATCTTTGCATGAAGATCTAAAACTGAATGGCAATCTTTCAAATTGCTGTGGAGAAATTTTGGCTCAATCTTCTTTGTTGAACTATTTTAAATCAGCAACATTTGAGTTTTTTTTCTTTTCTTTTCTTAATATCATGAAAGACCTGTTTTAGACAAGTAAACAAATCTCGATGAAACATTGCATAAACATCACCTGGGGTACCAAGTAACAATATCTGGATTATTAAATTGTAAAGATCCTACAGTTACACAGAGAAAACCACCACAATCAGATATTCTCCTATGAGAAAGTACTGGGCAAAAGTTGGAAGGAAAATTCCTCTTTAACAGAGAGAAACCTGAAACAGAACCAAATTCAGGGAGAGACAGACATCTCCTATGAGGGTGAGCGGAGGGAGAGAGGACAAAAGTGGGAAGTGTGTGGAAGAGAGAATTTAATAATAACTGATTAAAAGCAAAGCAGTATGTAAACACACATCCATGCAGTGGGGTTGTCATTAACACAGAAAAGCCCATTAATAGATGACATTTTTCCATCGAATTTTTAAGTCAATATTATCATTTCAGAATAAACTTTGTCAAAACTAAATTCAAAACTAAAGCAAGAGGAGGATTCTCACTCTTGGTCTCAGACATTCGGGGCTCCACTGCATGTCAGAAAAGATGTTATACCTTTTCCTTTCAGCACACTGATCTGACAAGTTCAGCTGATGTTTCATCAGAAAGCGTTTTTCTACAATAAAAACCTCCAGGAAGTATCAGATCAGTATTTAAAATCAGCTTAACATCATGGAAGCAGTAAAGCAGAGGGAATGAGAATGAAAGGCACAGGACAAGAGAGGACATGCTTTATCTGTAAACTATTTTGGCCAACAAGGCAGCTTAACACAACACTGCTTTTCACATGAAGCGAAAGGCTTTCCCAGAAGGTCAAGCTTCATTCATTACTGAATCGTTAAATACTACACATATCAGAATCAGAATACTTTATTAATCCCTAAGGGAATGATGTGGGTTACTGTTGCTCCAAGACAGTAACAGTAACAGACTAAACAATTTCAACACTACAATATGTTACAGATTTTACACATTTAAGAAATAGCACTAATATATACAGCTCACTTAATAATAAATATCAAGAATTAGCACAGGTGATTACAAATAAATATCAAGAAACACTGACTTGTTGCGCTGACTTTGACATACATCACTTAAAAGTACACACAGACCATTATTTTTTAAATGTGGACATTTTTATTTCAAATTAAAGTTTATTTATAAGGCAATAAATCACAACAGTCCTCCCAAATCTCTCTGTACTGTATGGGAAGGACCCTGCAGTATTTGAGAGATAAACCCAAAAAGGGTTTAACAATCCCCTATGAGCAAGCACTTTGGCGACGGTGGGAAGGAAAAACTCCCTTTTAATAGGAAGAAACCTCCGACAGAACCAGGCTCAGGGAGGGGCAGCCATCTGTCGCGGCTGGTTGGGTTGATGTACGTTTTGAACTGTTGTGTGTATTGCCTGATCAAAATGGTAAGAGTCTAATGAATATTGTTATACTCCAGTAAAGATTTTATAGCTAATTTAAAACAGTTTTAACCAAATCAAGATTTTGTTGTGCCTCTTTAAGGACACGGTCAATACTTTCCCCATCTTGCTATTTTAAGGAATCAGTCTGTCTGACAGATCCATGTCCTGTCAGTCTCACTGATGCTTTCTTCTCTAAGATTTGACTGAGATTCATGAATTTCAGTCCAAATCCAGAAAAATGTCAGCAGTTGGATTCGGTACAGAAATGTCATCCTGACTGCTGTGTTTCAGCAGAACAGCAGCTCCGGATGTGCAAACAAGAGTTTTTGGAACTATGGACTGACAAGATCCTTCTGAACCTTTTTGAAATTGCTCACAGGATTCATCACATGGTGTATCCACATCTGTAGAACAAGTATTGTTGAGTAAATTATCTCTGCTGATGACAGACGTGTGCTGTTCAGCTGTGTTCTGGTGAGTTTTACTCAGGCACTCCAAGCCTAAAGTTGTCATTAGGACCCAGCTCAAAGCTTGTGAAACTACGTTTTTGAATCTAAACAGAAGGTTTACACAAAATCTGAAGCAAATAACACAAATTTCAGTGAAGCACATGCTGAGAGCTATAAGTAGTCCTCTTTTTGGCCCTATCTCCATGGCGACTTTGGCAGAATAATGAAGATCTTCTCTAGTCAAAGGGAATAAAATTCGAAGCATTACTCTGATTTTCGAAAGGCCATCTACCGCCATGTTGAGAAAAGTTGTCACAGTTGCTTTAGTGAAGTTAATTATGGGCCTCGTGATAAACATAGCAGCTCGGCATGAAGTCAGAACAGCAGCTCTGGGTATGCAAACAAGAGCTTTTGCAACTATGGATAGACGAGATCCGTCTGAACCTCTGTGAAATTGCTCACAGGATTCATCACATGGTGTATCCACATGTGTAGAACAAGTATTGTTGAGTAAATTATTTCTGCTGATGACAGACGTGTGCTGTTCAGCTGTGTTCTGCTGAGTTTCACTCGGGCACTCCAAGCCTGTGGTGTAATTCAGTGACCTTCGATCTGTGAACCTGTTGGCTACAAAATCTGTCTCAGTATTAGGTGGACAAGACTCTGCCTGAGGTTGTGCCAGAGCAGATCTCACGAGCTGTCGAGCCGTTTTAAAAGCCCAAGGAATCACATGATGAGTCAAAAGCAAGAGAGGCATGCTTGCTATAAAGGTAGTTCAGTGGAGATTACAGAAACTGTCTAGTACGATCCTTCAAGTTTTACAATCCTGCAAAACAGAGGTTTGTCCACCGTATTGTCAAGGTGCTGCTTGTAAGGGGGATAACTTCTATTTAAGGGAAACAGATCAAAGCAACTGACACGTCAAAAAAAAAAGATCAAAGGAACAACCATGACGTCAAGGTGATGTCACAGTTCAATTTTAGCTTCTGCGTTATGGTAACATTCCTGCTACCATGGCAACAGTCTTCAGTTTATCCACTTTTGCGCATGTGCTCAGGCGTTTTCATGCAGCAGTTTCTCGAGCAGAAGTGACAGAATTTTTATGGCTCTAGGAATCACTCAAAATCCAAGACATCTGAAAAATCTTATTCTAAAGTCGAGGTGTTCAAGATCAATTAAATCAATACTGAAACTTCCTCTGCGTGACAAGAAAATGTGTTGTTAAAAAAATCATTTTCATTTAGTCCACTTAAATAAATTTTTGTGTTTAGCGTCTATCCATGTGCGCACCCACGGAGATGAGCCAACTTCTTGCTTTAAAAATACATAAAGAAATCATTTTCAATATCATGTAACCAAGTGTGGCGATGTAAGGAGTCGCGCATAAAACTATAGATTCTTTTGAAAAATCATTATACAAGAAATCAAACATCGTGTTTTAATCATCCAGACTAAAATGTGAAATAAAATGAAATTCCTTCTAGGTTATCTAACACAGAACAAAGCTCAAGCTGCTTGTGGCTGGATGTGGAGCAAATGCGCACTTTCACACTGTCATTCACTTACACACAAATAAACACAAACGTGTCTACAGACCATGAACTTCTTTTGAAAAGTCAACTGTTTAGTCTTCCCGTGAAACATGCTCAGAATAAAGTTTTTGCGTATATACGGAAAATTGGCACAGACTGGCTTAACCCCCCCCCCCCCCACACACACACACACACACACACACACTAGGGCTTTCGACAAAACCTAAAACCTCAGTCAGAGATGGCCGTGACAGACATGGCTATCACATCGGTAGTTAACTTCTTCTGCGTCAGGCTTTGTGCTCGCTCACATAAAAAGGAGCATTTAATCAGTCATGTCATTCTTTTTCTGCAGAAATAATCCTTATGAATGGCACCAGGACAGGCTGCAGAAAATCATACATTTTGGGATTTACCTCAAAGGACAGTAAAAAAGATGTTTTTACACTTCCAATTTATTACTTTATCGCTCAGTTTTGTCACAGATCTTTGTTAAATTTGTCTCACAGGAGCTGGTGACGCCTCTCATATGCACGTGCCTTTCAAGCTTTTGTAACGGGAGCCGCACGCGCCAGAACATTAATAAAGGGTTTAATTAAATAAATCGAATAAAGGGTATGCCGGCTTGTACACATACACGAGAGATCTTCTTTACTCATGTTTACTGTGCTCTTGTCACGGCCTCTGGCCATAGGAAGTCTGTGTGACCTGCTGTGTTGTGTTCCCTTACTGTGTCTTAAGATTCTCTGCAGGTCCTTCCTCTGAGGAAGAGCAGTGAGCTGCTGATTGGATCATGGGGCACGTGACTGAGTTCAAAATGCCGCTCTGACAGCTGCCGGGAGAGAGAGAGAGAAGCGAGTGATTGCCAGAGTGAGCAGTTTTGACAGCAGACGCGGAGCAGGCCCTGGTTTCCGAATTCTTGTGCTACTTTGTATATGTGTAAGCGTGCTCTGTGAGAGCCGCCAATTGTGTGTATAAATACAGTGCTTATGCGTGCATAGGCTGAAGCTGAAGGGGTGAGCCGCCTTCTTTTGAACAGTTTTTCTCCTGTTTCTAGGCTAGGAAGCGAGGGATAGTTATTGTCATTTGTTTGTTTTGTTTCTTTCTTATAGTTTAGTCAGTTTTCTCTGGCGGGACGTAGGTGGTTTTGTTTATTATTTTGGCCTGGGTTCACCCTGGAGCTATGCTTCCTGACACTAAATAAAATCACCTTTTTTTTCTTTTCTTTTTTTACTCATAACCGGGTTCGATTGTTTGGTTTGGGAACCAGGGCGGGTACTTGCTTCTCTCTCCTCAAATCTTATGTGCGTCTCTACACGCCCAGACTAGGGGGGGTCACAGCTCCTCTTAACGTACACAGGTACACCGTAGAACTGGTGAATACAAATCTACAAGAAAATTATATTTCAGCAGTAAAACATATTGCAACATAAAATTCACAAAATATAAACAAACATAGCACTTTGGCCTGCAAGTGGACAAACCGGTGTATTTAGAAACTTAGGACTTGTTATTTCTTCTTTAGCTTGACATTCACACGGATAGACCGTCACCATGAGCAGCTTCTCTCAACAGGAAGTGACCTCTGCCCTTACCTTAAACTTACAAAATTAACCGATTATTTTCCATGTATCAAATGCGTAGTACACAAATCCGGTATGCAAATAGGAAAATGTTAACATGCTCAAGATAAAAAAATACAACATACAAAATAAAATGCGTTAATGACATTTTCATTACAAGAGCTCCGCCTAGTGGTCAAATATTAACATTTCAACAGCTGTTACAAAGGGTTACTGTTGCCTTACTTTACAGGGATAAATATGAAAGAATTCGGGCATCAACGCGACCTCAGACACCGTCTCTGTTATGTATAATTATTTTGCGTTGCAAAACAGAAGTGTGGGTGTTGTAATTCCACTGAACATGCGTTGTCATTTATATGACAAGTGTTTGTGTGAAGAAAGAGAAATAGGCACCTATAGCTTACATCAGCACCATGGACAGAGCTGGAGTTCAGTAGGAACTTTGACTGAGAGGTGAGGAAGACCGTAATGTGATCCATGCACACTTCTCACTTTCCAGTCTTTCTAAAGCGCTCGTAGTTCCAAAGGGGATTCCAAATGAAGCCCAACTGTGAGAAGTAAAACAAATTTAAAGGAAAATATGCATATGCATGTATTCAGCAGTATGGACACGGTGGGTAGTACTGACACACTTCAGTTTTCGTAATGCTGTTTTTAGCCTTTACAAGTAAATTATTCCTCCGGAGGAATATTCCTTTGGAGGAATAATTTAGCTTTGCATGAAGATCTAACACTGAACGGGAATCTTTCAAATTTCTCTGGAGAAAATATGGCTCAATCTTCGTTGTAGAATTGATTTAAATCAGCCACATTTGAGGGGGGTTTTTTGTTTTGTTTTGGGTTTTTTTTGGAAAAAAGCATTTATTTATTTATTTTAGCATGAACAGGCTGTTTGAGGCCATGCCAAAGCAAGTCAATAGTTTTTTGATCTAAACTTATGTTTAAACTATCTCTTCTTAGAAAAGTAAACCAATCTCGATAAACCATTGTATACACATCGCCTGGGGTACCAAGTACTGAGTCCCAACATTTAACCTCAAACAGAACCAAATTCAGGGAGAGACAGACATCTCCTGTGAGGGTGAGGGGAGGGAGAGAGGACAAAAGACATGAGAATTTAGTAATAACTGGATAAAAGCAAAGCAGTATGTAAACACACATCCATGCAGTGGGGTTGTCATTAACACAGAAAAGCCCATTAATAGATGACATTTTTCCATTGCATTTTTAAGTCAATATTATCATTTCAGAATAAACTTTGTCAAAACTAAATTCACAACTAAAGCAAGAGGAGGATTCTCACTCTTGGCCTCAGACATTCGGGGCTCCACTGCATGTCAGAAAAGATATTATACCTTTTCCTTTCAGCACACTGATCTGACAAGTTCAGCTGATGTTTCATCAGAAAGCGTTTTTCTACAATAAAAACCTCCAGGAAGTATCAGATCAGTATTTAAAATCAGCTTAACATCATGGAAGCAGTAAAGCAGAGGGAATGAGAATGAAAGGCACAGGACAAGAGAGGACATGCTTTATCTGTAAACTATTTTGGCCAACAAGGCAGCTTAACACAACACTGCTTTTCACATGAAGCGAAAGGCTTTCCCAGAAGGTCAAGCTTCATTCATTACTGAATCGTTAAATACTACACATATCAGAATCAGAATACTTTATTAATCCCTAAGGGAATGATGTGGGTTACTGTTGCTCCAAGACAGTAACAGTAACAGACTAAACAATTTCAACACTACAATATGTTACAGATTTTACACATTTAAGAAATAGCACTAATATATACAGCTCACTTAATAATAAATATCAAGAATTAGCACAGGTGATTACAAATAAATATCAAGAAACACTGACTTGTTGCGCTGACTTTGACATACATCACTTAAAAGTACACACAGACCATTATTTTTTAAATGTGGACATTTTTATTTCAAATTAAAGTTTATTTATAAGGCAATAAATCACAACAGTCCTCCCAAATCTCTCTGTACTGTATGGGAAGGACCCTGCAGTATTTGAGAGATAAACCCAAAAAGGGTTTAACAATCCCCTATGAGCAAGCACTTTGGCGACGGTGGGAAGGAAAAACTCCCTTTTAATAGGAAGAAACCTCCGACAGAACCAGGCTCAGGGAGGGGCAGCCATCTGTCGCGGCTGGTTGGGTTGATGTACGTTTTGAACTGTTGTGTGTATTGCCTGATCAAAATGGTAAGAGTCTAATGAATATTGTTATACTCCAGTAAAGATTTTATAGCTAATTTAAAACAGTTTTAACCAAATCAAGATTTTGTTGTGCCTCTTTAAGGACACGGTCAATACTTTCCCCATCTTGCTATTTTAAGGAATCAGTCTGTCTGACAGATCCATGTCCTGTCAGTCTCACTGATGCTTTCTTCTCTAAGATTTGAATGAGATTCATGAATTTCAGTCCAAATCAAGAAAAATTTCATCTTCTGAATAACTGTAAGATAGCTCACAGAATTCGTCACATAGTGTATCCACGTGTGAAGAACAAGTATTGTTGAGTGAATTAATTATGTCAATCAAATGCATGAGCTCTTCATCTGTGTTCTGCTGAGTTTCACTCAGGCACTCCGAGCCTAAAGTTTTCATATGGACCCAGCTCAAAGCTTGTGAAACTTTTTTTTTGAGTCTAAACAGACAGTTTCCACAAAATCTAAAGAAAACGAGAGAAATTACAGTGAAGCAACAGGTGAGAACTATAAGTTGTCCTCCTTTTGGCCCTATCTCCATGGCGACTTTGGTAGAATAATCAAAATCTTCTCTAGTCAAAGGGAATAAAATTTGAATCATTACTCTGATTTTCGAAAGGCCATATACCGCCATGTTGAGAAAAGTTGTCACGGTTGCTTTAGTGAAGTTAATTATGGGCCTCGTGATAAACATAGCAGCTCGGCATGAAGTCAGAACAGCAGCTCTGGGTATGCAAACAAGAGCTTTTGCAACTATGGATAGACGAGATCCATCTGAACCTCTGTGAAATTGCTCACAGGATTCATCACATGGTGTATCCACATGTGTAGAACAAGTATTGTTGAGTAAATTATTTCTGCTGATGACAGACGTGTGCTGTTCAGCTGTGTTCTGCTGAGTTTCACTCGGGCACTCCAAGCCTGTGGTGTAATTCAGTGACCTTCGATCTGTGAACCTGTTGGCTACAAAATCTGTCTCAGTATTAGGTGGACAAGACTCTGCCTGAGGTTGTGCCAGAGCAGATCTCACGAGCTGTCGAGCC
Organism: Pelmatolapia mariae; assembly: GCF_036321145.2. NCBI lineage: Eukaryota > Metazoa > Chordata > Actinopteri > Cichliformes > Cichlidae > Pelmatolapia > Pelmatolapia mariae. The sequence goes on from NC_086236.1 coordinate 70,585,233, forward strand.
GTTTTAAAAGCCCAAGGAATCACATGATGAGTCAAAAGCAAGAGAGGCATGCTTGCTATAAAGGTAGTTCAGTGGAGATTACAGAAACTGTCTAGTACATCCTTCAAGTTTTACAATCCTGCAAAACAGAGGTTTGTCCGACGTATTGTCAAGGTGCTGCTTGTAAGGGGGATAACTTCTATTTAAGGGAAACAGATCAAAGCAACTGACACGTCAAAAAAAAGATCAAAGCAACAACCATGACGTCACAGGACAACCCAAGTCGAGGGTTAATGTTGTCATCGGTATGCGCCACTGCCCTCTGTGATTTATGGGAGCAACGTGCTTGCACGCTAGTACATGGAGAGAGACGGACTTTATATGTTTTTACCTCTCCAGAAACCTTTGCAACGTTACGGGTTCTTTGAACACTGTCTGTCATGTTCGATAAGCAGCAGCCGTTCAACCGGGCCTTGTATGGTTGATGAAGAGAATGTGCATTAAAGGATACGCTGTGGAATTCCCAATACCAATGTGATCGTGTATTCTTCCTACTATCCTGCTAAGGTTTCTACCGCCTCCTCTCAACCACTGAACACAACCCAACATTACAAAATGGCGCCCGAACATCTCCTCTTGGACCTCAGTTTGCAGTAACTCCGAGCAGCTGATGATTGATACATTAAATGGTACATCGCGGCAAAGTAATGTCTGACATACTTCGCGGAAACAGACCAGGCTGGCCTCGACGCGGACGTCGGGAAGATCACCGGATCGCGGAGGTGCGTTTCCATGGCAACGAGTGAAGCCGCCGCAGCGCTGTTTTCGGGATATAATATCGTTATCTGCTGAACACCTTTACCGCGATGTTTTTGGATTAACGTGGATTCACGATACCTGGACACGAGACGGATGCCGCTTCTTCATAGTTTCTGAAGTGCATGTATGAAGCGCACCGGGGGTTTTTTCTCCCTCACCAGCTGAGCTCACGCTGCAGACTTTGCTTCATGCGTACGGTCTCTGCAAGTGGGAACTTTTCCACGGGACACAGCTCTATACCGTGTTAGGACTGGACGAGTTTGGCGTGGACTGGACTGTCACCAAACTGATGTTGTGAGTGTATATATTTAAAAAAATAAAAAGAAAAGAAAGAAAGAGACTCGTGTATTTTTCAAAATGACTTATTACTGATTCTCATTGGCTTAACTGTTTTTATTAGGAAGCTGTTTTAATTGCATTTGACTTGAAAAGGTGTTACTCATACACAGTTACTCATAAGTTTGGATCTAGTTTGCAGCTAAACACTTTTGGTTTGGGGTTCTTACTTCTTCTACCTCCACGTTTCAAAGTCAGATAAAGCATTTGCTGCTCAAATTAAGAATTCACATGCTTTGGATATTTTTGTGTGATCAGAACTGAAGTTGATTTCAGCACAACTGCTACCTTATGTAGATTTGGGGTTTTGATAAGTGTGTATTATGGCTACTCATCCTGACTTGACTGACGTGTGTGATGATATAGATTTTATGTTACACCCCAACCGACTTACTGCCAGACATAGTACTGCTGACCTTGGGCATAAAGTGCAAAGTTTACAAGCAGAGGTTGATATGCTTCAGCAGTGCCTTCATGAATCTTTGGACATCCAGAGGAATATTTTGGAGCAGTGGGCTCAACCAAAAAGACCAGTCCCAAAAGTACCAGCTGCCCAGATTACTCACCCTTTCCCTCTGGCCTCCTCTACTCCATATGTGCCAGGCCTACCGACCAGGGAAACGGAGCAATCTATCTTGACACCTGGCCCCACACAACCCACCAGGACCCTGTCCCAATCCCAGTCAGATTCACTGGAGCTAATTAATACAACCAGAGTCCTTGCTGCAGCATTGCACCAAACTATATTAGAGCCCACTGTGTTCGCTAATGATGGCAGTCTTCACCCAGAAGAATGGCTACAGTCTGTTAATGCTTATAAAACCTCCTTAGACCTATCAGACGCCCAAATCCTCAGGGAACTACCATACTTCCTAGCTATGGAACCAAGAAAGTGGTTTAGTGTGCTCAGTCCTCATGTATCTACTTGGGCTAAGTTTTGTGAACTTTTCAGAACTGTCTTCTTGCCTGCTGACAACCAGGAGCACATTTTGAGAGGCATCCTGGACCTTTTCCAGCACCCTGACGAGCCTCTGCCAATGTTTGTTGCCCATATGCTCAGTGAATTCAGGAGACTGAGGAGCCCACCATCTGAACAGGAGCAAATTGAGCTCATCTGTAAACACGCAGTGGAGAAGTACAGAGTAGCACTGTACGGAACGCCTGTAAGGTCAGTAATTGATCTAGTGCTGCGTGCCCATGAGCTGCATTCTGTTATCGGCACCAGCTTTTCACAGTCTTCCCGAGTTCAGCTGAAAAACAGAGCTGACGGAGGACCCCGCTGTTTTAAATGTGCCATCCGTGGTGTTACATCTCACACGTGCCCTAACTGTTCCACTGATTTTCAGGGAGCTCGACACTCTCCCAGGTCGGCTCTGGAGCTTCCTCAAAAGCTGCCTCCTGATCACCATCCAGTAACTCAGCCTGCAGATCCAGATGGAACTGACGCTGTCAGGGAGACGAAATCAGCTGGCAGAAGGCAGGGAAACCTCAGGGGGTGGAGAGTGTTTCACAGGGGCAACCCTCCCCCCAGCCAATAACTCAGTCCTCATTGCCTATGTCAGACCCAAGTGTGCCACCTGTGCTCAATCACGTTGAAGATGGAGCTTCGCAATCACCATGGAACACCCCTCTCAGAGTTAAAGTGAACTTTAATGGGGCAGCTCTGGATGCCACACTAGAAACAGGTGCGTGTCTTTCGGCAGTAAATGCAGACCTGTTACCTGAGAAAAAACAAAACCAGTCATTAAAGAATCTGTGGGATTCTCCACCCATAAGACTGGCCAATGGCACTAACTGCAGTCCATTGGGAATAACCTGGTTAACCATTGGATTTATGGGCAAGCAAGTCTATCAACGTTTTGCTATAGTGCAGGACCTGTCATCCTCCTTGGTTCTTGGGATGGACTTTATGACTCGCACTTCACGAACAATACATGTCCCAATAAGAACTGTAATTATGGATGATAACCCCCCATGTCTTGATGAACTCTGTGAAAATGGCTTTGTGGAAGCTGATCTTGAGTGTGGAACTATGACTCTGCAGAACACCCCGCAGCTCTCCCTCCATGATAAGGCTGAAGAAGCTAACTTGGATTCTGTGGAGAGAGAAGGACTGTTAGAGTTGTTAAATAGTTTCAGTGACCTGTTTGATGGCCACCTTGGTCGCACTTCTTTGGCAGAACATGTCATTGTAACTGGGGATGCAAAGCCTGTTAACTTGCCACCATACCGCACCTCACCAGCTAAAAAGCAAATCATAGAAGAGCAAGTGCAAAAAATGCTACAGGATAACATCATCGAACCTGCATCAGGACCATGGGCAGCCCCCGTGGTCATTGTGAACACGCGTCCATTCTTCATTCACACTGATGCATGTGATGCTGGTCTCGGAGCAGCATTAATGCAGAAAGATGAGGATGGCAAAGATGTTGCTGTGGCAATTGCTAGCCATGCTCTGCATAAATCGGAAAAGCCCTACTCAACTCCAGAGAAGGAGTGTCTGGCCGTGATCTGGGCCTTGGAGCATTTCCGACCCTATGTCAAAGGCTTGCATGTAACCATTTACACTGACCACAGCAGCCTCAAGTGGTTGCTGTCTCGACCAAATCCCTCCGGCAGGCTTGCTCGGTGGTCTCTTTGCCTTCAGGACTTTGACTTCAGCATTATCCACAAACCTGGAGAACGTAATAAGGTGCCCGATGCCCTTTCACCTCTCTCAGATGTGCATGCCCCTATCGATCTTCTCCCTCCCTATGCTGTGATTGTAAGCATGGACCCTACCTTCTGTAATTGTTTCAGACCACCCGCATGTTCGTCAATTGCAGCTTGAGGACCCAGTCACAGGCTCATTGCTCAATCAACTGGAAAGTGACCAACGAACTGGGGAGGATAATCAAGATCTGGAAAAGTACGTTGTACATGATGGTCTCCTCTATTTCCTCGTCCCAAAAACGAAATGCGGTCTCCACCCACTCAAGCAGCTTAAACTGTTTGCTCCTACTACACTCCGTGGTTATCTGCTCAAGTATTACCACGATCATCCTACAGCCGGACATCTGGGCATTGCAAAAACACTGGCACGCTTGCATCTCAGATTCTTCTGGCCACACATGAACTCTGATGTGAAAAAGTATGTGGTCTCATGTTGTTCGTGTCAAGCCACTAAGCCAACTCAAAGAAAAACAGCAGGCCTTATGGTCCTCATCCAGCCACAAAGACCATGGGAGTACACAGGGGTGGACTATGTTGGCCCACTACCCCGCACACAAAGAGGGAATGCTTATATCCTTGTTTTTGTGGACTATTTCTCAAAATGGATCGAGGTGAGTGCTGTGAGAGAAGCCACTGCTCAAGTTGCTGCAAACAAGTTCATTACTGACATGTTTGCCCGACACGGTTCTCCCTCCTACCTTATTTCTGATAGGGGAACACCTTTCGTCAGTGAACTATTTGAGCATGTTTTATTGACTCTTGGGACTGAACACAGACTAACAACTGCATACCATCCTCAAACTAATGCAACCGAGCGTGTAAATCGCACTTTGAAAACGGCCATTCAAGCATATGTTGGGGATAAACACACCTCCTGGGACAAATATCTTCCCCAGATCTGTTTTGCACTGTGCACTGCGCCTCACGAGAGCAGCGCAGACCTGAGCTCGTCCAAGATGCTCTATGGGGGAGAGTTGGACACGCCTTTGGATCTCCTCACTCAGCCCTTGTGGGAAGGACTGAATGACCTTGAAACGTCTTACTCAGATAACCTGAGAGCTTCACTTCAGGGTGCTCATGAACATGCTCGTTTGGTGCTTGCAGAGAGTCATAAGCAGCGAAAGTACTACTATGATCTGAGACGTCACCCGGTCTCTTACGAAGTTGGAGACCTCGTCAGAGTAAAGTTGCACTCAAAATGAGATGCATTGTCCAACTTTCCTGCAAAGTTGACCCCCCTTTACACTGGTCACTACCGTGTCTCCAAGAGGATGTCTGATGTGAATTATTGTCTCACCACAGTGGACACTGGAGAGAAAGTTGCAGTTTTTCATGTTGCAAACCTGCAACCATTGTACACCTGGGCCACAGCTTTATCTGGCAAACGTGCAAAGCCAAAGGCTGCAGCAGCTTTGGATCTCAGTCCCCCGGACAGCAGCTTGCCTCCTGCTCTTTCAGACCCAGACCGTAGTGACTGTGACGATGTTGACACAAGCCCTATTGTCTCTAGCAACACCCCTGCTGAGACTGACTTTGACCGTACCGACATTGTCCCGCTTTTCGTGGACCAGAACTCTTTACAAGAGACTGCTGACATTGCTCTGGAGCCAGAGCTTAACAGTTCACCTCCTGTTGACCACGGGTGTGCTGTTGGAGGTTCTTATAACCTCAGGCCAAGACGTGTTCCTAGAGTCACCACTGACTGGTCGGTCAATAGGTGAACCAACCCTTTTCATACCGACAGATTTGACCTAAAGTGACCTTATTTGCTTTTTGGTGTGTTTTATGTGGTCTACTGTTGTAATAGGACCGTTGTTTGAGTTTTCTACAGTACATGTTGGTAATATTTTCATGTTTTGGTATTGTGTTCCTGCTGACTGTTGCAGTTTTTGAAACCGGGGGGGAATATGTAACAGTCACAATGGTATAGTATCTCTTTAAGACAACCCAAGTTGAAGGTTAATGTTGTCATCGGTATGCGCCACTGCCCTCTCTGTGATTTATGGGAGCAACGTGCTTGCACGCTAGTGCATGGAGAGAGACAGACTGTATATGTTTTTACCTCTCCAGAAACCTTTGCAACGTTACGGGTTGTATGAACACTGTCTGTCATGTTTGATAAGCAGTAGCCGTTCAACCGGGCCTTGTATGGTTGATGAAGAGAATGTGCATTTTTGCTACCATGGCAACAGTCTTCAGTTTGTGTTTGTCTTGACATTAAAGCTGCTTATTTCTCAGTTAGTGCTTCAGTTGAAGCACAAAAATATGGGTGTTGTCTTTAAAAATCACTGATCATATATTAATGTACAGATTGTATCGTGCGGCGTTGTCATAAAATATTTATCACATGTTAATTTTTGGCTACAGCAATATTATACGCCAAATGTTTAAAGTTTCTCTCAGCATCATGGACACAGTCCATCAGGACTTTTGACTGAGAGTGGATGTTTTGTCACCAAAAGTAGAGGAATTTATTATTTGACGAAGTTGGTGTTTTAAAGGTCCGAGTCTCGTTTTGTGCAGGAAGTGGGAATGGAACTGAGACATGCATAAAATTAACTTTTTATTTGCAACTTGGCACATTACTGGGATTCCAGGACTCCAGTCTCAGCCACAAATGCATGCAGTCCGTGGGGACACAACTCACCGCTCTTTTAAGCACATTTTGTAAGTGATGTATTAGTTCTAACAGGTATATTAAAGTGAGGATCGAGCCTCCTAGAAAAAGCTGAACATTTATCTGCGTGATGGCGATTTTCCCCCTGCTTTAAATAGACTGGGGTGTTTCTTCAGTATACGCAGCCTGTGGGAGATCAAGTGTGCTTTACACACATAAGGAGTTAAGCATAGGAGTATCTGTAATCGTTTTTTTGTAATATGTATGCCATATGGACAGACAGCCAACCTGTGGGATATAGAAAACAATGGGTTCATAAAGTCTTATTTCACTTTATAAACAATATTATATATAACTTATGGATAACAATGATTGAATATTAAAAGGAAATGGCTGAAAATTAAATGAAACACTTTTTATTGAGTGAATAAAAGTGAAATTTCATAGATGAAATGTAATGTGTATTGTTCAGCTTTTACAAAATCATATTTTCTGTTGCAAAGCACTAACACTCATTTGTCTGTTGTCGTTTTTGGTATCAGAATAATAGAAAATATGGGGGAAATTTGATCATTTCAGTGTTTAGTTGCAGTCTATAATATTTTTTACCTTGTCTTTATTAAAAGAAGTCGCATACTTCATTTAGTACAACATTGCTTAATAAATGGCTCATCACCTTAATTGTCCAGTAAATGTGAACACTGTAAAATGTAATTCTAGATGTTTGTTATTTCAACATATTATTCTATATCAGTTTGACGATAGATGACTGAAGTTGTTGTTATAACATAGAATTACAAGTTAAAAACGTCCCAATTACACCAAAAAAAGCTAACTTGAAAACTCATGTCCAGCTAAATCAGAAACTTATGTGAACTTGACAATGCGGGTAAGTTGAGCACAGCAGGATTCAAAACTGCCTCACGTGACTGCTACCGAGGTGCATCATGGGGAATTGGCGGTTAACGACATGCTCACTTTACTTGGACGTTTTCTAATCGTCTTCTTTGGAATATGCTTTCAAGGTGAGTAACATTGGTTATAACTATAAGGAAAGAGAGCTACAAAAGTTGGAACATGTTTTGAATTTATGGCATGACGTGTGTTTTTCTCTTTTACCGAAATGTTTGCTTTAGCTAATGTAACTTTAGCCGACAAGGTCCAGCTTGTGTGTCATGACCAAACTTGACCTAATAAACTGACATATGGCCTTTTTTATGGGTTTAATGTGGCGCTGAGCAAATCACAAGTATTGTGCCGCTAGCTTTAAGGTTGTGCACTCACCCTGTTGCGATATTAGCAAGCTAACTCAGCTAATTAATAAAGCTTATTTCATATTGTCTCTGTACTTGTAAATTCCTTTCAAGTTCACAGGCTGTTGTATTTTGGTGGAAGTTCATTTTGGCAATATTTCCAATAACTGGCTGGGTTCAAAAAGACCTTTTTGGCAGGACTCGGATGCTTGTTGTCATCTGTTTATCCCTATGTAATCACTTAAGGTGTTATTAACTGCTGCATGCTAAGCTGCAAGAGTGCACTGAGGACAGAGACAAAATATGGTCTACAAACCAGCATTATATTAGTTTTTATCAGATAGTCCTCCAGTGTGCTTATTTTTTGCTTTAATTATATTGTGCAGTTATTTGTTACCCTGAAATGCTTTATGCTTAACAACAGTTCACTATTTTGACTTATTTTTGAACTCTTGTGATCAGTATGACTAGATTGTGTGAGTTTCCATACTAAACGAGCTGTAGTGATAAAATAATTGGCATCAGAGACACTGATTTTTGGCATGATATACTGCAGAAGTTTGTTTTTTTTTTGCATAATTTACCTTTTAATTAAACTGCATTCTCTGTATTGTAACAAAACTAACATTGTTTATATGTCAGAAAATTAGCAAACATGAATAAATGGCGAAAACAATATAATTATAACATATATTTTTATTTTACTTATTTTAGGTCTGTGAAGCCAAACTTGATGCTGGGGATTTATTTTTGTCAGTGGAGTCAAATGGTAAGTTACAATTTGTGCATTTTGTCATACTGGAAACACCTCAGATTATATTGTAATTTAATAGCTCTGTAGAACAAATGATATAAAGATTGTAGTGTCAGGGTACTTCTTAAGAAGTAATATGGCACTATTGATGATCACATGCAGGTGGCATAAACTAAATATTCAGACGTGTTACCAACAAATGATTCATTAACAAAAGCAATGGAGCAGACTGTTTAGGTTCTTGTGGTTGTAATAACATCCATAACTGCAGGTTTGTCATTAATTTATTTTCACAGGTCTAGATGATCACATTTGACTTTGTCATTTAAATGAGGTGGACTTGCAAACTTTGCGCTCTTTGGGGTAAATTGCTGTCCACTACATATACACAGAATCTGCACAGTATTTCAGATCTAAAAAGGGAGTATGTAATGGACTTGCTGGCTTTAATGTAAAAAGCCTGTTGTGTAACTTTAATGAGGCAGTTGGACTAAAACAGTATTGCTCATCAAGGTAAACATCTGAGGAATAAGGAAACTGTTACTTGTCCTTTTACTCAGTGTTCTTTTAATCGCACGTTTACTAAAGTTTTACATCACATAAGTCATTTTCACAATCATTCTACTTTAAAAGATTTCAAGACAGAGCTTATTGTTCTCTGAACTTCCTTGTTTGCTGAACGGCAGGTAAAGTGCATCTTTTTGTTTGTTTGCTTTTGTGTGTTTGTGTTTTCTCTAATGGGCCTCAGATGACTGTTTGCTTAAATTTGGGTCTCAAAGAATCTTTTTTTAATTCTGCCTGTACTCTCCACCCCTCTTCTTCTATTGCTCAGGTTGAAGCAGAATTTGCCCGTCTTACATCTGTTGACCTGAAAGGGTTCCTTTTTGCTGTGCTTGACCATTATGGAGAGGTTCGTGGAGCTGTACAAAATCAAGAGCGGCATAGAAAGGCTAACTAGGCTCATAAGATGCTTCGGAGATGATGTAAGTGTTCAACTGCGAAATCTAATCCTTTGTTTAAGTTTTAGGTTATCCAGTTCAACTGATGAACTCATTGAAAGAAAGCTGATAAGTAAAGTCTGTCATCATATTTCACAACTGGACATTTAGTGTGGTAACTTTTACAGAATCTATGTATATTGGTGGTAGGTTGGATATCATATTCTACTTGAATGTCCTGATAAGCCTGATTCAAAATCTCCAATGATAATCATATATTGATGGAATTATGCATCAAAAAGCTGTGAATTTGGAGCTGTCTACATGCTTCATAAACACTGTTTAAAAAGTGTTTTTGTTTTCTTTTTGACTTCTTTGACCAGAGCCCTACACAAAGGAAGAGGACAGAGGACCTCATTTTCTAAAGGAAGATCCCTCACACACTTTCAAGACTGTGAAGGTTAGCATTGTTTCTTTTAGTAAATTTAATAATGACAGCACCACAGTGGATTTTAAATTAAAAAGTACATGTGTACTTTTTCCTCACCAAATGTATTATTACAAGATCTTTGACACTGGATTTGGTCTGGGTTTCAGAGAAACTAACTGGCAAGCTAGCATTGATATTATTAGTGTCTTGTGTTTATTCATGTCTTCACCAGGGTCTTTGACATTTCGCTGCTGTACTGTTCACTTCAGCTTTACGTTTGATTTCTCACATTGTATATTGTAATGGCAGAGATATTAGGATATTTAAGGGGCTGCAGTGGCTGCTACAGCTGTGGGGGGCAATACTTTGGTGAAATGTCCTGGACCCTGGAAAAGAGACTGTGTAGACTGGGTAAGCAATTTAAGGTTACTGGCCGAGAGTCATTGGGCAGCTGGGTAAAGGTGGATGTTGATATTCAGTGCCAATTATGCAACCTGTTCAGCCATGTCTATATGCTCTTTTTTCATGCTGTTAATATAGGGGGAAAAAATGAACTTTAATCAATAAACTGATTAAAGAAGCATTGTCTATGGAGCCATAATCTGATCCTGTAGTGTAGCTGCAGTTTGCACATTTCATGTATTCTCAGCCAGATTTGGTTTAGAGCACAGCCAATATTTAGCATAAGTAGATTTAAATTCACACACTGGTGATGGCAAGCTACATTGTAGCCACAGCCACCCTGGGGCGCACTGACAGAGGCGAGGCTGCCGGACACTGGCACCACCGGGCCCTCTGACCACCACCAGTAGGCAACAGGTGAAGTGTCTTGCCCAAGGACACAACGACTGAAACTGTCGGAGCCGGGGCTGGAACCGGCAACCTTCCAATTATAAGACGAACTGTCAACTCTTGAGTCACGATTCAGTCATCCACCCATGTGTGTGAATGACTGAATGTGTAAAGCACTTTGGAGTCCTTAGGGGACTAGTAAAGCACTATACAAATACAGGCCATTTACCATTTAAATTGAAAATTTTGTTTGAATTCTGCAATTGAAGACATGCTCAGTTATTTATGAACATGGTCTTTGTTTAAAGCAAGAAATGGATTTGTAACATGGGGATGCATATCTCATTCTGAAAAAACTTTAACAACTAATAAGTGTTACCCAAAGCCAATCACCATCATCCAAAGCATCAGTATGGCTCTTCTTTGGAAAGACATGAATTGTTAAGCACACGGGATATTGTGTAATTGTAATTGTGTAATTTTTTTTTTTTTTTTGTCTTTGAACCCTTTTATAGCCGACAGGTATTGAAGACACGTTTTCTAAGAGGATGAAAGTTGGCATTGCGATGGTGAAAGAAGAAGACATCGATGTGTTGGTTGTCCTTGAGGCAGTAGTAATCCTGTCTAATCTGAGGGATGTCTCAAGTGCCATTTCCATGCTGATGGGCCTTCTTTTTGCCCTCAACATACACTATCCAAAGGAACTTAAGGACATCTTTGAAGTCATTCAGAACATCCTAATGAACATTGGTGGAAGGCAGTGCGTCTCACTAGTGCATGGTCTAAGAAACAGACTCTTGCAGAAAGCCATGCAGAACTGTAATTGTATGATCCTTAGTGTTAAGGACAGTTTTTATTTTACTGTTTGTTTTTTTATTCTTGCAAGTTCTCATTCTCACTTTTGTATGTCACTAAATGACTACACTTTACATTCCAGATTAGACAATTACTCATTTGTTCATGGTTTAAGAAACTTATGTGAACAACAATATAATGCTGGACTTTGCAGATGCTTATCTCATGCAAGTCAGTAGTTTTTCCTTTGTTTTGCAATTGAGCAGACTCAAACTAATGTTTCTGAAATATCCATATTATCAAATGTTTCAGAAGCATGCAGTCATTTTCAGAGATATTGGTTCTGTGGAATTTGTTGCAATTGTAAACGAAGACAAATACAAGAGTTTGATGTCTTAGTTGTTATAAACTGATCTTTACTGTCACTTATCAAAGGTTTTGTACTATTTTAATATTTCAAGTTTTATGCTAACAGGTGTGACTGAGCACAATGAAGTTTAAAAATTTTGTAAATGTAAAGAATAACTTTTCTAAAATAGCAAGTGTCCCGTTGATACATTACATTAATGCAGACTTTATGTTGTTACTTCACAAGAATCACTACTGCTCCTAGAGTATTGGTCAGAATTTAATCTTCACCCAAACTGGGCTCAAGACCAAGTTCAAATTTATTGTTTCACAGGGAGCAGCCTTTGAGTTTTGATGGATTGTGAGCCTGATGAGCTACGTCACTGATTTTTCTGTTTCTCAGATGACTAAGATGGCACAATAAATGTTGAATGTTGGGTGCTCATGAGTAATTGTCTTGTCATGTTCTTAAAACAAACTTTCTGTATGAAATGATCAGATAGACTTTAATGGAATCTGTGGGGTTTTATTTTTTTTCTGTAAACAACAGAAAATTAATTTAAAGGAATGTAGATATTTAAACCTGAGATCTAAGATAAACCTAACAGGTAGTTTTGCTGAAATGGATGTTAGAAAGCCAAAAAAAAACAAAACAAAACTTAAGATGTTTAATACACATTTTTCTTTACATCCAGTCAATCAACTCTGATAATTAAAATGAAACTGATTTACAAGTTCACTCAGCTACCTTAAGGAGCTCAGTTAATTAATAAACTTAAATCAACTTAGCTAACAGATTATGTTAGTTAAGCTAAAATAGATTCCTAAGTTAAAAGAACTACTAAAGTATTTGAATTAACTAAAAAACCCAAGTCAACTGAACTAGGACAAGAGTTTAAACAATAGATGATTTTAATTTAGCTGAAAGGGTTTTCCCAAGTAAAGATGACAATTAAAGGAGTTGAACTGACTAATAAATCTCAGTCAACTAAACTAAGATGAAAGTTTAGACAACATGTGATTTTTCATTAAGATAACAATTGGTTGTGTTATAAGAACAAACTCTATTTCTTGACTTAACTTAAAATTTTAAGGCAGCCCTTTACCTCATATTTTTAAGTTGAAACAACAAGTTATATTTTACAGTGAATGCACTGATTGTTTCAGGTGCTAACAGTGGCAGCTGTTAGACAGCTGCTTATGGAAACATTGAATAAATTGAGTGACGAGACGTTTGAAGAACTTTGAAGGTTCCTGATTTTGTTTTGAATCTCGGATATGTGCTTATTTAGCTGAGACACTCATAAGACCGAGCAGATGTAGTGGACCTTCTGATAGGAGAGTTTGGCTGACAGTCTTTGGGGCTGGTCTGGGAGGTTTTTAAGGACTTGAACTGAACTGAACTGAACTGAACTGGTGGAAAAGCTGTCAGCGTCCAACGGCAAACCCAACAGATCATCCTTACTGAAAACGCTCCAGTCGAAATTTTAAATAGATTAGAAGGCCTAACTGGGACAAATTTATAGAAACAAGAATATTTCATGTGTCATGTTGAGATAAGCAGAAAAGGGGATTGTTGTTTTGTTGTTGTTCATGTTATTAAAGTAATAAAATTATACAGCTCTGTTTGTAAAGAAAACAAAGTAAGTAAGTAAGTAAACTTCATTTATATAGTGCTTTTCACAGATAAAAATCACAAAGTGCTTCACAATACAAAGAATGAAAATACAGCATATAACAATGTAAAAAACATAAAAACAGCAAATTAGTTGAAAGCTTGTCTATATAAAAATGTCTTCATCTGCTTTTTAAAAGAATCAGTGGAGTCAGTACTGCGTAAAAACAGTGGAGGAGAATTCCACAACCGCTGCCTAAAAGGCCCAATCACCACGGGTTTTAAATCGAGTGCATGGGGCCACCAGCAGTCTCTGACCTGATGACCTTAGAGCTCAGGAAGATGAATGCGGTTTCAGCAGGTCAGAGTTATACTGGGGAGATACCAGCGAGCTGCACAACACAGACGCCATCTTGCCAGGTGAGACATAATCAATCAATACTACTAATCCTGAATGATCAATATGATATGATTCTTTATGTTTTCTTGAAAACAAGAAGACACTACATTGAAGAAAAAAAAATTAAACTTTCCCAAATGTGAATGTACACATTTGCTTTACATATGATTTTTCAGGCTACAACTATACCAGCTGTGAAACAGATTCTCTTGGAAACACTGAGAGGTTTGAGTGAAAAGGATCAGAAGAAATTCAGTCACTTCCTGCAGTTCACCTACTTCCAGAAGGGCCTCCCACAGTTCCCATGCTACCACCTGGAGTATTTACACACAACCATGAGTTAGTGGATCTGATTGTGCAGTTCTACAGCCAACAATCTGTGGAGCTGACCAAGGAGGTTCTGATGGACATGAACAGGACTGACACAGTGAAGACCACCACTCAATCTAAGACAAACAACTCTAAAATTACACAACAATGTTTCTCTCATAAATGTCTCGTGAAAGCATTGTTTTAAATAATTAATTTATTGATTGACAATAAAAAATATAAAAAGAAAGAGGCAGGATTTCTGAGTTTTCATTTGAAGCTGCCACTGTATCAGAAGTTTATTTTGGCCAATACTGCAGTAGCAGACTAGTTACTATGCAAATCTAATGTGAAACAAAGTTTTTCAATTTTTTTTAAAGCTGTATTACTTCGACAGCTCTGTTTGCAGCCTGTGCTGTGGGTTGTTCTGGTCTTAGAGCTGTGCTGTGAAGCCCAAAGTGTTAAAGAATGAGTGAAACTGACAACTGATTGTAAATTGTTAAAAAAAACAAAATAGTGATAACTGAATTTGTTTGGTTTGTTGGTGTGAGCATCGCTTATTTTTGTTTTTATTTTCAAACAGCAATTTTTTTAAAGGCAGTCTATTGGTAAGTAGTTATTCAAAGCTACTACCTACTGCAGCTATCTGTCTCTTAATGCATTTTCAGGCTGACTCCAACATGATGCAGAGATCAAGTCTCTGTGTGAGTTAAACCATCTGTTGCAGGACTCCTTGTTGACTCTGGTGTATGTTTGGGCTGGTTTACTAGCTGCATTTATGGTCCTGTTGATAGATAAGCCTGTACTTCTGAGCATTCATTAGATTGATGATCCAAAATTAGAGGTGCTTTACAGTTTAAATAAACTGTATTTTTTAAACATAACAGGCAGCAACATTGCCTGCTTACTATAAAAGGATCAACATGTTTTACAATCTGCAATAAACACCCCTAATCTTTATGTTGGTTTTGAATTTTTGAGAGAATGATATCACATGTGAAGCAAGTATATTAATCACATGACCACTGAGCTTATTTCCCACTATGTGAAAGAATGGTTGTTTAGTTTTTTGACAGTTCAATGTAAGTAAAAAGGAAATATCATCAAATAAATATGAAATATAATTATAAAAACAACAAAAAGTTCAAAGAGTTACTCGATTTGCATTTAACTCAGGATCACAATAACCAAAGGCAGCTTAAATAGTGCAGTCAGTAGACCACAGGTCAACTAGCCTGCAGGTTAACACTGCCTTTGTGAGCTGAAGTAAGTAACAGATGAGACCAGTAAATAAAATCAAGTTAGCAAACATCAGGACAATAAGACACAACTTTGTGTTTTTTATGAGCATCAAATAATATAATGTCATTTTTGGGATCAGTCAGGGGCCATAAATTACAACAGACAGGTCTAATTACACATTTCAGATTTTTGTTTTGTTTTGTTTGGTGACAGGATAAATACTGATCACAACACAACTTATAGGTTTGTTTCCATAAAGAACCTTTTGAAGGTAGCCTGACTTTCACCACTGCTGGTCACTGATATGGGATATGATAGATATGCGTAATCAATGCATTTGAGTCATTCTATACTCCAGGATCATCTTTACCGGTTACGAGGGGATTTCACCAAGAATCTGAAGATGAATACAGACTGAAAGGCGCCGCTGTGGGAGCCCATCATTAATCCTCCGGCGCGTGCAGCTGCTGCGATAAATGAGAGCTGCACGCGCCTGTGAAAGGTGTTATCAGCTTGTGTGAGGGTTATTTACATGTGTGACCAACATCCGCCCAAACAGCGTGAGATCAGACAAATGACTGTAAACTTTCAGGTGATCATAATGGAAGGAGAAATGAGATGTGTCCTCAGGCGACAGGTTCTCGGGTACTCAGCGCTGCTAGGAAGAAAATGTTTATGAAGCCCCACAAAACGCGAAATACAAAAACTCATTCAAGGATAGAAGCTTTCAGTAGTAGTCTGACTTTTTTCTTTTTATTCACAACTCTTCAAATTTTAGTAATCATTCCCTCGGTACAGAATGTTGGCAGCTTTGAAAACGTGGCCAGAAGTCTGTGTATCAATCCAGCTGTGAATGCATAATTTTTAGGAGCCCTGCTCATGGGAAACTGATTTCCACCTCTTCTTCCAGATACTCTTAATTACGACGTATCGATTTTAACAGGTAATAAAGTGTGACATTATTCCACTGCCCGATTCCCACGAGAAAGTTAGGTGAGGTGATCACATGCAACAGAAGAGCTGAGTGTGAGCATACGCATTTTCTGATCTTATATAACTTGCAAGGAATTCAATTGTAATTCAAGTTTTCAGTCTGGATTTTTGAGAAATTATATTAGATTGTTACAAAGTATTTTTAACAGAAATCAACTATCCAAGTAAAATAAATCTTTTTACGCGTAACTGTTCAAATTGTTGAGTCACACGAATAAAACAAAAGGAAATTTAAAAAAAAAACAAAAACAAAAAAGAACTTTTGGCTCGCGTGAGAACCTCCAGCATGTGCTGTGCGTGGGAACCCGAGAGCCACCTCTCCTCCAAGGACACAATGAAGCATCAATTTTAACAGGTAATAAAACAACGACTGAGCCTTCTGCTCCACATTCCCACGACTACAAAACGTCTCCCACTATGACACGTATCCAACATCTGTCTGCATGACATTTTTTTAATTATAATAATTATTATAATAATTAATACTTTTCTATTAAGATCAGTCACCTGACCAACTCAGAAATGCACAACAACCCATCCATCAATTTTCATCCTCATAATTCATACTAATTTTTCTTTTCGAGTTATATGCTGTGTGCGAAGTTCTGCGCTCTTTTTTTTAGGTTTTTTTTTTAACATTCAGTCCCCATAACTTCTTAAATACATGAGATAAAACTTTATCAAGTGTACTTTATCAAACAAGTACACTGAAAAAAGAGCATGTTGGATTTACTTAATTCAATAGTGGACATTGGTTGCACACAATTGTTTTGCTTTGGCAGAAACTTAATCAACACAAGTTATTCTGTTTTAAAACTGAAATCGAACCAGTTTAGCTCCTATTCCCGAGTCAGACAATATGAATCTTTTAAATCCTTGTAAATTGAGCCCACCTAAGGGCTTGGATCACAGAAGGTCTCAGGCCACCAGCAGTTGAAGACACTGCACTAAACTCCAGGGTCACAGTAAATTGTATGTTGTAATAAGGCAAGCCCGCCTGATTGAGTGAAGCCATTTGAGAGCTTGAAAGTCTCTAATGACGTTCTCATTTCAAAATTGTGTTATAAAGAGCCGCTTCCCTCGTGTTTTCCTACAAAAAATGGCACAGAAATCTGTCTCATTGAGCTCAGTCATTGGACAGTAATATCTAAGCAACCCTAAATAGATATTTAGTGTGTTAGTACAAAGATTTTTTTGGCGAATGAGCAAATACACTTCATGTGTAGACAGTCTACGTCTATGTTGGTTTGTTTTTGGTTATCTCACTGAAAAAAGACTAAAAGAACAAGCTCAGTCAGACAAATTTCTCACCAGAAAAATGTGGCAAATGAAGGACAAGCTTCCTCTGTGCCTGAAACTCAAAGGGTTACATGAGGTGTTAAGACGCGTTTTGCTTCCTGGGACATGACACCAGACACGCGTAGAAAACAAATGGCCTCTAAGCAGCTGAGGGTGGTGCTGGTGATGGGATAGACACTAATCACTAGAGAAACAAACGCGGACGAGAGCCATAAACAGTGTCAGATGTTCGGTTCCATCCTGTCATATACACTGATAAGCTATCGTGACTGATTGTTCAAATAAGGAATAAAGACAAAGATGCGATGCTCCTCTAGTTGGGAAAAGAATGTGAACTAATCCAGTGGTATTAGCTCAAAGAGGTCGAGTCTAAGGTCAGTGTAATTACAGGTAGAGGTTAATAATAGGAGAAATTATTGTAGAGAAAAATGTAAACTTACTAAACAACAACAACAACAACAAAAGAATAGAAATGATGAATATGAGGGGAAAAATACATGAAATGCATGGAATAATTTTAATTTTGTTATGTCTCGGTTTTCTTAAGTCTTCCTAGTTATAGTAACATTTTTCAGTGAATACAGAAGGCTCTCTGTGATGTCTTTGAAGTGAGAGATGCTGCAGAGCTTCATGCCCAGACTTCACACCTGGAGGATGTAACTCTGCAGGAGGTCGAGCTTCACACCTCTGATCCAGACTAAAAGGAGCTGTCAGAGTAACCGCAGACTAGAGTCCTCCGGATTTCTTTTAATCTTAAAATAATCACACAAAGTGTTGTTGTTGTTTTTTTAAAGTCTTTTTATTTTAAAGAGTACAGCTCACCATAGGGAGACATCCAGAATAAATTATTGTGCAAAAAAGACAAGATTTAACATCAGATTGAATACAAGTGATGTTGTACACAGAGACACAGATGTCGCTCTTGCCAGCAGAGAGGTGAATATGAGGAGCTGCGTGGGTCTCCCAGCCTCAAACCCTGGGCTTCCACACCTGGAAATGTGATGGATGGACACTCAGTCACAGCACAGCACACCTGGATCACGATAGCAGATATAGCAGCAGGGTTTGTTGTTTTTTTTAGCAGTTCATAAAAGAGAATAGAAGCTCTTGAGTTTCGTGAAACTCACCTCTTCACTCGCTCTTCAGCGCAGCAATCCCAGCTGGACTGATCCAGCTCACCTGTGTCCCGCGGTAGAGTCCCTGTGTAAGCAGATTAAATGGATGCCCCACTGACAGAGCTCATTGAAAAGTATTTAAAACAGTGAGTTAACCCTATCACACATACAGCGCAGGTAGAAAACATACATTTAGCTACATTATTTACAGGACATGAGGTTATGCGTCTTTATAAGACTACAACACCTATCCTTTTCAGTTACAACAAATAGATACCAACAATCATTATTAAATATTTTTGACTGTTTATGTTAAATAGTTTATAGTCATTGATAGCTCTGAAGTCACTGCCTGGTGATCAGGGCCAAGGTCTCCACAAAGTGTGGCTGGACGGGGAGCTCTGGGCTGAGCTCTGTTTGGTCGCTCCTCTCTCCGCTCTGATCTCAGACTCTCTTTGTTTCTGAGGCTGTTTGGGGACTCTGGGAAACCTTTGTTGGAGTGGGAGTGGGTAAGGTCGGATCAAACGTTTCTCCCCTGAGGCACGTGCCAGCAGTTTGAGCTTGGACTTCTGCCTCAGCATCCGCAGAATAAACTTCGCGTGTGGCAAAAAGTTTCTGCTTTGGAGACCTTCGGGCTGTGAGTGTGAATGGGTCAAACGAGCGGCAAAAGCTGCATCCAGCGCTGATCCGAGCTCCGACCCTTTCCCCTCGGGGCCCAGAAACCCCGCAGCTGTCTGCAGGCAAGTGGAGAAACCGTCCTGAAAGGAGCGTTTCTGGTCCCCACGTCCACCTGTAGTCTTGTCTCCTTTGGCAGTGTTCTGGAGGAAGAGGACTGTATGCTCCAGTATCTCAGCTTTCTCCACTCGGTGCTGAGTGGAGCCCTGCATGAGAGCAGCAAGTTAACTGATCTTTACGTTACATAAAAAAAGAAAACATTAATAAATAAACAGTACTGAAATTCATGAACCATATTCAAAGAGAACTAAAATATTATCTTACTTCTTGTGGCTCCTGCAGCAACATGGTCCTCAGACACTCCAAACTGCGGTTCATTCTCTCCCTTCGACGTTTCTCCACCTGAGATTTTATTAACTATTGCAAAAGGAAAAGAAAAGTCTAAAAGTGTTTTTTTGTTTTAATTTCTGTGTTACAAGTGATACAAAGTTGATCAGACTTTACCCGAGAAACAAACTAAATATAATCGCAGCTGCGTCTAAATTCCAATTAGATTGAAACAAACGACTAAATCCTCATTCGAGTCTTTGTCAAAGTGGCTGCATTTGCCCATGTGAATAAAAAAAATCAAAGTTGTTGTTTGTTTTTTGTTTTTTTACCTTTTTATTGTTTGTTGCTTCCTCGGCTTCCTGTAGCAGCTTCATGGTTGCCGATGCTCTAACACCTTCCTTCTCAGGCTGACACCGATCAGGTAATGAGGCTCTTGTTCCTTTTGACTTCTTTTTACTGACTCCCTGCAGCTAAAAGACTCCTCCTCCTCCAAACCCCTCCTCCTGGTATCTCAGCCTCGTCGTTCCTTAAAACCCAACCAAGATTTAATTAATTTAAATCGCCTATCACAGTCTCATATTCACCAAACACGGAGATCTTCCCCATTGCGCAGATATGTGCGCATATTTTACGTGTATGCATAAAAACTCACACGTAAAAATAACCAATAAAAATAATTTAAATAATAAGAATGACATTTGTAACTCATTTTTGTACACACTATAGGTGACAAACATTGAATGAAATGCTTCACAACAGCTCCTTTACCCCGAGTGACAAAACCAGATTTTGAGTGTTGGAAACTGTATTTCCTATAACGCTAACGCGGGAGTTTCTGGTCATGTGTCTGCGCTTTAATCCCTTTATATTTCAGTAAGATTTGGGGTCTTATATTCTATGAAGTCTCGTGTATTGTCAACACAGAATCTGATTTATTTAAAGAAACTTGACTTTTCCTTGCCGTCTCTGTACCCGTTGAGCTGTTTACGCAGTGAATGAAATTCTAAACAAGGTAAAAAGGTAAGGTAACATTTTATTTGTATAGCACCTTTCAAGACAAAAATTACAAAGTGCTTCACAGAAAAGCTAAAACAGAAAAACAGAAATCAACCAAATGCAAGTTAGGACAATAGTCCTGCTAATCCTGAGATTGTCTAAACTGGACTAAATGTTTCTTATTTTATCATTAAAACAGTTCACGAGAAGGCATTGACGCGTGTAAAACGAATAATATGGTATTCGCTATTCGCAGTAGATTGGGGGTTGATAGTTGTTAAACTGCATTTTATCCCACGTTTACTTAAACGCTAAATCGTGCGCCATCGTTGCTTCCCATTAAAAGTTGGGGGAAAATATTAAATTGTTTGGTAGAGATTTCGGAAAACCACTTGCATGTGCTTTTATAATTCTGATATATATTATCTTATTCAAACTTGTTCCTTAGGGCGAATACCGACACCTCCTTATTCACACTTCACACTTTTGCATTTGTTAGTCACCCCGCAGGGGGAGCGTGCAAGAAGCTTACATTTTTGCATTGACACCTCCGTGTCACAATGGACCACGCGTGCCATTTGGGCCGCCGTCTCGTGCTGACGCGCCGTTTAACCCCGCAGTTGTTCGACCTTTACTTGTGCAAATCCTTTGATCTTGGAAAGTGACCGTGGGAAAGCAGGGAACACACCCCACGTGACACCCTTATAATTTAACGTGTGAGGCAGTGATTCCCAGGCTGGAGAACATGGAGCCCCAGAGGTCCCACATATGGATTAATTATCATTCTTAATTACATTAGACCACAATGTAGGTGCGAAATTTTAATTATGATTCCGGATTGAACTCCACACCCCACGTGATGGCACACAGTCTCAGATTCGTTTTTTGATTACTTAGACAGTTCAAAGGAAGTGTTTGTTTGTTTTT
The DNA here is from genome assembly GCF_036321145.2 of Pelmatolapia mariae. Lineage (NCBI taxonomy): Eukaryota > Metazoa > Chordata > Actinopteri > Cichliformes > Cichlidae > Pelmatolapia > Pelmatolapia mariae. The sequence goes on from NC_086236.1 coordinate 70,606,907, forward strand.
TTTACTGTGAAAAATATAATTTAATGTTCCCTGTTTCATTTTTAAGCAAAGTATAAAAACACTCAAAATTGAAGATGGGTTTACTTAGCACATTTGGATACAAAAATGGCTCTTAATCAGTGACTGCAATGTTAATGCTTCAGTTCATCTAACCTCTGTGTACTGCTGATATGTAATTCTAACTTTGTTGTACAAAGGACTGAGCAAAGATGGGAAGCAACTAAGAGTAATTCAAGGTCAACACCCATTTCATTATCAGGCTGTTGCTTACATGATGGTGAGAACTTCCTACATGTGAATAGACAAAGACTGTATCCGCACAAAGGGTATAAAGGAGCTGTTATAATTTTACCCTTTGGTCAATGTTTGTATGAAAACTTTCCATGTGGTATTGATTCCTTTGCAAAAGTTTTATTATTTTTCTTTCAATAAATTAAAAATGAGAAAGCTTTATATACAGTAAAACATATTTTAAAAGCACTTCAAACTTGGACAATAAGCAAAGATATTACCCTGGATGAGGCAGTGAGCACATGGCCTGTAGGGCTCAGTAGTAAAAAGGACCCTCTCTATATAACTATCCAATGGCATTCTTGATATTACACATGACACTTCTATTCACGTCATTATGCTGAAGTGGAAAGGTTATAAGATGATATATTTAACTAAATGTTTAAGTCATGTTCTATCTTGAGACTCAAAGTCCAACTTTGAGTATAGCATATATTTATGCAGTATGGCATATAGCTTACAAATTGAATTTTAGCTGCAGATTCAATTATTTTCCACTGCACTGATTAAGTTGTGTTTTAATGGCGGGAGACATGCTGGGAAACATATTGCATGTGTTCCCTGACCTTGCTGTCTGTATAATGTGGTGGTGATATCTTTTAACTTGTTGATATCAACTATGTAACCATTTCTTTTTTGAAAAGTATCCTGCAGAGTTGTTTTCATTTATGTTTGACCAAAGCAAAACAACAACAACAGCAACAAAAAACGAGTATTCTCCGAGGACTTGGGAATTAAGCAGTGTTGTCAGTGACTTTGCTGAGCACAAGGCCTTAAAACGAACGGGTGAGTGGTTTGTATTTGTAAAGGACTGAAACATTTTTACTCATGTATATGTTGAAAATATGGACTCATACTGTAATATGTGGGTGCGATGTATCTAGAAGCTGGTCCACTGGAAATAACTGATGATGATGATCATGAGTAGGCTATGCTTGTTTGGTAAGATGCCTCCTCCCCTAACCCTGGTTGAAGAAGATGATGTCAGCGTATAGTATAAGTTTAGGTAAAAGTTTCCATTCCCCCAGCTTCTGGCTACAGTTGCTGTCCATGGTGCTGATCAGCAGCTATTGACGCTATTGATTATTGCTATATATTGTTTTTGCATTTACTATGTGTGTGTGTGTGTGTGTGTGTGAGAGAGAGAGAGAGAGAGCAAGATATGTCTGTGTAAGTTCTCTGTCATCCAGGTCATGGCCTTCTAAGGAGGTTGGAAAGAAAGCAAAGAAACTTAAAGATGTCCTCTCGGATGACCGGTGGAACGTCTTCAAAAAAACTTACAGAAGTCCTGTCACTTTCTTTGCGAGCGCCTGAGACCAGAGAACAAGAGAGTGTATCAGAGTGATTGAAATTCACATTAAACATGACTAAAATTTCAGATAATGAGATATGTTGGCATAATCCGAAAACTCTAAATTCTAAGTTTTTTTCTCTTCGCTCTGGAGGAGGTCTATTACCACGTGCTTATTTATTTTATTTTGCATCTACATTTAAAAGATAGTGAATTTTAGTAATTTGGACTTGAATACACTCAATCTTACTTTTACATTTGCACAAGTACTTTACTAAAGTACAGTCTTTAAGTATTTATATGATTTCTATTTTCTACTGCTGCTACAATTTGGATGAAAATTTAATATTTTGCTCTCCAACCCAATTATTTTAAAACTTTACTTATTATCTTGAAGATTTTAAAATATTAATATTTGATGATGTTATTAATAAGTAATTAAAATCACTAGCTGCTGTAAGAAATATACAGATGCATGCCTATAATTATGATCTATTATAATAATAATATAGTAAATTCTGAGTACTACTGTAACTACTTTAAGGACATAGTTTTGCTAAAACCTTTGCCATATCAGTTAAAAAGGATTATTACTTTTATTTAGATACTTATAAATACTAGTACTGTGGTACAATACCACCATTTATGCAGTAGCCTACATCTAAGCTACACAAGAACTTGATCAAATACTCTGATTTCCTGTGGGACCCAACAAAAGAAAAAAAAAAACATGATAATGCCCCTGAGCAAACACAGTACATGTGTAGTTTTTAGGTTGCATGCAATCCTTAGCCTATTGTTTAGTTTTGCAACATTACTTCTGGTTAGGAGTCAAACTGCTTTTCAGAAATTAATAATCTAATGTTGGTGATTGTCAACGATATTGATAAGTTTCCTTTTAAAGCTATGAGCAACATTCTCTGCTTTTGTACTGGAGTAATTATAGTAAAAAAAAACAAAAAAAAAAACACAGGTCCTCAACTCAGAACAAATTCAAACAGTCTAAATGGTGCTGATCCACTACAAACTCCAAAACAATGGCAAAATATCAGAACTACCAATAATTATACTACCATATATATATATGTGTATGATTGTGTGTGTGTGTTAGTGCTGCTAATGAATCAGTTACTGTTTGTGTCTTGAATAAAGTAGCCCATTATACTGCCCCCTAGTCTTTTAGTTTATTCATTATGACCCCATGAATGTGACCGATCTCCAGCTGCTTGTGAATACAGAGAGTCTTTATTGTAAAAGAGGTAGAGAGAGGATACAGGTGTTTCACTGTACAGAAAAAAAGACAGCACTGTTGATACACTCATTCAAACCATTAATATGGACTCAGGCACACCTCATTCACTTTACATGGACACATAAGCCCAGTAGAAAACAAAACAAAACAGAGAAACAAACACACGGAGTCTTTGGATTTTTCTCTATTGCCCTCTCATTCACTAAATGTCATCTCTCTTTATGAACTGTTAAAAGAAAATAGCTGTAGCACTAATATTAAAAGTAATAATATTAATAATAATGATATAGTGTGCTAAAACAATCATGATACAGTCGCATTTTCCCCCCCTCCCAACCACAAACAGATCTCAGTAACATGTCAAAAGTAGTGGAAAATAAACCCTACAACCCCAATGAGAAAACCACGCCAGCATGCACACGACACACACGTTCACTCTATCATCTGTGCACTCAGCTAATCAGACAAACATAATAATGACCAACGCTGAGCGCTAAGAAAAGAAGAAAAAAAATAGACAACTTACATTTAAAATAACCAAACCAAACAAACAATATACAAAAACAACTGCAGCCAAGTGGGAAGTGTGATATCATTCTTTCGGTCTTTTTCCGTCATCAATCTTTCCGTCGCTGTCGTTCTGTGTCAGTGGGTGGGGCCATCAGTCAGAGTTTTCTGACTGGTCGCTATGAGGCGAGGTGCCAGATGGGGGCGAGTTTCGACCCTGCCAGTTTCCGTTAGCCTAAGAAATCAAAAGAGAGAGAGAGAAAAAAAATAATGTTCAGGGTTATTCTGTCAATCCTGAGTGGCATCAGCTGGATATAATGTTGGGTACAAGATTGGCCGCATATGAATTTTCAAAGGCTGACAAATTTAAAAAGTAAAGAAGAGACAGGAGAAACACCCCTCAACCATATTTTAAGTGTTTATGTTGGATAGTTTGTCCACCAGAGGGTGCAACTCCCCTGTTGGCAACACTTATTTTAAATGCCACAAATACAACAAGTTGATCCTAGCAGATTCAGGCAGAGCTTAAACAAGTAATACATAACTTGCAGTAACAATAATTTATTTATTTAATTTATTTATTTATTTATTTTTTTTGCATTGGCTCAGCTGCAAGGAAAACAGCATTTTGAGCTTTAGCTACACAGATAGACATGCTGTTAGATGAAACCTTTGTTGGTTTGATTATCATTGGATCTGCTGATAATACGAATTTGCACAACTAGTCATCTAGATGCTAGTCGGAGCGAGACATTCTGTCATTCTCTCGTGGACAACACAGTTCTGCATTGCTTTGATGTGAACGTAAACTAACATATAAACACACATCCAAAGCGCTCTGCAGCCACATTCTGCACAGGCAGAACCTGTGAACCTGATGCTGCTAGCACTTCTAACAGCAGCCTCAGTCAGTAAATTAATATGACACTGTCTTATATACACACTATATACACACTCAAACACACACACGTAGAAAAACATATTTAGTATACACATTCAGTAATGTATATACCTTTACATATTGTACATATATTTATTACTTTTTAGATTAGCCATTTTTATATTTTGCTTGTTTTACATTATTGTATTTTGCACAACTCTGTTGCTTGTGAAGCTCGCACACAAGAATTTCACTCACATGTACTGTACCAGTGTACCTGCACATGTGATGTGACAATAAAAGTGATTTGATTTGATTTGATTTGATGTTCTACAAAACACTAAGTGTTAAAACATGATTTGATTATCCAAAGATGTTTCATTTGTTACTGTTTTCTGAGCTTTTTTCTTTCTTTTAGACCGGGCGACTAAACTGATCTTACTTCTCTACTAAGTTCCCAATTAGAAAGGAAAAAAATACAAGAGAGGCACAAGTTAATATTTAAACATATGTAAATACCTGCACTCCCATTTGGTAGGCAGACTGTTCACCGTTCACAGGTGGAACCCCGAGGAACAGGTCAGCTGATCCGGACAGAGAGAAGGACCCTGACCCTGAAGAACGACAAACCTTGATAGTCATTTGTGACAGACATATTTTTATAATTCACCATAAAGAAATCCAAGGGGTTTTTACTGTTACCTGACATTTAATAAACAAGTCATTAATCATCAGGCATATCGGCATGACTCATGTAGGTGTGGAGAATCAGGGGCCAGAGAAGGGCTGAGTTGATAAACAACTGAGTTTATCGCCTAAAGGCAAGTAGGCATTTACTGTTAATGTCATTTTCTTAGTTACCTGTGGAATTGGGAGTGTGTGGGGAATCATCGCCCTGTCTAGCTCCCAAGGCTGTTTTCATGGCGTAGAGATTGGCTTCCTCTTGGAACTTGCCAATGTTTTTCTTGTAGCGAATTCTCTTGTTGCCAAACCAGTTGGAGACCTTCCAAAAATAAAAGGTAATCATTAAAATGACCACATTTTGAAGAAGCATTCTTAAACCTCCAGTAGCCATTTCAAACAGCTTAATACAAATTGTAAGCATTTGAGGTCACCTAAGCAGAAATCAGTCACTACTTTTTTTTTTAAAATTAAAATCTTTAAAATCCTGCCTGTAACAGTTGGAGAGTAAATGAATGCTATATGAATCCATGGACACCCACAACTTTTCCTTTCTCCTGGTTTCTTGACGCATGCTCACCTGAGAGACGGTGATACCACACTGTTTGGCAAGTTCCTCTTTGGCTTCTTCACTGGGATATGGGTTAGACAAGTGGGAGTAAAAATACTCATTGAGGACCTCTGTAGCCTGTTTGCTGAAGTTGCGCCTCTTGCGTCTGAAAAAGGGTTAGAACACAGTGAACAGGGGTTTTCCTGGCTCAAAAAGGATGTTTGGGGGTGACGACATTAGTTTCTGAAATCATACCGATCCATGAGGAGAAAAACTGCTTGAAACAGATCATTTAAAGCAGTCTGAAACTGGAGCTGGTAACTTGCAGGGATTACTTTCACAAACACTAACTCCATTAATTGAAACTTTGATCACATTTAATGTAAGCATCTATCAGTGCAACATTCTATATGACCTAATAAACCATAACAGGTCACCTTAAAAAAGAAAAAAAGAAAAACTACAATGCTCACCTTGCATCTAGAAAGCGGGACCTCAGTATCATGACCGCCTCACAGGTGCTCTGCTTTAGCTGGGTCTGGATCGAACTGAATTTGCGGTGGATGATGCCCACCATCCGCTCAATCTCCCGTGGAGTCACAGGCCGTGTGCGCGACTGCTCCCTCAGCAGGTTCATCACATGGGTGGTGAACTCGGTGCACGCCTGGTGAAAGGTGGTGCAAGACGAAACACAATGAAGGAGAGAAGTGAAGCTGCTATACATGTGTTATTTTATAAAACTTCATTACTTCTGTTAATTATGATGTTTTCTAGCTGGAAAGACAATTCCATGTTGAAAAAAAACCCAGTTTAATTGATAATAAGGATAATTGGTACGACAATTGTTCTTATTGGTAAGCACGCACACTTAGTGGTCTCTTTATTAGGTCACTCTGTGCACTGCAACAAATTGTCGTGAACATGTGGTTATTACTAAAGGTGTTTTCTGGGATTACACTAATGATTCTGTTCTTCTAATGACAAGGAATGAATATTAGAAATACCTCTGAATACTTACTGTAAACTTCTTGTTGATATAATTAATATTAATATATTATATTACATACAATATACTAATATACAATGCTATGACATTAAGATAACACCCACATCCATTAATCCAATGTTTCTCACTTTCTGGCTATAACAAAAAGCATATATTGCACTGGTCTACAAACAAACGCTTCCAAAAGCAACATAGTCAAACCTTACTCATTTTGAGTCGCTGAAACTGAAATGATGCCTAAAATAATTGGTGGGCACTGGTTTTCATGAAATGCTGCGAAGTCAGATATAAGACCACAAACTGAAACCATATATTACTAAAATATATTATGACCCTGAAGTGTTGGCAAAAAAATGGCTCAAAGCTAGTGGTGGTTTTCAGATATCCACTTTTCTTAAACTATTCATCTGATTTCAAACTGGACTTGAAAAAATGGAATGTATCAAATACGAAATGTCAAATTTGAATTTGATGTTACCTTGGACGTTTTTTAAAGCATATTAAAATATCAAAAAGGTAAGAGTTTAATTTCTTTCATAATATGTTCCTAAGAGGACTGTGACTAAAATGTATATAATCTCCACATTTCATCTATTAGGGTCCTACACAGCTAAATACTTTGATATTTAACTTTGACACTTCACTGTGAAGTGATGAAACCAACATATCTACATTTCATAATATTCTGGGTAACTGATGAAATTGACATTTCTCCACAGTAATTCATCGTGACCAAGTCTGGCATAGTGGGCTCTAAAAAGATTCAGTGTTTTCTTTTCAACTAAAGTAATAACTTCACTATCCTTTCTAACATAATGTTTGATATTAACGCTCCTCTATTTTTAAATGGTTACATAATGAAGAAAGCTATTATCATAAGATACCACCATAAACATAACAAGATATAAGTTTACAAAACTTGACAAATGTGAAAACTTGCAAACTTGAAAAACAAAAAATTATTTTGCAAACAACAGCCATTAAAAACTTCTGAAAAACTGCTGACCAGTGTTATCAAACACACCTGTCTTTTTTTAAACTAGAGTGCAAACCCTGATACTCCTAAACCTACTCTGCAGTTTATGTGTCCTGGCAGTTCTACTACAAATGTCAGCGGAAAGTCTTGCAACTAGCTGCTGATGGGCGCAAGTTTGGAAATACAGTTTTTATGACAAGGTGATGACTGGGATCTCATACTTGATCTCCTTGAATATGCCGCTCTTTTTGTTCTTAGATGTTTTAAAAAATCCGCCCTTGAAAATGTGACGGAGTTTGCATAGTTTTTGGTTTTCTTCTTAAAACTCTAAAACATTGAAATCTTCATTTTACTAAAAACTAATATTGCATTGCTGGAGGGTGGTATCGGTTGCCTTGGAATAGTTTTTCGACTACATGACCACAGTCAGATAGACACCCCTGACTGATATCAGCATATCCTTAATCTTAAGTATGGGGCAAAGGTTTGTGTTTGTGTTTCGGGAACTTAATTGTATGTTGCATTTAAGAGGATTTTATAGCAGATCTAATTTTCTCTTTGATACGAGCTCACAAGTAGGGCTTCAGTGGAGCTTATTGGTCTAATAAGCCTAAAATGCCTCTCAACATAAAGATTTACTGAGTCATACCTGACACAAATGGAAAGGAATGAATCCGCCCTGAAGCAAAGTTATGTGCTGTGAACTCTTGATCTAGCATGCCAGTGTACAACATTGCTTCCAGGTACCTCTAGTACAAGCAAGCACGTACAGGCAATGTCAGTGCTAAGCTGCTGTTGCGACACAATACCTGCTCATACTTCTCCAGCTCAGTGTGGTAGATACTGCGAATCTGGCTCAACTTGCTTTTGTAGTCGGAGTGCTCGAGAGAGCTGTCAGGTGACATCCCCCCAGAGCTGGTGGCAGCAGAAACAGCAGCAGCAGCCCCGCCACCCTTCTCTGGCCCCGCTACGCCCTCCGCCAGCAGCATGTTGTCCAGTCGCACCAGCTGAGGATCTTGAGGCTCTTCCTCCTGGGTGTTCCTCATTGAAAGGCCTGTCAATGAGACAAAAGTCTGTTGGTTTTGAAGGTAAAAGATAAGATGACCTTTATTAGTCCCACAGGTGGGAAATTTGTTTGTTTATTAGTCCCACAGGTGGGAAAAAGACTCGCAACTCTCTTAAACCAAAGCCTTTACAAATAATGAACCATAAAAAAATGATGGAACCATGTTTGGAAATAGATAAGTAGTTTTTTTGTGTGCTCTCCTTTTGTTTTGTGCATCACTCTCATAACATTTTCACTTCAGACTGTACCTTGGTGCAACCTAGTTATTTTAAGTGTTCATCATACCTGTACAGGTTCCTTTACCCTATGACAGATATTGTAAAATATCTTGCAACTCTAGATCTGTCACTCATGGTTCAAAGATTATAGTTTAATGACTGGAAGGGGACAATTACAATAAAGTCAAAGCCTTTAAACTATATCACCAGTTTATCACCAGAAGTCATAAATAACCTAATTTGTTCATTTGAAAGGTAAATATTTACAAGAAGAATTTAGAAGAATCTAGTTTTTTGCTGGTTTTGAAGTGCAACTATAGGTGAAATCTAAATAAAAGATTACTCATCGCCCTTCTGTTATATAAATGAATGCAGTGAGTTGACCCTATGCTTCGTTGTAGAATGTGAAGTTATAATGCATATAAAATGCGATAAAATCAGTTTTATTTATCCCAAGTTGGTGTTATCATGGCCAAAACATTAGACACAACACATAACACAACAGCTTAAATAAAATAAAAACAAGACAAAATAGCTCAATAAGTTAAGCATTACTCAAAAAGGCGCACAGCTAAGTAGAAAATATTTTTAAAAATAAAATAAAGAAAAATATCCCAATGTATAAAAATCACATCTATGTGTGTATATAGTGTACAAGAGCTTACCACCTCTGTACACTGACTTTTTATTTATTTGCATTGCACTTCTTCTTGTTGTATACCATCTTGCTCCTTTTCTTAATGCTTTTGAACTATTTTAACTACCCTTTTTTCTCCATCATGAATACTAAATATAATACAAAATTAGCTTATTACGAAGAAATCTATACAAAGTCAATACAGGTGATGTAGAATGAGGAAGAAACAATTTACTTTATCAGTCCTTGTGGCAGCTTAAAGATAATATAGTCCTGACAGCAACCTGATATGACTATAATATATTGCACTGTAGCAATTGTACCTTATGTTTGTCCAGCTGTTGTCATTTGAGTCCACTTATACTCCAATAAGCATTTATTAAGAGGGCTGTCGGATTATTTTGCTTTTGACTCTGAAAGTATAAAAACTATCTCTGTGTGTTTACTTGGCCATTCAGATTGTTTATGTCTTTATTGGTTCCTGATGACAGAATGTCAACACAGTCTAATAACGCTCCCAAACAAAATTAAAGCCATGGCTGTTGACAGAGAGCACAAGAAAACTCCTGCAAATAGAGCAGAAACCTACCAGTTTTTTCCTTGATCTCGCACAAAACGCTGAACAAAGCGGGTTTCATTCGGTGACAGTTGAGCGCATGTTTCCTGTACATAAAAAAGAACAAACATGACCTACCAGCCTATTTGTAAACAAAGGCATAGAATGACAGTACGCAAATCGACCAAAACAAAAACAGAAATCACAAAGTGACTACATTTAGCCGAGCTAGCAAAAGTTAGCTCCTGGCTAGCTGATAGTTAAGGGGGTAACCTTTCACTGCTAGTATGTCTGCATATGACAGCCAACATGTTATATAGTATATTTAGTTGTTTACTATGTAATTAAATTGTAACGCGTGTTATAGCGCAGTGTTAACATTTATATCGGCGCGGTCCTTAGCTACCTATTTTAGCATTAGCTTGTTAGCCTTGGTTAGTGTAGCATGCTAACAATACCTACATATTAAACAGCCGCTGCTGAAAGAAATGCGTGTTCCTAACTTACAGCACAGAAACAGTAAACACTGGCATGTGAGTTTGAATCTGCACAGGTTACACCAAAAGCAACTTTATGTCATTAGTCCAGCTAATTAGCTAGCTTCTAGCTGAATAATCTAAACAATAGAGTGAAGTTCAGGAAACTTTGTCACTGCGAGACGGAGTCGACAAAGCAGCACAACAAAAAGCTGCTGCAGCGTCAATACCACTAAATAACAATACTTAAAAAGAAAAAAACATAGCTGTGACTCACTTTGCTTGTGCCTCGTCCAAACTTTGGTCGGTGATAGTCATTATCTGCTGCAGTATGTCCCCAATATCTCTGCGGGTTTCATGTCCGTTCTCTGTACCCTCGAGGCCCGACTCCGCTCCGTCGGGCCGATGCTGGGAGGGTTGGTGAACTGAGTTGAGCGCGTGCATCCCGGGGTGGCCACTCACGCCGAGTCCCCGGCCGTTGGATGGCCCATTGCCCGTCAGAGGCTGCTGCTGCTGCAACATCTTCGGCGACGCACAGTGGCGACGACTGCTGCCCGACTGTGCTCACAGACACAACACAGACCAGAGGCATCGCACAGAGCTGGGTCCCCTAGCGACTGACAGGAAACGGTGCAAAATGTGCATGCACAGTGCAGCGCGTGATAGACAAAGCGTCGCTGTGGGTACAGTGGAGTAGCACTATTGGTTTAAAGGTAACCACAACAGCAAAACATCTGCACTCCCTGCATTTTCACAAAGCAGAAGTGCGCGGGGGTGGTTGCATGTGCGTGGGTGGATAACAAAGAAATGACATTTAATTATACAAAAGTAGTTTATGTGGCTTTTTGATAGGGCCTCCTGATCCCAACAAACTGAATCTGGGGCAAACAGATTCATCTTGTGTGGGAGATGTTAGGCTAAGAAAGAGACTTTCTTTTTTTTGTTTAACTAACTTAAAAGACTGACACATATGAATATACAGGCGACGTGTGTGTAAAGGGTAACTATTCTAAATAGGCTCTAAAATGTTTTATGGTCTTATGCGATTGCCTTTGTAAACCTCTCTTTTTCTATTTTGATTCTGGCTATTTAAGCAGATTTTCTGTCTAATCAAGTTTGGGTTTTACTAGAGCTGCACATTTCATTTTCAGCCACATATTTCTTATGATACTCACGTGTTAACTTTAAAAAAAAAATTAAATGTGATATTCCCTAGTTACCTAACTTATTTCTCTTTTTAGAATGAAAAACGTGGCTACAAGCACTAACAGAAGCATTCAAATAAAAGAAACTGCTTTTTCAGTCTGGTTTTTCAAGTAATAATCTCGCTTAGACAGCTTCCCTTACTTGTCTGAGTCTACTTCTCGTTTTAGCTGCAAGTCAACAGGATGTGAAAACCACAGAGAGTTAAGAAAAAAACTGCGCCTGTTTCAACATGCTGCACTTGGGGTTAACATAACCAAATGAGCAGCAGTTAAAGCAGCAGCTGCTTTAACAAGTGTACATGAGCATTATAAAACCTTTCCTTTGGAACATGATTGCATTAACCACACACATCGCACATATAGAGAGTGATTCTGCTTTTAACAGTAATATTTCATGCCAACCTGACTTGTCAAATATGGGCCGAGTAAATAGGGGTGGGCTGTGGTAAGAGGAACAGGAAGAGATGAGATGAGAGAAAGACAGAAGGTAGCAGGGCAGATAGAAAAGGCGAGAGCTCATCACGACGGCATGTGAAACTAGCAGATTTTCTTTTTTTCTTCTTTGCTCTTAATAAAGACGTTGACAGGACGAGTTATAAGCCAAAAATGCTGTGTTCACTGGATCAAGACTTTGAAAGATGATGTTTTGAGGAGATAAAAGGAAACGAGGCAAACGAAAAGGTAAGGGCAAAAATTAACTGAAATTTAAATCACTTTGTGGTAGACAGTAGCTTTAGGGGGGAAATAACAATGTGATCTGTCAGCAAGAGTTATTCGACTGAACTGTTTGGGAAAATACACAACAGTGATCACCTACCAACAAGACGCTGACATTTGTGATCACATAGTCAAACGTGGTTGTTTTTACATAGCTAGGAGGAGTTTGTGACTTCAAGTTTCTTTTAAATTTCTGCCTAAACATCTGTTGCCCACATGCTGAAACCTGTCAAACTGGTTTCTCACACGTTTTGTTTCAAAAGAAAGGCACAGCAGCTCTGCAGTACTCATCATGCTTTTAAGTTTCAGTGTTTATAGATGTCGTGTTTTTCCTTATGGTATTTTTTTAAAGTACTAACCGAATTCTGATATTTTGGATCACCTTTTTTTTTATTCACCTCCAGCTTCTTTCTGTTTTCTCATAAGGATCATAAGGATTGTAAGAGAGACGACTGGACAACACAGATATCAAAGTTGAAATGGCTGAAGAGGAGCTGTTGGAGCCTCTTGTCATCATTGAAGATGGAGATTTGGTAGAAAGTATTACTGAAATTAGGGCGCCAAGCGGTGCAGATGTCACTGTACAAAGCTGTAGCGAGGAGTTTGCTATCAAAAAGGAAGAGGAGCACACAGAAGAGGAAAACAGTCAACAAGAAATAGCGGGTGAAATAAATTTAGAAGAGCAAAGCCCGGAGAAACAGCAGATAAACAGAGAAGAAGACAAACCAGAGATAACAGAAAGCACAAATGATGGACTCAAAGGAAATGACAGTAAAAGTGAAGGGCAGCCGGATGAAGTGCTTAAAGAAAAAACTGAAAAACCCTGTAGCACAGAGGATGAAAAGGCCACACAGAATGACCCTGAGGCAGACACAAACAAGCTAAATTCATCTGAGCTACAACCCGAGGGGGGACCAGACCACAAAGAGGATCTCAAAAAGGTTGGTATTTGCTCTTCTTACCCTGAGATTACCTGTGTTGTAAATCAGTTGACTTTAACACTTTGCCACCAGCCACTGCAAGAGAAAAACAGTCTCGTGGTGGAAGAACTGCAGGTACCACTTTATTTCAGAGCATGTGGGAGTACGTAGGAGTGGATTCTTTTGCTTTGCCAACAAACAGTTTGTGCCACTCACTCAGAAACCATTCCTCTCTCCCTCCGTCTTTTTCACCCTCCCACCTGTGTTTTCTCAGGCTCACCGGTTAACCCCTGACTTCCCAGAGGCGCTGTATGACCTGCTTTGCACCTTTCAGGAGGGCAGACGGCTCAATGACCAGCGCTGCTCCTTCAGGCTGGAGAGTGGGGTCAGGCGGAGGAGGTGCCACTCTGAGCCCAACACCTCCAAACCAGTTAACAGAGGTAAGCGCTCTGTTTTGCCATGGTAAAGTGTGGAAAGGGATACAACTTTTGCATTTGTTTTTGAGTTATGACTCATGTTGAACAACCAGAATCAAATGTAGCCACCCATTCTCCCTGACTCAGGAATTTTCAGCTACCATGTTTCCATGTTTTTTTCCTTGACCACTGACCACTGCCTTTCCCCCGCCTTTTGACCATTTAAGCTCTTTTCTCTCTCATTTCTTTACAGTCGTCTTTTCCTCCATGACTTCACTGCAGAAAGAGGAGTTTTTTGACCTGGTGGCCACTGCACAAGGACGGCGGCTCGAGGACCAGAGGGCACAGCTTGGAAGGTCTTCACCGCCAAAAACAAAGACCAGAAGTGTCAGAGGGAGTATAAGACAACTGTCCCTGTCTGTGAAAAAGCCTGCACCAGTTCCTGCGCCTAAAGATGATCTGTACGATATGATTCTAACCACACAAGTAAGCAATGAGCTTGTTTGTTTAGATGTGTTTGTCATGAGCTGAGGTGTTTTCTGCTTTGTTTCTGAGAAGAAAAGTTAGTTTGGCGCCTGTTCTCACTAATGCGAGAAAGAGTGTTGGCAGCAAACCTTTTGCCTACTTTCATTGCATTGCTTTCATTTTCACAATTTGTTTTGACCCACAGGCTCAGGGCAGGCTAGAGGACCAGCGCAGCAGGGCTCCAGGTCCCATGGATGATGAGGACTTCTTCTCCCTCCTCCTGAGGGTCCAGGGGGGACGCATGGATGAGCAGAGGACCGAACTACCATGCTTGCTGCAAACCTGAGATGGAATAAAACCCAAAAGTGTGGGGCTGCTGTGTGTGCCAACTGCCAATGTAGCCTCCCTGCTTAAGTTTCTATTTAAAGAGGACTTTTTTTTAACCCCAAAATGCTTTGTTTTGGGGGCTGGGGTGGAATTGCTGTATCTCCTAATAGTGTTAAAGTTGTCAAAATTGGAGCAAAAACGCTAATGTTTGAGCAACAGTGCTGTTAATGTAAATTAGGAGAGTTCATGATGAGAAGTTTACTTTTAGTTAATTTTTTCCAGTAACCAGGATCAGTAGATATGTGCTTTCTCTGGAATTATTCCATTGTATTGAATGTCTGCAATGAGCTCTTGAATGGTTGCTGTGTGTGTGCGCGCATGTCCTAATTGTAGAGGAGGCAGTCTGATGAATTCTATTGTTGTCATTATTTGTACAGATCTAATGTAGCACAACAGAAATAACAGTGAGCTCCAAGTTCAGGAAGTGCTGGGACTAGTTCTCCAAAATAAATCGAATGCATCCTGGAGAGTTTATTCTTTAATTTTCATTATGTCTTTACATATAAATCTTGTAGTAGCCTGTAACTACAGGCATTTTGCTTGTGACACAGGGATGCATAAGACCTGTTCTGCTATGTTCATCATTAGGCATCATTTGCTGTTCTAGTTCACATTCCCACAACTTTGTGATAATGTTTAATCTTTAAAAAAATCCCCCTCCGCACATAAAACACTCACATATGAATAGATGAGCCTTTTAGGGAACAGGCGAGGCTAAGATAAAGCTGTTAATTTTTTACAGACTTTGTGGTCTGAAAACAGGTGTTATCTCAGAGTTCCTGAATTTCTCTTTAATAATGTGACGTAACCTCAAAGGAAATCAGTAGTTACTCGTTGAACATTGTTCTAGATGTATGTAATATTTTCTTCAGTCTATGCAAAAAAAAGTTAACAGATAATCACTAACCAGCTGTAATGGCTACTTTCAATTTAAAATGTCCCCCAAAATTTCATGTAACTCTAATAACAAGAATCAGTCAACTAGGGTTAACCTAAAAACATGGCACCAGTTGTGAAGTTAATTGTTAACACTGCTTCAGTGTATTTGCTTTAAAACAGAGTATTGTAGTCACTGCAACCCGTGGTCACTTTCTGTAGTGCTACAGGCAATAATCAGGGCCACTTTGAGCGGGGCTCTTAGAGCAATACTGTTTAGTCCACTCAGCTCAGAGGACAGCTTTCTGAGGAAGCCCTCGTTGATCAAGGCAGCATAGAGTTGACAAGAGGATGCTGTGTCACTTCCTTAAACAGTATAGAGTTATATAAGATGAGACAGGATTGTAGGGGGAACTGAAGAAGAAAGCATAAATACTGCATATATATATCTTCATATACATATATATATATATATGTGTGTGTGTGTGTGTGTGTGTGTGTGTGTGTGTGTGTGTGTGTGTGTGTGTGTGTGTGTGTGTGTGTGTAGCCACACTTTTCACCTAAATTGTGAAAGAGTAAAACAGGAAGAAACAACAGAAGTTCATCTTACCAAATTCAAGTTCCACTTTTAAGATGAGTGTGTTTATAGGGTTGAGCCGAACATGTTGTACCCCTTCCCCCGTTGTTAGACAGATTACTGGCTGCTTATCAAAGACCATACAGGAAGACCATACAGGAAGATATATTTGCCATAATATTTATGGAACCCAGGTGATTTAGAGGTCCTTCTGGGCTCCAACAGATTCAGGAACGTCTTTAAAAACTACAGTTACGCAACTAAGTTTTAAACTAACAATATTCAAGGGGAAAAATATTGAAAATGTCTTTTTAAAGTAGGGGAAAAGTTCAATCTGCTTCTGTTATAAGAAGTCTAATTATTATATTATATTATATTATATTATATTATAAATATTATATTATATTATATTATAAATATTATATTATATTATATTATATTATATTATATTATATTATGTTATGAAAGGTGTTTGTAATAGCCGCTTTTCAGGGTAGGACCGCCTACCAGGTGACGTCATCAACCACATGACTTCATGAAACTAGGACTTTTTGAGAAGGATAAGTTTCGAAGTTTTGGAGCATTTAAAACAGTCTTCACGCCTAAACCGTGAGAGCTATTTAGGATTAATTGGATTTTATTTCTTTAGTGCGATAATTTTCCTGCAGTGTAATGTCTGTCGTTGGTAGCGATCGCTCCGTTCTCTTTCTCATACGTCATTGTCTCCTCCCGGAGCTTTCGGCCGAGATCAAAACAACCAGTCCCTGTAGGAAACACTTGTAGGCTGGGATGCACTCGAAGAAGACGAAACTTGAGGCCACAGCCGATCTTCGTGCAGCAAAATAAAATAAGACTTTATTGAGAACATACGTGAGGGCAAACAGACAGAGCTAAAGGTATGTTGACTCAAACTTATACTGCACTTTTTCACTTTTCTATCGCAGTTATCTGTAACCGCTAACGATTCCAGCGACTGATTATGCTTTGATTTATAGGATCAAATCATAAGTATTATTAGATTCAGCTGAAGATAAATATTAGTTAAACGTTTTCATATTAAAATCATTGTTTCTGTTTTTATACAGTATTTTTGTAGTCAGGAGCTTTAGTTTTTACGGTAATACTAAAAGTTTCTTTTCATTCATTTTCCAACAAGTCACAAGATGAGGTTATAACTTACCGGTGATAGTATATACCCACTAATGCATGGGTATGAAAAATATAAAAATAAATAAATAAATAAACCCTTCAGTGGCTGGACATTTTTCTGCTTATACTTTAATATTTCTACTCCAACAAAAAAGACTTTACACTGTTTTATTGGTACTTTTACTTGAGAATACTGAAACTCTTTACGAAGGAGTCATTATTGGTAAAAAGAAAAAATGAGCTTCAACCAGATATTTTGAACGTGAACTCATCATTTAATTTCCTAACACATATACACATATTTAACTGTAGTTATTAATATCTCTGTCTCTTGTTCTTAGATGCTTCTGTTCCTGTCCGTGCTGATCCTCTACGTGCCGTTAGAGGGCAGCAGCTCACCAATCAGTTGCTACAATGACCAAGGAGATGCAGTTGATTGGTAATTCATTAATAACAATTCCTGAGAAATCACGTACAAAAGTCCTCCTTATTTGTTTGTTTTAACCTAGATGTATTATTCTGATTAAACAGAAGCAATATTTTCAATAACAGTTTAGCATTTACAGACATGCACCAATATAAGCAGTTCTTACATGTACAGCCTTTCTGTCTGTGTCTCTGTTTGATTTAGGTTCTATATATACAAACTTCCCAAAGAGCATGGCAGTAAGTCTCCTGAACAAGGTGAGATGTATTTGCTTTTGGACCAAGGGAGTGAAGGATGGACTGAAGGGAAGGGGACAGTGAATGACACCACGAGCGCCCTGGGCAGGACGGTCGGACAGCTGTACACGCAGGGGAAGGTTTGTTTCCACCAGGTTTCTTTTTTCTGCTACAAAGGTGGAACTGAGTACAAAGTTTAAAAACTGTAAGCTCAGTTTCATTTGGAAAAACGCCCACATGAAAGCAAGTGTTCTTCAAAATGTGATTATCATACTCTTTTAGGTTCTTTATTATTAATTGATTTAGCATATGCACAATTAATGCTAAAAGGCAAAAAAACTACAGCTGTTTTAAGATGAGTGGACCTTCAGTTTATATTTGACCCCAAAATATGTCATGTTTTAGAAATACTGATTTGTCACAAGGTAAAATGTAATATTCTCCTAAAACCATGTATAATAAAGTTGAGTTGAACTTCCAATTCTTACGACTCACAAAACTTAAAATACATTTTTGTTTATCACAATAGCCAAAAGTGACAGATAGTGCTGGTGCATCGACTTCTGTTAACTGCAATACTTCTTTGCTTTAACCACACGCAGAGCAGTTATGCTTATGTGCAGATTTTAGTCCTAGAAAACCACTGAGCTTAGGGTATTTCAATTTTTCCTGCTTCTTCTTTGTGACCCCAGTCACAAGACTTCTTGTTTCACCAACATGATATGCAATAATAAGCATTTTTTTCATAGACATCTGCTATATCCGGTTGACATTGTTAGATCAGAGGAACAAACATATAATGAGAAGTGAAACTGCATCTGTTCATTCAGGTGATCTGTCTTTCTGGGCGGTGATTGTGCAACTAGGAGGCGGAAAAGGTCATTTACTAATTGAAAATTTGATAGATTCATCAAAACATGTCAGCGAGTTTGTGGATAAGATTCTGAATCAAAAATTACTGGATGCATCCATCTGTGCGTAATTGTATTGGTTAACATCACCAAAAGTGATGGATGTCAGTGTGTGCCATTTTATTTATTTGTTTGTTTTCTTTTGAGGTGAAAACATTTGTTTCTACATTTTCTATGATCGGTGAGTACACATGCATGACGCTACAGTTAAAAACCTTTTTGTTTTTGTTTTTTTACAGAATACAGACATTGCATACATCCTTTACAATGACCAGAAGCCACATGAGGACTCGTCTGGTGACAGATGGGTTCATAACAGTGAGAGCAGAGGGGGTCACACGAAAGGTGAGCTCTCTGATTGTCCCAAGACTGCAGAAAGTTCGATTAATACATCTGTTTTCCAAAATCTTGGAATAGTATGAAAAAAATGAGATGAGTGGGGGGTACTACTCCACGCCAAAATGAGCCAGTTGAGGTGTTCCGGGCATGTCCTAAGAGGCGGAGAATCTGGGGTAGGCCTGAGACTTGCTAGATAGATTATATCTCTTGTTTAGCTTGTGAACATGTTGGTAGTCCCCCTGGATAACGTGGTCAGGGAGAGAGACATCTGGGCATCTAAGCTTAGACTGGTCCATCAGCGTAACTTTGTGCTGAACATTTGGGGGGTCAAGATCTCCGTCTAAATAAATAAATAAATCTGCGTAAATTCCCAGATGATTAAACATGCAACTATTTTGCTGGTAATACCTGAAACGATTAAAGAAAATCAACAGCCTATTTATGCAAGATAATTCATAATTTTATTGGGGGGGGGGATTATATTGGTTGGGTCTGATTATTGGGGGGGGGGGGGGGGGGGGGGGGGTCATAACCCCCCTATCCCCCCTGGAAATTATGCCCCTGTCCACGACCTGATCATGGATAAAGAGCGAATGGATGGAAAAAGCAAAATTTTTTAAATCAACGTTAAATAAAAAAGCATAAAGACAACCTATCACATGTTTAAGCTCCTCTTTTTACTTACATGAAAAGTATACAGTATGTTCATTATAAATTTGATACTAGGAAGATTTAAAAACGCTGCAACAAGGGCAAAAAAAAGTCTGGCAAAGATTTGTTATAGTAATAAAAACATGTTGAAACATCTTATTATCAACCTCACGTTCTTCTTTCATCATTTATATATTCTAATTCTACTTATTAAAAAAGAAGTGCAGATTAATGCCCATTACTTACATTTCCTCTGATGCGTAAAAACAAATGAGCATAGATAAATATATTTTGTTTTCACTTGAATGTCCACGTTAACCATCTTCAGGGAAAACGTTTGATGTATTTTGCTTACTATTTTAATATCTCTGCTCCTCAGGTGTTGTGCTGCTGGATAAAAATCAGGGTTTCTGGTTGGTCCACAGCACCCCTCAGTTTCCTCCTGTTCAACAGGCAGGGGAGTATTATTACCCCAGCAGCGGGGAGAATAATGGGCAAAACTTCATCTGCGTTACATACCCGCTCGACCATTTCCAGACCATCGGTAAGACTGGAGCCATGCCATGTGGCCTCTTAGCGAAAAAAGAGTTGATATAAAAATGCAGTTAACACTTAATGAGGATGTTTAAATGGATGATGGTATTAGATTGCAATCACAGTATGAGGGCTGGGAGGAGAAGGTCCAGACAGCTAATGACGATTCATATTCTGTTCCCTGTCTGCAGTTATGTTGGTCTGACTAAATATGCTTTAATTAACAAGGAACTGAAGAGTTTCTTTTCAATCTCATATCTTTATTAGGGTAATATTTTTGCTTGGTAGTTAAAAAGTCAAGCTGTTGTAGCCTGTGGTAGTATTTTGTGAGAGATTACGAATAAGAAGTTTATGTTTATGTAGTTTACTGTGTCAGCCAAACATCTTAACCATGTTAACTTAAGGCCTGCAGACCAAACTGGGGCTCACAGAAGCTGTTGGATGTTCTGCCAACCAATTTCTAATATACTAAATAAAATAGAGATAAAAGAGATTCAATTTCAGTTTAATGTAATCTCAGCTACGATGCAGCTGTTAAATAGAGTAAAATATGTATTTGCAAAGTTTTTGTAAGTTTCTTATAGTCCCAGTAGTCTGGCTTCTCTAAGTCACCCCCTTCCCTCCCACTATGGCTCAGGAGGTAGAATGGGCCGTCTACCAATCAGAAGGTCGAAGGATTGATTTCCCAGCTATTCCAGCTTACATGTCGAAGTAACCTTGGACAAGATGCTACACCCCAAGTCACCCTATGCATCCACTGTGCGAATATTATACAAAGTGCTTAGGTATAGAAATATAGCTTATATGAATGTGTGTGTGATTTGGTGAAAGAGGCTTTTTGTAAAAAGCACTTTGAGTGCTCAGTTAGAACAAAAAAGCGTTATACGAATACCAGTCCATTAACAAAATAAAAAAAAAGAAAAAGTAAAAAGACAACCATGCAAAGTGTTATGGTTTAATGCTATTTTATATTTGTCCACATAAAGGGCGACCTGCTCTATTCATCTACAGCTCCACTTTTATTCTTGAACCCTACAAAAGTAGTTTTGCATGATTCACAGTTGAAAATAATCAGTATTTGTCTCATACTTTGACTTTAGTGAGATTTCTCAGTTTATCCTCCTTATGAGTTAAGCTCTCTTCCTCTTTCTTTTAAAACAACTTAGTCTGCTTGCTGTTTGGGCTTCTGTCCTCTCAGTGAAAAAATCCAGGTAGTCAAGAATTTTAAAAAAGCCTGATTGACACTTAATCTTTATCGCAGTCTGAACTAGTTTTTTTCACGTTTTTTTCTCACAGAGCTTATTTGATTATTTGTTTTGCCATGTTTAATATGAACATCCTCACTGGAACACTGTCTGTTAGACTAAAAACAAGGAAAGTAAAAAGCAACCAGTCAATATCATCAAACATCATAGGTCTTTCTAATTAAGTTCATTGATTAGTGATTGTGCATCTTTGTATATGAATGGTTTACTACTAGGTATGGTGCATACCAGCACTTCTTACTATTCATATTAGAAGTAGGAGATAATGCATCCCTGATGAAGAGGGAGAGATATATGCAATAAAAAATACATATATGTAATACTTAATTTATATATACCTAAGTTTTTTGACATGGTTAACAAAGTTACAAAGTGAAAAGAAGAAGCAATGTATTTAAGTAAATGGCAGTGCAATTTTTTCAAACTATAAAGCATATTTTCATTATTAGTCTTACATATAAGACAACTTTTATACTCTCTTTGTCACAATCCAGCTAACGGACTATGACAAAGAACAAGAGACAAGGTGAGCTGGTAACTTGGTAGACACAACCGATTTACAAAAGCACAGCTAAATTTAGACATGCTTGTCTGCGGGTCAGTCGTGTAGTGTAGACTCTAGTGTAGAATCACACTGAGATCACACCAGAGAGTGACTGCGGAAAGAAGGGAGCTTTTATAGGTGAACACAGGTATAGCTCATGCTGCCATTTACTCCCCTGTCAGCTCTTACAGGACAAAGCAGAGCACAAACCAGAACAAAATGGAGACATCTAGTGCCAGGATGGC
This sequence comes from Pelmatolapia mariae, assembly GCF_036321145.2. Taxonomy (NCBI): domain Eukaryota; kingdom Metazoa; phylum Chordata; class Actinopteri; order Cichliformes; family Cichlidae; genus Pelmatolapia; species Pelmatolapia mariae. Next base: position 70,629,158 of record NC_086236.1, read on the forward strand.
CGAGGGGTCATCCATCACAAGATAGGTTAAGGAAGTCCTTCCCCAGGAATGTTTGAGCATACAGTACTTCTTTTTCTGCGTTGTGATGAACTTTTATCCTGTAATTTTGCCTCTGTTTTTTAAACAGATCATGGTTGCTATTGTTTATTTAAAGAAAAGGACAAAAATTGGGCCTCCATCAACAGTTATATAGTAATGATTTCCCTCTGTGTTCTCTTTTGTTTAAGGTCAACTAAACCGTAAATGTCCATGTGGTGCTCAAAAATACTGCTGATTTATGCCGGTATATGTAATAACGAACACTTCTTAAACACATTTAATCACTAATCTGTGTCAGTATCTACAATTATTATTATTATTCCCCGGAGAAGATGATTCAAGTATCGTCTGGTGCTTAATAATCGACTCAGGTATTGACACAACAAAAACAGCCTGAACTGAGATAATCAGCATAAACAGGTGTCATCACCATGTCACCCGGCTGCCTCTGCAGTTCCCTGGCAGACCCAGCAGTTGGCACAGTTGCTATGGCAGTGCCTGGGGTAATGTAATTAAACTGAGGTATGTAACCATAGAGATACTGGCCCTCACACTCTAGCAGGGATTTGCTTTATCAGATTCTCGTCTCTCTAGCTGACATGCTGAGACTGTCAGAGTGTTCAGTCTGCAGGGTTAAATAGCAGAAGATGAGCACAACCTCATCATGTTTTTATTTTAAAGCACCTTGCAGCATTCATTTGCACATAAATTTGGAAAAATGGAGATTTCATACTACTGTCTATAATGTTTTTATTATGTTGTCAGAATTATTTTCCTGTTAATGCTTTAATTAAGCTACTTTCTTGTTTTTTATTCTAAGCACTGCTTATGTTTCAGTTTGTGCAAAAACATTAAGTATTTAAGTCATTTATCAGTTGTCACAAACGTATTTTCTTCATTAAACCAGTATGCCAATATCAGCTGGCATATGTGGGTAATTGGCCTCAAACCAAAGTATTAGGCAAATAAAAGTCTGTTCTGCAGCCTGTGCCAGATGAAGGTGTGTCAGGGGATTCATCGTGAGAGTCGTTTGAATGTCAAGACGTTTTAATTAAAACCAAAAATGTCATCCTCATGGTGACAGGACGAAAAGTCAGAGGATTACCAAACTCAGAAGAACTCATCCTCTGAATGCTATTAATATCTCACCAGAAATGCATGGAAACAGCAGATAGTTGTGAAAGAATTTCAGTCCAGAGTAGTCGACCAATTGGTAGACATCGCCATTACGTAGCTTTTATGGGTAAAAATGACATTTTCAGCCTCGCTTATGCATGAATGTATATAAAGAGAATAGAATTGAAGTTTTTTTTTCCAGTTTTTCACATGTTCTTCAGTGCTGCATACACTGCTTTGGTTTATATTTTGAAAGGAGAGAGCAAGATTTTATTTTCCGATTTACTTTTGTGTTGCTTTAATTTAAAATTCAGTTAAAAGTAAAGCCAGAGCAATACTTAAACTGGAGGCTGATGAAAATAATTTTTAATAACAACCTGCTTAACTCTGCATGATGGCGGTTCTCTGCTACATGTGCCGCAGACAGCGCTGAGCATAAGCAATAATGTATAAATAACAACTAAGTGAAAGCTGCGATGCTCAACAAACTATGCAGTGACACAATTTCTAATTTACCCCAATAATCTTTATTCCTGCGTAATGTTCTGTGTGCACAAATAAAACAAACAAAATGTCTCAGTGTTTAAACTTAGACATTTTACTGTTTCATGAAAAATATTAGTTCATTTTGTTATGGGGGCCATAAAAGGCTGGAAAAGTAAGTGGAACTAAAAAGAAACAGCTTGTGGAACATGCTAGTGACATTATTGGGGTATAAAACGAGCATCTTAGAGAGGCAGAGGTTTGCCAATCTGTAAAAAAGTACATCTACAAATTGTGAAACAATTTCAGAATATTGTTCCTCAAAGGAAAATTGCAAGTACTTTGGATAGCTCATCATCTACAAAACATAATATCATCGAACGATTCCAAGAATCTGTAGAAATTTGCGCAAGTAACAAGAAAATCAGTATTGTGGGCCCCCAGGCAGCACTCCATTACAATCAGGCAAGAGTCTGTCATAGATATCACTGCACTGGCTTAACAACACTTCCAGAAATCATTGTCTGTGAATACATTTTATTGTGACATCTACAAGTGCAAAGATCCAGAAGCCCCTCCATTTTCTCACAGCTCATTTAAAATAGACTGAAACAAAGTGGAAAACTGTTCTCTGAAGAAGTCTCTCAAAAAGTGCTGCGACGGGTCTTCTCAGTTCCCGGGTGTTTGTTTGTTGTAACCTTGTTACAAGACCAGGGAATGCTACACAGTAATAAACACAGCCCTGTCTCAGCTCTGTTGGAATTGAAGTTGTATGTATTGGTCTGGTGTGACATAAACAGAGATCTGATTATGGTTTTAACTTGCTTTACGTCAGGCATCAAACAGGAAGAAACTTTAAAGTTATTCCTTAATTGTATGTACAGTTAGATTATACCTTAGTTATATGTTACTGTGCACAGTGTTCCAGTACAGGTCCGTCAAATGGCTTTGAACCAGTGTCACCAGTGCAGTGCTTTTTATTTGCTTTACTTAAAGGATGATGTTATTATAGGGTGTGGTTTGCTTTAAATCTAATTTCTTTTGCACCACAGGAGAACAGCTGGAGATCAATCAGCCTAATGTGTATGACTGCAGCATCCCAGAGTCCTTGGCATCCCAGGTGCCTTCGCTCGCTGCTCTTTGTGACAAAAGAAATCGGAAATATGAATTCTTTCCACATGCCAAACCTGTGTCCAATCGCAGTGTGACACTCACCTCAAAGGGTGGGACAAACTTCATCAGCTTTGCCAAAGGAGCCTCTTTTGACAACGGTACAACTTCATCGAAATAAAAGCAGTCTAAAATCTGTGCTGGCAACAATCCATCCTTGTTTGAGCTCAAACATCAGTGGTTATGTTTGAGCTGAAATGTCGCCAGAAATAATCCAATATCAAATTTTACTTTGTGATTGTTCTTTGATGTCTTTTCTAACCCTAACCCTTTTCTTTCTTTGTGACCCTGAATATTTTTAGAGCATTCGTACAGTTTACTTGCAATAAAAAATGTAAAAAAAAAATACACCCTCATCCATCTTGTGTCCCCTTCATCAGATCTGTATCATGCGTGGGTGGCCCCAACCCTCCAGTCAGACCTCTTGGTCCAGTTCTGGATTCGCTCCACGGGCATCCTTCCTTCCGACTGCTCGGACGACTGGAAGGTCCTGAACATCAAGCTCCTCAACCCTGGGCAGACGTTCTCCTTCAAGACCAGCCAGGACCACTCCAAATGGGCGGTGAGCCCCAGTGAGACTGGGGCTGGTGGAGGCTGGGTGTGTGTTGGGGACATAAACCGAGATGAGGCTGAGGAGAAGCGGGGTGGAGGCACAGTGTGTCATCGTGATCCGGTGGTGTGGAAGGCTTACCGAACAGCGGCCTTGGACTGTGAGGACTGTCAAGGAGAAACAGTCCAGTGCTGAGAGTCTGGAGGAGCCAGATGTGTCAACTTGGACATGATGAGTCATGAGGGTGAAAAAATATAACGTGAACAGGGTTTTATGTGGATTTATTTGTTACAGATTTCTGTTCACATCTAGTGAAATCTGCCAATAAAGATGCCAATAAACAGCAATGCAATATTTCAATCTTGAAAGTCCATAGAGTCTCATCTTCAAATAATTACTATTTAACAGTAAATAGTAATGACTTTCAAGTATGTGCAGGTGTTATTGTTTATTTCAGATTTGATTCGTAGTGACCAAAAAACCAAACATCTGCATCTAATTTAGGTGTAACTAGAAGTCGTGAGATTACACATTAAAGCCAGTCATCACTCACACCTACTAGAGAAGTAGACATATAATTCAAATGAAATGATCGACTCGTCCAACTTTAGCTAAAATATAAAATTTCCATCAGCCACAGACACTCATTGGGAACATTTTACGTGTTCCTCTGTTAAGTATGATTTCATGTGGTTTTTAAGGGTTATTGAGTTGTTCTCTTTATAATTTTAGATTTTCTGGAGTTGGAGAAGTAGCTGGAATAGTTATGAGTAATGTTCATTTTTTAAAAGACAAAAACCTCAAAAGTGGCACTTTAGTGGTTCAAGCATCTTTATAACCACTGGGTACTGTTTTCAGAGAAACTGAAGAGACACTGGTGCGAACGGGATGAGTGCCATTTCACTCACTGACATTTTCTGCTTTTAAACATTAGCTCGTTTATTCTCAGGGAGAATTCCAAGCCTGCTGGTTAATTCTTTTTAATCAAATGTGGGAATGATTGTGCTTAATAACAATCTGTCACTGATGATAAATTACAGACACTTGAATCATTAACCAGGCTTGTATGAGTGTGTATGCATCTCCAGCATGTGCTTTAGATTTGATACTTTTCCACATGTATACATTAATTCTGACCCTGACTGTGCTTGAAGATTGTCTTGTCACTGGTTGTCTTGAATTTGAATAAAGATACGAAGAAAAAGATGTATTTTTAGTCACTGATCCGCATCCTCTTTCCTTTGTTTACCCCTCACGGAAAAACAGAAATGCCATGTTTTTGACAAGTAGCAACAACTTTAATTGTTTTTTATGGGATACTCAGCAGCATGAAAAATATCTCAGTACTGAACATCAGTCAAAAACAATTAAAATTCATATAAAAGTAAATTTATTACCACAAAAATAGGACATACTGTATGTAGTGCATAAATAGCTTTGATGTGGAACTACACAGCACTGGAGTTGTCTGCAGTTCCTCCACGTGGACTGTATACATTCTAATGCAAACATGAGAAAGTGAGCACCCAGCAGAGAAAGGCACTAAAACAATCTGTAGCATGGGATCATGCTTACACGTCTTTTTTTAATACCCACAATCCTCTCCCTGGCCCCTCAGTGCTCGTGCCTCGGCCGGTAAAAGGAGCCTCACCAGCACTGACCCGGGACGACCAGAGGTCACAAGATTTGTTTCAAAGAGACATACACTGAAGTTAAGATGTTCACTGAAGCCACGACACTGGAACTGAGGCTTTGCGGTCTGTGTAAACTGCAGTGAAGATGGATTCCTGCTGAGCTACTGGAAAATCTGCATAAATTAAGTTTAGCTTATGCTCTGTTGAAAATATCAGACCTGAAAAACCTTAAACTTAGCAATGGCAGTGTTTTTCTCTTACTTATGTTCCTTTCTAGTAACAAATTGAAGCAAAGCTGTATGTTTTAAAAGTGCTTAAAGTTCAAAGCTGCAATAATCAGTTTTCATCCACGAGGTTTAAGAGGCTGAGTGATGTTTGATCACCCTGTAACGTAGCAACACAGCCGCGTACATTCACGTGCAGCTGAGGGAGGATGACGCTGTATAAATTTCTTTGCAAATACATTTTGTCCACTTGGTTTAATTAGTCCTTATCAGCCTTCCTTGAGGTTTACTTTGGTCTCCAGTAGCTCCTGAGAAAATTATGTGGCTCTCTGACTTCACAATTGCATGAGTATTCAAGTCAGGTAAAAAAAAAAAGACCAATCAGAGCTGCTTTTATAATATCTGTTGGTGACAGCTGCAACAAGGTGGTATTTCTGAGTGTAAAACCAAAACAATGAGCTAAAAGAGCCTTAAAAACTGAGCAGAGCTTCAGAACTGATAATAAACTGACCGCAGTTCATTACAACAGTTTACAACAGAGTTTCAGTGTTATTCTAAAATCCTGATTATTGCTGCTTTAAGTTTATGGAGAAATGAGTAAAAGCTGAAATAGCTGTCCTTGTCTGTGGACATGTCAGCCTGTTTCTTGCAGTTATTTTAAGGATTTTTCCTTGTTGAAACAGTTACTTGTCACGCGAGGACCTGTCACACAATGCTGAGATCACACAGACATACAAAATATATAAATATATACAAATCATATATGTCTCATTTGAAAAGCTCCAGTGTTTTGCTACAATGATGCACTTGCACTGTCTTGATTCCGATTCAGATCTCATTAAATCTCATTTCCCCCCAAAAAACACACTTCAAGTCCTTCAACAGCATCTTGGGTAATCACAGAAGCGCATTCCAACCAATTAAATCTTTTTTACATTCGGAAATGTCAGTCACAGATGAGGCACAAGACAACAAGGGATTTCTTGGTGTTTTGTAGCAATTAAAACAACTCTTTCTTTCTGCGAGTTGTAATGATAAAAAGCATCAAGTGCTACCTGACAGGGACTTGAGAACCAGTACCAAAGGTACACTTAAAGGCTTTCACTGCTCGTCCTCGGGATGTAAATTAGCGTGCTTGGAAAAGTGCAAATAGCTCTGCTGAACACAGCAGCTGGAGTTCTGAAATATCTGCCACACCTTCCTGCAAGGAGATGTTGACTGAAACACAAGCAGAGTTCTTCTTGGTGTTTTGGTGAGCCTGGCAGGAGCACAGGAGAAAGGCATGTGTAGGTTTTGTGTTGGACAGAGAAGGCCACATTTACTGTCTGTGAGAGCTCACTCTGCATTCACATTGGGAGACCATCAGAGAACTCCACCTCGGTAGACAAAGCAGACAAAAATCTGATGTCAAAAAAGATTCCTGACCAGTCTCCTTCCCTTGGCCTTGATTCGAGGAAAAGTGGCGCTCGTCTCTGTGCTGATCGGATGCGAGCCAAACGGGGAGTTCCCGTCTTTCCTTCTTAGCAGGAAATCAACACTAGATGACGTCATGGCGTAAAAGACATTTCCTGTAGCAGGGATGACCAGTTCTGTTTTAAGAGAAGAGAAAGGAATAAATACATGACATGTGAAGGCTGCTGCGCTCTAATGAGATTCATTTGCAGTGTTTAATGGATTTGACTTGTAGAACTTGTAGTAAATTGTATTTTCTCTTAGTTTTCAGTCTTTTTTTAACTGCAAACCGCTCAAGAGAGATTTTACCTCAGCTGAGATCAATCAGCTGCAAAATGTGCTATTCTAATAACAGATATCAAAAATAAAAATTTCAATCATGAAGTACATCCTGTCTCTGGCAACAGTCCAGAGACCACACAGAGGTTGCAGTGAAGCATCACAAGCACGATCAGAATCATGCTTATGGGGTGTTGCTTTTTATTTTTACATTTGAATGCCTTTGGCTGTAAATTTTGCAGGACTGCCCAGGCTGACTGTTATGATATCACCAGCCGTCTGAGGGAGAATATTCAGCAGACTTCCTTTGTCCTCTGTCCAGAAATGAAATTAAAATTAAATGGCTGCCATTTTGACACACTGAAGGACATCTCGTGGTCATTGCAGAGGCACAAGTGAAAAGGGAGAGAAGGGGGGGGGGGGGAATCTCAATAAAGCAGCAACGCTGAATGTGGTCCAGTAAGAAAATGATCCTCAAGGATCCAAATTTAATTGAGGTTACAGGTTGTACAGAAAGTATTACACATGTGTAATATAGATTAAAGATTAAAATATAGATTTTGATGTCTGTCTAGCTGTTCTGAGATCATCAAAGCAGCTGATTGTAACTGTCCTAGTTAATAGACAAAGGAGGAAGCTCAGCTTTGCATTGGCAGTTCAAACATTCAGGTTTATATTCTCTTAAAGTTCCTACATTATTAATTGGATTTTCATAATGATTTTAAATAATTATTTGATTGCACATATTTCTCATACTGTCTGTCCCAATATGTGTAAAAAGCACTTGCTTTAAAAAGATCTGCATAATCAAAATGCCCAAGCTGGGTTAGTCAAGAGAAAAAAATTCAAAATGAAGTCTTTGTCTCCTCTGAAAAGAGAAACCACTTTGACAAAACTGGTCATATTAGTAATTCCAGTAGATGACTTTTTTAAACATTGTGTCTGTCGAATCGATTAGTTTTTTTTACCTTTTCCTTCAGGCAGAAGCTGTATCAGCTCATATCTGGATGCCTGTTTGGGGTCTTGATTGTGCTTTTCTAAGGCAGAGCTGATCACAGTGGGAGTCTTGTCATTGCTCGTAACCTGAGGCGACAAAGGAGAATAACAGTGAAAACAGGACAGCCTGATTTGCACTAATAATAACCTGGGTCCGTTGTATCCTGAGGATCTGACTCTGATTACTATGATTATGGGGTCCTTGCAGATAGGAGGAGAAGCTGTAAGTGCAAATTGTCACTGATAATTAATGACAAAGGCTTCTGTGCTGATTCTGCTGATTTTAATTAGAGCCAAATGGTTTGGATTCGTACCAGTATACTCCGATACAGGTTTCCATCCTCCAGGTCCATCCGTATCCGGATGATCCGCATGTCTGCCCCTGACCCTTGGATGTTACCAGGGGGATTGTTGCCACAGGAGGCTGATCGACGGTGTGATTTTGTAGGAGTGGTTGGAGTCAGCGTGGCAGGGTTGGATTCATTGGTAGGAGGGGACGTGTCAACATCCAGACAGGACACAGATGGAGATCTCATATGCTGCAGTAGAACAGTAATCATGAAAATGATAATGACTGAGTGGAATCGGAAACTAATCTGTATATTTAAACATGCAAAACAGTCCAGCCTGCCTACTGTGAAATGACATAGTATAAACAGAAACCTGACTGATGACTGTTGTTGAGTGACTTACCTTTGTGAGCTTTGAAAGCAGGTTATTGACAGGTGAGTGAAAGTCAAAGAAGCTGTCACTGTCACCAGCCAGGCTGGTTCGGGAGGTGCTTAGACTGGAAATGCATGAAAACACACAACACAACAATCTGAGAAACTTGTCAGGGAAACTGGTTTATTTGTTACAAATTTGCAATAAAGTTTTTACACTAAAGTTAAACTTTAGTTAAACAGTTAAAATCTAAATTTTAAGCAGCACAGGCTTAAAGGCTCAAATTTGTTTCTATGAAAATTATTAAAAAACATAAACCTATGAAGAAACAACCACCGTGACCTTAGGTCCAAAGAGATATTAGCTTAAGTTGAAATAGGTCTGTACTTTTATTTAGTACCAGCTTATACCACAAGATGGTGGAGTGAGTTCATGCAACATTTATTTAACCAGATTAGTCATTAAATTATTACTTAGAATGATGGTCTGATAAAACATAAATCTTCTTGAGGAAATGCAGGCAGGACTAAAAAGAAATATCAAAAAATTTAACATGAGCACTTTTTTTATTGGCTAAAATCCTGCCCTCCAGTGGTAAAAGTGGATAATTACAAAAAGTATCCTAAAACCTAAAAAATATCTGTAACCAATCCAGGCCTCTGGTTTGTTGCCCATGTTTTCTGTTTAATATAAAGTTTCACAGGTAGTGAGAAATATTTTTTTAAAGCTTCTTTACTGCAGTGGTCACCAAGTTGAGAAGCCAAAATCTGCTTCCCATTAAAATCCTATATCCTAAACTGTATATGTGGTATTGCATATATATACTTATATTTAGTGTTATGTGTATGTTTATGAATGAGTCAGTGAACTCTGCTTAGCTTACTCTGGACACTGTGTGATAACGACAGCTGGGGCATGACCGCGAGGGCTCGGGTCGCCAGGTGCTTCGATTTCATTGGACAGCCTATAACTGAAAATTTAAGGATAACTTTATCATTCTTCATCCATCAACACGTGCTATAGCAGCTGTCTTTAAAATAATGAATTCATTGAAGGCAGCTTTTGGTTGTCTCGACTGTAACCAAATGGATACACACCTTTCCTCTTCCCTCAGAGTAGGCACGCTGTTATACCACTGCATGAAGGCCTCGTCAGCAGTGAAAACACAGTTTTTGCAGGAAGATTGCAGGAGCCGGATTTGAGCTAAAACCTCAAATTCCTGTTAACAAAGAGCCATATCACCACAAAGTTTCACAACAAAAAACCCCACCCGTGTTAGCTGTTCTCTTATTACTGTGCCAGTTTTTTTCATCTGTATCAGAAGCACCTCTCAGCACCCTACACTTAATCATTTCCTCCCTCAGATATTATGTTACTGCTTCCTCTTACACACTCTTTTCTTACTTACACTAGCAGCTTATGTTAATGCTGCAAAAAGTGGAGCTTACTCTGTTCAAAACTGCTTAGTATCAGGGCATCAGCTTAACGCAACCAAATGCAGAATGTCTCTTATCATAAGCCTTAAAACAGATCACGTATTCAACTTTGAACCTTTTATCTCTCAAACTGATGTGTATTGCAGCACTTACTCTTCTCCTTTTGTCAAAGTTGATGTAGCCATTCTGCAAAGGAGTGACAGAATCTGTTATGTCAGCTCAAGAATTGTAAAATAAAAAGTTCAGGTGATGTGACAGAGATGAAATCAACTTACATCCAGCCTGTCTTTGACTGCCGTGTCCAGCATGGTGAGGTCTGTGAGGAAGATACCCAGGTAGGGCACGGTGCCCTGCGCATTGGACTGTGTGAGAAATAAAAGAAAGTGTTTCATCAGTTTCCTTAGAGGTTTCTACTCACAATGTAAAGAGCCCACACAGCGAGGGATTTCAGAGCTGCCGCCTGCAGCTATTTTTCAAACGGTGGCTTGGGATTTAGCTCATCATACACATACACAAAGACAACAGCTCGCTGTTCCACTTTGCTGCTGCATGCTGGTCGATCGCCCTCACAACCCTCTATTAAACCACTGAAACACCCCCCGCTCAACAGTGTTAGTGTCTGAATGCAGAGTTTAACTTGTGTTAACCAATATGTTAAGCTATCAGGAAAGTACTTTTAACTCCCCCCAAAAAACGTTGCCTACTCGCACATTAGTGACATGCTAAAACCACGCTCTGCAGTACATACGCTGCGCATGCAATAAGACAGCGCTCGTGTCATGGCGATTCTTCTGTAAGCCCTCAAACTCCATCTAAAACGGTGTCTCTGTCCCGTAACTTTTATAATGCTCATGACACGGTTGCAGGGTCTTACATCATTTCACATTTTTCCAAGGTCTACCATAAAGGACGGTGGGGGTGTACAACCCCTCAGGCTAAAATGTTTGGTATGTACCCCAGATGTGCGCTGTAAAGTTAGTGAAAATTGTTGTCTTTTATGTGCATGCAGATCTGAGGTTTTGCTTCTGCAGAAGACCATAAGGTCATTTTAAAGAACTCCTCTGCTGCTGCAGCTATGTGGAAAGTCTTGATGATGTAATCCCAAATTTATTTGACACTCCACTGAGGGTTATTTAAGTCAAACTGTGGACGAAAGCTAAGAGCGGCACACTTGAGGCATTTAAGTAGAGTAGTAGTACAATCTGAGTTAACTGGTGACCTGTCCCCCAACAACAATCTCTTTTTAAATGTTGTTAAGGGAGTTCATTATCACACAAACAACCCAACCTGTTTTTAACCAAGTATTCTTTCACTGTCAGATGTTTAATCTCCACAACAAGTTTTGACAGTATTTCTAGTTACCTTGTTAAGGTATCTGTTGTTGAGCCTGTTGTCCAGGTTGGCAAACTTTGATGTGCCCTCCTGCAAGAGAAAAAAACCAGAGGGAAATCCCGAGTTTCAACCTGGATTAGTAGAATGGATTAGTCAATTCTCCTCCTCTACTTTCAGAACAACAAAAATGCTTACAGTGACAACTGTATTGTACTGTATTGCATTTGGTCAACAATAAAAGTACGTGTTACACCCAAAAAGATGGAAATGCCAGCAGAGGACACTGGTGTCTGCCATTAGAGGGACACCAAAGTAGCACTTATTTGTACTTACAGTTGCTTAAAACTGAACACAAAATAAAAACTCTTGATTTTGAGAGCTGACATAATTTGTATTTGTGAGTTTGTCAGAGACTTTTTTGCTGACAAAAGGCTGAAAATGCAAAACAGTGAACTTGAAGATGTTAAAACTCCCTGAGGTCAGGCCTTAGACATGCCATACATTGTTAAAATAGATGTTATCTAACTTGGTTTATAATGTACAACAAATTGTATATTATTAACATTATTAGATGTTAATTGTATAAAAAATATGGACTTTGGAAGAAAGTTATTACTCTGAGACAGTACAACAAATCTAATGGTGGGTTATTTAAATAAAAAAAGGTAAATTTACAAAAAAAGGAGATTTTATCTGATATTAATTTAATAAATGTTCATTTTTTGTAAAGGAATTCTAATGAACCCCATTCCATCACAAATGCTTCTGGCTGCTGTGTAATATATGCCTGCGTTAGCCAACCTAATTACATTATAATTTCCAATCTGATGCAATAAAGAAATCCCTGAATCAACACACAATCAGACGCATCTGGAGTTTCAAGGGATGATGCTGCAGCCTGGGCCTTGTTGGAAAAAAAAAACATACTGGTGTTGATGAGCTGATCAGGTTTTAGTGTCAGGTAATGCCTGTCTTTTTCACTGCCAGCCTCTATGGTGAGACAAAGTTGATCCAACCTTTTAAAATGAAGCAATGCGGTTGGTCTTAATTAAAATATGCAGGTTTAATTGTGGAATTTCTAAAGATTTTTTTTCTGGAATAATTCCTCTACCATGGTAGAATGTTTTGTAATGTACTTTTTCCATTTCCACCAACATTTATAGGTATATCCAATGTTTATCTGTGAAAATGTCTCACATTTTATCTTTACTTGCAATGCTTGCAAGTAAAGACTTTTATTTACCACTAAATTAGATACTGTAAAACCTAATTCTGTCATGATTAATTTTCAGGTAACCTAAGCACACATTAAAATCCTTTTCACAACATTAATAAGAAAGTTAACAGCGTTCAGTCAAGAGATCTGTCATGAAAACTTAGCATCAGGGAAGAGAAACAGTCAAAACTTGCCATAAACATCATAATAAAGCGGTATTACTGTCAAATGTTTCTGTGACAGTTTTGTGAATAATTTATTTCTCCTAACGTTCAGTTTAGTCTTTTATTAGACTGAATCATTCATCTTACACCCTGCCTGCTGGTTGTAGTCATTTTTAGACAAGCTGTGAGATGAAGAGGAGCAAGTTACTGTGAGGGAGGAAAAAAAATCAAAGGGCAACAGAAGGCAGTGGTGTTTTTCTGACATCAAAGCTCAGAGTGAAGCTTTAGAAATGAAAGAAAATGTTTGGATGAATTCCTTTGGGGGTATCATGGGTAAAATCAGAGCTAATGCAAAGCCACTGATGCTCGCGCTGCACCATTATAGCAAATCAAAACATTGCTAATTCTGCCAATTTCCCAAACTCGCTGACACGGTGCAAACTAAATATAATGCATCTTCAAATGGGTGTTTCACAGTGAAAACGCTGACAGAATAAGGGCACTTGTACTAATGAAGATTACACTGTTTTCTGGCCTGTATAGCAGTTATCTTTCTCAGTGGATGGTAAGGCTCTGGTTTAGTCTGTGCAAATATGAATTTAATAAATGTGATGACAGATGACAGGCACATTAATAAATGTCTCATACCACCAGCATGTGAAATAGCAAAGTGACCAGATGGTTTTACAGAGCTGCTGTTTGAGCATTAACAGACATCGGTGCAGTCAGTGCATGCTGTGTTTAGCAAAGACTGTATATAAAGGATGGACTGAAAACAAAGCCAACGGAGGGCAACTCCTCTCTTTGCAAAAAGAAACGATCATTTATCATATCTCAATATAACAAGAAACTACTGTGTGAGCGTACATGGTCCTTGGATGGCCTTGAAAGCTTGGACACTTTGACAGGTGACCCAACACCCGTTAAAGTGTCCAGATACATCCTGCAGCCAGCCTGTGTCTGCTAGGTCTCTCAACTAGAGTCACTGAGCTACACCTCCCTGCTGTGTTTGCACTGATGGTGTCTTTTAGAGCTTTTAATGGATTATCAGAAACATCCTGTTTCATTCTTATGTTAGAAAAAAAGGAACATTAGATACTGGGAGAGTACTACCCAAATGAATTAGCTCATACGTAATATAGCAGATTTAAAAAATGTGATGATATCGAGTAAGTCTCCAAACAGGCTCTGTTATATAAGCCTAATGCATCATGACTTCATGCACCTACAGCATACTTTCAAAATCAATGTTTTTGGAGTGATAAAGGAATAGGGAAGTTGTCCTTGGAAGTTGTTTTTTTTAGCAAGACAGTACAAAGATAAGACATAAAAGCCTCTAACGGTAGCCAAGAGCAGCACAGGTCTGAGTAAAAATAGCCCTGAAACGAGTCCAAATCGTTACAAAAGAGCTGCTGAAACCTGACTCTAAACCAAGACCGCTCCAACACAATAACCCCGTCACTGAGAGCTCAAAGCGGCAGCTTTCCAACATAAGATGCTGCTTCCAGCTAGTTTCATCATTAATCAACACGTACAGTCAAAAGACAAGATGTCTAGAACACACGCCATCCGTGTTTGATGATTTCACTTTTAACTTGCTGGTTTCGTGATGTGTCGTGACCCAAGTAGAAAGCAGCCTCAGTGTGCCATAAATAAAATATCAAATTTCTCACTGAACCTGCTTTCTTCGCACAGTATAATGTAACTGATGTCATCATTCGGCATTTGATCCTGTTTTTACCTCAGCCAACTTTGAAGACATACAGTCCACTATCATTACACCCTTAATCCCTGCCACTTACCTCCTTCAGGAGTTCTCTGGTCTGTGAATAGTTGTCCTTGTCTGAGAAGATTTCTGACAGTTCCTCATATTTCCTCAACGCCTCCCTGTAAAGTAACCAGATCGGTAAGATAAAGACTGATTTGTAGTCTTATATTATTCAGTCTACTAAAATATAATGAAGATCATTTGTGCAAGCTTGAGCTTGAATGACATTAGCCAGGCACAGATTTACTGTTATTGTATTGTATGATATCCCATATGAGATAATATGAAAGGGTTTTTTTTAAGACAATATCACAGAAAGAGACACCTGAGGTAATTTAGAAATGGAGTTACATCTAGTTTGAACAGCAGGCAGTTACATCCCAGAAAACTAAGAACAACTGATGCTATAAAATAATATTAAAACAGCGATAGTGCAGTGTGTGCAATATGAAGTTTTAGTTTAATAAAACTTTTTTAAATTATAAATAAAAAAGCAGAAATAAACATTTCTATAAACTAATATAGCTTCTAAAAACACTGTGTTTCTCTGACTATATATCTGGATCATTAGGGGGTCCATTGTCCCTCTCGGGGGGACACTCCCAAAGGGCTTAAATCTGGGACTCGGATGAGAGGTGCAACTTAAAGAAGTCCAGACGCTTTCCTTTCCAAGCTCCTCAGCCTTCTCTAAATATAGTTGTTTTTGTAGTATGTAAATAAATTATATAAAGTTATATATTTTGTAGTCTTTGCCTGTTTTTTCAATGAATAAGAATTCTTACAAAAAATGCTCTAAAGCAAAGAGCGTTAATTATTTAGCAAAGTAACACATCAGCCGTCCGTTTCATTCCAACTCCTAAACCAGTTTCCCGCCTGCACTGCAGACCTGAACGTTTCTCAGCAGTACCCGCACGTCTGACTCAGCTGACTCAGACATTCAACAGTTTAACCCGCCTGGTCCCTGTGAGCATGTGGGAGTCTTTGTCTCCTTCAGCTCGGCATTATTCCTATCCAAAGCCAAACCGATTTTCAAGAGGTGCATGTCTAATTATCGAGAATGTGAAACACCTTTGTTTCTCTCGGGTTCAAGAAACTGCAGCCTGACACCTGAGACAACACTGGTGCCATTCCTCGATTACCATAAAGAGCCTTGTTTACCCATACTAATTCAGTATTGTCTACTGCACTGTACATCAGAAAGTACTTAAAACTGGTAATACTGTTTTAAGTATTACAATCCAGATGTATGTCCGACTTTAAGATTTAGTGCACAAAACAGACAAAAATAGTTTGAATGTATACTTATCCAATTATTTTTTATTCTCTATTATTAATGAAAAAGATAATAAAAATGAAAGAATGCACAATATTCCTTTCTTATTTTGCACTTCAGACCCCTAATATAAGATGTATAAGCATGATTTATATATTCTGATATTTATAAATACATTTAATCAATCTTTATTTATAAAGCACTTTTCATACAAAACAAACTGTAGCACAAAGTGCTTTACATGGTTAAAAGCAGCCCACCCCACCCCACCCTCCCACTCATCCCCCGCACTCTCATTAACAAAAACGGTCATGGATACACACACCCCCCCCCCCCCCCCCCCCCCCCCCCCCCACACACACACACACACACACACACACACATACACACACACACACACTTAAAGAGTAAAATTGGGCTGGGTACGCATTAGCCAAGTGAGGAAACACTATCACAGGGAGCCGTCTGCACCGGGAGCCGGTCACAGACCGCAGCCTCCAGGCTGGGCACACAGCAGGAGGGCGGCAAAGAAGCCCCCCAGCCAGGCTGAGAGGATCCACAGAGCCCCAGCAGCCACGGTCGATCACAGCCCTGGTGCAGAGTTATAGTTATAGTTATAAGCTAAATTAAAAAGGTGGGTCTTGAGCCTGTTTTTAAAAACATGTACGTTCTCTGCGGCCCTGAGCTCCTCCGGCAGGCTGTTCCACAGTCGAGGACCATACCACTGAAAAGCTGCCTCTCCGTGAGTATGTGTCCTGACTTTAGGGACAATCAAAAGGCCAGTACCAGAGGACCTCAGGGTCCGTGAGGGTTCATATGGTAAAAGCAGATCTGAAAGATAAGAAGGCCCAAGACCATTAAGACATTTAAAAACCAATAAAAGAACTTTAAAATCGATCCTGAAACACACAGGGAGCCAATGCAGCGATTGTAAAACCGGTGTAATGTGGGCCCGCCCTCTGGTCTTCGTCAGCACACGAGCTGCAGAGTTTTGCAAAAGTTGTAAAGGTGAAATATTCTTTTTGGGGAGACCAGAGAGCAGGGCATTACAATAATCAATGCGACTGGTAATAAAAGCATGCATCAGCATCTCCGTGTTGGCCCGAGAGAGAATAGGGCGGACTCTGGCTATATTTTTTAGATGATAAAATCCAATTTTGGTTACATGTTTAATATGTGGGATAAAACCAAGCTCAGAGTCAAGAATAACACCCAGGTTTTTCACTTGTAGTGAAGGGCATAGTGAAAATGCCTGTAATTTAGACAGGAGTTTCTCTCTCTGAGCCTCAGGACTGAAGATTAAAACTTCAGTTTTGTCCTGGTTAAGCTGTAAAAAGTTTTCTGCCATCCAAGATTTTATATCTAGAATACAGTTAAAAAAGGCATCCATTGGTCTGGTGTCATCAGGAGACACGGAGATGTACAGCTGAGTGTCATCAGCGTAACTGTGGAAGTTCACTCCATGCCTCCTGATGACGCCGCCAAGAGGGAGCATATA
This sequence comes from Pelmatolapia mariae, assembly GCF_036321145.2. NCBI lineage: Eukaryota > Metazoa > Chordata > Actinopteri > Cichliformes > Cichlidae > Pelmatolapia > Pelmatolapia mariae. Next base: position 70,646,451 of record NC_086236.1, read on the forward strand.
CAAATTAAAAAGTACAGGGCCTAAAACCGACCCTTGAGGCACACCACATGTCATTTTATGGATCTTAGAGGAGCATGTATCCATACACACCATAAAAGTTCTGTCTGAGAGATAGGAAGTGAACCAGTTGTGTACAGTACCAGAGAGGCCCACCATGTGTTTCAGTCTGTTTAAAAGTATAGCGTGGTCTACTGTATCAAAGGCTGCACTTAGATCCAGTAGCACCAGGACTGTGAGCTTTTGGGAGTCCCAGTTACATCTAAGATCATTTAAAACCTTTAGGAGAGCGGTCTCTGTGCTGTGGTTCACCTGAAATCCAGACTGAAATATTTCTAGGATCTGTTTATCATTCAGAAAATCATTAATCTGAATAAAAACAAGTTTTTCTAAAATTTTACTTAAAAATGGTAAGTTGGATACAGGTCTGTAGTTATTAAAATTATTGCAATCCAAATTGCTCTTCTTCAGAAGGGGCCTCACCACCGCCGTTTTAAAGTCAGCAGGGAAGACACCCAACTGAAGAGAGCAATTCATCATGTATAAAAGCTCAGCTTCAAAAAATCCATAAAGTGTTTTAAAAAGTGGAGAGGGGATTGGATCTAAAAGACATGTGGTGGGTCTCACTGTGGAGAAAACTTTCTTAAGGTTCTCAGCATTAACCAGGACAAAGCTGTCCAGTGTCTCCTCAGGTACAATCGAGCCCTCAGATGTGTTTAAAATCATAACACGAGAAGATAAAATATCACATCTGATGGAGCTGATTTTTCCCCTGAAGTGGAGAAAAAAGGAGAGGTGGTTCAGCATCTGACAGGGATGCCTTCTGGTGTTTTGAGTAAGTTCAGCTGGGAGGAGACCTCAGGGTAGACCCAGGACATGAAGGAGAGATTACATTCTTGGGAATGCCTCCCAGTGTCCACCCAGAGGAGATGGAAGAAGAGGTTGGAGAGAGGGAGGTCTGAGTATCTCAACTTAGACTACAGCCCCCCATAACCCAGACCCAGACAGAAAATGGATGGATGGTTGGATGGATGGATATACTTAAATAAACTAATATTTGAGACCAGCTGTTCATGCTGCTGCTCCAATACTTAACATGAACCTGTTTAGAATGATCACCATGCCCTTTAAATGCCCTTGTTTCAAGCTGTAATCCTGCACTTTTCCTCTCTTAGATTGTTTTCCACATATTTGATTATAAAGCCTCTGCACTAAAACAGAGAGTACTGCAGCCTCAGACCTGTCGGTGTCCTGCCACGTCTTCCTCAGCCGGTGGATGGGGTTACTCTTGAGGGCAGACACAATAGCGTACAGCGAGGAGAAGTTCTTCCTGGCTCGACACGCCTGTTGAAAGAACGTACAAAGACAAATACCACTGTTTGCAGCTCATGGTATAGTGTAACTGAGAACACCTGTGGATGTGGGTCTGCCGAGTATTGAGTTACGCTGTCACCTTGATGTGCTGAATAATGGATGCTGCTAAAGGGGTTTGTCTCATAGCAAACGTGGGGCGAGACCGGAACGCCAGGTTTCCAGCAAACCAGAGGAAAAAAGGGAGAATTAAAGCTGGAGGCCATAGCAGACAGGGACACGATATGTTTTGTGCTGGTGTGTGTTTGAGCAGAGCTTGTCATTGCTGCAGGCAATTTAATATTTTAAAGAAGCTGAGTGATCTGCACGGTAACTCTAACACTGCTACAGATTTCACTTAATCCACATTTTCTCTTTCACAGTAAGCAGATGCAAACGTTTCCCATTGCCCAGAATTCGTACATCACATTGTTTGACTCCGCGCTGGTGTTACTGGAAGAGCTCATTTCCTACCCTATTTGCTCCTCGTGTACAGAAACATACACCAGGAGCACTTAACACTTACATGCAGTCAAAAAAATGCTGGTTTTGAAAAATATCTCATTTGATCTTGAGGTAAACATATATTTTTGTTTGGAGTTGCTGGAATATGGAAAACGGAAAACAGAAAAGAACATTTCTTTGGCTGTGTAATGATTTTGCACCGTTTCTCAAATATCCTCTTCATATCAGTGAAACACAGCTTAAAAAACACCCAAAAAACAACTTATGGGTTCGATTTTCTGGGTTTGCTTTCTAATTCATTTATCTGTGAGGGGAATTTACCCTGAAAAACAATATTAACTCTGCATTGCATTCTCAAAAAAATGCACCAGAGTATTTTTGGTTATTTGTTCCTCGTTGCTGGAGAGAAGACTGTGACATAATGTGGGGTGCTCACAGCTATGGATTAATATAAAAGTATAACCAGAATTCTAGCAACTGTGACTTTGCCATGATTTGTGCAGAGTCAGAGCTGAGCATACGATTACAGTTAGAGGATTACTGGGGGATTTAAAGCAGGCTTGAGGTTTTTGGATGCCTTGAAACTCCAAGTGGAATACAGTTAATAATTTAATTTCACAGAGACCTCAATTTCTTATTGAGACTTATTGAGATTGATACAAAATATGTGTTTGTTGCATTGAATTTTATATATTGTGACTTCATTCTACTGACCTCTGCCACGCTGATCCATTTCTCCAGCAGTCGGGCTCTCTGCTGGCTCCGCAGTTTTGTCGGCCAGAGGCAGGATGCTAAAACAGCATTGGCCAACTTGTTGAACTGACGCACAGTGGCACGGACTGACCAACAAACTCCTTCCCTCCCCTTCTTGTCCCTCTGAGACCACAACGATCCGAGGCAGTGGTATGGGACCAGACGGACAAAAAGCTCCTGAAAGAGGTGAGAATTACAACTATAACTAAGATCTGTAAAAACTGCTTACAAATCATTGATTAAACAACATAAACTGAACTCAGAGGTCATCCTATTTAAATTTCCTTATGAAAACATTTGAGATTCTGAGAGTGGGACACTTCTCTTTCTCTTACTTCTGCGTATTTTAATCAAAGTGCTGTTTCGACAACAGTAACAAAGTGAAAAAGTATCAATACAAAAAACAGGATTAAGACAATAAAAAGCAGATTGAACTCAAACTGAAAGCACACATGGTTAGTAAATGTTTGAAACGATCACATAAGTTTCCAGGGACTTAAGGAGTGCAGTGTTTTACATTTTGTCACCACAGGTCATTACTTAGAAAGTGTTCTGTCTTCAGGGTAAACTCACAGTCTCTATCATGGTGAGCTGCTCGGCAATCAGCGCTCCAGAGAATCCAAGGATGCTGGTAGGTTCAAACTTGGAGGCATCAGGAGGAGGGCTGGTGAAACTGGTTTGAGCTGCAAATAGTGGCACTGATCAAGTAAATGTGCATCAGATTGTTCAGAGCTGTGGTGACTATGGGAGAAATAAGCAGCTGAAATGGGGGTTGTGTAGCAAATTAGCACAAAACTGAAAGGAGTAATTGTTACTGTTTGTTTTAATTACTTTCTGAATCTTAGCTTTGGAATAGGTATGTCAGCATTGCTTCTGATTTAATAGTTGTTGAGATCTTTCACTGACAAACCAGATGGACAAAGCAGTAACTAAAACCTTTAGTTTTCATAATAATGTTCAGGATATCTGGGAAAAATGATGTTATGTTCAGAGAAAATAATTTTAGGTGAAAATAGTCACAACAAATCCAGATTGTATATATTTCCTTTCTTGCAGTCTTCATTTGATTTAAAGTGAGAAGAAATATATATTTCTGATGACCTCACTGAACAAGGCCATAACACTGTCATTTAAATCCCAGTTAAAATACAGACCTTTATGGGCATCTGGGAGCAGGGCTTTCTCGCTGAGCTCCTCGGCTATCCTGAGGAAGCGAGCGCGGAGATCAGCAGCAGATGAGGAGTCATGAGGGAGGAGGGGAGCCAAGCGTAGCAAGCGAGAGGGGTCCCCCAAACTCTTAAAGTCTTCAGGATACTCTGACAGCCACGTGCTGAACACTGTACACACTGCTCTGTAGGGATAGAGACATGGAGATAAGGATGGGAGGAATTAAAGAAAAGAAAGGGGAACGACTCGAGAGGCTGGTGCAAGAACATAAAAGAAATAACACATTTTCTGCCTTGCAACTGAAAAGACTAATCCTCGGATTTATTCTAGTGTTTGCTAAGACTGCATGTGATATGTGACCTGTCTGCTTGTGCTGGATGACGGAATGAGATAAACAACCCATCGAGATTGGAATCGATTGGATATATTGATATTTTTCAACACATCTAAGAAGTTTCCAATAAATTGAACTCTTCAGGCGTTTAGACAAGAATAGCAGATTAGACATGAGCCTAGTGGACCCAAAGGGTCAAGATTTTAGTGTGAAGGACAAGTCTGCTTGCAAGAAGTGGTACAAAAGTAAGTCTGCCAGTGGCACCGAGCACCTCTGCAAAGAAAGACGCCCCAGTTATCATGAAACTGGCTGGAATTCACCAAGCAGACACTTACGAGACAGTCTTCAATGAACAAGCTTGACTGGAGCATACCTTATACAAGCTTTTTGGAAAATTCAAAACACTTTTGGATTTCAGTTCATTAGTGTATCCTTGTAAAACGGACATTTAGCAACAATTCTCAGATTTTACAGCTTGTTTTCCTTTACTTACTCTCTGCAGAAAGAGATTTATACCCCAGAAATAGCTTTTAACTACTCTTTGTTTTGTGCTCACGCTGATTTTAATAGCAGCAGCTGTTGAAATGATGTGTAACATGAAAGTTTCTGTTTCAGTTTTTTAAAACACCCTACCTGGTAAAAATAATATTCCCCTTAAAAAAAAGAATGAAAGAAAGAAACAAAACCGTTTGCAGCAGTTGTTGTTATGGCATGCAGATACTAAAGTAACTCAAGCACTCGAAAAGATTTTGGTTAGCTATTCAAAAACTCACTTGTTAAAAGATTGTCTTATCTGACTTCTCTCGCTGTCCCCGGGTGGGTTCTCCAGCCTGTGAACAAAAAAAGAAAAAATCATAAAGCAGAAAAAGAAAACCAGCTTGAAAGTATCATTCAGCTTCAGATAGGTGCATCTGCTGTATCATAAATAGCACTTCAGTTTTCCGGTGGTTTAATATATGACTTATTTTTCCAAAGATATTTTTTCGCAAAGGCTTTGGTGTTTACATTCCTGCTGATTCTCTCACTCTCTTTCCTGTTGCGTCTTTGGAAAATTTTAGGTGTATCATATATAAACTTCCTTTATTTGGTGGAAGGAAATTCCACAAGCAGTTTTCTTTTTTTGCTGAGTAATGTTTCTAAGAAGAAGAACTAAGCTGCAGTTATTTTAAATCAGCACACAGGTGCTTCCTGCTATGTGAAATGTCTTTAACTTTAAAAGTATTTTAGAAATCCCTGTTTAAAAACGGCTTGAAGACGAATTGCAAAGCCACAATAACACCTGTGTATCTTGAGAAAACTAGGTGTATAGTTTTGGATCATAAGCAATGAACTGAACTTTATTCTTTAGCTTCTTATTTAGCAGTGGCTAATAGGCAATGAGGCTCACAGGCTGTGTTGATCTTGAAAAATCTTAACAACTAATCAATGGATTTCCATGACAAGACCTTCCAATACCCACAGGATGAATCTGAATGACTGCTAGTTTCCTGGCTTTGTTTTTAGTGTCATCTGTGTCAAAACTTTCATTTTCCAGTAACAATCTCTACAGGATGGATTGGTTTCTGTTTCTATTAGTATCCATGTATCCTGTCAACCAATCATATTTGTGTTGGCTTCTGCTCTATGCAAGGGAAAAGTCAATGTGGAGAATCTGAAAAGCTATGATGACTGAGCTTTTATTTAGCTTTAAAAAGTTGTCAACAGTTAGTTAGCAGAAAACAAGCATCAGACCAACAGGAAGATATCTGTTACCTGGATATCCACCAGATAACAGATCTGGATAACAGCTCCATATTTATCTCTGGAGGGACTGTAATCAGTTTGGTAACACATGACTTTTCATCTGACACAATCTTCAGGTCAAAGTTAAACTCCAATATGTTTGTGTTTAGTAAGGGTTTAAAATTCTCTAAAACTAGGATACAGGTCATACTTGATTCATATATGCGTGTTAAAAGAAGAAACCTCCAGCAGAGATACATATATGTTGTTATTAACAATAAGTATACAAAAAAATCTATACCATGCAAATATACAACATGCAATTAAAAACATGTAATAGAACATGATGTTTTAACATATTTCCTCAATTTTTCAGTGTGATAAGGATCAAAGCGTACTATGCCTCTATGTTGTCTAATGTAAAAAAAAGTTGAATTTAATTTGTTTCTACAGTTTAACAAGTATGCCGTCGCTCTAAAACTCAGTGGAAGTGAGCTCCCACTGGCCAGGATCAGTCTGAAATGTTGCTGCTGGGGTCAGCGGAGGAGCTGGCCCTAGGGAGGGGCCACTTGCCCCTCCCTTTCTTCCCGCCCCATCTCCAGCTGCCTCCCTCTTCCCGCTCCACCACAATCACCCACACATGCAGGGCCTTGGGGTAGGGGTGTGTCACCAGGGTGCAGAGGAGGCATCCCCCCCCTCTGTCCCCTTCTGGCTGCCTCTGCCTCAATTTTATCTCACAACTTAGACATTCACATTACTCACACTCTCATAACACATACATATAGGATCTTGGGGGTGGGCTCACAACACGGACTCCAAATTACCATCAGGGTGTACACCTCACCCCTGGCGTCGTTGCCCACCTCTCAATTTTAAATACACGTAGACATTGAGGGCTATCAGGAGGGGCTATGCGCTTACCTGCTGCTCTCTGGCAGGTAGCTCCATGCCCTCCTGGGTTTTAATTGCACCTTAGAACACACATACATCAACACTACATATGAGCGGGTAGAGGGAGGTTTGGAGTCTTCTCACACCCCCGGTCTCTGCGGCCTGCTGGAGCGGGGGGGCTAGGAGGAGGAGTTGGCCGTCCGACTGGGGTCTGGGGTGTGGGGCCTCCCTGCTGCTGCGGAGTCGGGGCAGTCTGCTTCTCCCCACTGCAGGGAAAAGGGTAACACCACCTGGGTCTGGGTGCAGTTTCCCCCTCCAGGGGCAAGGGTACCTAGACCCGGTTCTTAGAGTACGCTTGGGGAGTGTGATTGTGTGTACAGCGTCTCTTTATGTCTGTCTCCACGTTGGTTGAGTGTGGAGTAATTGCCTATGAGAGCATGAGGGTGGGAATGGATGTTTGTATTTGAGTGTGCCTGTATGTCTGTGTCTATATGTCAGGTTGGGTATCAGACGCCACCTCTCTGGGGACATCTCAGGCCCTCCAAGGTTTGGAGGCCTATCTCCCCCCACCACTTCCCCTGCCGGTGGCAGACGCCCTCAGACATCGGTGCGTTGGTGGTTCTTTGTGTCCGGGGGTGGGCGTCCGGGTACACACCGGCTCACTCCTTGGTGGCTGCTTATCGGGGCCTGGAACCTGGGGCTCGCTCGGGCCACTTCGGGGGTGGGGTGCCCTCGGCCTCTCGGCCTGGGGCTCGGTCACTCAGGCACAGCTGGCTGCCGGCGGAGCTCACGGGCACGTCACTGCAACCCCCCCTGGCTTCTGCTCCGCGGCTGCTGAGTGATCCCTCATCTGGGACTCTCCTCAGCTCTTTCTGGGATAGTGGCGCGGCTGCCCCTCTGTTGGTCTTCCTTGGTCTCTTGTGTTCTGGGGGCCTCTGGATGTCTGGAGTTTTGATCTCCTCCATACCTGCTTCATGCCCTGGAGGATGGGACTGTGGCCCCCCACACCCTCTAGCAGATCATTACATTAAGGAACCTTTTAAATACAAGCGCGCTCATGCTCACAGGTGTACACACAGGTGATCACACACACAAACTACACCCTTTTTGGCTCCTACCTCAAAGCACACTGTGCGCTGTCGATCTTACGTGCTGCACAATAATGTTTAATATTAAGTATGTAGTGTTATATTCCCATATATCATTGTGATGTTGTTTATTCTATTACTCTCGTTTTCTTCTGCTTGTTTTCTTTTTTCTTTCTCAACAGGTGATCCAGGTGATTGATATATGTATTTTTTGTCTGCTTATTTTGTTGGTTTTTGTTTTTTGCCCTTTATCCCCGTCCCTCTTCTCCGCTGTTTTTTTTTTTGTTTGTTTTGTTTTTTCCCCCCTCTTTCTTTCTCCCTTTTCTTTTCCCCTGTCCCGAAAAAAAAAAATTAGAAAAAGAAAAAAAAAAAAAAAAAAAAAAATGAAATGTTGCTGCTTCAAAACCAGCCAACCAGAATACCGACAGCTGCTGTAGCCGCTGTGTTTCACGTGCATCAGGAGCTGCTATATGGTTTCTTTGATCTTACTGCCTTTTAAATTCTTTTTCATTTTAATGATCACAGCTAAAAGTCTCCTACCTATCACTGAGGATGTCCAGCACTCTCCCCGTGGTGGTGAAGGATCGATAGGTGGAGAGAAAGATGGTGATGAAGGAGGAGTCGCCCATACAAAATGAGTGGAGGAGGTGGAGCACCAACTTCTCTTCTGTGCCTGCTTTCACACACTGGGATTTGGAAACTGTGGACTGGAAGAAGATGGGAAAGAAATGAGATCAAAAGTGAGGAAAAAAGAAAGAAACAATGTTACTGCAACCCCCACAAACCTCTCATCTCAAATAGTTTAACCAGTCAGTCACATTAAACTTACCATTGGACTGTTGGGTCCACCATGGTGCTGCTTGACAGTAACTGTGTAGATCACCCCATCCTCCTCCTCCTCCACCACAGTGGGCTGTAGAGCAAAGACAGACAGTAAAGACAGTAAAGAAAGATGGGGGTGGCTGTAGCTCAGGTGGCAGAGCAGTGGCCAGTATCCGGCATCCTCGCCTCTGTCAGTGGGCCCCAGGGCAGCTGTGGCTACAATGTAGCTTGCCATCACCAGTGTGTGAATGTGTGCGTCAATGGGTGAATGACTGAAAGTAGTGTGAAGCGCTTTGGGGTCCTTAGGGACTAAGTAAAGCGCTATACAAATGCAGGCCATTTACCATTTACACTGTTTATATGAAGATTGCTGCTTATGACTAATGCATACTTTGAAGTTTTTAAAATATATTTAATAATGAGTGGTAGAAATTGTTGTTAAACCATTAACTGAAATGAACAGACGTACATGATCAGACAGTTTAATTTTAAAAAATGGAGATAAAATCTTTATGTTTATCTTATCTTTATGCTCATTGTGTTCCTTTATGCAACAACAACAGTGTGTGAAATCACACTTGTTTGAACCAGTGCAAGAAACAGTCCAAATTCATCAAGCTGCAAATGCAATTCAACCAAAGAATTTCTTTTGTATCCCACTTTGGCTAATTTGCAACTCAGATGGGACATGAAACAATCCAGTTTAACTTCAGGGACAGTCCCTGTCACAGTCACCCTACTTTATACTGGTACTAGCTCACAGGCTGTGAATCCCCATGCAATGTGAAACCCAGTCCTCCTTACCAAATCTAGAGGACAGTACCAGGTAGTCTTCATTGGAGAGGGCTCCGCCTGAGAAAGAGAGACACACAAGAGTCAAAACAAAATCACATGTCTTAGCTATTTTATTAGAGAATTAAAAAAAACGACCAAACTGAGAGTAAAACACGTGTAATCTACTTTGTTCTCCTTAAAATGATGAAGCACAACCCAAAATACACCAGGCTGCAAAGGTAATTCAACCCAGAATTAATTTTAGCCTAATTTGCAACTGTTGGGAAAAGTCACGCAGCGCTGCTTCTGAACATCTTTCCCTGGACTGGGACACATGCACAATAATGAAAGGCTCATCTGAATAATCCAAAGTCTGTTGTGCCCCATACACTAAAGTTGTCTATATCAAATCGTGCAAAGCAATAAAATATTGAACCAAGAGTTTTTTCGTGCAAACCAACAGCGTGTCTGCCACAGAAAGAGAGAAACATTCCTAATAGAAATAACAGAATAAGACAGCACTTGCAAACAAAAAACACTTGGCACCATTACTGCATACTTATTAACTACATATTGACACAAACAGTTCTTGGATAGTAGGCTCCTGCAGCCATGTCATGTTGCAGACACTGCATGACTCACAGCACATTTTTAGAGAGAGAGGAGAAGAAGCCTGAGATATGCGGTGACACTTCCGAGACATTTTAATACTGTCAAAACAGCCGGAGAGATAAAAGGCAGATGACCTTTGATTGCAAAGAGCTGTTTTAAATGCATGTGTGATTCTGCAGATTAAAAGAGTATTTCTATTTCATTTAACCTTACACAGCTGCTCAACTGCAACATTAGTTAATGCAAATACTTGCACTGGAGATTAAACATTTTGCAATAAAAGAAACACATCTGATTTTGGAAAACACTGCTCAAGTTTGAATTAGGGTTTCAATGAGGGATTCAGTGAGGTGTTTTAGCTTTTCTATACAACATTTATCTCATAAGCTTTGCAAATGGTTTTATGTAAGTAAAATTTTGAGATGATAAGTTATCCAACAGTACACAAAAAGCAAAGATTAAAGTCTAAAAATGAGTGCAGATGTAGCAATTCTAACTCACATCCAACTGAATCTCTGACTAATCCTGTCCACATGCCAATAGTGTCCTTTGGTCAGACGCTGAACACCTTGCACACAAACTCACAGTTTTTGAATGTGTTTGTGAATGAGTGAATGAGAGGTAAATACTGCAAACTGATAAGATAAAAAAAGGTCTGTTTTACCATGCAGCAGATTTTTTCTTTGCTTAGTCTCATTCATTATTTCACACCCCTCCATCTAACAAAGTCATTATTCTCTAGACTAACTTGCTTAAAGATGTATTAAATACCTGGGCCACTGACAATAAAATTAAAATAATTTCACAAAACATAGGCAGGTCACACTGATCATCGTTTTTTCAGTGAGTGCTTTTTATGTTTTTTATGCTACACATTTAGACTTTACCACTAACAACCTAATAAAACAGTAGTTCAGACATTATCAGTAGCAGGGACTGTGGATGATCATACTTACCATTATGCTTGAAGTACTATACTTAAATAATACTTTGAATTATGAAGTTATAATCAATATTTTACACAGAATTGGTCATTTTGCTTGAAAAAAGGATGTGCATAAATCTGATTTATATCTTTAAAGTTTGAGTTAAAGATAGATGACTTAGCATGTGGTTTGATATAGGCATAAATAGGTGATGTAAACAAAGTTGTTTTTATTTTATTTTTATTGCTTTTTGATAGTGGACGTTTTCACAGCAAAGGAGCTGTCAGTGTATTTTAAAATGTCAGTTGGTTTTAACCTCATGCCGCATAATTTGTAAAGGGTTGGCCTGTTCTGTAGTTCACATTTGGATCATAGCATTTAACTAATACACCGATAAATATCACTTTACCCTGACGCTTTCACAACTGTAACTTTTTCCACAATAAAAAATGCATGAGTAAAGCACTGAGTAAGTCTTACTAGGTGTCTGCTGAAATCTCCAAACCTATTAGAAAGCGTATATTCATCATGAGTCAACAGGCAAAGGCAAAGGAAACACCTTGGAGACACACTCTGCTAACAAAAACAGCAAAACACGCCGGCCTCGAAAGCTCCTGTTTGTTAACCACACAAACAGAAACCTGACTTACATTTTCATTCATTTTTGCATGTCATCTCTTTCATATGCAAACTTTCAAAGTCACAGTATAAGCCAAGAATCATTCCCAGGATGGTATAGATGGCTTTTATTGCCTTCATTAAACCAGCAGTGTAATTATTTGTAATAAACCAATGCTCGCCTCTGTTCGCTTTTATCAAATTACCTTGCTTTAAAGTGACCAAAGGTCAGTGTTTCAAACAGGTACTCCTTCAATTCAAAAATGATCCTATAGCACTTCATTATATAACGTGAGCTCATCAAACCTGTTATTCTACCCATTCTAACTCCGCTTACTTCCATGCAAATCTGCCTGCGATTATATCTTTTCCCATGAAGTCAGGCTAAACACACACACGCACACACACGCACACAGACTGAAAAAAGAGACAAAATGGTCCCACAACTTACCTTTCCGTGGGCAAGCTCAGACAGGTAGGAATCCCTAAGCTTCCTGGAAATCTTCAGGATAAACGCAGAAATAGTGTTCTTATTTTCTCCATTGCTTCTCATCTGTTATTCACTTGTTTCCGATCAACTCCCCTGTCACAGTTGACCCAGATCTGTATGTTTACCTCTTTACGTTTGCTTCTCAACCTTTTTTGCTCTCTATCACAAAGACACACCTGAAGCAGGACCTAAGCCCAACCCCCATCGGTCTACATCACCTAGACACACCCATTACACTTAAACACACACACACACTCCAAACACAGACAAGAATATGACGGTGTTCATAGGACGACACTCATTTACACTGGGTCACTTTTCACCCATTCACACACATATAGCAGGCCATGTGAAAACCCCCAACACAGCCACACTGTTCACACAAATAAATGCCTCATCAGTGCACACACACACACACACACACACATTGACAAAGCCCTGAAGCGATTTCCAGAACAATGCCCCACTCTTTCAATCTCCTCTCCGTTCTCCCGCTCTCTTTCCCTTTGTTGATGACCTTCCTATGCAGATAAACCAGTCTGAGTAGTTTAAAACAACACTGAGAAAAACAGAAATAACTGTGAAGGTTGCCATCTGTGGTAGGCAGCCTGCAGTTTGAGCAGCAAGAGGCCTGCAGTCCTGTAACAAGAGGTAATAAATGTTCAGACAGCGACTAAACCAGGAAGCAAGCTGTGTTTATTTAGGGGCTAATGGCATTGCAGAGTGAAGTCGTGCTACTGGAGACTTCAGCAGCGCTGTGTGTGTGAGATAGCTTGTTAGCATAGCAAACACCAATGATTGTATTATTTTTTGTGCACTTGGTGTCATAAAGACAGGCTGTAAACATTTAGCATTTCTCCTTATAAACTTCTTAGTTTAGACAGAGAGCAAAATAATCTTTAGAAATTATTTGGCATGACGTTTCTATTTGCGCCTCCACCTACTCCTGGAAAAAATGGCAGACAGACATATATATAGACATATACGTCCATGTGAAGCACTTAGGGCAGTGACCTGCAAACTGCATTAGTGGCTCCCTTTATTTGTGGGTGGGGTCTTTCTGTGTGGTGTTTGCATGTTTTCCTGCCTGCGTGGGTTCTCTCTAGGTCAGGGATGGGCAATCTCAGTCCACGAGGGCCGGTGTCCCTGCAGGTTTTAGATGTGTCCTCGAACCAACACAGCTGATTTAAATGGCTAAATTAGCTCCTCAACATGTCCTGAAGTTCTCCAGAGGCCTGGTAACGAACTAATCATGTGATTCAGGTGTGTTGACCCAAGGTGAGATCTAAAACCTGCAGGGACACCGGCCCTCGTGGACTGAGATTGCCCACCCCTGCTCTAGGTACTCTGGTTTCCTCCCAGAGTCCAAAGACATGTTGGGTTAATTAGAGCTACTTTAACTAGAGTAAATTAGAGGTCACCACAGCTGGTAACTCTGCATGTTTGATTTTGCAGCTTTTCATGCCAGATGCTCTTCCCAGTGCAACCCCAAAGGGATTTGTGTGTCACTTCCCGGAAACGACCCAAGGAGCTTTGTCTTGTTAGGTAACCGTGTACACCACTACACTATGCACATTAGGTTAACTGGTGATTCTGGCCGTAGGTGCCAGTGTGTGAGCATGAAAGGTCATCTATCTTTCTGGGTTCACCTGGACACAGACTGCTGACCTGTCCAGGGTCTACAGTGCACTACCTCTCACCCCACGACAGCTGGGATAGGTGCCAGTCGGAACTCATTCCTACCAACCAGCTGCTGTCTTTACATCAACTCGTGCAAAACTGCATGAAAATATTTTTCTCTGTATTTAATTCTGCTAAGACTGATAATGAGACAGGGTGTGATAATGTGTGATTACATGAAAACTAGATATGTTACTGTATATCCATGTGCTGTATAACGAACAGCAGCTCAGTGATAAGAAACGTCTTTGAGAAAAAACAGCAGTTAAAACTAGTCTAACTTGTTCACACACAAAGATAGTATAATTACCCCCCAAAGGCAGAGTTACAACTGACTTATAAAAGAGGGAATGTGGTTTAAAATTGTCACTGATCACTTGTGAAGTATAGTGATATTGTGGGCCTTTCTGATGCAAAGGAAACTAGCCTTTGCTCTGTTTCCTTGTTCCAGACATAGATGTTATGTTGAGATTCTGCTAGGAGGTAAAAGTATATTCAGTGGAGCACCAGTCTTCTAAAACCACTCTGAATCTGGGTCAGATAAAATAGTCGTTTCTGTGGAGAAACCTCTCAGTAGATGTGTGTAATTTTGAGTTTAGCTGCCTCAAAGGCTGCTGTATAAGGATCATGATTATAGGCCACTGCGGTTGGCGGCATTTGTTGATTCCTAACATAAAAAGAGTACTGTTCATCTGTTATCCATGGATCTCTAGTGATTTCATAAGCTTTAGAAACACACACAGGGTTGATTTTACCCATGTGATCCATTGTTGTTACCAAATGTCACCCTTTGTTTATGTTCTTTGTAAGATGGGATCTTCTCTTTGGGCACTGAGCTGTGCTTTTCTTAAAGTTCCCCCACCTCCTTGCCTACAGGAAGCACATAATAAGTGGAGACAAACACAGGAAGCAGGACGTGCTGCCGTGTTGTGAAGCTATTTTTCTTTCCTTCTCCTTCCATCAAAAGTTTAGGCTGCGTTAACCTCCACAAGCTGAACAACTATGTCAGCTATTGGACAGAACCAGAAAAGCGACAGGGAGGAAATCGTCTCTCATTTTAACCCTACCTCCTTCCTCAAAAAACAGCAGTTTCAACCATTTCCCTTACATATATCCAATTAGTTCTGCCGAATAGCTTTGACTTTAAACAAATACACTGTTGACGCCCACCATTTTCAATCCACACAAGGCATTCCTGCAAACAGGGGGTCGTAAATATATCTTCTGAAGCTTTATTTAAAGATAACCATTGTTTTTTTTCTGTGTAGTTCAAAACCCCTACCCTTCCTTCCTATCTTTCTGTTTGTCCCTCTTCTCACGCTTTCATCTATCTATCCCCTGGTGCCCGTTATCTACTGTGTTTCAAGTAAAACTCTGTAGCCGAAGTTCTATTCATCTTAAAGAGAAAAAAAATATTATTACATGATAATAACTTTGTGATTAGAAAATGCTTGTGCTCATGTTTATATGTGGTCATCCATATGTGCTTGGGGTGCGTCTCATCATTAAATAATGCGTTAAAGTGCAACCACAACAGCTTGTACTCTTCTGGGAAGGTTTTCCACCATATTTTGGAAACCAGCTGCAGAGATGTGTTTTTATTTATTCACAAGAGCAAGAAAGATGTTGGCCTCTAATGTTGGTTGATAAGACCCAGCTCATGTTCATCAGCAGTCTAGTTCATCCAAAATGTGCTGGATAAGGTAAAGGTCAGGTCTTGTGCTGGCCAATCAGGTTCTCTCACACCAAAATAGGAAAAATATTTATGTGCAAACTTGAGGTTATATTAAAACAGGAAAGTGATTAAATTAAAGTATTAAAGTCCAGACCAAACAGGCACGTAACTTCACTGACAGGTCACCTGTTGTTGTTTGAAATAAATCTATGAGGTACAGTTTTGTTATGGGAAGTCATTCACACGAAAACAAAAATAGGGACAAATAAAGGGAGTTATTGCCTTGTTCCACTTCTTAAAGTAGTAAATAAGCTTGCGTCTCTTGTATTTCCACATCATGTTTTAAAATTACTCAACAGTACACTTGTAAACAAAATCTTGCGAATATCAGGTTCATGAAATGTTAAAAATGAAAGGCTACATTTGAAATATACAACTGTTTAACACCAATATCTTGAACTGATCTGCTTGAACAGTAAAAACCAAAAGGCTCAAGAATGCAAAGAGCATTATCAACATGTGTGATCTGTAATAACCTGATAACAGGACTACTACAGCACCAAAACAAAGGTGCCTCCCTCTCTTTGTTTTGTTTTTCAGTAAAAAAAAGGCTGTGCAAAATTAGTTTTAACCAGTAATTATCATCTCTGTTCACTTGTGTTCACTTGACCACTCTGTGTGATTGCTTCACCATCCCTCACACAGAGCAGAGCAGCGGAAAGAAGACGCATTTGCCACAAAAATGTTGCATAACACCAATGCTGCACTCGATCATTCAGCAAATTCACAACCTGACCAACAGGTGGCGTTATGTTATCTTTGTTATCTATAAAATAATCAGAAAACACAAACGATCTTTCTACTACATCTTGGTAATAATGTGGAAACAAATGTTAAATGGCGTGTTACTACCACTAAACTTTTGAGCAATCAAAGTGATTTTTACAACAAGTCCAATTCATCCATTCCTACACAAGTTCATACTTGTGTGGGAATGGATCATCTAACATCTAACATTCATTGTGGGCAACTCAGGGTTCTGTATCTTAGCTGGACAGGAAGAGCTGGGGATCGATCTACTGACTTTCCAGTTGGTAGGTGACCTGCTCTACTATCAGAAATATCAAGTTATTACTGCTTAATTACCAAACTAATATGCAAGTAATTGTCTTGTGCTATATTAAAGATAAACCAATATTACTTAATTGTTATTTAGTTACTACCACAAGTCAGTATATCAAAATTCTAATGTGCATATATTACCATAGTACCCTATTTATTACTAGCAGGTTCCTATTATTACCACTATATTACTGTATGATTACTAATTATTTTAGTTATTAACCACTTACATAAATTTCACTGAAGTATTTCTCAGCTATAACCAATGATCATACAATATAATTACTTGGATATTACTTTTGTAACTAAGTAGTAATAATTTGTCATTTCTATATTATTACCTTCTTGTTCCTACCTTATTATTCCCACTGTTACCACATTATTACATTGTTGCTACCCAGATTCTTTTCTGCAACACCAACATAACAATTATCTTGTATAAAGTAAATGTAACATTTTGAAATTGTAACAGTTGCACATCCACAAATTTGAGTTTTACAATTGCTGCATGTAATAAGAAACTTAGCGATTTGTAGGGCTACACGTTAAAACAGAGCAGAGGAGTAGCAACATAGCAGTAGGCTTTCACTCAGAGGATAATATGTATAATAATATGTTAGTTTGTGCAGTTTGTTTTTCAGATGTACAGACTGAATGCTCAGGATTGAGCAATCAGCTGTGCTGGAAAAGTTGTCAAAACATAAAACAAAGCACTCCTATTACTCTTCTACATTTTTACATTGCAGATAGTTTGCTGCAATATGTTTGCTCGAAATGCCACAGGTTACTTTATGCATCTTGAATCACACATCCAAGTTTCCCTCATTAAAGAATGAACAAGCGGTCGTATTGGATTCCACTTGACAGCCTGTCCTTGGAGACAGCCTGTGATACTAGATACTGTTTACGGGGAGAGCAGGTGTACACTGCATCCACTGACCAGGCCACAGCATGCATTATTTAATGCGAGCTTCAGCAGACAACATGTGACACGAACAGAGAGGAAGTCTGGTCATTTGGAAAGCAAGTCAGTGTAACTTCTTTTTTTAGCTGCAGCATTTCTTGAGACTTGGTGAGAAGTAAACCAAAGAGCCCTGTGAAGCTGGGGCATGAAGCTTGGTCAGTATATTATTAGGAACCAGTACAACCGTTTTGTTTCCAGTGTTGGTCTTAACAAAGGCTAAAGTTCTGTACGTGTAAGAAGGATTCAAACAGTAGTCTTGCCTTCAGCTTAAATTAGCATTTGACCGTGTGTAAGTCTGCTAATGCTCAGAAAACCTCACTATCAGATGATTAAACATTAACAAACACAAAGATCGTGGGAAATTTACCTGTGCCCTGAACATTTAACTTCCTAACCTAAAGTCAGTTTTACTCCCTTTTACAAAGCCTACCCTGAAGTCATTGCACAAGCCTATCGTTGACAAAATATAGTCAAATTGAGGAGTTTATCCAGCAAAACAAAAAACTTCATATAAACAGTGCATTAAGTGCTTCTTTAAATATACAAAGCTTTATGTTCCCTGCCTTACTAACATTGGGTAATTAGCATTAGACACAAAGTACAACTAAGGAACATCATTAGTTTTGCAGTAATTTGGTCATAAACCAAAGTGTTATTGACCTTTAAAACAACATTTTATTCTAATATAAGCTACTTTTGGCTGCTCACTTGGCACAAGGGGTCACCACAGGAGATATCACCGCATGTTTGATTTGGCAGAGTTTTACACCACATGCCCTTCCTTCTTATAAGATGGCAGAAAAAGAAGCATCAGGGGATCAGCAATAGTATTACAGCACATCCTGTGCAGGATGTAAATACATATGCAGCATAGCATGGCTGTCATTTAAAAAACAAATCACAACAAGGAGGAAAGAAAAGTAAATTGTAACAGTTCAATTAGTACGATTAGTACGATTTATTCTTCATCAGTCTGTTAGTGTCTAAAATACATTTTAGGCATTTACTTCCTGCTGAGACATTGCAGTCAGGGAAAAAGTATTGGACCGACATACAGATCGTTATTAACACGTTGCTAGCAATTCCACTAATGCCATTAAGCTGTTATTAAAAAAAACGAGATAAAGAGATCTGTCGTGATGTTTTAATGTTATTGATTATTTTGCTCTGTTCTACCTGTTGTAAATGTCATACACATCTGTTGATACTGGCTTGTTTTTATGCAGTTTTTATACATAAAACTTAGACGTGCCTATAGCTGAAGTGAAGTGTTCAGGTTTAAATTTCAGTGCAAAATGAATTAAATGAGTTGTATAAGGGTTGCCACTACAAACACAATATTTTCCTAAACCATGATTTCAAATCCGTTTGCTAGCTGTTATCATGATTAACCATTAGCTCTATGACAAAATTGTTTTCATGTATTCTACTAGTTTGAATTTATTCACTTTATGGTAAATAGCAGTGTTTGTGTTGCCATGGTGCAACACACACGCATACATACATCTGTATCTCGGCTTTTCTGTCTGAGTCACAGTGACTTTATTCCCTTAGGGCTGAAAAGCAGCCTACCGCATCTGCTGTTTATACAGTCAAAGGCAGCTCACGCGGTTTCTTGGGACAATGCTCTAAATGCTCCTAGCTGTGATGGCCAGTGAGGCCATGACAAATGTTAAGGTCTCCTAATCCTCTCTCAGCTCTGTGAGATCTATTTATTGTGTCAACATCAGAAAACCTACTAAAGCATATGACTGTCAATACTCAAATACCAACAACACAGTCCCACAGAACAAAGCTCTGAGATATGTCACAAGTTCATCTGACTCTTTTCCACAGCAAGGATGTACAATGTAATTGATGTTTTCTAATACACACTATGCAGTTTTCCCACTTTGGACCAAACCAATCTGCTGAGAACAGTTCCACTGTGCCAACATTGGCTGCAGTTCACCCAGAGGGCAGGTGATAGTGTCAGGGAAAAAAGCCTCTTTCCACAAACACACAACAGTTTATATGCTAAACACTGCTACTTGTTTTCTTTGAAACCAAATTTTGCCAAAAAAATACTAGTATTCTGGCAATACAAGATAATTTATCCATAAATAAGTTGCACTGTGTGTGAATGATTATCTGTCTCTATGTCCCCGTGGTAGACTGGTGGCCTGTCCAGCTGTACCACACCTCTCACCCCATGACAGCTGGGATATGCTCCAGAGCCCGTCTCCCTTGATGCTGACTTAGAAAAGGTTAAGAAAATGGATAGATGGAATTAAAGAATTCTCCTCTTTATGACAAATTTCTAAATAGTTATTCCTGCAGATTACACAAGAATAATAACTTAAAAAAGAAACCTACGTGCATATAAAAGAAGGACCTGGTTGTGGTTTGAAATCGATTTCCTTCTAGTGGTCAGCGAATGTTGTCAAGTGGCTTGTGGTTCTGTGGCAATACTAATACTTACAGAGAGGTATATTAATACAGTAATAAACCTTTATAAAATCTAAGAATCAAACAACATCTGTTGTTTTGTTCATAAACTAATTGAAAACAGCTAAAAAAAACCCCAACATTTTAGCCTATAACTGTTACAATTATGGGCGAGAGCTAGAAAGGCCCACTTTATTCTGTACTATTTTGTGACTATCCTCTATTTAACCAAAAGTCCGAGAGTAGCAATTTTCTATGAAAAATCATGGGAGCTGTTGTCTTCACAGTCATCTCAGATCAGGGTTGGACTGGGACAAAAAATCGGCCCTGGAATATTTGGTCCAGGCAACCCACACTGATCACTGTATCTATATATATATAAAATGCATATACATGTATCGGCGCAGGAAACAGCATTAGCTTACACAGCACTAATTGCTATATTATTATGAATCAGCTATCCATTTAGCGAGTTTATGATATTCAGTAAATGTAGTTGTAGCTAGCGCCTTTTTCAATGGTCAGAACAGATTGTGAACTTGTTCAAAGTTGTTGAAACATTATAAGATTACAACAAAAGAAGCCACAGTAAAGATATCAGGTCATTGGCGGAACAGACAGGTAGCCAAGAAAAGTAAGATTACGTTGAAAAAACATAGTTTTCTGTGATTGTCGGAAATGCCAATGTACGTTTATATTTTATTTCATTTTGTTTGATTTTAGATATTGAAGCAGGTTTTCATCAGTTGTTTGTTGGGTTACAATATTAAAAGCCACACTTTTGCTATTAGCAGTGGCTCATGGTAAAAGCACCCATTCATTTTACCTGAATCCTTAAATCTCTCGCTTCCTAATTACTGTCCTCCATCTAGTTTCTTACCACAATAATTGTATCTTCCTCATCTCTTCCTCACTTCTCCACAGCTGGTGCTAGAAGCAGTAGCCTCCTGTGACTGTGAGGTGTGGTTACTAGCTGTTACTAGATATTGCTGGTACTACTGTTCACGGTCCAACAGCAGCAACAGCTAACATGTTGGTTAATCTGACAGATTATTATTTATTATTAGTTTCTTTTTATTCTGTCAGCTTTTCAGTAGCACCTTCGACACTTCTTCCACACAAAATGTGAGTGCACAGCGCAGGTAGGGCAGGGACCAGTCTTGTTAAGAGATTAGATTGGGCAATGCAGTATCAGTAATACAAATGAAGGAATGGGCTGCTCCCATTGCTTGTGCTGTAATTGCGCAGTGGGCCACATCTGACTTGTTCATGGTAAAGGTAATGTTTTAATCTCACACATTTCTTTAAGCCACAAACATACAACGTCTTTCTAATAAAATAGCAGGAAATAGCATTAGCTTACAGCATTAACTGCTTTATTATCCATTAGATGAATCAGCTATCCATTTAGCCAGTTACTACTATTAGCTAAATTTAGTTGTAGCTAGCGCCTTTATCGATGGTCAGAACACATTGTGAACATGTTGAAAGTTGTTGTAACATTTTAAGATTACAATACAAATAAACCATAGTAACAATATGAGGTCGTTGGCGGGAAAGACGGGTAGCCAAGAAAGGTAACATTACACTGAATAAACTTACATATTTTTCTGTGATTGTTGGAAACACCAATATACAAATATAAAACACCCATCCATCCATTTTGAGGCAAAGTAAAAACCATTCACCTGCGAACTCTGCACTTCAGCGTCAGCGGCTCTCCTCCCTGAGTGGCCACTTATGGTTCCTCTGTCAGGTGATAAAGGTCGATAGCCAATGAGGGGCACATCGTCTGATTCCACCCCTGGCAGGTTATAACCACCTGTACGTATGTTACGGGGTAGCATGGTGCCAGCTGCTGCAGATAAGAGACACATGAGAAATGTTTTAGATATTTCTTAAGAAGCTGTTGGAATGAATTAAGTACTAACATGTTCATTTCCTTATAACATAAAAGTATAAAATTACATTATTATCAGACAGTGGTGCTAAAGCTGTGGCTAAGGCAATAAAAGTGGATCACATCAGGCCAGCAGCCAGAAACTAACTTAATTTTTCTACAACTGACTCATTTAACATGTCCAAACTCATTATAGAAAAGCAATGTTTTCCTTTCAAGCACTACAAATCTGAAACAAACTGTCAGAAACACAGAGACTCACTCAAACTTTCTAGGTTTTAGATCAAAGCTTAAAACTTGACTCTTTATTCCTGCACTGCACAGTACTTTTTTCTCAGAGCTTTAAAGCTTATTTTTTTTTATCTTGAATTCGATTTTTCTTCTCAAAAACTAACTTGTATTTTCTTTATTTTGATGCTTTTTAATGTCTAATCTTAGACAGTTAGATAACAAATGTGAGAAGTCTAAATGTTTCTATTTTCCAGTTAGGTTCTTAATAATTTGTTTGTTTTATAAAATGAGGAAAGACTGTAACAGTGTACAGAGTGATGTCCCTAAATGTGTGACCACTGGGCAGCTGGATTTTGTACTTAAGGTTTGAAGAAGGAATCATCAGTCATTTTCAGTAAATAAACTAATTGTAACTTTATGACGTATAGCCACGCTCGTGTGTGCCTCGTTTGTGTGCCTTGTTCCATCACCTGTGAATACTTTCACATGTTAGAGCTCCACATTGGACAAACTATCAGTTATAGCTTTAAAAACTTTAAGATAACCTTTAAACTGCATTTTAAACAAAAGCAACACTCTAAATGGTATCCTGGAGTTGATTTGCTTAACACACTGACTGTGCCCTACAGCAGGTCTGGATTTGCATAGCAACCCCTCCTTCCATTTCCCTTTCCCCTCTTTGGTATTTAGATTGCCCTGAAGATAAACATCAAGTAAACACTGTTACAGGAAAAGAGGTGTTGAGCGAGACAGTTGGCGGGTGTAGGAGTGATATGAGGGTGATGGAAATGTCAACCACAGACACATAAACAGTTATGTTAACCTGAAGAATTTTTATAAAAAAAAAACATTTTAAGGTGCTCAGTTGTGCAGTTTGGCGTATTAATAAATGTTGCGTGCGTCACAGTTTCTTCTTACTTTTACCAGGAGCAAATGATACAGAATGGCTGTGATGTGACCAGCAACAGAACAAATCAAATCAAATCACTTTTATTGTCACATCACATGTGCAGGTACACTGGTACAGTACATGTGAGTGAAATTCTTGTGTGCGAGCTTCACAAGCAACAGAGGTGTGCAAAGTACAATAACATAAGAACAAGCAAATATAAGAATGGCTAAATCTGAGAATTATATGAATAAATATATGTACAATATAAGAGTGTATGCATATTACTGAATGTGTATACTAAATATGTATGTCTACGTGTGTGTATATATGTGTGTGTGTGTGTGTGTGTGTGTGTGAGTGTGTGTGTGTGTGTGTGTGTGTGTGTGTGTATACATATTTTACAAATTAAATAGAGTAAAAATAAAATAAATATATAAAAACAGCAGAGTCTGCCCTGCTAGCATGTTCAGATGACCTTTGAGCAAGGCACATGACCCATCTGATTGTTCAGACAGCTCTGGATCAGAACGAGCACTTAAAAAGTGTGTTGTCTAAAAATGCATTAATGGCACTCCCTAGTTTCCACTCGTTTTGTATTGGTTCTTTACAATTTGTGTAACCCTAAACTTTCTCTTGCATAATGCTCTGTCTTTACTGCGGGTTTGTGATGGTTCATTATATTCTTGCTCAAGAAAGCAAGTTTGTACCGTAAATAAGAGAGGAAAGGGGAGCAGGCCTGCAGGGGAAACAAAGCATTACCAGTGCAGCATATGATCTAGCTGACCAACGGTTATGCAGAAGTCTGAAAGGCTGCTATTCACTGGCCTGACCAAAGCAAACAGCCACATATGACTGAGGTGTACACACATATAACGCAGTAACTAGGCTACAGTAAGTCACACCCCATAATGCCTATTTTCTGTTTAATAAATGTAGCCGTGGGGTGGTGCTACAGCAATGTACTGTCCTAATGACAGCTTCAGTCTCGATGTGGGCTGGAAGACGAGAATGGAGCTCGAAACTGTGAGGGCTGTAAAAGTTTGACGCGTGTATTTAAACACAGCAGAGTGACAGATGATGACATTTGCTTCCTGCTGCGAATCACTCAGGGACACGAAGGCCGTAAAAATTAAGAGCTAGGCTATAAAAATTAAGCAAATAGAGGAAGATAAATGAAGGAAGCTACAATTCAACTTACTGATAGCGAAGTCTCATTCGCAGGATGTGCGCTATCCAACCGCGGTCAGCTCGATCCAGACTGCATTGGATGACCGCCGGGGCTACTGGATCTGTGGCCGGCTCAGCTGAGGAGAGTAGCACCCATCTGTACCACCGTCACCGCCGACAACGACGAGGGAGTCTCCATCCTCCGCCTCGCCCCCCCACCCTCTCTCGCCCCTCTATCGGTCTCTCCACACTGTTCGTCTGTCCAGCTTTCAGCAGCTGATAGCGCACTTTGGTCTGTCTGCAAACTCCCTCCCTCCCCTGCCCTCCCTCTCTCTCCGCCTCTCTCTTGCTCTAACGTCGCAGTTCCTGTACGCTGTGCATTCACTGCTTTGGCAACATATCCGTCTCTCCGGGCAGTTCCCACCGTGTGGATAGCGATACACCGCAACCGCCGTACGCGTCGCCTCCGGGGAAATGTTACTTCAAGGACCAGCAGGCAGACAGCGTGACCGCGCACGAGCACGTGTACGCACAACCACACGCAAACACACGCGCATTTTCTGTCATTTTTGAAAGTCTTTACATCCATAAAATCTTCACTTCATCTAAACGAACGCTGACTGCAGAAAAACAGGCCCCATTAAATTGGCTTTAATACTTTAATAAACCTATATATTACAATAACAATTATAAAGCAGTCCCTATTAAACACATACACCTAAAAGTAAACCTGACCTCTGACCTATCTTCTGTATCACGAGACTTCATAAATCCACGTTAGGCTACTGAAGCAGCTTAAACTTGAACCCTCTAGATTTTAATGCAGGCTCTCTCTGCAGTACGCAAGAATTTTCACAGGTTGACCCACATGATTGGTAGGTGTAGCTTAATGTGTAGAAAAATTCAGATTGCCCCTTTAAGCCCAATATAACCTTAAGGATATTATTACTCTAATAGTTAGTTGCTTCAAATGCACATCCATATTCACAATGCAAGCCTAGACAACAGACACTCTTGGGCATAACCTGGGCTACTTGTGGCACTTTTTCAACAATACATTCTTCATTTTTGAAAAGTCAACACACACACATGCATGAAACAGTCTTTACCTTACAAACCTGAGCTCAAAGAACGGGAGAGATATTGCTCTTTATTTTTACCACTGATAAATAGAATAAATCACACTTACAGTTGTACCCAGACCGTTGTTAGTGCCATCACCATGCATCTTGTGCTTATGTGTGCCACATTGTCACAGGGCAGTCACATCTTGTAATGCATTCACAAGGACTGCCAATTAAAATCATTACAAGTCATTTAACTCATATAACTGATTTGATATAATTTTTTAAGAAAAATCCCTCACTATTTGTTGGTCACTCCTGTGCCACCCCACAGAGAAATCCCAGAAACACACCTGTTCTTACAACTGAACTCATCTGCTGATCCGTATTCACGCAAACCCCACAGAAACACCCTCAGGGCCATGACATTTAATCAATTCAATTCAATTCAATTCAATTCAATTTTATTTATATAGCGCCAAATCACAACAACAGTCGCCTTAAGGCGCTTTATATTGTACAGTAGATCGTACAATAACAGATACAGAGAAAACCCAACAATCATATGACCCCCTATGAGCAAGCACTTTGGCGACAGTGGGAAGGAAAAACTCCCTTTTAACAGGAAGAAACCTCCAGCAGAACCAGGCTCAGGGAGGGGCGGGGCCATCTGCTGCGACCGGTTGGGGTGAGAGAAGGAAAACAGGATAAAGACATGCTGTGAAAGAGAGACAGAGATTAATAACAGATATGATTCAATGCAGAGTGGTGTATTAACACATAGTGTTAGACACTTTTAGGTTTAGCTTCATATTTTAAGCAATTATCTAATGCTGTTTTTAGTGCATTGCTGTAGCGTTAAATGTTCGTATTTGCCTTCTCTGCTCCTTCAAGGATGAATGGTTTCATCTGTAAAAAGTAGGCCATGCTACTATTCAGATTACAACAGCTACTGTGTGACTGTAATGGCAAATGCATTTTAAATTGTGACACGGAAAGGAACTTGAGAAACAACACACCCATCACATGCAATAAAAACCCATGATGTCAAGGTTTCAGCTTCTTTTTTTTTTCTTTTTTCTTTTTTTTTTTTGCCTTAGAATCTGTGAAGACTCGACATTACAGATTCCACGAGCCATGAGGACTTTAAATGTTCTTCCTTTCTTAATATCCTACTCATATCATCATCATCATCACACCTCTGGAGCTTTTCTCGAACTTCACTCTGATTCTGCGAGTCCATGAGACTGACAGGCCTGATTGCAGTAGAGTTCCTGTTCTGGTGTTTGTTCGCCACCCAGCGGCCACATTTGGAAAATGACACTTTACGCTTTCTCTCTTTCTTTCTTTCCTTTCCTTTTCTTTTTTTTAATCTGCCAGGGGCCATTTTGAACCGCACGGCGGTGTTACCACACGCTCGACTGGTGTGAGTAATGTGCAAGACATAAACAAGAAAAGAAAGCAAAAACAAACAAACACAACCTTGGATTTGATGGATGAGCCTGCAGCCAAAAGCAGCAAAACACGCCGTTCGACTAAAGCAATTTAATGTGATTTAGCATTGTTTACAATTTAATAACGTGTCTGTGACTCTCTGGAAGCAGCTTCCCCCCGATGTTTGCTTTTTCTGAAGCAGTTAATAGGTTTTCAGTAACCATACATACTCAACAACGTGCATGGTTCATTCAAGACTGAACTCAGTGAAGCAGCCTGCATTGGATGTATGACTGGAACTGGTGCAATTAGAGACACTGTGCATTTGTTCATGTTTTTTTCTTTCTTTTGTGAGCCATCAGACATCACAGCCCAGAGGAGATGACGCTCTGGATATTTGTCCCCTTTGGAGTTTATTTTTTAGATAAAATTGTAAGATCTGGTTTATATGGGAAGTAATATATGCTTTAGCTCATATATGCTTTAAATCTATTTGGATCCCATTGTAGTATTTTCTAAATAATGTTTAATGTTATCCCAAAACTCTTGAGTAAAACAGAAAGAACGATAACACCAAATTCAGTTCATTTTAGCAGGGCAGCGGCTAAAAATCAGCACTGATAAGCAACAGTTTAATCTTCCTGCTCTGCTTCTACTGCTGAAAACTTTTCCCACCGGTTTCCTAAACTTGTCCGGTCCCTTCTTGTTTGAAACCAATTAATGAGGCGGCTAAACTCACTAATTGGCTACTTAATTGGCCCCTGTCACCGGGCGCGCTGCTTCCGCTGGCTTTTAGCGCACCGCCACCCTCCTTTCTTTTCTCAGAAATCACAATCCCACCTTGTCACAGCGATTTAGGGTCAATCTCTCACACAGGAAGGTGCTCTCGCGGAGGACCCCCCCGCCACCTCTGGATCCCCCTCTATCAGTATCTCCCTCCCACTCTATCTTGGTGTTTTATGTCTGCGTCACAACAAGTCGGTCGAGAGCGAGAGGCAGGGATGATGGCGTCTCTGGCGGCTTGATTCCGGTGCTGCTCTGACAAACCCGCCTTAATAGCATCAGTAGGTGGTGACGGAGAGGGGGGGTAGAGAGCAAAAGCGACGGGAACATGACGAAACGGCACCGCGGAGGACGGACAAACTAGACTGAGAGACGGACGGACAGTCAGTCCCCCCCCCCCCCCCTCCTCCTCCTCTCCCTCCTCCTCGCTGACGGCTTGACTGACACACACAGGCGCTTGGCACAGACAGGGACATACATGCACATCATCCACTTTTTGCAAACACGCAGGCTGCGCATCCGAGCTGGCAGTAATTGGGCAGCGGAGACCCACAGCAGATGAGGGCATTTCATGTCCAGCCTGTCCAGGAATCACTGTGACCCCGACGGAAAGGAGTTCGACTTGACAGGTACCCTTCACCGGCCAGCTTTCAGTGAAATTTGCCTGATTTCCCTCTGATTCACAAAAGGCTACATACACTGTAATGCATCCTGCGTCTGTCTTGACTTGAGTGCATGCACTGGAACAAATGCTCAATGTGCAGAGATAATGCCTGCAGAGTCATTTGATGCATCTATTCAAGTTTTTAAGATGTTGGGAGAGGGGAAGACAACAGCAAAGTGCAGGGAAGATGTTTCAAGTAGCTGCACTGTGATCTTTGCTCATTCAGTCAAACTGTATTGCAGTAGTCATCATGCAGTGTTTTTTTTCTCTGTGTGTATGTGTGTTTGATGTGTGCAGTAATCATTTGTCTTGCTCTCTGGTTGTGTACTCACTCTCATCTTTCACTGTGGTGGATACAGGCTGTCGCTATGCTCTAGTCTAAAAGGAGGAGGATGGAGGGAGGGGGGGATTTTAACCCCTTTTCACTGAAGCCCGCCTGTCTCAGAAGCAGTCGAAATGCCGGGGCCATAAACCCCTCTGTCAGCAATGGCAGCAAAGTATTCAGCGAATAAATCGGATTTCCATTTCACATGAGCCCTGCTCTCTCTCCCCTCTCTGTCTCTTTCCTCAGGATGGGGGGAGTAAGTGAAGGAGATGATGTGTTGGCTCGATGGAGTGATGGACTACTGTACCTCGGCAATGTGAAAAGAGTAAGTGCATGTATGAGTGTGTATGCGTGTGTGTGACAGAGAGACCTTTGAGTGTGTGTATGCAGCATGTGCATGAGTGTGTTTGGCTGGATTTGAAAAGACTTCCATTTAGTTTTGTCAATCATTCCGCTCACCTGCTATCTCCTTCTCAGGTAGATGGAGTGAAGCAGTGTTGTCTGGTGAGATTTGAGGACAACTCTGAGTTCTGGGTACTGAGAAAGGACATTCACTCGTGTAAGAAAAACTCTTTTTTTTCCTCCCCCCCTCCCGCTCCCTTCGGCAAGAAGAGTAAGTAGCTTCCTGTTGAGAGAACTTTGTACTTGTTGGGTTAAAAATGCATCTAGCTTGAGCTTTTGAACACAGAGATGCTCGGATGAACTCGCAGTAAAGGTGGTGCTTCCACTCTCAGATTTTGCTGAAGGAGTTGAATGAATGCTCGTCTGATTTGTTCCTCTTGTGAGCTTAAAAGTTCAAATCTTGTGCCTTTTCTCTCAAGATCTCTCAACTGTTGTCAAAGAAAAATGCAGAAGAGAAATTTCAGTCACGTTTGAGGTTATGATACCGAGTGCTCTGAGTATTCTGACAGGGGGCATGTTGAGATGTAATTGGTATATTACAGTCTATTTAAGAGTTTATTAGACTCCGCAGGGAGCTAGCACCCCCACTCTACCTAACATCAAGAGAAAGGGGAAGTTGGACACTTGTTAGGACCGGGCTGGATATCCGCTCATCAAATGAAGTGAAATCTGAAAGGGTACAGGAGACACTGAAATCAATGAGGTGGCAAGGATGTGAATCAATATACATAAATTAATGCTGTTGACTGCTTTCTCTCTCTCTGTCTTCCTCTCTCACATTTACTTCCTCCCCTCCCCTGCTATTCTCTGTCTTTTTCTGTTTGCCTCAGTTGCTGCTGGAGTGGAAGAAGTTTGCTGTATTTGTGACGCTCCGCCTCTTAAAGAACCCCTCATAAATTGTCTTAAATGTCGCCACGGTAAGGGAGCACACCTCATCACACGCTGTCAAATGGTGGTGCTCCACCAGTTCCTGCACTGACCTTGAACATTTGACACATTATGGTAAATAAAAGTGCCACACTTAAAAAGAAAACCACGTATCAGAAATGAGTAATACTGTCGCTGGCACCTGCATTGGAACCAGAAACAAAGTGAGAAAAAAAAAACCTTTAGAGCCTTCTCTGGGGTTTATTGCTGACTTAAATATCCCTTCCAGACATGTTTTAAGAACTGGAAATACTAATTTGCAGAATAATAATTTGCAGCTAATTTGATAATTGCATAGTTAAGCAATCCTAAAATAACATCTTCTTTTTCTGTCTTGCTGAAAAATGCACGCAGTAAGATTTTTAAAGGTTTAACTGCAGGATACAAGATGTGCAATAGTGAAAGCTTCATGTGTCTTCGTCACACTTCTTTATGTTGAATACACCGCATTGAGTTTTGCCTCTCTCTAACTAATGACTATATATGGGAACTTGTAGGTAGCATAGAAACCTTCCAGGAATTGTCAGGAATTCACACACAGTTGGGAATTTTGCTAGTTTTTACAAGTCTTAAAATCTTGGCAGTTGATCCCCCAGCCCCAGGATAAAGGGGAGTCTTTCTCGTGTAAATGCTGTGAGTTTTATGAATGCAAATCAGGATATTACAGGGGTGAGGATTAGTCTCAAGCCTACATATATATATATATATTTTTTTTTTAAAAGGTACAAAGAGATGGACCATGATTGACTTTCAGAATGGTTATTAATGCTCACATGTGGCTGTCTTAAAGTGTTATTTTCAGTTAGGACTGAGAAATTTTCCCACTTCATAAGATTTCAGAAAGTAGCAGGCTAGTGTTGACCTCTACACATGCATATTCTGCACAGTGAAGGTCATGCATTTTAGTGTTTTACTCCATTTGGACTTTTAAGCTACGATATACTGAAGTGCAAGTGGGAGGAAGTTTTAAAACTGTCACAGCAATGACAGCAAATCTTAGCGTCATGTCTTCACAGCTCTGTCATGCATACACGGTTTCTGACAGTTTGTTTTTGAGGAAAAAGCAGACAAACATATTCACTACGTTTCTCTCTCTAAATGCAAATAGTGTAAGTGAAATGTTTTGCATGCAGCTGAAACAAACTGGCACTAAACATGGAGCTGCTCTGTCATTATTGTCACTCCGGCTGTGTGTCTTGTAAACACGAATTAAACGCTCTGCCTCCTCCTCCCATTACAGGTTATCATCCGGAGTGTCACACGCCAACCATCGAACCGGAAGCTGACAGCGATTCGTGGATATGTCGGCAATGTGTCTTTGCAGTCGCAACCAAGGTCAGACGGCTAATCTCTACGTTTCACATGCTGGGGGGAAAAACATTCAGTGCGTAATATAGGAGAAATCCAGTCAAATATATCAAGCTGCGCTGCGGCTACCCTGTTGTGTGTGGCAGGTAATGGGTTTATTCGAGGTAAAAGCACACTAATTCTCTCAGTATTGACTTGAGTATTAGATGTTCTACATTATGTCAGTGAAATCATGAACAATCAATAGCTATGAAGCTGAAAAACTACACTGGAGTTGAGAAAAGTACATTTAAAGTCAATCAATCACATGTGCTCCAGTTCTGTAGATATGAGATGAGAAGGCACTCGCTTAATTGTCAATCGGTCAATGTCCATATCTCATTGTCCAGACTTCCGCTTCCTCGGACACTATCTCTCACAGCTGACCTACAATAAAATGAAACGAATTGCCTTCTCCCCATCGCATGTGATCCGTCTCCCTCGCTGCTCTGACATGACAGTGATTTCAGAGGTCGCAAACCAATCAGTTCTGTCCTCAAATTGTATTCACAGAGAGGGGGGGCCCTCAAACGGGGGCGCTTTGCCCGGCTCATGCAGTTTATGAAACTTCGGCTCCCCTATCAGCTTTCATCCCTGGACTGGGACCCACAGCACCTGACCAATCAGCAGCAGTGTTACTGCTACTGTGCCGGACCTGGAGAGTGAGTGACACTGCAGAGGCCAGTTTTAAGTTTGACTGTACACTTTGTGTATGCTCCTAAACTTTTTTCATTCTCCCACAAAGCTTGAACTCAAATATCTCAAAGGCGTATTGTGGGTTATTTATAAAGGGCACGCAGTGCATCTGTTGTGTCTCAGTCAGTTGAAACTGGCTTTCTTTGAGTGAAATTCTATGTATCAAAGATCAAGTCAGATATGCAATCAATAAAATAAAAGTACTCCAAGCTATCTTTTAAATGCACTCTCTGTGTTTGGCTAGCTCCTATGTAGTACTTATGTAGTACCTCAAGTAGAATAAAGCAAACGCCCAACTGTGAGTCGTGGGCGTTTGAAATGCTGCAGTCATCATTCGGTAGCCATCGCTCAATTATGCTGCTGGACACATTCATTCATTCATTTGTGTGTTTAAAGTCTCTCTTGCTGTTTCTTTCTTGTGACTGGGTTGCAGGTGGAACCTGAAGATGTTACAGTGTGGCAGCTGTGGTCAGTGGTTCCACGAGGCCTGCACGCAGTGTCTAACCAAGCCTTTGCTGTATGGGGACAGGTACATTACAGGGTATCGCTGCAGAAAGCTGACAGTATACTCATAATTATGTTGAAATTTTGTGCAGCTAACACATTACAGTATAATGCATTTGTTTATGTGCACTTTTTAAAACTTTCCTTGGGAGGGTTATAACTTATTTGTTAGATTTTGTTGGACGTTTGAAGCAGATGTTGATACTTGAGGGTAAAGGTACATCAATTCTGATAATTATATGATTGCAAAAAACTTTTTGGCTTGCTTGATAAAAACAGTAAAGCAATGATGCACATTTTAACAAATAAAAAAAGACAAAATCAACATAAATAACAACTCAATTAAGAACTCAATCAAAATGTTTGAAACTTAAATTAACGATAAGGATATAAATTAAGAAAAACAAAGCAAGACACATTTTTAATCCTCTTTGTCTTTCCTTATCTGCTAATAAACAGTCAACATCAATATTAAGGCGGTGTATTAGTCAGGATCTATAATTGGATCGCTTCTCATGTGGCGTAAGTCTGTAATTTCAAGCATAGCTTAATTTACATTGTTTTTTCATTATTACTGCTCACCAAATATCATTTACTTTTAGATCCAGTATCTTTAGATATGGAATTACCCTGCACAGAAAGTACCTGTGTTCTGCTCGGCACACATTTGCTATTGTTGATTATTTCGTTGTTGTTAAATGACACACATGTAGCACAGCTTCTCAGTGGTTTAAAAAGCAATCTCAAATATTCCATATGGTTTATATTTACTTAAAAATATACAAATAGAGAAAAAATCTGCACATTTACGAAGCTGGAAGCAAACAGTAAAAATTTTTATTTTAAACAGATTCATAACAAAGTGTGAATCCACTATCAATATTATTAATTAGCTGATTGTCTCAGTTTATTTGAGATAAGCAGATAAACAGAGTCTATTTAAGGTAAACAGATAAAGTTGTCCACATGACAGCTTCACTCATCAGAGAAGTGCCTTAATTAGCGTAAGACTAAATTATTAGTGTGCCTGTTAATGTACTCAGTGACTCGCTCTACAAGGACAACAGCTCATTACATACTGAGAGCAAAGGGACGGTGACAGACACTAAGCAGGCATATCACCTCACAGCTATTAGTTCAGATGTGATGCTGGGTGGATATGCAAGCTGCTGATCACTGTGTGGTTTCATAGGCTGCATCCCATGCGTGTAATAAAATGTGTCCATCCATTAAGTTATTATTGTCATTAACCATCTGTGCTAGCCAACTGGGTTTCACACCCTTCCTGACACTGTGTTACCGCCGAACCTGTCTGAAGAGGAGAGGGAAAAAAAAGGAGGGATTAGATTTAGATTGACAGCCGGGGAGAGTGAGGCCGGATTGGTACAACATCTGCTGAGCAGGTGATGGAGGAAGAGTGAAGACTGAGCTCACAGTTGGAATAGTAAGCATGCACTGCTGTCATACCATGTCTGCGCTTCATCTTACCCAGTGACCTTCATGCATATAGAAGGACAGATGCACACAGTGTTGTTGTTGTGTGAGTTCAGTTTCAGGGTCACTCGGGGCAGAATGTTATTATAGTAGAAAAAAGATACACCTGTCCCTTTATTTCCAGTTCTGCTTGATTTATGTGATAAAATGTCTGGAGAAGACATCTATAGATAGCAAGGAAAGCAAAAATGTGGAAAAACTGTGAAGATTTTTGTCCTAGATTGGCGAGAGGACACAAATGTAGTAGCCAAAATATTCAAGAAAAAGCAAGTCATTGGCTCCAAAAAAAAGGGTGTGAGGAATCGAGACAGACAGTTTGACAGTGGACAAGGAGAAGGCAGAAATATATATCCACACTCAGCAGTGACTAGAAATGAGACACAGGTGTGTAAAACTAATAAGGGCAGGGCAGATAATCACCAAGGAGGGAGGGGGATAAGAGCAGAAAGTTAAAAAACAAACAAACCAAAAAAGCCACATAATGAAGCAAATCTTCAAAGTAAAGCAGGAACTAAAGATAAATAACTAGTGCTGAAATGAAACATGAAGAACAGAGATAGGGGGACACAGAAGGCAGGGGATCGTGACCTTTGTTACATGACTGAAAATGAAAGAATAAAAACCCCCCACGTATGAATCACTTGAAGTTATTAGTAAGAGCTCAACAAGATGTAACATAGTTCCCTGGATTAATATATCTAGATACAAAAAGAAATACTGATTCTGCAAATAATAAACAAAAGGATTAGCTATTTTGTAAAAAAATAAAAATAAAGATGCTTACTCCTGCATACCTCTTGACAGAGTTGAAAATTCCCCTCCCTTTTTAAAAAAAATTCATGGAGATGTTTTGCAAACGCTCAGTTTTACACCTTTTTCATCATTCAACAGTCCTAATGTGTCCCTGTGATCCAAAACATAATCACATATGTGTTGGGTGAAGCGCCACCTCTCTGTAATCATAACCTTTTGAGTAATCTTGGTTAAAAAAAGTTACACGACCTCCTTGCCATAGGTAACTATTACACAAACAAACTCATCAAGAGTAAGAGAAATATTTTTTTAGGAATAACCTGAGATGCTTGTCTGAATTTTTGTTTTTTTCTTCTGTTTTAGGTTTTATCAGTTCCAGTGCTCCGTATGTACAAAGGGACCAGAGACAATCCAAAGACTCCCCATGACTTGGTGATTTTGACATTTTGACTCTAACATATTTACTGACATGTTTATAGCCAATGAATATGAACAGAAACAGAAAATACATTTTAAAGAATTAAGCAGATTCCACCCATTTTTGGTAATCATGTCTGGTTGACACACAAATTAATATAAATTGTGTCCATTGAAAAGAATATACATAAAATGACACTAAATATAGATTGTTTATGTCCGTGCTGTTTTTGCATTTTACCTGTGTCTTGTGTAACGGACTCTTACTTTTTTGAAATGCAGGGTGGATTTGGCTCATTTAGTACTCTACCATCTCTCGCTGTGCTGCAAGAGGAAATACTTTGATTTTGACCATGAAATCCTGTCCTTCACCAATGAGAATTGGGACTCGTTGCTGCTAGGCGCGGTATTGATATTTCCCTGTTTCAGGACCATGATGAAATGATGTGAAATGCTGCCAGGCTTTTTTTTTTTCTTACATTTGAGACTTAAAGCCTATTAACCAGCATTAAAGTAAAATTAAAGTTAAAAATGTATGACCTCTATGTAAGCTTAAAGGAGAACACCAAGTTAAAAATTCAGTGTTGATCTAGGACAGCGGTTAGTGACCTTGTTTGGCCAATAGACCCCCATAGCTCTATCAGATTAACTGAACTCTCCTCCACTACCACCAAGTGACAATTATTACTGTTTTGAATGGGTTAGCTACTGCCTTAAGCTAAAGCGTTGAGTAGTTCATATGCAGTACTGTGCAATTTAACCATTTTAAAGGTCTACTGAATATTTTCAGCTAACCATTTCAACAGTTAATACATTGCTTTTAAGAAATGAAGCAAACAAACTGTTTACTCAAAAGTTTTTGTAGGTTTGTTTTTAGTACAGTACTGCTCTCGTAAATTTGTATCTAAATGTCTTTTTATACTGTATTTCACATGTGGATCCATCTTTGTTTTTCATAGTTTCCTTTGTCTTTGTGCACCAATTGTGAATTTTTCAAACATTTTCATTCATTCTTGCAACATGTGTCTAGCAAGAATCAGTTTAATTTGACAAATAAACTTCTATTGTCATTGGTTAATTTTATAATATTTCCCAGTATTTCATTCACAGATTGATATATTGGCACTTGGCTACTTTTAGCTATTCATTTGAACTTTACAGTGTTTCAGCTCGCTATCTCAGTTCTTTATCCTTTGTTTTAGATACATATTTCAACCATTTTCCAACAGGTTATCCAGTCCTTTTAGATAACTATTTCAGCTCTTTATCCAGAATATAAACATATGTTGTATTTTAGTTGTTTACTCAAAGACAACTTTTACATTTATCCAGTATTTCTAGCTCAGTAATTACTGATATTTGACATTATTATTTAACATTATTATTTGCTGATATTTGGCTAGTATGTCCATTTTTAGGTATCAAGTTCAGCTATTCTACAGTATTTTAGCTGTTTGTAACTGCTTACTACAACCACATATTTGCATATAGGGGAATTTAAGATCGCAGTCCCTACAATTTATCACGTTTTGATGGGCTTTTAAAAACAAAATCATTATTATATGTTCATTTATCCTACTGGGGGACAAATATCCCTCATAAGAAATCATTCATCTCTTATTAACATCTGTGCTGAAGTCATAGCACCATGTAAAAAGTCTCTAGTTTCCCCCCAGGAGAATAAACAGGAAGGTAAAGAGTTTCCTGTCTCTGTGTCTGAGGTTTTGGGTTCTCCTTTAAGTTGTTCTTAGCATTAAATTTGACATGTACAACAGGGATTTTTAGCCATATAGCCAAAGTAGTTAACAACATTATTGCTGTCAGAAACTGTAAAAGAAAGTGATTGTATGCATTAGAGGTTTTCTGTCTGGCGGTCACCTACTGTGTAAACACAGCTTTGATTTTTCATTCCTGTCTGTCCTCCAGCTCTCTGACACGCCAAGGCAAGACCGCTGTCACAATCTCCTCAACGCTCTGAACTCCCACAAGGACAGGTAAGTCATTGCATATGATGAGAAGAATAAACACCAACCACACATGACTGGAGTGATGAGTAGCACTTTATGAATACAAGAGTTTTCTTAGTGCACTGAAGGTAGTAGTGTTGGACATGCAGGTTCAAACTGGCGAGGTGTATTGCATACAGAGCAAGTGAACTGTGGCTGCCAGTTAGACCAGATTAAAAGTACAACTTTTTGATGCTTGTTTGGTCTAGCTGGACAGGAATGGTTGGTATTAATTATTTAAAAACAGTCTAGAAGTTAATATGAGCAAATTTTCTTTGAATATTTGAAAAAACAGAGAAACCTTGTGGCCAAAAAACAGCAGTTTTCTCCAGGCAGACTCTTCTCTAATTATGTACAAGTTAATTACGCAGTCACTACCTTTGAAATGCTCCTGAGTCTAATTTTTCATCATGAGAATATGTACATTGTGTTACACAACTTAAAGCTTAATGTTGACATCAAAGAGGACTGCTAGAAACACACACACACACACACACACACACACACACACACACACACACACACACACACACACACACATATAAGGTGATGATACAGTTTAAGAACCAGCTGGAGACAGAAGATGTTTTTCCGTGTTTCCCAGGTTTGTCTCTGGAAAGGAGATCAAGAAGAAAAAGTGTCTTTTTGGGCTTCAGGTTCGAGCCCCTCCACCGCTGACGTCCGATTCGTCGCCGCTCATCACCGACCCACCTATCAACATCACGCACCGGAGAAGGTCAGAGTAAGGACACTGTCTCTCATTTTTGGCTCTTATCTCAGTAAGAGCTGTGAGATTCCCACAGGGCATATAGTCATTATGCATGAACAATTAACTTAGGAATCAAAAGACTGCAATTTTCATATACCAGCACAAGTATCAGCGTCTCAATATTTTCCTAAAAGAGCAGAAAGCTCCCCTGCGTGCTTTCGTGTGATTATGTACCCAAGTGTGTGTGCACATGCATCTGCACGTGTCCTGTAGATTTCATAGACATCATAAATCATTTTTAGTACTTAGCTGGTGCGTATTGAGACTGAATTACAATGGAATCATTTGCAGAGTGGAGCAGTCTTGAAGGGAGGATTTTCATTTCACAAAACCATCGTATGATTTATGAAACACAAATTTAAAATTTATCCGAACAGAATCCAGATATGTATATTAGAGATGTAACACGCATTGTCTTTGCGTACCTAAATTTCTACAAATTCCCTCGGCTCAGACAGCAGGTTTGTTGGTTCAACTAGTTTTGTCAGTTTTCTATAAATGAGCAGACAGCCACATCAGGAGCATTAAGTAGTGCATCCCTTTTAAGAGATATCATTTGTTCAAGTTAATTTTCATCTTATAGAGGGAGCCAGCAGTAAAGAAAGCAGATATTCAAGGATACTGACGGACATTTGAGACGTCTGAATCGACATTGTTCTCAGTATTAGGTTTAAAGTACTTACAAAAGACATCAGTTGGTTATTTTGTTAAAGCAACATAGGATATGATTGCTTAGTAGCACCAAGCTGGGGAGGCATGTAAAGGCTGATATCCAAGTTGGTGTTTTAAATCTGATTTTGAGAAAAGAATGTTCTATGCATAGCTCTGTATTTTATATATCTTTACATTTTTCTTATATATTTGAATCCATAATGTGCAAGCACTGTAGCTTTTAGCAATTTAGCTTTTTTAATAGTTAACACGATCTGAACTGACTGAACAGGAAGTCTTGTTCAAGATATCTGTTGGGTACGCCGAG
Organism: Pelmatolapia mariae; assembly: GCF_036321145.2. Classification (NCBI taxonomy): domain Eukaryota; kingdom Metazoa; phylum Chordata; class Actinopteri; order Cichliformes; family Cichlidae; genus Pelmatolapia; species Pelmatolapia mariae. Next base: position 70,685,082 of record NC_086236.1, read on the forward strand.
ACCTTCAAAGATTTGTCTTCAGATTTGTCTCCCAATCAGCTCAATATTGAAGGGTAATATTTATTAAACCATCCGGATCTTATAAGTGAAGTTGTGCTGCTGATTGACTGGAGGAGATGACCAGCTAAGCATCCTTGAACACTGAGCAAAGGCTTTTGCTAACATACAACATTTCATTTAGATATTCATGCACCTCAGGGGACGATATCTAAACATTTACTGGGTCGTGTGAGCTGTGGTCTAATAGCACCATTCATATCAGATATCAGAATTTCTATTGTCTTCAGTAAAAATGATAATGATTTGTGTTCATGACTTGTATTTGTTGCCTGTATTTTTCTTATACATAATTCATATAATTGTGTTGCATGAGAAAAATACAAAACTGGCCACTTTCACGAGTTAATCAGAGTACAGAACATAAAGCTCTTATGAGATAAAAAAACCCACATCAATATTTACTGTAATTCTTTTTTATATGTACCCTTTCTTTTGTGACCCAGACTGAATTGAGCTCTAAAACTAATGTCATGGTTTTCTTTAAATTGGCTTTGGTGAAATTGTCATCTTTTTCTGCAAAGTACTGCAAACAGATTCTTATTGAATTTCAGCTTGCACACCAGAAATATTAAAGTTATATGTGCAGATTGTAATGTTATTTCTCCCCAGAATATAAACCTTTTTATATTAACACTTCATAAGATATCCTCTAAGATATCCTCCTTACAACAAAATGTCAGCTTTATACTCTCTTATAATCCACTGACCAGACTGCCGTGCTATTTGCTAAAAAAAACAAAAAAACAAAAACATGCTACGAGAAGGATAAATCTCTTCATTTAATGACTGTTCGGTCTTTTCTTTATCATTGCCTGTAGGACAAAAGACACATTTCAAAACCTAAGACTGGTAAAGTTCTAATTATAGTATAATGCCAAGTATATGCTGGCCAGTCATGCAAGCACGCAGTGGAGATTTCATCCTTTGGGAGAGGCTTTTGCAGTTTTAGCTTTTGCAGCTTTTATAAACAAGGTCAGTTTTAAGCAGAGAGGAAATATAGAAGAAACAGATTGCCAGACAAATGATGTTTTGGCTGGTCTGTATTAACAATCATCTCACTGCTCTGCTCTTCTGTATCACACTGCAGTAAAAACTAAGTGTTGCACACAGGGACTCTGTCTCTGTGTGTATCCTTGTATACTTATTTATGTGTTTTTTTTTGCTCACTTCAGCCCATTGTCGCTACCCTGCCAGAGGAGAGTGGGGGGGCCAGAGTCACGTAAATCAAAGCGTCGCATCATGGAGACACAGGTCAGTGCCTCTGTCTTCAACTCAGGGGACGGGGGGAGGAGGTCTGGGGCACAAAACCTCTCTGGTATTTTTTCCTTTTTTCCTTTTTTTTTCATGCATCCAGGTAAACAGCTCTCTGCGATCCAAATAACCTGTCAGTCAGAAACTGTGATGAAGGTTCATTTCGCAGTCGAGATCAGTCTGTGTCTTTTTACACCCAGTGCAGCTCAGTGCCTCATATTTTTCTTCTCCCTTTCGCTGTATGTTGAAAGCCTGCTGATGTTTACAGTCTGCTGTTCGCATAAAGGCTAGCACGTGAGAGATGAAGTGTAGTGTATTTGGCTCAGTTAAAATGTATAATTCAAATCCAATCTTGGCTGCTCATGTATTTCATCAACACCTGCAGTTCAGCGCCACATTTATCTTGATCATCAAATCCAATTCCCAGCGGACTGCACTGAAACAAGGAACATCACATGCGGTGGTTACTATTTTTACACGGCATTCTTACAGTGTTCATTGTACTTTGTCCGCCTACACATCAGTCTGATCCATGTATGTGCACATACAGTAATCCTGGAACAATACGCTCTGCAGAGCACTCGTTTCCACTCTGGCACATCCAGGCCCCATTGTGCCCCGTTTGATTGATGCTAATCTCCGTCCGTCTTGGAGGAGCTGCTTCCTTGTACTGTGGAAAGTGAGATGGGAAGGAATGCTGATATGCGTATCCTGGGATCACTTCCAAGTGCACTTTGCAGTCAATTACAGTTTGGCCAGGTGGCGCTGGCACCTTGACAGTCCAGCACTGACAGAGCACATCCATTTAAAGGCACAGATGTCGACTAAGGCCACTGAATAATAATCCCATCCTAATAGTAATGCTGGAGAAGGGAATGATAATGGGCTCACTCTGGTGCTATATGTCACAGTCCAGTGATGAGAAATCTTTAGGTGGCATCCTCCGAGATGATGCCTCCAGTGATTGATGGCTCTGATGATCTTCTGATGTTTTTACTTGTCATGGGTCATGAGTCGCCGCAGAGCAGCACTATGAGATGTGCTATGGAATGATGCGTTTAAGGGAGACATCCTACTGCTGTGTCTGATGAGCCTTGATGATGTGGCATCCTGTTATTTATTTGGATTTAAAGATACAGTGATGTAAAGAAAAAAAAAGAGTTTTTACCCCCTTCCTGGTTTCCTATGTTTTGCATGTTTGTCACACTTAATTGTTTCAGATCATCGAACCGATTTAAATATTAGACAAAGACAACACAAGTAAACACAAAATGAAGTTTCTAAATGATGGTGTTTATCATTAATTACCACAGCAAGTTTTCTTGGTCCTGAGCAGCAAAACAGCCTCCACAGACATATTTTACTGTGTGATGTTCCTTTTCTGAAATGCTGTATTACTTTTACGCCAGATATAATGGGACACACACCTTCCATAAGGTGTCTCATCAGTCAACAGGATATTTTCCCAGATGTTTTTTGGCAAATGTGAGACAAGCCTTTATGGTCCTGTTGGTCCAGAGTGGCTTTGGATGCCAGTCTCTTTCTTATTGTTGAATCGTGAACTCTGACCTTAAATGAGACATGTGAAGCCTGGAGTTCTTTTATGTTGTTCTGGGTTCTTTTGTGACCTCCTGGATGAGTCATCGCTGTACTCCTGGGGTAATTTTGGTAGGTTGGTCATTCCTGGGAAGCTTCACCACTGTTCCAAGTTTTTTTGTGTGTATAATGGCTCTCACTGTGGTTCAGTGGAGTCCCAAAGCCTTAGAAATGGCTCTGTAACCCTTTCCAGACTGATAGATGTCAGTAACTTCTCCGGTGTTTCTTGTGATCGTGGCACGATGTGTCGCTATTTGAAATCTTTTAGCCTGCTTCTACTTTGTCAGACAGGTTCTAGTTGAGTGATTTCTTGATCCAACAGGTCTGCCAGCAATCAGGTCTGAGTGTGTTTAGCGAAACTGAGCTCAGCTTTCTAGTAAATGTTGTTAATCACAGTTAGTTCATGATTTAACCAGAAAGGCAATTACTTTTTTACACAGGACCAGGTATGTTTGGATAACCTTTCTCCTTTAATCAAAAGCATTTTGAATTTACTGAGGTTATCTTTGTCTAATATTTAAATCTGTTTGATGATCTGAAACTTTGAAGTGTGAAAAAAAAACAGGAAATCAGGTCAGGTGCAAGCACTTTTTATTACACCACTGTATATCTGCCCATTTTTGTGATCAGGCAGTGCAAGAAAATGGAAATCAACCTGTTCTGTATCTGTAAGAATAGCAAAAAGTCTTCAGAATGGATATCCCCTCAGTTTTAAGATGCGTTCACTCTGGTTTTCAGTATGCTCACCTGTCTCTAGACGTAGCTGTCATCAAACAGAACGTTCCCTGTGCAGAATTGACTTAATGCATGAGTGAGCACGGAGGTACGAGTGCTTCATTGACTCCTGTGATCTTGGCATCCAGACACAAGCTGATCTGTGTGTGTCTTCTGTGCCCAGGCATGTCCACCCCCAGTAGCTGCCAACCCTATTGAGCTACTGCCATGTTGCCATGGCTACATGGGTGGGGCCAGCCTATATAACTCCAGGAAGTCAGAGGAGGAGCTTAACCTGAGGTAAGAGTTGTAACATTTTATTGCTCAGGTGAATTATTAATAAGTAAGAGAAGTTTTCTGTTGTACAGTTTTGTTCCTGCTCAGGTAAATTATTAATGGATGTAAGAAGAGTTAAAAACTCACTTCACCTGTGTAAAAAGTAGTATCCATAATTTATAATAATACAAATATAATGGCTAGCAGGAGGTGACTCATCTGGTTTCAAAAGGATGTCCATTTTTAGAGAAGCCAATGGGAAAAATAACACTTTGGACCTCTTGTCTGTGACCTCAATAAACACTGTCCCTGATGACTTTTTGGACTTTTAGATTCAGGTCTTATTGAATGCAAACAGCGCTCATTTTGTAAATTATTGCACCTTTTGGAGTCAAAAAGAATAACAAAGCAGGGTACAACTTAATAATTGTAACTGACATCACTTCATATACATGTCTATTCTATGATACCAACCAACGGTGCAGTGGTTAATGTGGGGTATATTTTTAATTAATAAAAGAAGGTTTAAGTAAAATTTGAGCAGTAAAGGAAGAAAGTCACTTAAAGTAATGGATTATCAGTAATGGTTAAAGGGTGAATCATTAATAACTGTAGCTTACTAAAAGTATGCGTGACAGTTAAAATTACAAGCTAATAGTATTAATAAACAAATACAATTGTTATCTAACGGTTGAAATAGAGTAGTTATGTAAAAAGTTATATTTAATTAACTATTGGCTAACAGTACTGATGAATAGTTGAAGGCGGAGATATGGGTTTATAGTTGTTATCAAATTGTTAGCTAAATATTATGAATAAATGAATAAATACCATTTAAAAAATTAAAAATGTAATAAAATATTGTTAAGATAAGATAAGATGACCTTTATTAGTCCCACACGTGGGAAATTTGTTTTGTCACAGCAGGAAGTGGACAGTGCAAAAGTTATGAAGGACAAATAGAATAAAATAAAATAAGAATAAATACAGTACACAACTGTACAGAATAGAATAAAAATAGAATACTATATACAGTAGAATAAAATAGAATAAAATATACAATAGGATAAAAATAGAATACAAATGCTATATACAACAGAGTGAAAAATACAACGGTGCCAGAAAGATTATTGCACATTTGTGTTATTGCACATTTGTGGATGTGTGTGTATGATCAGTTAAAGTCTTTGTTGTGGAGTCTGACAGCAGTGGGGAGGAAAGACCTGCGAAATCTCTCCGTCCCACACCGTGGGTGCCGCAGTCTCCCACTGAAGGAGCTGCTCAGTGCTGTCACAGTCTCATGCATGGGGTGGGAGATGTTGTCCAGCAGGGATGACAGCTTAGCCACCATTCTCCTGTCACTCACAACCTCCACTGGGTCCAGAGGGCATCCTAGAACAGAGCTGGCCCTTCGGATCAGCCTGTTCAGTCTCTTCCTGTCCCCAGCAGAGATGCTGCCGCCCCAGCAGACCACACCATAAAAGATGGCTGAGGCCACCACAGAGTCATAGAAGGTCTTCAGGAGTGGGCCCCAACGTTGTCTAACAGTATAAATAAAGTTGTTTGTTGAAGATGAGGGCTAATCAAGCAAAATTAGTTGCTAAGCGTAATACTTAAGTAGCTGTTAAACTGAATAATATCAGGCTGAAATAGTAGTCTTAAAATCACAGTAAGTTGAAAAACGTAAATAAAAGTAGCTTATGATTATAAAAGTGACCAAATCCGGTTTCAAATGAGCTCAGCTGAACTCACTTGAACATGATAAGATTGTTGATGCCATCAAACATGCCTTTGAGGGTGTTGAGTCAGATGAAAAGCACAGGGCCGCACGGATAAAGGTAAAGATTTGAAAATACACGAGGAACCCGTCAAAAACCTTGCTTCCATCATATTCTTTAGGCAGTAGAAATCTCAGTGGCAGAAAAGTAAGTAACCTGAAACAAATAACTCCAAGGCTAGAAATCACAATAGTGTTTTTTTTCCAAAGAGCCTTTAAAATAAATTCTTTTCTGCAGTTTTTAAACCCAGCTGGATGAAAATTGTCTGAATCCCCTTCACAGCTCTCCTCCAAAACGGATGTATGCCCTATACCACACCACCTACAATGGGAACTCAACACTCTCCAGGAGTCTCCATCACTACAACAGGTTTTTCTCATTTTTCCTCGTCATATTTAGACTTAAATCTTATATAGTGGTAGTCCATGGCTCACTGCTGACTTTGTCTGGGGTAACTTGAAGATATCATACTATAATGTAGTGTATGTATATATGTTTGTATGTTCCCTTTCTAGACGAGTGGACCAATCTTGAACACCTTTGCATAAGCACTGCCTGGGGGCACTGTGAGTGCCAACATATATGTGGTGTATACAAATATTTTAGACAGATCCTACAATTGTATACATTTGACAGTTGAGCACCGAGTGGCACGTTTGTGACGTTCAGTGTGCGCACACTACATATTTTATCAGTCAGCACAAATTTTTAATCTTCCTGGTGCAGCTGAGCAGCCCATGATTATCGATCAAGTTATCAAAATAAACCACTACAAGCACTACAGGCCTGTGTATGAAACAAAGAGAATATAAATGAAAATCTGCTAAACGTTTTATGTGGCCACAATTAAGAGATTCATTATGAAGAAGAAGTCATTCTGATTTTTTCAAGTTAATTATAGATGATTTTCTTGACAGTTATTGTTTATTGGCCTAACACCAAAGCAAAGACTGGCACGTAGCTCAGAATTATGTAATTTATTCATAAATTTTTCTGATTCTGATTCTGATATTCTGATCTAAAATTACATAAATAACTTAAAAGGAAATAGTTGACCATTCATTATTACAAATGTTTTAATAGTTCTGAGATAAAACACAGTTATTGTCATCTTGTATCTCTTATAATACAGGTATAAAATATTTTTAAGTTATTTAAATATTACTTAACTGTAGATTTCTTAATATAATTTTTCGTTGGGTTTTTTGAGCGCAAACCTACAGTAATTGATTAATTAATTAATTAGTTGTTAAATTTTGGCTCTTTTGGAGCAGACAGCAAGGTTATTTTACAGTTTTTAAACTGACCATGAAACTCTTAAGCTGCACAGAGAATCTGTAGTTAGTGCTAATATTCAGTTCATGTCCATAGTTGGTATTTTATATACACATTAAAAAATATAAATGTTTTTCTCATAAAACCATATGAATGATCCAAATCATGATCCTAATCTGACTACTACAGAACAGGAACTAGAATAAAATATACATAACAGAATAAACTTAATGTAACTTAAAATAATATCTTTAATACAGTTATTTAAAATATCAAAAACTGACTTGGTCTTTGCCAACCATTATTTTTTTTTACATCTATAATTAACTTGTATTCAGTTGGTAATAACCTTTATTGGTGGGGTAAGTCTTTAGATCCTTCACTGATACATGGTTGACTATGCAGCTTTGCAAATTGGTTGCTAATTCTCTGTCTGCACATAGTTTGGTCACAAATATCTGGTAGGATAAAATAACAAAGTAATTTTTATACCCCAAACTTCACGGGTTAACTTGGCTGTAATGTAATGTTTGTAATATTGTTTTGCATTAACACTTTCTTTGGCCTATTATTAGTACCATGACTTAGGAACAGAAAAAGGGGGATTGTGACATATTTTCAAAAAATTATTATTTAAAAAAACGCAGCAAGCAAGAGTGATGAGAGCAGTGAAAGCGGCATCGATTCAAGAAGACACAAACAAAAAGTCTACCTAATATTAATATATGGGTTATTTACAAAATTCACTAATACTAAAATTAAAATTTTTTTCTTAGATAAAATATATGTGAAGGACCGACTGATCTCCATCCAGATGAATCCATCCTGTTTTCCTAACTCCTCCCCTTCTCTTTTCCTAGCATGGAGGACAACTGCAGGTTACCACCAACATACTTCCCATACCCCCTCAATTCCAACAGCAACCATCACCACAACCACCTCCACCAGCACCATCACAACCACCAGCACAACCACCAACATCAACACCAGCTGGGGCAGAAGCAGCTGGAGCCCCTCATTCTACGTGACTTACCTCCTTATCAGGCTGGCATGGGTGCAGGAGGTGGTGTAGGCGGAGGAGGAGGAGGTGGCGGCAGTGGTGGAGGTGGCGGCGGGGCACCGGGAATGGGAATGGGAGGTGGGGATGGAACAGTGGCCAGGAGCTGGGGAGGAGGGGAGGCAGTGAGGATCCTGGCGAGACGAGTCACACCTGACGGGAAGGTGCAGTACCTGGTGGAGTGGGAGAACGTGAGTTTGTACTGAGACAAAGAACGTAAACTAGAGACACAATGACTGTTTTGCAGTTGTCACAGAACTGCTGTGTATGTAATACGTGGCAGTGTTTAAAGTACAAACAAAACAAAAAGGAAAAAAAATCTCTACACGTTGCAAATCCAGGTTGCTCTCATAGTATCACCTCTAATTCTACATCATTATAACCTCACTACTTGTTACTAAATGTCCCTCTTTGCTAGTGTTTCTCTGATATTTGTACTGTTAACTTTGGAATATGCCTTTGCATTTATCATCTTTTACAATGATGAGGGAAAATGTGTAAACCTCCTGATGATTTTGTCTGTGTTTGGACCACATTAATATTTGTAATTAAAAGGCCACGCTTAAAAAGAAATATCTGAAATTTCAACATTTAACAGTCAAAAAACCCCCAAATATACTTATTTTACTTTGTTCTGGTTCAGTTTTGTGTTGAAACCCAGTTATCACAAATAAAAGAGTGGAGTTAGAGTCACTTTAGACAAAAAGCAGAGAGAAACAGCTGACCTAGATCCATCCTAAGCTCATTAATTTAAATGTTATCGCTGGCATGCTTATTTTAAGGTTTTATCGCTCAGTTTTAGGAACAGTTTGTGTTGGGTGTAGCTTCAAATGTAATGTACAAGTGCAAAAGTGACACCTGTCTCTTCTCAACTACACTTAAGTAAGATGGTAAATACTGCTTTTCTGTGGGATGTCCACAGTAAGAAAACAACAAAGTGTATTTCCTAAAATTTGGAACTATTTCTTGGCAAAAAACCTACAATACACCACGTAATTGTTCCTGCCCACTAAATTAAAATAATGTACAATACAGCTTGACTCGGTGCACAAAATGACAGGAAATGTGTAAGAGAACAGGTAGAAAAAGTACTACTGTGATAATAAACAAGAATTTGATGATTTACTAGAAACGAGAATCAAATTTTGCCAAAAAGTGAAAATTGTTTTCCGATTTGTTAACAGTTTGACCATATTACTTCAGGCAGGTCATGAGGACGAGCTCAGCCACTATTTCACACATCTATTTGATTTTGCATGTCTCATAAAATATATAAAAGCGGCGTGCTATTTAAACTGGTTCAAGTTGCCAATAGTTGCAGTGCATCTGCAAGCTACTTTGGAACCCTCTTCCAGAGTCAGTGTCATATCTGTAATTATTATTGTGTATACTTTGCTTCGTTTCGCTGCTGCTCCATGCTGCTAAATATAAATGACCATAGACTAAAATAAGAATACTCTGAACTATACTTTAATATTTTAGATAGTATGATGTGATGATGATTCATTAAATTGAAAATATTGTGATTCTGACATCTTTTTATTTTCTGTAACCTAAATGAAAATTGCTTCTTTTTAAAAAAAAAAAAATTGGACATCTGAGGACTACAATCACTAAACTGATAGAGCAGGCCCCATAAAGTTTTACTACATTTAATTACAAAACTCTAAAAAAGTTGTGACACTGTGTAAAATGTACATGAAAACAAAATGTAATGATTTTCAAATCTCATAAACCCACAGTCAGATGTTTAAACTGAGACATTTTACTTTTTCATGAAAAAATGGCTCATTTTGAATTTGATGTCAGCAACAAGGGTTAAAAAAGTTGGGATTGGGGCAAAAAAAAGGTTTGAAAAGTAAGTGTTACTAAAAGAAACAGCTTGAGGAACATTTTGCAACTAATTAGGTTTTAAGTGGCAACAGCTCAGTCACGTCTGGGTATAAAAAGAGCATCTTAGAGAGGAAGAGTTTCTCAGAAGAAACAAGCCAAGTTTTCACCATATATATATATATATATATATATATATATATATATATATATATATATATATATAATTTGAAATCTCACTGAAAATCAATATTGGTTGACCGCGATCTTCAGGCCCTCAGGTGACACTGCATTAAAACAGGCAAGAGTCTGTCATTGAAGTCACAGGATGGGCTCAGGAAGACTTCCAGTTGAAAACATTTGATATGTTTGAAACTGGTATGAAAAAGAACAGTCAGGACTTTTGGTGAGCTAGAATTCTATATCAAACAAAAATGGGATATTATTCCTCTCCTGGAAGTCCAGCAACTGGCCTCCTCAGTTCTTGTTCTTGACTGTTGTTAAAAGAAGCGACGATGCCTCACAGTCAACATCGTCCCAACTTTTTGGACATATTTTGCTGCCATTAAATTCAAAATAAGCATATATTTTTCTGAAACTAGTAACATTTTCTCAGTTTAAACCAGTATGTGTATTATGCTTTCTATGTTCTGTTGTGAATAAAATATGGGTTTATGAGACTTGCAAATAACTGGATTCTGTTTTTATTTATATTTCACAAAGCTTCCCAAACTTTTTGTACTTTTTAGTACTTTTTACAGCTCACAAACATTTATCAAGTTATTAACAGCATTTGCTACTGATATCCAAGAAATGAGACGTCAAGCTTCCATCAGCTTTCACTTTTCTAATTGCTCATTCATCAACTCGTGGTTAATGTTCACGTGGAGTTCAGCGAGAAAATGAGCCCAGAATGTTATCAGAGACGAATGGCCCTCTCATCAGTGAGAGGCATTATGACAGCCTGGTGGTGGCTGCTGGCTGTGCATGAAAAAGCAGTAACCTTTTAATGGACACAGTAGTACAGACGGGCTTATATTTTGGGCTACGTTGGGGGGAGTTTAATGCCTCACTGACGAGTACGTTATTGAAGGATTTGACTTTGGCTCCGTAAACAACAAATTCTCTGGAGGTTTTCATGTTTTTTTTTTCATCACAGTATGTTAATAAGAGATTGTATACATGTTATTATGGGGATACTTATTTGTTATGTTAGATTTTGTCACACATAATTTACATTTAGACTACTGTTATGTCTTAGAAATAGGAGCCACAAGAGGGCTTTTGTTTTATAGATAGAATTATATATTCACAATATATTGCTATGATGGAACAACTTTATTTTATTTATTTTGATGTGGTTGCATAGTGCCTATATAGGGTGTGTACCTGCCGATTGGTCTGCTCGACTGGGTCGGCCAATCAGAAGGTGAGAAGACACGAATGAGTCCATACTGATACAAGTGAAGGCTCGTTGCTGACAGATCCAACAGTACCTCAAAGGTTTGGGGTTCCCTTAGATAATGCATGAATTTTGAGAAGATTTTGATATTATATAAAATGCAACCGATTGGTAATGTTGTCTGTGACAATTAAGGGAATAATCTATCATTAATAATTTATGTTTTATAATAGATAATCTATGTAGAAGTACAGTGGTAAGTTTTCAGTGTCACTCCTATCTTCCAACAACATCTACACAAACTCATAAATCACTTATGATGAGTGATTTCATTCATCCTTAATTGTCATTTACAGCATATGTTCAATCTTATGCTGTAGGAAAAAACCCCCAACTTGGACTGCTCAAAGTGACCCCCAAACCTTTGTGTACGTGTGCACAGACGGACCAGTTACGCTGCTGAAGAGAGTTTTTTAATCAAACAGGACTGTGATGTTACTGTACATTCCAAACAACAAAACAGTATATAAACACATTTTAGCAAAGCATACATTTAAAGTCATCACAGTGGAATTATTTGAAAGAATTTTCTTTTGTCTGTTTATGATGGGACTTAAATGTCATAAAGATCAGTTAAGGCGCACCCACTCCAATGCTGTTCACAACAGTACAGGTAAATAAGACACTCCATACTAAAACCATAGTTTCCTTCCAGGGACTAACAGTCTATGGTTTAAATGTAAAACAAGGCATTAAGCACGAATGCATCAGTTGAGGCCTGACTGCTCACGTCCCATCTACTTAAATATGTTTATGGAGGTGAAGTGGAGCTGCTGAAAGTTGGATTTTATCTTTGTGCAAACAGGTTACATAAATCTAGAAAACTGTTGTGCAAGTTTCAGAGTTTATATTTTATACAGAGGTTTATTTCAGCAATCTGTTTGATAAAACTTACACAACATGCACATTTGTCAGTTCTATCTTTTAAAGAAAGACTGCGTTACAGGTTTAGTTTAAAAAAAAAAAGACTAGTACAACATTTATGCAGTTATAATTGATGCAAAATGCTCAGATTTTATTTAAATAGCAACCTCTTTGTTATATTAGCTCCTGTCCAGTAAGACAATATTGCATTGCAATTCTCATCCTCCTCAGTGACTATTTGACTGTAGTTTATTAGGGAGGAGTGTGTTGAACCTTTCTAGGCGATGGTGATGAATGTATTTGTGTGTTTTCTATGGTATGTCTATACCCGTCAAGTGCTTGTTATAGGTTGTACTCTTGGTGGAAATCTACCAGATTAGTTTAAAACAAAACAGGAGGAAATAAAACATCTACATTGAAGAAAAAAAAAAACATTTATTTTGGGAGACATGGTCTTCTTTTTCTGATTAGTAGTCAAGTCCAAGTTCAGTTTTGATGTATTTTTGGAGAAATTACATTTGTACATGTATACTCTGCGTTGATACACCTAATATGTAACATGAATAATAAAAAAAGTTTCACCTCTCTGTTGCACTGTTCTATTATAAAACTTAAAAATAAGTTGTCCTGTTAGGTGTCGGTCCATCTAAAAGTGGTTCACAAGATAAATGCAAACCAGGATCAATTAGTTTGCTGTCATTATTTTCCACTATCAAATTAATGTGTGATTTACTTTCCTGGTTGAAGGTCAGAGAAGGATAAAAACCCTAATTTTCAAATTTCAAATTAAAAGATCCAGATTAGCTTTTTCAGACTTTTAAACCCTTTAAACATCTTTTGTGACAGGGAAATAATCAAAATTCATCTTTTTATTTCGTCGTCACTGAGATTACAGAGGGTGCTAATGTATCGGGTTCCATGCTATATATGTGCTTTTGTCGAACAGGTGCAAAGACGTGCAAGCATCACCTTGTGTAACTGACTGTACCGTGAGAGATAACCTCTGACAGACCCTTTGAAATGCGTTTGGGTGGTTTGATTTAGATATTCACTCTGGTTTCAACCAATTCAAACCAGTGAACTCTATATGATTTCATACAAAATGTTGTGCTCATTGTCCTCCTCCGTAGTTAATTAGAGGTGATTCAAGCATTCCTGCACTAATGGCAAAGAACAAGAATTATATTAAAACCTGATAGAATTACATTCTTAAGTAAGGAGCCAAAGTAGAACAAAAAAACCAGAGCTTCACATATATGCAGCTTACAAAAGAAGTGTGAGAAAAATATTTTAAAATAACTTTCACCAGAATCACTGTCAATTAGAGAATTATTTTTTACCATGTTGGTCTTTTTTAAAGTTTATTTTCCCTGTAAGGTGTTGTTATGCTGTACGGATGGAGTGATAGGGAATACAAATTAGTACCACAACTCAACCCCGAGGTGCAATGCTCAGAGAAATCACAAAAGACCTAAGAGCTACATTACAGACTCTACTGGCCTCAGTTACCATGTTAAATATTAAAGTTCATGACAGTACAGTGTGGCTTGTTTGTTAGGATCGCCAGGAGGAAGCCTCGTCTCTCTGAAAAGATCATGACAGCACAGCTTAGGTTTGCAAAGCTTCCTGTGAACAAACGATGATGTCCTTTGGACAGATGAGACCAAAGTGAAGGTTTTGGGCCATAATGCACCTCAACATGACTGAAATGATGTGGTGAGACCTTAAGAGAGTCTAGCATAAACAAATCCCCACAGATCTCAGTGAGCTGAAGAAACATTATAAAGGCGAGTGGGTCAAAGTGTCTCCACAATGTGAGAGACTGACAGAGTAATGCAGAAAGTGAGTGCTTCAGGTTATTGCTGTTAAAAGCGGTTGTGCAAGCTGCTGAATCATGGGGTGTACTTGTTTTTTTTAACAGGACTACACAGGTGTTTTTATATCACTAATTTTATATTTGACCAAAACATATCTGCAGCGGTGTGCGATGTCCAGTCTGTTCTTTACCACCTTAAAGAACAGACTGGCAGCTCAGGTGGCAGAGCAGGCCAGCCACTAATCAGAAGGTCGGTGGTTCGATCCCAGGCTGCCTCCTGGCTGCATGCCAAATATCCTTGGGCAAGATACTAACCCCTGTTTGCCTACTGGTGGTGGTCAGAGGGCCCGGTGGCGCCAGTGTCCGGCAGCCTCGCCTCTGTCAGTGCGCCCCAGGGCAGCTGTGGCTACAATGTAGCTTGCCACTGCCAATGGGTGAATGACTGAATGTAGTGTAAAGCGCTTTGGGGTCCTTAGGGACTGAGTAAAGCGCTATACAAATGCAGGCCATTTACCATTTAAGATGATTTTTCAATTTCAAAAGAACTTTCTGATGTTATAAAACAATGGAAAAATAACTCTCTCTTTAAGAATTAAAATACAATGTTTTTTTCATTAAATGTTCCCCCACTTATGTCTGATTCTAACTCAAAGAAAAGCATTTTCCACTAAAGCTTTTCCAAAACATGACAGAATGGTAATATTTTCATAGTGTGACAGATTACTAGTTATTTGGAGTAAACAACTATGGGCAGAAAATCATCACTTCTCCAAAGTGCTCAAGCTTTTAACTTTCCAAGTCAAAAAGAGGTGGATTGAGGCTGTTATTGAACTGCTTTGTTTCACTGATCACTACCATTGTATTTAGAAATCATGCAATGTCGTGAGAATCCCCCAGAATTAGTCTGATGGGGATGATAAATTGTATTACAGCCAAATGTGTCCTGTAGGAGGGATTAACTACTCCTTTTTTTGGCAGACAATTTACTGTTGCTGCCAACAGGAATGACAGATGTTTATTTTGTGTTCTTGCCAGTTACAATGAGACTTAAGATGAATGGAGGCAACAAATAATGACTCTGAAGAATAATGCCACATATCACTCTAAGTCCTGCGTCATATTTTATTTCTGAGAAGCGGATGCATTAATGGTTGAAAATCTTACTGTTTTATTTATTTATTTATTTACTGTTACCTTTTATAGCTGCTGGGTTGCACTGACATAAAGCCTCTTGCATTTTAATAAAAATACTTGTGTGTCAGCAGCTCTTTGTTACTCAAAATAGTCAGTGAGTCTGAGGGAAGTAACTTCTTTGTTCCTGTGATTGCCGTCTGAAGGTGTGCTACTTGACATTTTTGGCAGAAGAAATTGTCTACATGCTAAAATTAACAATGAATGACTGAGCTACTTTAGTTTGCAGAGGCTGATTTCGAGGCTGCTGTACCACTGTACCGTGGCTCATTGAGACACTCGAAGTGAACAGAGCCTTTGTTAATGTCATTAGTAGCACCTGTGCCTTTCCTACTGGGATAAACAGCTGCTGTGGGAGAAAAAAACCTGTTTACTGCGCAGGTGCGTAACACAAAGAATTTAATTGAAACTATTCCATCTAAGAAGGGACCAGAATCCTTCTGTCATCTTTAATAATGTGTGATACGTTTCTGTGATCATCTGTTATCGCAGGTCACAGGGGATGTGCTTCTTCTCCTTCACACTAGTTTCCTTTGTTAGCATGGACACTTATTAGTGTTTTGGAGGATGCAACTCGTGTAATGTGCTCCTGAAATCCCTATATTTAGTTTTATTTTCATTTATGGCAAAAACTGCAGCTGCTCGTTTTGACCACAAGATGACGGCAACGTCTCAACATGTAACCCAGAAGTAGGCGCTGCACTCTGATGCCTTCAGCGTCCCTCTGAAGCTGTGAAGTCCACAATGATTGAAGCACCTTCAAGCATGCAAATGGGACATGTAAGTGTGCAAAATGTTATCTAATGAAAGCTTGTGCTGAAAACCCTACAGCATTTCTGCTCATCTGTTGGAAAACTGTTGGTTTTAGAACTATTATAGAATAGAAAGCAGGAATTTTTACATTTATTTACCACTGTTTAGACTGAATTTTTTTTCATTTTTATGATGCTGTTATTTTGTGCTCTTGTAATGATAATAATCATTAGTAATTATTATTATCAATTTGATCAAATTACTTTTAGACTCACACATTCATCCATTTAGCCAACTACTTATTCAAATGAGGGTGTCTAAGGGGTGGAGCTTAAAATTTTTCTCTGTATTTAATATTGTGCTATCTACTGTACAATATAAAGCGCCTTGAAGCGACTTTTGTTGTGATTTGGCGCTATATAAATAAAATTGAATTGAATTGAATTGAATTGAAAATGCACACAATCATAAAAAAAATAAATAAATCTGGTCCCTGTTTTCCACTTGTAAACGATCACTTTTTATTTTTAATTTTTTGGATATATAATTTCAACAATAGCCTAAACTGAGGCATAGAAATAAAATTTAAAAAAATGAAAACATTTAAAAAATAAAATAAAATAAAATAAATGTTAATATATAGTTATCTAAGCACCCTGTGTAATATTTTTGGAACTGATTAAAGACGTATGTATCAGTATTTTTTTGTATATGTTCAATCTATTTGCTGCTGATTAAGTTAAAACAACAACAACAAAAAAATCACATCCTAAAAGACACAACTCATAACTCAAACTTCCATCTATTATTTAAATTGCACAATTACGTTCAGTAGTTCAATATTCCTATTTTCCCACGTTACACAAATGCAGCATACGCCACCTCAAGGCGCCATTTTGGCTCCACAGCTTCCTATCTTGATGCAGTTCCTCTGTTTGGTCAAGTGTCGAAATCCAGCGTTATTCAATTTTTAAACGAAAATGAATTAATTTATTTAAAATGGGAAAAGGAAAACGTGTAGTTGTGTACTCGAGTATAATTCCTCTGAAATCTGAAATGTCAGCATTTATGGGAGGTTGGACGTTACCTGCAGTAAGTGTGTTTTCAACAGGTCTGCAGGAGTTTCAAGAGCCAAAACAGGTTTACAGAAAACTACATTAGCTTGGCCTTATCACCTCTAACATGATATTGTGTTTTTCTTTATGTATATTTTAAATACATGTAAAAAAAAAAAAGTAAAATAACCTGTAAGTTTGTACTCATGATAATAAGTAACCGATTGTTAATCGTATCTATAGGATACAGAATCAAAGTAGGCAATGTAAAAATCATAAGAAGCACACACACACACACACACACACACACACACACACACACACACACACACACAGCCTACAGTAGCCTGAAGCAGTGGCTATAATGAATTAACACTCCTGCAACATTATTATAATCCTCCTTTTCCACGAGGCGAGCACAAAATGTAAAATGCATAAGCTAAAGATAGGTTATAGATATTGGGAAACGTGCGCGCCCACACTCAGTAACACGCACACACATGCGCGCGTGCGCTCGTCCTCCACCCCCTTCTCCCCCTCTCTCTCTCTCTCTCTCTCTCTCACTCACTCACACACACTCACTCGTGTTTCACCCTCACACCTCAGCAGCAGCGTGCAAATAAACGCACACACATACACACACGCACATGCACACACATGCACACACACACACGCGCACACACACACACACATCTCTGCATCCTGTATTTTTTTATGCATCGGGAACCGGGGCTTTATAAGCGGTCGTGGATTATGATGCCAGTTTTTATAACAGCGGAATATTGGCTTCTTCTTCGACTCCAACTGTGAACAGCAGTAAATCCCGTGCACGCGCGCGCGCGTGTGTGGTTTTTTATTTTATTTTAATTTTTCAGAATTATTTGTTATTTGGTTTCCACGTTACTTCTGAACGCCGAGAAACCGCCGAGCGAGACGCAAAGCCTACGTTCAATGCAGTTGGAACATGTCCTATGTTCCCTTTCAAGGTAAGTCAGAGCTGATATTTTTGATATTTTTGACACCCACTGCATCTTTCTTTTCTGTCCTCCTCCCCCGTTCCTCGCCATCCTCTCTCTCTCTTTCGCTGTCTCTCTCTTTCTGTCCCTCTCTTCCCTCTGTCACATGAAATAGGCATATCTAAAAGCACCATAGCCGACAGGTGCATAGAGATAGCCTAGAGTGCCTTGTAGATAGATACCCACACACGCACGCACAAACACACACGGATCCCGCGCAGCGTCTGTGGTGTGGAGCTGTGCATGCGGTAATTATAGTATTGTAATAAGGTATGCATGTGCACTAGTGTCTTCTCCTGCAAAAGCATTCCTCTGTTTGAGAGCACTCACACTGCCATCATGGACAAAAACGCTGTAATATTCCACTAATGATCCTGTGGTGTTGTAGAGTGTAAGGAGTTTATAGCGACACGATGCTAGTTGAGTGTGCAGTATCTCTACTGTTTATATATAATGGAGTTTATACTGCTCTTATCATACCTACAGGCTTATTATAAACATGAACTAGTGTAATGTGCTCATAGGCACTCTTAGGGTTGTATGAAGTATTGGATTGTGGTTTTATTACTTCATTTTCTTCTAATCTCATATACAATTTGCGAGATAGCCCTTTGGGGACTTTTCACTCTGATATTTCATGAAATATGTTTGATATTTTGTTGGTATCCTAAAAAGTCTGTATCTTGCTTTCCGTGTGCAAAAACTTTGGCCAAGTGAATATGTAGATGACCAGAATAAGAGGCTACTTCATTGTTCTTGGTCTTTTATTCCCTCATATTCGAGTGTGAGTGGGTGAAAGGCGCTTCAGTGTACGGTAAAGGCAGATTCCCTTGGTATCATTGCACTGCAACTGTGACTAATGCTATATGTGAGCAGGCGTGCTGCAGTGAGCTGCCTCACATCTATCCAGTCGTAACGTTCAATTTGCAGTGTGTGTGTTTTTGTGTGTGTGATTAGAGGGTCTA
This sequence comes from Pelmatolapia mariae, assembly GCF_036321145.2. Lineage (NCBI taxonomy): Eukaryota > Metazoa > Chordata > Actinopteri > Cichliformes > Cichlidae > Pelmatolapia > Pelmatolapia mariae. Next base: position 70,704,041 of record NC_086236.1, read on the forward strand.
ATTTGGGAAAAGCACGGTCCCTTAAGTGTGATGGCTGAAGTCAGACCGGAGTGAAATGTAACGCCCAGCGCAAAGTTTGGAGAAGCCGTGAAGGACTGGGGGTGATTTGTGTGAGTACCTGTGATCAAAGAGGGTAAAACTGTAGCAGTGTGTGTATCTGTGTGAGAGAGACAGCAGTGTGTAGTCAGTGTGTGGGTTCAGGAGAGAGTGGAGGTGTGCTGCATGTGACTGTAAGGGTGAGAGCGAGTGATGGTGCATGTGTGGATGCAAGCACACACTCACCAACCTGTAACCCTTTGTAGGACAGAATGTGTGCCTCTAAAATGGAGACTAATCTCGACCTGAAATACCCAGCTGTCAGCTCCTGGACTTCACTGTGACCCCGAAGTCATCGTCTAAGCTGCGCGTGAAAAGAGAGACCAAATGTAACTGTGGCAGCCAACTTGGTTGATTTAGCTCTTTATTCCCTCAGAGCACAGCAGATAATGGCTAAAATGCCCTCCTGTGCAAGTGCAGCTATAGATGTTGGTTGCATAATATTGGTGAGATGCTCTGCCACTGTGTTTTGTGTGTGTGTGTGTGTGTGTGAGAGAGAGCCCACTCTGGGAGTCATTGCCAGGAAATTGTGAGCACAGCGCTGCACCTACAGAACCTGCCAGCGACGGCACTGAGTACTCTTTCTCTGTGATCGCAGAGACGTTTCATTTTCAGCATTGTTTTGTTGGGTTTGTTTTGTTGAATTTTATGGAGCTAAACTGTGTTTAGTCTTATAAATAACACACAAAGCTGAATGCTTGAAAAATGAACAAGTTTAAAGGTGTTGTCTTATGCCGTCATTTATAGTGAATATTTAATACATGACTACAATTTTGTAGTTTAACCACTTATAGCAAATTGGATAAAAGTTCCCTGTCAGTCAATAGGAAATGTAACACAGTTTTTTAAAATCCGTCATTTCTGTAATTGTGGATAGAATTTAACAGTGTTTGCAGGTTTCAGCTTTTGAATTGTGAAACATATGCTGCCATTCTTTCTTTTATATCGTTGACTGTGTCCGGCAAATGAAGCAGTCTTAAGATGAAATGTTGGAAGTTTCCACATTTTATAGACCAACCAAATAAACTGTCAAATATATGTTGGTTTACCAACTCTGTGCAGATAAATACTCTATCCCGCTTCCTTGTCTACCTATACATTAGCAGCTCCATGGTTACTCAAAGAGATTATGTAACACTGAGTGATATTTATTGCTGCACAGTGACTCAACATTCAAAGATAAAATATGTGGCAAGATGGCTGATATTAGCGTGACATGGGTTTGAGATGAGATACAGATCAACATAAGGGGAGAAAGGGGCCTCAACAAGCTTGCAGATGTATCTGAGCCCACACTGACGAACGCGTTCATCTAATGTACCAAGCAAGCCATTTGCAGTCATGCCAAGTACCGGCTCACATGAACAGGCAGTTAGTGGGAGGCAGGCAGCAGCAGCAGAGATGGGCCTTCCTATCTTGGCTAAATCTTTCTCTTCCCTCATTCTCTCTCTTAAACTCACACCTTCTTTCAGTCTATCTCTTTCTCCTTCTTTTTCCTTTTCTCACTTTCTTCCATTGTGGTCGACCCCCCCTCATGCTGATCCACCCACTCACTCTCACACACACACACAGTTTTCTACCTCCTCGCTGTCTCCTCTCTCTCCTTCTCTTAACCTTCTCCACAATGGATGTATCCCTGAGTGCTGATGGACTCTGTGGAAGCAAGAAGCCATCCACTGAGCCATCCCTGGCCTTGTCGATTTTACAGTAGTTTGATACAGCAGCTCCTGTCAAGCATGACCGTAGTTAAAGAGACAGCACACCACCAATGCACTGCAGCACTCCTGTTCTCTGTCCTTCTCGTTCCCTCTCTTTCTCCCATGTGACATAAGGGACTGTCTTACACCCCTCCACTACTCAGGCTGTGCCAAGAACCATCATCTGTTAGACTATTACAGTACTGCATGCACGAGATTCATGTAGCTCTGTGCACTAGATGGTCTGTCAAAGGAGACAGCCCATTCATTGTCCAGTGGTGCGGCGAGTTTATTGAAGATGGATTCGTGGTGGCTTTTTCAAGTGTTGTGTAAAATTAGCTGCAGGATCAACCAATGATGAATGCACCGCTGAAGTGATTTGTTTTTAATCACACATGTAGGATTGAATTCTCCATCTGGAGACCTGTTCACAGATCTTTAATGATCTGATTTTTTTTTTGAATTACAGAATCCCATGTCCAGGTTCAGGGATGTTTTAAATCTGCCGGCCAAATCCCTGCTGAACGTGGCAAGTCAGCACTTTTAAATGTCAAAGCAGACTGTGCCTTCCGCCTTTTCAAGTCTCCCTGAAGCTTCATGGTCAAAGACATGTTATAATGTCTGGATATTGAAAACAAAAACACCAGTCCTGTCGTTATTCTTGCCCAAAACTAGAAAGTCAATCAAGAATCTTTATTGGTTTATTCACATAATATTTTATGTATTAGGATCCAGTCAATAAGGACATAATGTGGAACATACAAGTTGCTGACAAAGCTTGTTCAGGCATATATTATCTGGGATGCATTTCAATGTCTATAACACTCTGGTGTTCAATCAATAACTGACAACAGCAGCATAAAACACAGACCCTAAAACTAAATATCCATCAAGCACCAAATGAGGGTAGATTTGCCACAATATTGATGCAAGTAGTCATTTTAAAAAAGTAGATTCTGAGATTCTGCGAAGGATAAGGAATTTGATTAAATGATTAAGGATCAATTATTTTGTAAAACCTGCAGAGGTGCTTTTATGTTTGAGCCTTAAGTACCTTTAATAGTACAATTTTGAACTCAGATTTTGTTGTGTTCAGGTTTGAACTGATGCTCTATTGATTTCAGCTCTTGTTCTGACGTCCTATTCCATTTGCAACATACATATATTATTGGGTACCAGGCCTTTTAGCTTGGTGTGTTAAAAAGTTAATTGCGGGTACTGGATTTACACCACGAATTGTGACAATATGGATCCAATAATAATATAACAAGTTGACATACTGATAATTCAAGAATTGATTTGCTATTTTGTAGCAACTGTATCTTTTATCTTCTTTGGAGCCAAATGCGTTCGGTGCCACAAAAGCACGGTGCATCATCTGCATATAGTTTGAGCCATTTATAGACTCATACAGGCAAAGAACTATTGCTTAGTCCAGTTGTTATTTTTTTGTGTTCAGCACATCTTCTTTTTTTGTTTGCCTATTTGTTGCCCAGCCCTCAACTAGCTTTAGTAAAGACTGTCTGGGACCTTATCTTATAAGAGCCTATAGTGCTTTAGTCATTCTTGGGAAATCAGCATGAGGCTGCTGTAACTGAGTCGCTAGGAGCAGTGACTTTTTAGATTCAGCTGCACTTTGGGTGCATGGGTAATTTAATTCTGCTGCAAAGAACGAGTGGAATGACTCAACTGGTTAGTGCAGGGGGAGAGAATGTCTTGGCTTTTGATTGATCTTGTCAGGATTCAGCAAAAAGGTCAGGATGAGCTGCTTCTTGTCTCTGGAGCCAATCAGAAGGCTGCCAATCTGGAATAATGATCTCCCTCTGGATATGGTTGGCTCATAATCTTGCAGGCATGATGTCATCCAATAACAAGGGTCCATGTGATTCAGAACTGAGATTTTAGCCAAATACCCTAGGCAGCATGCAAAGTTACTGTACATATGTCATTAGTATGAGTCATGTTGTGACCAATGGATGGACTAAATTCATGTTATTAGGTGATACTTATTACTTTCTCAGAGAGTGCTACAACTTTATATCACATTATATAATTACTGAACTTTGATCATTTCAGCAAGGCTGGTCAGTGAGTTTTTTTATCATTGTGTTTGCCTGTTCAAGTATCACTAATTTGAAAGTAAAAGTTTTCAAACTGGCATGACTTCACAAGGCGAACTTTTTATGAAACCTAATAAGAAAGTCATAGTTTTATATATTTTCTGCCAGGCCAAAAAGGCCTATCGTTTCTTTTGACATGCACATTCAAAGTGGTACATTTCAAGTACCTTTTATAAATTCCCCCTGAAATAGCTGGAGGGCCAGTAAAATAAGGGCTGATACCACAGGCTGTAAAATAATGGCCTGTGAAATAAATAAAAAAGAAAACATCTCGGTGCACTGAAGCCTGAAGCTGGATTAAACATCAGTGTCAGGCTATCAATCTCTGAATGAGGTATATAGTGCTCTCTGCTCAGTCTTGCATTCAATGACTTCACCAGACTGAATAAGGCTATACTGCACTGCTGGGTGTTTAATTAGGGCTCCTGTAGAGCCATTTATTTCAGGTGTATTTCTGTTTTTATCTCATCATGTTTGTATGTGTGTGTTTGTATAATTCTGTGTATGTGATTATTTTTTTTTTTTTACAGTATTTGTTTGGTTGTAAATTCAAGGCAGAGATACTGCAGTCTCCTGTTCAGTAGCATGAAGGGGTTGTATTACTTATGGAAATCACGTTACACAGTGAACTGAAAATCCTTTCAAATAAAGTTTAATTGTGAAACATTTGATCTTGACTTAATTCCATATGTTTTATACTGCTGCGTGCTACCCTGCCTCTGTTCCAAGAACCTTTTAAACTTTTTATAAAACAAATCTCTGCAAACAAACAAGCAAACAAAAAACTGAGTAGCTTGTTGCTTGTGCAGAGTTTTGTCTTCTCAGCTAATTTAACCCAAACCATGATTTTGTTTTACAACCTGATACATCGAATGGTTTGTTACATGGAACCATCTGGGAAGTTCCCCCTGAAAACAGTTTGGAAAAACTTCACAGGTGAAATACTTCCATAACCAGCTTTAACCAACCATAGGAAGTAGAGCACACTGAAGAGGGGAAAAAGCAAGCCACGCTCTGAACCCTCACAAGCAGCCTGTGGGGCTAGCTCGGGTACACGCTTTAAGCTGGCAGGTCATCGTTCTCCCAGATCTCATGAGTCATGTGAAAATTCAGCTGCCTTCAAGTAAAGTTTACCCAAACCTAACCAAGAGCTTTTGTTGACTAAACATAACTAAATACAAATAAAAACAGTTAAAGCGATCTAAAAAAATGAAACAGTAAGTGAACTTGGGACACAAGCCTAAATGCCCTGGTTGAAAGCCTTGCGTTTTGTCCTGCTATGACCTTGTCCTCATCCTGTGACTGTGGTTTGTGTTTGTGTTTACACTGCTTCACAAGAGGTAGACGTGTTGCCAAAACCCCAGTGTTTGACTTCTGCCTCCGCCAAGTCCGCATCATCTGAAAGTGTAATTTGTCACTCCAAGTTGTTTCAGTAGTCTTTGGCAATTGACCTATTCTTTCATTTGGGATGTGTTGTAATTGAAAGTGCCATTTTGGGGATATGAAGAGGTGCATTGTTTGAAAAAAAATGTTATTAATTAATTTTAGGTGATATTATTAACACAGGTTGATTTAAATTGAAACATTTTAGTGACAGAATCTTTAAGAATAAGTAAGAATGTGAAAATAGAGCAATGTCTGCTTCCAGGAGATTGTTATGTGTATTTTTTTCTGAAATGGGGTGTATCTATTTTTACATGTCTAATGTGAAATTTACACATGAAAGTAAAAGGGAGTAAGCAGAGTGGACACAACAGATTAAATACTAAGCTGCAACTAGTGATAATCCATAAATCCTTCATAAGTCATATGTCAAACAAAAGAAAAAACAGGTACTTTTGACTGTAGCTTCTAAAATGAAAAATCTCTGACTTTGGTGCATTATGATGGACATTTCTTTTTATAATATAAACAGCTGGTTGAGAATGTAATTGGGCAATTACTCAGCCATAAAAAATAATATACAGTTAATTGCAGTACACACACAATTATGTGCATATTTTTGCATGTAAATTTCATTTATTTTCATTGGTTTAATCCTGAGCTAACACCTCCATAAATTCAGTTTAGTGGTTTACCCTACCACCTCACAGCTAGAAGACCCAGGATTGATCCTTGGCTCATTCTCTGCACAGTTTGCATGTTTGTGTGGGTTTTCTCTTGTTTCCTCCTACATCACAAAGATGTGCAAGTCAGGGAGAGTGGAACTCTAAATTGCCCATAGGTATGAATGTGAGCGTGAGTGGATGTCTGCCTATCTGTGTTCAACCTGTGATGGACTGGCGACCTGCCCGGTGTCCTGCTATCCGCCCAGTGCATGCTGGGATAGGCTGTAGCCCCAGGTGTGCCAGAAAAGGATTAAGTGGGCAGAGAAATTAAATGAATAAAAGATTAACCTGAAGCATCATTCTCTACATTAAAATATGAAATAGAGTAGTAGAATATGGAGACATTTAGAAAAAATGTAGGTTTCTGTGATTCTCTCTTTATGGACTTGAACAGGCTGTAAATACATTTTAATGTAAATTATTTAGAGCTGATGCATAACTAATTATTACAATAATTATTTATAATGATGTATGAATAATAGTTGATATTATTATTTACTATTACTGTTTTATTTTAACATAAATGCCAAACATTTTTAGTTACTGAACTGTGATTGTCTGTTGCTTTTCAATACTAACCTGTGCATTTGCAATTTTGCACACAATATAGTATTTTTTTCATATACAAATGTACAGTTTATTATAACAACACTCGTACATACTGAATGTCTTACCATTACAATAGTATGCATAACTAATTGCACTTTATATTCTGACCACACTCTACAGCCCTTGCTTTTTTTAAAATTTATTTTCTATGGTTATTAATCTTAAAATTTTAGTTTAATTAGTTAATTTTATGCAATTTTAACGCAAAATAGGAATCTAGGTGCTCAAGTTAACTACTGTGTTTTGCAGCATAAACTTCTTGATTGATTCTTAATTCATAGTTCTAGTCTTGTGAGGACGTATGTCTGTCTTGGTGCAATAATCTGAATTTTCTTTGGACATTAACTTTCACCTTTTTACTGTTATTTTTCTAGACAAAAAACAAATAACAGAGAAAATCATCTGCTATGTAGTTTCAGTCCTAAACCCTTTTCTTTCACTTTGTATTACATTTGGGAAGGACTGATCTGGCCTCACCAGAAAAATAATAATACTGCTTTACTGTTTATGGGTTATAATGTTAAAATGACATTTACATAAGTGACCTCTTGTGGTGAACAAGTGAATGTAAAAAAAAAAATCAGCTGCTGTTGTTACTGTTGGATGTTTAGGTGGGATCACTGTGGTGAGGAAATTAACAAGAAGCTTGCTGCAGTTGAGAGAAGTTTGTCTTTTGGCCCTTTTGCGAGAAATGCTTTCCAGCATGCAATAAACATTGTAATAATAGGACATATATGAACAGAAACCATGATCTTATCTTTAACTTAAGTAGCTTTTAGTTCCTAAACAGTGACAGAAAAAAAAATAACAGAAAATTTGCTGAAATAAATTAATCAAACTCTAAAAACAATGGGGACAAAGTATTGGACCTGAACCCCAGTCTCCTGAGTGAAAGTTCTGTGTTTCAGTACTGACTTTACTCCCATTTCATTACACATAGATTTTTATCAAGGGCCCATGTCATCCCATTTTAACCCATCAGAGTACCTTTTACTGCTCTTTAATACTGCTAAGCCCTTTGCTTTGGGAGTCATTGACGTTTTCCCTATTCTGTTGGTAACAACACAGGTTCTCTATAAAGGCATAGCTGCATACTTTAGCTTGATCTGTAGTCCTGTTGTGAAGGGATTAGGTTGTTCCAGCCCACTGTCATTTCCACAGGGTCAAAAACTGCTGCTTAGTTTGATTTCCTGGCAACTGAATATTATGCAGCAAGTGTTATTTAGTGTCTGTGCTGTGACATGCTGGGTTTAGGCAACAGTGATCGGAGTCTTCCAGTCCAATTTCATTGCACATGCATTCTTATGAAGGACCCTTTGGTCTCACATTTTAATGCACTGGGTTAGCAACAGTTTTTTAGTGTGCAGGGTTAATCTTAACCTATTTAGGTACTTATTGTTCAATAACCTAACCACCACCACCTTTATTACGAGTGGACTAGAGAATTTTAATCTCACAGTACCAAAAATCACCGGGCAAGAGCATGGATAGGAATAAACTCTGAATATTGTTAAAAATAATGCTAATGTACTTAATGTAAGTATCACTGTGTTATATTGCTTTCTACTTCTTTTATGTCATATTTTGGATGAAAATGTTTAATTTATACCACATACTGTTTATTTTATAGATACGGCGATTATTTTGCAGAATTTAAAATATAAATGTACTATGTTATGCTGTTTTCATACACTCAGTCATATATAAATAATTCAAAAAATCTCCAACTGCAACATTAAAGTTATAGTACATGCTTACAATTCTGAAAAAGGACATTATGTATTGACTATTTTTATTTCAGCTACTTTAGGTTATTTTGATACTAAAACTTTTGCAGTCCTAGACATTTAAATACAGAGTCTGAGTTTAGTCAGATTCTGAGTTTAGTCCAATACAAAACAATGTGAAGGCTTTCCTGCAGTGCTGTTGTATCAGGGGCATAGGACTGCACATGAGCATGAAAATCGCACATTTCTACGCCAATTTTATACGCTGTGTTAATATTTTATTTCCTGGGGGTCTTGACAAAAAATATTACCCAAAAGATTATAATTTATGATACATCAGTTTAATTTTCTTGAGAAAATATCACAAACTAATGCGTCGAAGGAATTTAAAGTCTTGAACGTGGCAGCATCAGACTGCATTTATTGTGACATACCTGTTTGTGTTCTTTCAGAATGGTCGACGGTAAACTAAAAACCGTGTGCTAAACAAGCACTGCACTTCCTGTCTGTCCTTTAGCCTTCTTAGCTTTATTTTCATAGTTAATCATTTCATATCATTTTGTAGCATAGATTCCAGCTGTTATATTTATGGCCTGGGAATAAACCTCTTCTCATTCTCTTGTTTTGTGCATTTTAACTCCAAAATTTCCGTATGCTGTATTTCCGTTTGAAAGCTTTTACAACCATTTTTTTAAAAGTAGATTATGTAGGTTTTGCCTCCATTTTAGATGCAGATGAGAGCAATTTGTTAGCTGCAAGTTTCACAAGAATGGTTATGTGCACTGTATTTATCTATGTACCCCTGTGCTTATGTCTCTCTTGTGTCACTGTGTGTAATATGTGTGTGGTAGTGTTTTACCTCCACTAAAAGGACCTGATAAAGGTTAGCAGTCTCACTCAACAGCTGATGGTAAATTTAGCCTCCTTTTCACACTATCCCACACACGAGCCTTTCTCTCCTGTATCAGACCAAATCCAGACATGTTCCTGCACTGAAGAGATGTGCCATTATTTAAAGTATTAATTATCAAAACCAGAGATGGTTATAATGTTTTGGGGAAAGGTTTCCATTTTGTGTAAAGGGCAAAAATCTGGATTATGTTTGATGAGCGTTGGTCATCTAAAAAAGACAGGTGTATTTCTAGATGCAAATGAATGTAATGGAACAAGTGTTGCTTCTGATTAATGACACTGTCAAACAGGTACCAATGGATGGTGATGAGAACGGCTTGCAGGATGCCAAAACCACACTTTTAATTTGGTGTTCTCGCTTAACTCCCATCTTTAAATTTGGAAATTGCGAGGCTCACTCAGGAGAATCTAATATGTACTGGGCCCATTTAAGAACAGAGGGAAGCGAATGCTTCGATCTGAGGAGCACTGCAGGAAAGAGGCCATTTTTGGCATTGTAATGTGTTTTTGTGATCCAGTCTAAATCTAACCCAGTGTCCTAATTCTTAAAATGATCTGAGGTCTTAAGATTGCTACCATAAGTAATCCTGTGGAAAACAGAAATGTATCACCTACTGTGCCCCTTTTAAGAGGTCTAAAGTTGCATCAGATGAGCTCCTCTGGTAATTTCTCTGTGCTGTATTTGCATGCACTGTGCTGTGGTAATCACATTACTGACATTTTCTAACTGCTCCCAGCTCGAGCACATGCTGACATTATTTGTGGGTGAAAGGTTGCTTTGCAGATACCACAATCCAAGTGGTTTGCCACAACACTGTGACCTTGCAGTCCTGGAGCCAGACTTTATGTAACACATGCAGTGACATGGAACATGAACATATGACAGAGCTACCGTGTGCTAAGCTGGTTTCCCTTTTGCAGTTGAATATGTTTGGTGTTAAATAAAAGAATACATGGATATTAATCATCTTAAAACAAAATGTGCTGGTGTGCAGCCTCCTCTTGCCTACATAAATACTGAAATAGGGCACATGTGGCCAGTCTAACACATGTGGTTTACAGTTTCAAAAAAATATTTATATGTATAATTTTTTTTTTTTTTGAAGCAGGAGACAAATCTATGCCACAGGGACGCTTGCTTCTAAAACCTATATTTCTACAGCTTACCCCATGGGTAATGGTAAGAGACAAAAAGTTTACTTTGAACTCTTACAAGAAAGGTCTATTTAAGTGCAATGTATTCAGTATAATTGTATCTTTATGTAACAGGTAGATACAAAAACAAGGAGCAGGAGGGTCCAAAACAAAGAACTAGCAGTTCTGGAATCAAGCTGCTTGGCTAGCGGAATACACTAAGCAGTTCAGAGGGCCAGCTGTGTGGCCAACAACACGAGCCAGATGCTCAGACGGCTTGGCAGTTGACCAGCGACGGACACAATGGGGCCAAGGACCCTCGGGTGGCTTCGTTGGAGGCCAGTGACAGAGACTCAAGCGGAGCAGGACCAGGCAGCGCAGGACCGGCCAGTGCAGAGACCTCTGCTGAATATGGAGCAGGCTGGGGTTGCACAGGGCACAAAGCAGGCTCTGGTGACCCCTTGGACTCAGGCAGACAGAAACCCATTAGCTCTGGTTCAAGCTCTGGTGATGGGTGTCCCTCAAGCTCAGGTAGAGAGGGACCCAGTGGCTTGGTTCCTGAAGCAGGCGGTGACGTGGAGGCTGGGGCGGCTCGGCTGAGCACCCAGGCTCCTGTGTCAGGTCGGTGCTCAGCTGATCTTGTGCCTGAGAGAAAGCTGGAGGTGAGAAAATGCTGTCACTCACCACAGCTGGTTGCACTGGAGGAGTCATGGATGGTCGGTTGAGGAGCACTGCTGAAGCTGAAGGTGCATTGGGGGCTGAGTCCTCATCCTTCGACCACATTCCTGCCAGGAAAGAGGCAAGTAATGAGTGATCAGGCTGAGGCAGTAAAGAGGAGGGACTTATCCACTGCTGTGGTGATGTTGAGGCTAGAGAGCTGAGGTCTGGCAATAAGTTCAAGAAACCACTTCTTATTACTGAGGGCTTAGGTGAGGGAGATGTGGCTGCAGAACAGCGTGGCTGCTGAGGCGAAGCTTGTGTGGAACGTTGCTGTGGTAGGGAATAGATGGCTGACTGTGAAGAGTTTTAGGTGGGGTGCTGCTGTAGCGAAAATGGGGATTGAAGGGTGGAGACAAATTCCTGTAGCCAGGTTGGCAATAAGTCTGCATACTGGGGCCAGGCATGAACGAAACTGTAGATCCTTTGCCTAAACTTCACTTTTTCCTCCAAATGAAAAGGGAACAACCACCGCCCACTGAGAAAGCGAACTGGTTCGCTTTCTCGCTCCTCAAAATTTTCAAAGGCAAAACAATTCTGGTTGGAGTCTACTGTCAAGACCTGCAGGATGCAGATCGTATGGAGATGAATGAGCACCCAAATGCAAATGATGCAGGAGAACAGGAACTGGTTAACATAAGGCGAGCTATTTATTACAAAACAACAAAAAACTAAAATGCAACAAAGAACCTAAACTTGGAAATACTAAAACATGAAACCTGACAGACACAGATAGATAAACAGAGACTCCAATGTGGGATAAGCGGAGACTGAGACAATATATATAGAAGGAGAAGATTAGGGAAGTGGAAACACATGGGAACATAGCAGGAACAAATAAACATAATGAGACAGGGGACGCAAAACTGATCACAATGCACATGAGCAAGGCCTAACAAAATAAAACAAGAAGTAGCACGAACACCGAGACTCAGACAAGGACATGGGAGCTTGACTCTAATACGGGGATAAACAAACATGGAGACACACAACAGACCGGAGAGACAAAGGATGAATCACAGAGGGAAGAACGTGGGAACAGGTAAGGGAGCGACAGAGAGAGAGATGGGACAAGGGAGCGTGACACAGAGGGAGATACATAAACATGGAGACAACACACAGAGGACAAGATAGAAAGGGAAATGCTGAAGGAAACCAAATAACCTAAAATAAACCTAAATCACTAGAGATAAACATAATCAGAAACACAAAACACTGGGTCAAAGACCCGGAACCATGACAGATATAGGTGGATAATACTAAAGTATTGGTCCACACCTCTGAATCTTTGAATTGAGGTGTTTTCAGAGGGAGGTCGGGGCTTCTCTGCTTAAGTTTCTTCCCCCTGCTACCCCGCCCCAGATAAACAAAAGAAAACGGATAGATGGAAGGACAGTCCCATTGACAGTGTAATATGCAATCTAGCACCGAGCCATGCAGTCTGCCTTCACAAACACTTGTGACAGAGTTGGTCATTCTAAAGAGCTAGCTGAAATCAAATATGGTACTGTAATAGGATGCCACTGATATTCCACGATGAACTGTAAGTGGCATTATTGCAAAGAGCAAGCATTCAGGAGCAACAGTTAATAAAGTGACAGACCATATAAAGTTACAGCACGGGTTGCTGAATGAGGTGCGTAGTGCATAAAAAAGGCCAAAATGTTGCTGACTCAGTAACTGCAGAACCTTTGTGCTGATTAACATCAGCACAAAGACTGCACACTAGGAGCTTCATTTCATGGTTTTCCATGATTGAGCAGCTCGTGTAGCCATAAAGTGTAAATATCTCAGTACTTTGTCCATGTATTGTTTAATAAATAGTTATGAATGCACCTATCCTTCATCTTAACATTAATGGACAGACTGATACATAGATGAGAAGATATGTTAGGCTCTATCTATGCATCTCCTTAATGCTGTGACAGATGGATAAAAACATATATTTTGATCATGGGCCTTAAATAAAAGACGGATGAGCTATTTATATATCTCCTTAATGGGTGGGCCAGTCACAATGAAACTTTGCATGAACATCGTCACACATGCAGCGATTATTAACATCTGTATGGTTTTTGAAATTGTTATAAATCCCAATCCCTTTCATTTTTGTATTCATTATCCCCTTGCGAACGCAGGGGGATTATGCATTTCTATTTTTAATGCATTTCTTTCTCGTCTCACGTGACTGTGTTCTTTCTGTTTAATGTAACTTAACGGTCAGTGAACTTTATATCTGCGGTGGAATTTTGTTAGTCACCACTAGATACGGAATGAAGGATGGGTTTTTGCTACTTATAAATAATTTTAGCTTGAGGCATTTCTGTAATTGTTTCACTTTTAAGACCAAGAAGCTATGTGGTGACAATATCCATATGACTTTTCATGTACGCCATCAATATATGGGTAGATATTAATGCAGTGTATTTATCCATCTGCTTGTATGGTCTGCAGTTAAATAGATATTGAAATGGATGGATGATGTATTTAGATTGACGGACCATATCATGTGCATCAATAGAGTGTAGATTCATACATTAAAGTATATATGAATATTCAAAGGAGACTGTATATAAGACACTGAGAAAGTATTTGATTTTATGTCATTATCCTTGTGCATTAGGGCAGCGTTATTATTACAGTGTTTTACAATTAACTTAGCTAAATGGAGTTGCAAGCTGAGCTTATACTTTCTGCCTACTGGTCACTAGTTTCAAGTCTGTTTTAGGCAACAGTGTCTGTTGGTTGGATTTGGTGCTCAACAACAGAAGCACACACATGCTAAATTACTTTGTTTTCATATTGCGAAAAGACTCTTAATTATGACTCAGGGAAAAAATTAAGATCGCTAAATATTGGCAGTATACCATCTTCTGGTAGAGTAACAAACTAACCTGAAGCACACATTTTTCCTGTAAAGGAGAATCTTAGACTCTTTGCATATAGATGTTGTTGTGTGTCAAACTGTGGTGCCTCCCAAGTGATGTACTGCAGTGCTAATGCATTGTTTAGTCAGCACTTTACACCTGAGCGTATGCAGCTGCGGACATGTGAGGTTTTATTAACTACCCTTTCCTTCAAGGACCGAGGGAGGTCTAAAGCATAACACTAGATTTTAACTGTAAAATTACGAATAGGAATTTTAAAAATGCAAATAACTGGAAGAAAACCGTGGTGAAATTTGTTTTAGATTCTGGACATGACTGCAGATAGTGTAAAGAAAGGTTAAAGAAAATAAAGAAGAAAGAAAAAACAGGTTTGGTGTGCATTGATCTCAAAGTGGATGTCAAATTTGTGTCCAGCTCTCATTCGCTTGTCTGTTCTCATCAGCGGTGTCTGCAGGCCACTGTCGCTTTTGCTCGCTATCACATAAAGAAAGCATCTGATATGATAAGAGGACTCTATTATCTGACTGGTTTAATCGAGGACGAGGTATGTGTCTGATCTTTCAAGTGATGTCATCACCTCACCCACAGAATAAACTCACAGAGCGGAGAGCAGACATGGAGATAATGTACTGTAGGGAAACAGGAAGAGCTGACTTGCATAATATGAATGCCAAGCTGTCCCCTAAAGACAGAGCATGCACTTCATACAAATGCAGCATAAACTTCCAGCGTATGCTCAGTTTCTGTTTGTCTTGTAATGCAAAGGGAAAGCAGGAAATCGCAAAACAATGAATGAGTCAATGAACACATTTATGGAGATCCTGACTCTGCTGGGACCAAGTTTGAAAATTTATATCTTCCAGTTTTATGAATGAATTCTTGGAACATTTATGTTTCTAGGGGAGGTGTGCTGAGCATATCCCACCTGTTC